>NC_062217.1:63849556-64527056 GCF_902686445.1 Sciurus carolinensis | reverse complement strand
ATAATTATAGATTCCTGGTAATAAATTTTAACTTTCATATACCTCACTATATACATAGGTAAGTTATTTTACTTCAGTTATTTATGTGCACACTTCCTTATTTTGGTCCATGACATATAAAATTAAAGGTAGATCAATTGATAATATCAGTATCTTTTCAGGTTAGGAAAACTTCATAAAAACTTTATATTAAAAGTTTAGTTTTGTACCCATAAAATTACAGTTAGCAATACTCTTCCTGAAGTGACAATGTTTATAGAATCTAGATCTCCTACCTTGAGGAATTTTCATCTTATTAGGTCATAACTATTTTAACAGTTGATTCATGTCTAATTGATAGAGTGATTAAATTACATAAAAATTAGATTAACAATCTGGTTTGATTTAGTTTTGGATTTTAAACTTTCTTTGTCTTATACATGCATGCATATCCAATATTATACTTACAAAATATCCCAAGCAAGAATAAATGTTGAGAAATACTACAGATGCAGAAATATGTTGAACTTACAATAGTCAGAGAAATCCAGATCTTTGTATTTCTAAGAGTGTATGGTTGGAGGAGTGGGAACACTTTTAGATGAGTTGAAAAAACACATTCAAATGATGAAGTAAAGCCAGGGAGATCCTTGGGTATTTATCAGGATGATGAATTATAAATCTACATTAGTGGTCTCAGATGATTTTGTTTTCCTTCATGAATTTGCATTGCTTGTCATCAGCTAAAAGAAATAGGCATATTTTTGCTTCCTTTTTTTCTTACCTCATCCCTGATCCTTAGACTAGGGTTGGGCAGCAGGAGAGGAAGGGAGAATGTTTTGACTTATAAATACTGACTAGGAGGAAATTGGAGTCTTGATAGTCAAAAGACAGGTTGCCTGCTTACCATAAAATGCACCACGTATCAGCTGAATACATGTGATTGAGAGGTATCCCCAGAATTGAAATATACAACTTATTGACAGAGAAACAAGCAGATATTCTCATATCAAAGATGAGCAAACCAACAAAGATCACCAAATATTTCAGAAAATCAATCCTACATAGAAAGAAAACAAAAAGAAATCATCTAAAGAAAGAGAGGCATTATGTAGAAATGTTACCACAGTCCTTGGGTAAGATCCCAACACCAATATATCAGTCTCAGTTACCTATCCCAATATGCATACCAAAGAGACGATCAGTAGTGAAGGGCAGGAAAGGAGTTTTAATCAGCATGGCCATAACAGGAAAAATAGATTTTGGGGTAGAGTGACCAAGATCTGAAACTTTGAGGTTGTATAGAAAAGGGGAATAAAAGCCAAGGTTAAGAATATACATGGCTAAGGGAGTTGCATGGATGACAGAGTGCCTTATCCTAGACCATGTTCTGGTTGACCATTACCTTAGAAATGTTCTGTGAAGACCGGGGATCATCATCCTTTCTTCATCCCCTGAGGGCTTGATTGGTTCCCATCATGAAATGATTGCTCCTACTCAGGGAAGCAGCCTCCATTCTGTCACGGAGCAATGTTCCCACCTAGGGAGTCAATCTCTTAAATTCTGTGAGAGTTGCCATTGATTGGGTATAGTTTTGGTCCCATGTCACACACATGCATGTCAACCAGGCCTGCTACAGTTCCTTGAACCCAAGGTAACTGCAGAAGAAACTGAAAGATTAAAAAGTCAAAAACAGAGTCAGAGAGGAAAAGTGCAAATGGGCCCTTAGAAAGGTTGTTTTTTTTTTTTTTTTTTTAAGTAAATAAAAGTAATTACCATTCAATTCCCATGTGAACTAAATGTTCTCTTTGGAATTTAAAATACATGCATTATAAGGTGTCAGGGAGACACATAAATCAGATGGAGAATTTAGTACTGAATGAATATTTGCTGATGTCATGGAATTATTATTATCATTTTTGTTTTAAATAGTATTGTGCTCATTTTTTAAATAAAAAGAACTTTAATTTTTTAGATTTACATTAATGTACTGGGGCATTAAATTTTTTAAGTTTCAAGATTTACTTCAAAGTAATCAATGAGATAGTTAGCTGATAAGAATGGAAGTGGAGATTTTAAAATATTCTCCATAAAATGATAATGAAGTTAGAGTGAAGGGTGCATGAGACCTTTTGTTGTATTCTATTTTTGCACATGCTTTAAATTAGCAGAATAGAATAGGATACAATGGTATTGAGTTAGGAAAGATGGTTGGAAAAAACTAGGGTATTTTTGCATTTGCACACTTAAAGTTTAGGTAAATGATTCCTCTATAATTTACAACTTTGTCCAGTTGATATCTAAGAGGAAGGTATAAAATATATTTTAAAAAATAAGAGCTGAAGAAAACCTCATATCTTCTGAACAGGTCATTCAAATATAAGTAGTATGAATGCAAGAAAAAAATGTTTATTGAAATACTTTATACAATAATTTTAAGTCACAGAGACTTAAAAAGTCATTCACTAATAATGAAATGGATTATTAGCTATACATTTCACACATGCACACACTCCTGTTTTGTCAACCACACTGGATGCTAAAGGTCAGGTAATAAGAACCTAAAACAAGTGTATTTTAGAGCTAGAGCATCATTAGCAGAGAAAGATGGAAGACAGCCATATATCTTCTGTCCAAGAATAGTAAAAGGGAAAAAAAGAAAAGACTGAGTTATATTATGGCAAGGTTTGGGAGTAGGCAGATTCCAGGGGCAAAGAAAATAAAAGTACAACCAAAACCAATAGAACCTAGTGATGCTGAGATTTTCTATCACTGGGAATCACAGTTAGTTGAACCTTCTATTTAATTATTTTTTCTTCCCATTTATTGCTGCCCTAACATGCCAAGCACATGCCTAAGAGCTTTTTCACTTGGCTTTCCTTATGCCTAGATGACTATTGCCCTGGAAACGGCAGGGCTCCCTTCCACCCTCCCACCTTTATTCAGGCTTCCTCTCAAATGTCACCTTAGCAGACAGACTATCTCTAACCATATTATCTAAAATAATTGTTGCAGCCTCCTCAGCATTCTCTAGTTCACCGCTTGCTTCATTTTTCTACAAAATAATTAAAACTTCTTGACATTATTTACCTATTTATTTGCTTATTTGTCTTTTCCCACTCGGATGTAAGCTCCACCGAAGCATCTAAAACAGAGATTTTTAACAAATGTATGAAGCAGGAAACTTTATTAATTATTTAATGTCTTGCAAAGGAAAGAGCAGAGACCCCCCACTGATGCTTTTTGGGAAATGATGGTTACTTAGTAATGCAAAAAACAGAAAATAATACATAAATAATGTTATTTATATCTTTTTAAATGCTAAGGGAAAATATGGATAAAAATGACATATGAAATTTAATAACAAATGCTTTTCACTGGATTTAACATCATATTTCTAAATCTATTACTTACAAACTAAATTAACAACATAAATTTAATCCTGTTTGTATTTCATCAAAGAAAATCTGATTTTCAAAAAGCCTGTCTTGTATTTAATATACTTGGAAATGATATCTCAGCAATTGTACTACAAATTACAAATAATATCAAAATTATATATTCTTTACATATTTTCATCTTAAATAAATATAATAATTCAGTGAAGTAGGATCTTCAGTGACAACCTCAGGCACTGAGTTAAATATTTATCATGAGAAGAATTTCTATGTGCAAATAACTCCTTTCTCCCTAGGCTTCTCTTTTTGATATGTATTCCTCATTACTTAATGATGAATTCTTATTGGTTTAACATAATATATTTGAAATCATTTCCATTACCAAAATGGTTTCCATTTGCTTCCTCCTGTCAAACTATAGGGATATTACCTCAGAGGTGTACTCAGACCTTCCCTAAGGACAGGGCAGTGACCATGGTACCAGGGTTCACCATCTGGCCACTACCTTTGCAATGTGACCTTTATACTTAGTCCAAGTAGCAGAATACAAGAGTGATTCAGCAATAAAAACTGGTAATATTTTCAATAGGTAATGACATTTTGAATGCTCTTTACAATCATGCTGAAGATTCACTCTGATAACTATGAATGATGAACCAAGATTTTGAAAAGAGAAATCTTGTCACACATCAGTATTAATCAGTGTAACCTAAAATTGTGACCAAAGTACATATCATTGAAGCACATGACTAGTCTTTACAGTCACCTTCAAAAGGTTACATTTTATGAGCATCAATGCATTATTCTAATATTTAATATACAGTAGTTATCTCCTATCTGTAGTATCTGGTAAAATCTATTTCATAATTTATGTATTAAATAGCAGGAAATTTATCATGAACCACTTTAATTTAGAGGAAAAAATGTAGAAATACACAGGTTCATATTTGCTGAGTAATTTCTATATGTTGGACTTTAAAATGTTAGATATATTTATTTTTCTCCCAAAACTTTATGAAGTATTATGACTTCTGTTTTGCAGGTTAGGGAAAGAAGTCTCTGAGAAGCTTTACTAATTATTTCAAGTTTACACAAGCTAGTAAGTGCTGGATCTGGAATTCAAATCCATGATTTTAAGACTTTGATAAGGTTCCTCTCCTTTAATTAAGATGAAATATCTACCATTGTATCTTTTCCTCTCGATGCCCTTCCCTATGCCCCTCATTATTTCAGTTTCTTCTTTCTGGGTTTACTCCATTTATCATGTTTTCTAGATATTATTCTGAAAGGACCCCAAAATGCATGAAGTATAACTCAATTTTGCGAAAATGCACAAATGCTTTTTTCTGCTTTAATTATAAACATTTAAAGAAATACCATTGTTTACTCATGGATGAGAATTTCAATTTCTTTATTGTTTAGCTGTACACATTTGCGGTATGAATCATTTCTTCTTTGAGCTACTTATAATGCATGTTAATGTGTAAGAAAGAGAGGAGATAATAAATGTCATTATTAAATACTTCATTTTATTAATTTTAACAACTCATTAAATTAGTAATCATGAATTAATAATCATGTATTGTTTAAAATGTATAACAACTCCCTGAAGTTAGATAATCAGACA
This sequence comes from Sciurus carolinensis, assembly GCF_902686445.1. Taxonomy (NCBI): domain Eukaryota; kingdom Metazoa; phylum Chordata; class Mammalia; order Rodentia; family Sciuridae; genus Sciurus; species Sciurus carolinensis. The sequence continues at coordinate 64,522,052 of NC_062217.1, read as the reverse complement.
AAATGGACTACAAATGTTTTAGTGTTTGAAAAATTATAAACTTACCTTAATGAAGTTTAAATTGCAGGTTAAATGTAGACTACTAGATGAGCAGAAGACAATAAATTTGGGTTAATTTTCATAAGAATGGAAACTAAACTGGTGGAAAGTAAATTTTAGAGATTCAAGTAAAATTTATGGGATACTTTTCCTACATTGGCAATGTAGGTTTAGCTTCTACAGTTCTTACTTCAGATTTGGCTTTGTTGATTATGATCATCTTAACTCCAGTGTTTACAAGAAGGGATCAGTGGGATAGAGTACTTTCAGAAGATCTAGATTTTAATTCAGAAAATGCTAGAGATTAATGTAAAATTTGCACAGGTTACACCTTTTCTAATATTTAGGTTAATAAATTAGAAAGCAATATCGCCTTTTTTGCCTTTAAAAATTATTCCTGCAAACCTTTGTGACTGATTCACCATACTCAGCTCTTTTCTGAGATGTATTAGCATATAGTATATACTTTTTTTATTTTTGCTGTTTCCTTGGTGTGTTTCTCCTCATCCTTGAGGCCTCAGTTTTATCATCACCTTTGTAGATTCCTGTTTTCTTTTAAGAACCAGAAGAATTTAATAAGTGTGATAACAAATGTTAAAGTACTGAAACATACCAATTCCTGGATTATAATTTATATCTATTTATGAAATAAATACCACTTTGGATTCTAAAGTTTCTACAGTAAATGACAATGAGTCCTGGGTATGAAAGCAAGCATCAGTATCTTCTAGCTTCTTATTTCTGATTCTCATTACTGAATGATCCTTGGGTATGTTATTGCATCTTTCTGTTGGAGTATAAAATATTTCAGAATGACACTTTTATTTTGACTCTTACATCTCTTCTATCTAATACAGGTTACCTTTCTTAAAGTCTTAAATTATACATTATTTTCCTCCTTAAAACAACAAATTCCCACTGAAGATGCAATCAATGCCCAAGGTCTACACTGTTAATTTTAAGTCCTACAGCATCTGGTGCACTCTCCTCCCACACACTCAACACAGGGCTTCATGCTCTTCCAATGCTCACAAAGCCTTAAAGCGCTTTCAGTAGCCATGCCCTCTCTGGTTTTCTCTTTTTCCAACTCTTAAATTGACCCTTTTCCTCTGTTTTCTGGATTCTAGTCTTTCTTCTCTATGCCTTCTCTATCTCTTCTGTCCTTTATATCTCATGGCAAATTTATGAAGAAAATTATCTAAAGATCCTATTTAAGGTACAGAACTGCATATGCAACTCTTACCAAGTTGGTTATGCCATAACACTGAACGAGATGCATAAGATATTTACATAATTGTTTAGTTGCTTATGGCTTTTCTACCAAAATAAAATGTAAAATCTGAGTGGACAGTAAGCTGTTCTCTTCATGGTACACTGTTAGATAACAGGTGCTCCTAAGTGCATTTTCCATGATTGGATAGATTGCAACACTTTGTGACAAATATTTAATCACTTCTACTTAACAATCTAAATTATTAGTATTATAAATTTAACTATAACAGGCTGGACAGTCTTGATTTAACTAAATGACAGATTAAAAACTCAGTAATGTTATTGAAAGTCATCACTCCATCTCTCCATATTTATCAATTTATTCTTTTTGTATCATAATTCTTAAGGATCTTTATGACATTTTTGAATCTGCTGATCACCCACTTCTAAAAATTTCTTGCTGTTATCAGATTACCCTATTGAAACCGACTATATTAGATGTTACACATGTCAGCAACATCATAAAAGCTGTCATATCCTCCATAGCAATAATAACAGCAAGAAAAAAAGTGACCCTTTGATTTAATACCTACTGTAAGTTGATGATGCCACTTAAAGTATTGAAACTATTTTTAAAGCTTTATAAATGCTATTTGCTACATATGCCAATCTACTCTGTCAAAAAAAATAAATGTTGAAATATTTTCACTTTAATGTTATTGACTGTATCATTCCCTGTAATTTGAATCCTTTAAAATTCCATGTGTATCCATGTATGTGCATATATACATTCATGAGAGGCATTTGGATTGGAAAAATAATTTGCACTGTAATAACTATGTTGCTTTATATATATATATGTTGCTTTACTAGAGACTACTATCGATATCAAAGAAATATCTGAATTTTAGTTAGTGAAACATTTTTACATGAAGAAATTAGGCAACTTTATAAGTTATTATGTTTTGCATGAAATTTAAATTTTACAACTCTATAACCTGTAAAATTTATCCTATTAACCAAATAATCTCAGAGTCGATGAAGTTCTGGGGAAATTTGTGATTGCTGCATAGGCCTCTCTGAGATTAATTTTTGCATGTTTGGAAAATGGACATATGAAACAATTGTGAAATATGTTGTAAAAGCTGTGTGTATCTTATAAAAATTAGATAAGTGTTTATAAACATCTTACTTTGTGCATTAGTTACAAGCTAAAAATCTTTCCTTTGGTGTTTGCATCTTCTACCACACTTGATCCTTATTTCTTTCAGTTCACAAAGTACACAGCTGATTCTTAATGCTAATTGATTGATTGATTGAAGTATCCAGTAGTTTCAATTAGTTCTGCTTGGCTAGACATTTTTTGTGTGTGTGTCAGAAATCATAGTGTATATTTACAATGCTCCTATGAAGTATATATGTTTGTAGCAATAGATCAAAAATAATGAATTGATCTTCTGATTTGCTTGTTCTGATGAATATGTGTCAATCTTAGTTTCCCCAGTCAGTTTTCCAGTTGTCTACCGTATTCATACCAACAATAGTAAATGGAAGAAAGATGATTACTGAAATGTGTTTAAAGCAAATTAATTTTGAAAAAAATTCTTTGTGCCATTCAGCACCCATTCAAAACCAACAGTTTGACTTGTACACATTTTTTTCATTTGATTAAAATTTTACTATAATGAAAACACAGTGATGACTTTATAATGGATCATATCTGATGGGTAATATACATAAATTCCATATGCCCAGTTCAGAGAATATTAATGGGCAAGTTCAACTAGTAAAATAACCTGATTTCCTTAGTAAACTTTATGGTTTCACTCACACTATCAGGAATTTCCTTAGTGCATCATCATTTCTCTCACAGTACAAGCTCAAGATTTCTGTGACCTCTAAATTATTTCATGTATTCCCTAGTTTCTCATTGTTCTTCCAACTATGAGAGTAAATTTAACCTGTTTTTGCAACTAAAGCAAATATTTTAATGCACTTCTTCTACTTAAAATTATTTAAGAATATATGTAATATGAAGACATGTAAGTATACTGACTATTCCTATGTAAAATGATGTAAACATTGATTTTCAATTTTGTCATTCACTCATAAAATTCCTGGATCACCAGAGAAGTAATGTTGTCATTAGTCAGAACCATATACAATGGATACTCAAGTTATGATAACTTAACGTTTTTAATAAAATGCTTGTGAAAGTTATAATATTAGCTAAGAAAGCTTTATTTTCAATAGTGTAAAAGTTATTTAAGTATATATAATTTCAAAGTAAATATAAATATCTACCTTTATAATTAACTATGTAGTATTTTCTAGCTACTTAGAAGATTTTGTTTTATTTGGTCTGTACAAAAATCTAATGAAGCAGACCTAGGCCTCTTTCATTAATATCCATTTTGCAAAAGAGGAAGGTGAAATTTAAAGGAAATAAGAACATTGTCCAAAGCCATTCAGCCAGAAAGTAGAAAAGGATTTGGATCATGATTTGATTGCAAAGTCTGTGATTCTTCTTCGACACTACAATGTTGCTTTCTAGTCAACAGGCAACTAGGGACAATATGTACATGATATTTTGCAAATGTCATAACTTAAGCATTCTTATGCAAATTATATTCACAAGTATTTTTTAATATTGCAATGTTTTGGCTATATATTTTCTTTTCTTAATAATTATGCTTTTGCTTCAATGTCATATTTCACAAAGTTGTTATACTATTGATATTATCATTTATAAAATTATTAGTTTAATATTAATTATTTTACAACTTAATGCTCTAAAATGATTTACTTACAAATTTTTCTACTTACTGGGCTATGTGCATTCATATTTGTGTCTTTATTATCTTCTGCTGTGCTTGGCATTTACAGTGTTCAATAAGTATTTATCAAAAGCATGAAATACATAATGACAAACTTGATATTTTCATTTTAATTAGTTTATCATTTCCAAATCATGAACTCTTCAGAAATCATCCCTCAAAGAGATATGATGCAAAATTCAACTCGTATCAGCACTTTAAGGTCAAACTTAATCATATATATAGTAGAATAGACATAGTAACATCAGATCCAATGTGGTGAGAGGGATTAAAAATTCAGATAAAGTAAATACATTTTCTTAGAAATAACCCATGCATTATCCTGCCAATATGTCTGAAATTTTCTAAACCAAATTCATCCTCAGATCATAGTAGTTGTTTCAAACTGTATTATAAATAGTAAAAGTTCTACTGAATAATAACTGGGGTACTGCTCAGAGGTCAAGAATGTGCTTAGACTCTAGGAAGCCCTGGGTTCAATTCCAGAACCAAATATGTATATGCATTATATTTTCTACTTCCTGGGTTATACATATACATATACAATTATGTAGCAACAATTTATAAAATAAAATGATTTACAAATAAAAGCAGTATAGTCTGTTTTCAAACCAGAGTGTACATTTCAGGCTGTGAATATTTGCAGCATAGCTAATATTGTCAGCAATCCATGAAGTGTGAAGAAGTACTTTGAATATTCCTCTTCCTAGATTTGATGATCTATGGGAAAAATTATTACACTTTCCACTTATTGTATTATGTTATAGTTAGAACTTATATATCTATATCTATCTATCTATATATATATGTCAAATAATTTAACATATCCATCATGAATCAGTTACCTTTGTATATGTGTATGTGGTAAGAGCAGGTATACTCTCATAGTAAAGCACCAGTACATAATGCAGTATTTCAACTATCATCCTTATGGTGTATATTAGAATTTGGCTTTATTCATCCTACATAACTACAACTTTGAACCCTCTGTGATAACTCAATATAAAATGTAAATTATTTTATGTTGAAGGAATATATCATTAATATCTGAGCATGACTTAGATAATGTGAGCAGCCCTGCATCAGTGAAGAACAGAAAGAAATTTTTTGAGTAGCAAAAGGTGAACAAGATTGTCTAAAACATGGACACTATCTAGAAAATAAACAATAAAAAGACCATTAACGGTGACAAAACTCTATTTCCTACGAACATTAGACCTTACCACATGTTATAATCTAAATTTACGTCATCTTTTTATTTCCATAGTATTCTGATTTCCCTTCTCCTTACTTTGTTATTCCTGCATTTCTTAGCATAGTTGTCAGAGTGGTATTGGAAAGTGTAAGTCAGCTGCCATGACTCCGATGTTCCACATCCTCCAATGACTTCCCTTCTCATTCATTGTAATACCTATGATCCCAGCATTTGCCTGAAAGATCCTATCAGAAATCTGGCCCCTCTTACCTCCTTGAGTTCACATACATCTCCTTTCCTTTTTGCTGACTTTAGTAGGTCTTATCCTTTAAATATGTCAGAATTTATCATGCCTCAAAGCCCTTGCTTTTCTAATCTCTCTGCCTGGAGCATGGTCCTATATACATGCTACCTTGTGCTTTCAATTCCTTTTGGATACTCAGAAATGTCAACTTATTAATGGAGTTTGGCCGTTCAGATCACATAAAGCTCAACCCTCTTCCTTAAAAACTCCCTATTTTCTCCATAATTTATTTACATCTCCATCAGATATATATATATATATATATATATGTTGATTTTTAATTTCCATAACTTACCTCACCTCAAGAATGTAATGTCAGTGAGGGCACAGATTTAGTTGTTTTTTTTTTTTTTCCTGTCACATCCCTATCACCTTAAACATGTTCTAGCATAAAGCAAGTGCTCAATAAAATATGGCTTTGAATATATGAAAGGATGGAGGACAGATGGATGGATGGCATTTTTAATGTAACCACAGTTTGTGAATTTAAGTGGAAAGACTTTTAAAATAAATTTTAACAATTTCAATAAGAAGTCTTCCTAAATATATTACATATTGCATTGCCTCTTTTTGAAAATGTGTATGCATAATGTATGCTGATTTTTCTTCAGTGTTTTTGAGTCCTTTAGGAATACAAATGACAGTACTGAAATATTCCAGAAACTACAGAGGTTTATAATTCTCTTTCTTCTTATACTAAGTAACCACAAAGTTTTATAATACCTTTTTGTTTAAAAGTGCACACACATTGTTATGGTTTAGCTATGAGATTTCCCCCAAAAGCTCATATGTAAGACAATGCAAGAAAGTTAAGAGGTATAACGATTGGATTATAAGAATCCTAACCTAACCAGTCTGTAAATCCCTTGATAGGAATTAAGTAGGTGGTAAATGTAGGAAGGTAGGATGTGGAGAAGGTGGGTCGTCAGGCATGCCTTTAAGGTTTATATTTTGTCTGTGGTGTGAGGAGTGCTCCCCGCTTCCTGATGCCATGTTCCCAGTTGCTTTTCTCCTCCATGGCTTTCCACCATGATGTTCTACCTCACCGCAGGTCCCAGGAATGGAATCAGTGGTGTATGGACTGAGACCTCTGAAACTGTGAGCCCCTAAATAAACTTTTCCTCCTAAAATTTTCCATCTCAGGTCTTTTGGTCACAGCAGTGAAAAAGTTGACTAACACACACATACATTTTGACTTTCCCAATTCTATTATCCAGGACCCAGTATTGGAAGATAGGGTCTTTGGGAGAAGGTTATATCATGAGGGTTCTGCTCTCATGAACAGATTAATGCCAGTGTAAATTGAGCTTGCAAGAGTGGGTTGTCTCTCTTCTGCTCTTCTGCCATCTGGGGTCACAGCAACAAGGTTCTCACCAGACCAAATTCCAGAATCTTGTGATTAGCTCCAAAAACATGATAGAATAAACTTCTGTGTTTTTATAAATTAGTCTAGTCTGTAGAGTTCTGTTAAAGCAGCACAAAATGAATAAATACAAATACACATACAAACTAACAAGAAAGCAAAAATTTAAGAATACAGAAAATTTCTCTATTTGAGCAAAGCAAATTCACACAACTCACGAAGTTGTACAGAATCTCTACCAATAATGTTTTTATCATTTTAAAAATTTTCTGTACATGAATTTAAAAATAGAAGAAGAGTTATAGCTAAAGGGGGCATGCCTTAGCTAAAATACCTTTGGCAAGTAGAGTTTTAATTTTTATTATAGTAAGTATATTTTATAATACTACCTAAGAAGATTTTTTATTAGGATTGAGTGAAATAGTTGTCAGGCACTTAGTAGAATGTTGCTAAATGGTTATTACCAGTTTTCTGGATAATTTTGTAAGAAGAAAACAATAATAAACTATAAAATTTTCTGTTTCTAAATGTTGGAAAAAATATTCAGTGTTTGATCTGAGACACTTTCCAGTGTAAGAGACACTATGCCAATCCATCATTTGTTTTGCTACTATCATCTTCAGGTATAATTTTGTCCTAGACATAGACACAGAAACTTAAGTAGACCACAATTTCTGGAAGCATATACAGTGACCAGATTTATCTTTCTTGTATTTTTCAGACTTTATTATGCTTCTTTGTGTAGTACATGTAATATTTTCCCTGCTATATAAAAAATGAGAACTTCCATCTTTTGCTATGCCTAACAGCTAGTGCAGCAGGGAAAGGGAGAGGTCATGGTAGTCTCAGGGGACAGGTCCCAAGGCAAGGGGTCATTTGGTTAGCTTCCCACAGGGTTGTTCTTTAGGACTTCTTTCCAAAGGCTCTTAACTGGAAATATTAAACATCTTGAGTTCTGAATTTCAAAGGGGATATTGAAAACCAATTTATTCATAGTAGCAATGTTCAGAAGGAATTTGATTTTTCAGAATAATTTCCTTGTTACTATGTGAATACAGAATTCACTTGAATAAGACTCACAAGATTATTTCAAAACCAAAATATGTAGAAAATATTGTTCTAGGGTTTATTGTCATATATTACTTGCATGTAAACTTTTGGGAGATAAAACACCTGAAACTTTTGTTTTTTAATTTTATGTCCTTAATTAGAATTGACTTAAGGCAAACCTATCTTAACTTTTGAAGCCATAATCATTTTTTGCCCTGGATTTCAAAAGAATCTGGAAATAATGTGAATGAACAAAACCATAAAGATTTAGTAGACATGTATTGAAATGGAAAGAGCAGTATAGTAATCTGACATGAATATTTTTTAAATTGTATTTTTCTAGAGTCAGTGTCCCAAAAGAAACAGGAGAAAGTAAAATATCACCCACAAAGTTCATTCAATGTTTCCGTAAAAGTACAGGACATTTTCCAGTCCCAATAGGAAAAAAATTGTAACATTGAAACTGATATTTTACACTTCTGTTACTTTATCCATGTTTTACATAAGTAATCATATGTTTTTTTTCTTATAGCCTCCAAATCTTCATTGTACCAACTCTAACCTTACTGTATTGTATCCACCATAATGGTTAAGGATTCATGGGACACACATTGCCTCACAATGCTACAGGCAAATCTAAGTACAACATGCAAAATAATTAAATTATTTTCTTTATACTAGGTAAATATTAACTTCTTATAATTTTTTAAAAAGTATTAGCAAGTATTAAATAAGCAATGTTTTTAAAAATGATTCCAGTGTTGTACAAAATTAAAAAAACTAGCATACCCAAATGTTTTACACCTTAGTAAAATTCTTAAAATGTTGAAAAATAATTTTATATATTGAATTTATCTATATCTGTATGAAATACTTTGTGTCTATTTATCTATATTTATATGTTAGTTTTTGTCTAGAAATATATCCATAGAAGATGTAATACTTTTTTAATCATGTTTCCCTGAGTAATATGATTAACCAGCCAGGATCCAGTATAAATTCAAAATAATGAAGTTACCTGAAACATTCAAGATTCTGCACATATTTTGTGACATCGAACAGATGAAAATAAAACCTATTATATACAGATAGATAAATACATAAAGGCATTTATATTTAAATAGTAAGTTGCAACAGTGTTTAAAACATATTGAGTAGAACTACAAGATTTTAAAATAGGTTTTACTAATATAAATACATTCTTTAAAAATCATTTTGAGCCAGGTGCAGGTGGAACACACCTGAAATCTCAGCAGCTTGGGAGGCTGAGGCAAGGGAATGGCAAGTTCAAAGTCAGGTTCAGCAAAAGAAAGGCACTAAGCAACTCAGTGAGACCCTGTCTCTAAATAAAATACAAAATAGGGCCAGGAATGTGGCTCAGTGGTCAAGTGCTCCTGAGTTCAATCTCCAGTACTCCTCTCCCCAAATACACATTTTGAATGCATATATTCCCATGATTGACTCAAATATTTCCATGAGAATTTCTAGAGTATGCAAATGTATTACTAGATCTAAATCAAAAGGTCAAGTAAACCAAAGAGGTAGAGGGGATTAAAATGGTACCTGAGAACCAATTAACACATACAAATATTTATTAAATAATCACTTCATTGCTACCTAACTACAAACTATATCTGTAGCATCATGAATACTAATAGACACCCAGCAGATTATGTTTATTTTTTGCAAGAAATAGGGACCCTTAATATTACTCATAGAATAATGCTATATGGCATTATGTTTCAATAATTTTAGTAAGAAAATATGTTTACAAAACAAACTTCTTCATTCAGTTCACACATCCATAATGCTGTACACTTATTTTAAGTAGTATCCACTAATTTTAAATAAATTTTGAATTTTCTATATACATAGATATATTTCATTAAAATTAATCAGACAAGCAAAAATATTGGAGCCATCATAAGACATGAACTTTCCAACTGTAGTTTAATTATCCACCCAAATGCTTTGGTTGAAAATTATTATTTAAAAGCAAAATTCTAGACATTGTACAAGAGTTGTCAAAAGAATTAAAAAGAATTAGAATAATTTTTCTTAAATAAGTATATATTTAATTGAGCTTGTTCTGAAAATGATTACTAACAGAAATTTTCAGCAAGGAAAATGCTTAAATCCAAATCCAATTTTGCTTACTACTTAAATATTTGAGTTTTAGAAATTTTCTGTGTGGTATACTTAACACTCACATTGAGTGTTAACACACTTAATAATTACATGAACACTTATATTTGAATATTATAGTCCATATTTAACTGTTTTGCAGATTTTCTGTATCCTGATTAATCTTTTTTGACTTAAACTGTGTCAGGGAACTATGGCAACCATATGGATAATCATTTGAAAGACCCTGATTGATTGAACTGACTGTTCAATTTAAGTCAACAATAGTGTTAGAATAATCGAGTTGGTTTTGTCTTTAAAACAAAGTGTAATGTTATTTTACAGATTCCTAGAAATGATCCTTATTATGTCAATGTCCTTTTCTCTATAAGCTTAGTTATCTTAAATCTTGATTTAATTGACTCACCAATCAATTATAAATTACAAACAGTTAATTCTCTATTGTGAGCTTTTCTAGCAGGCTGCAGGAAAATATTTAATATTTGCTATTATAAGGCATTGGATATGGTATATGTTAAATGCTCATTTAAAATTTTTAATGTTGAAAACTGAATAAAATTAATTAATGCAATATTTGACAAAGTCTATTTTTAAAGGATTTTATCTAATGTCAAATTAAATCATGAGATCTAAGTAAATTTTTCTTCTTTCCTTCCTCCTGCACACTCCTCTCTCTCTCTCCCTCTCTCTCTTCTCCCCTTCTCTCTTCCCTTTCTTTCTCTTTCTTCCTTCATTTCTTACCTATTTTTCTTTGCCAACAGTAGTAGAGTAACAATACATAGAAAATAATATAATTATATTTGTCAAATATTTGTTTAGCATAGTATCATGCATACTTTGTTTCTTATATCCTGATTATTTTGATTTAATAATTTAGATGACTTTTTCAAACCTATGATATACAGATAGATAAATACATAAAGGCATTTATATGTAAATAGTAAGTTGCAACAGTGTTTAAAGCATATTGAGTAGAACGACAAGATTTTAAAATAGGTTTTACTAATCTGCTAAAAATTAGGATATTTTCATTTTAAGTTTCTTTATACCAAAATGCAATCTTATACCTCTAGAAAATCTTCTATGTCCTAAAGGTCATATAAACTGCTAATCTTTAAGCAGACAAATTTTAGGTGGCGAAAGAGTAATATTAGTATTTGAGAGGAAAAGAGAAACACAAAATTCAAACTCAGAATAGAAATAAAAGCAAATTTCATACTACAATATTTGAATGATAATAAATATTAATGAATGGAAATATATTTATGCAGGAATTTATTACAAGTAATTTTATATTATTTCAATATGTTTAAAAATCAAGTAAGAATATCCATATATCCATGTAGAAGCACCAACTTCTACAGAAATGATTTAATTATATCAACTTCAAATTTCCACATTACCTTTGATGGAAAGTTTTCTCTGTTCTCTTTGTGATGTGTAATTTCATATACTTGCTTCCTTTCCTAAGGGAAATACTTACTTGATTCCATTCTTGGATAAAAATGATCTGTCACCATTGTTTGCTTTAAAGGTTTTTTTTTTTATTTTTTATACTGAATACTGCAAGAAAAATCAAGGCACAGGGGATTGCAGTCCAGCTGTTGTGGCGTAAATCAATATTTAAAATGCACAATAGAGATTTTTTTGTCCCTTGAAAGTAGGGCTTTTATACACTTAATTTCTTGTTTTATTAACTTTGTCTGAGAAGGACTTCACATTAAGCTTGGGTTTTTGTTTAAGTTTACAGCTAACAATGGGGTAATAGAACAGTCAGGTAACCACACTTCGATGTTTGATTCCTCTGCCCTGCTGGAGTTATTGAAGCTATGGATTTCAAGAATGGACAGCAACCATATTCCTGGTTGAGTTAGGGAACACATTGCTTCCCTAGTGTCCTTGACTTCAGCGTAAGTGTTTCTATTTTAAAGCCTCATTAAAGAAAAAGATGAAAAATTTCCAAGAATTCATATGTAGAAAAGAATCACAATCCTCGCTGTTGTGACTACACTAATAAAGGAAAAACCACATCTTCCTTTCTGCAAACACTTACTTGCAGGATTGTAGCCTTTGGCTATAATTGTGGGTTGCTTAACCTCTCCCATGCATTTTATACCATGATTCATGTACCAGAAGGTTATGCCTTAACATTCTCTTTTATCATTATATCCCATTCTTGGTTTACAACTGAGAATGGCTTTCATTCTGAAGATACCCACCAAATGCGTTGATTTTGCTAAACTGATCCCCTGTATTCAGTTCATCTTCAAATTTCTACTGTGCACCTCTGGTCCCCAGGGTGAAGCACTGCCCGGGTGCATTAATAGCAGAATGACAATGTAACTGCCAGGATGGTGGCATCATCACACCTAGACACCAGCATTCCTATTTCTTGTGTGTCTCACGACAGAGAAATTAAGGCTAAAGGTTAAAAGACGCAGTTTATTAAATAATTCAAGCTATTAACCTGCAACCTGAACACCGATGGCAGCCTATTAAGTTTACACTGTCATGATTCGTGTTTGGTGTTTACTGATATTAAAGCATAATGCCTGTTTGCTTTACTTTTATTGCTACACAGTAATGTAGTGAGGAAGGAGGTTGAAAAAAGGTGACAGGACCTACGCAAAGGGACAATAAGAGCAGCAGACTCACTTGCATAAAGAAGATTGAAGCCTTCCCTCCCTCCCTCCATCTCTCGGTATAGGCCCCAGTGCACATCTGCGTCACTTACGGGGGAGGAGGAGGCGCTGAGGCAGAGAGAAAATTGTACAGTGAGGACCTTGACAGCTTCACGGCGGGCTTTTCCCTTTGCCTCCCTATATTTTTCTGGCATATTTATTTTTCTCTTTTTACAAACTGACTATCTAAAACCATCTCTTCTCGCACTGCAGAAAGCATTTGACTTTCTCATAGATACCCAGCAAGCTATCAGAGCATTCTCCGAGAGAGGCCAGGGACAGGGGCGCAGGTGCACCGAGAAGGCTGGGGGTGCGCTTCTTGGCGACTTGGGGCTCTTTCTCTCTTTGCGCTTTCCAGGCACTGAACTCTGAGCTGCAAGGACTGGAGTACCGGCACCTTCCGGACTAAGGCTCTGCCAGGAGTGTACCCCAGTGAGGTGTATCCAGCTGCGGCCACCTCCCGAGCTTCGGAGCGCGCAGACCTCCCTCTCTCGCGTATCTCCAGCCTCAGGGTCTTCCCTCCTGGCCATAACCTCTGGGTCCCCGAACGGATATTCAGGATTCTCAGCCCTTGCCGTCCCACTCCTGCCTCTGCGCCTGACCAGTGGTCCCCTCCCGCCCAGGTCCACAGAACCAGATCTTGACAGAGCTGCGCCGCTTTGCCGTCAGCTCTCCGGTCTTCTCTTGGCAGGGCACGCAGCCCGCCTCAACTGGTTTGGCTCCCGAGGTTCACAGGGCGCATCCCGCCTCCTCCTCCGCCCCCAGGTTCTTCTGGCCTTTCCTGTCTACTGGTCAGCCTACTTCTGAGTCAGCTGCGGTCCTTTTGCCTTTCTTGCATAAAGCATGTCAGGCTCTGGGAGAAAAGACTTCGATGTGAAACACATCCTGCGACTCCGCTGGAAACTCTTCAGCCATCCATCGCCTTCCCCAGGCAGCCCGGCGGGGGGCGGCTGCCTGCAACAGGACAGCAGTGGTAGCTTCGAGCACTGGGGACCCAGTCAGAGCCGACTGCTCAAAAGCCAAGAGAGGGGCAGTGTGAGCACTTTCTGGAAGAAACCTTCCTCTTCCTCCGCTTCCTCATCCTCCCCATCCTCTTCCTCCTCTTCCTTCAATCCACTGAATGGCACCCTGCTGCCAGTTGCTACCAGGCTGCAGCAAGGGGCTCCTGGGCAAGGTTCCCAGCAGCCAGCCAGGACTCTTTTCTACGTGGAGTCCCTAGAGGAAGAAGTGGTGCCAGGCATGGACTTTCCTGGACCACATGAAAAGGGGCTGGTCCTGCAAGAGCTCAAAGTGGAGTCAGCCAACTCCAGCCAGGCAACAGGTGAAGGATGTGGACACAGGTACAGTAAGTCCCCATGGGGCAGCCAGTACATCCCAATTTCCATTCATTTCTCCCCTTGTTCTCTTGTAATTCGTAAGTCTAAATTGTTCGAGGTTGAAAATTTGAGTTGAATTTCAGCCTCAATTTTATTAACCAAGTTAAAATCTCATTAAAAGTTTGCTCATTAATTTCTATTGGTTCAAACCTGTTACTATTTTTTTTTTGCTAGTTTTCAGCCATAACTAAAAATCGAATATACATGCATTTTAGTAAATCTCCAAGTGGAAAGATTCTTTTATTTCTCAGATTATATTGTTCTTATATCATCTTATGTCATTAAATTATATCATTCCATTATCTGATGTCAGCTGAAATTGGTCTTAAACATCATCAAAATACATCTCATATACTCACCTAGTAACTGATTTAGCATTATTATCTAGGATCCCTGCGACTTGATTCTGTATTCCAGTTATAATGAGGGCGATGGACAACAGCATTGTCTTACCTCTGCTCCAACCTCAGACAGGGTTACTATTCCTTCTGCCAACTTCTCTTTTGTCTTTATACTTTGTGTTAACTTTTTTGTTAATGTTGGGGATGGAATTTAAGGCCAGGTGCATGCTGGGCAAGCACTCTACCACTGAGCTACACCACCAGATCCCCAGCCCATTTGTATTCACTTTTGCCTTTTATAGAGTAAGTCTTAGAATTAAAACTGTTACTGATCCCCTTTGCTTTCAGCTGTTATGATATGCTGCTCGGTATTAAAACTGTATGTCTTTTAAGCAGGTCAACATTTACTTCTAGTTTATTTCTTGCATTATGCTTTGTGTAGTAGAAGACATAGAAAATCCTTCCAACATATGAAACATCTAATTTTTACATTTTTAATAAATTGAGTCATTATTATTCAACACTATATCATTACTAGTTTGTGCATATAATGAGGATATGAAAGAATTTGCATTTAGAGTCATATGATATCAGAATATATTATCGATGAAGAAATACAGGAAAAGTGAAGCAAAATGATAATGAATATGCTAATAAATATTAATTACTACTCAAGAACAAATTAGGAATAGAAAACACTTCCAAATTTTATTTAATTGAATTAGGGTCTTATAAAGTTGAAAAAGTTTTAAAAAATATATGAAACAAAATACTGTATGTGGGTGCTGTTTATAGTGACAAATGTGATGTTAGAGATACAAAAAAATTAACCATAATTTTTTATTATGAATGATGTAGATTTTAATTTGAAATTTAAGAGTATGCAATGTATTTTAGTGTGATATTAAGACCTTAAATATTATTGAATTAAAAGAAGAAATTTAATTTTCAATTTCCACATATGTTCAAAGTTTTTCATATATAGATCTAAATCAAAGTTTATTCAAAATGATTATAACTGATAACATAAATATTTTGAACCTACGTATTCACTTGATACTTACAATATTTGAATTGTTACAGGAAGATTTCTTGGGTTTTTAAATTATCTTTAGTTGAATAGACATAAAATGATTTGAGGGAAGGGAAACTGTTCATAAACACTTAGCAATTCACCTTATATATTTAAAGGAAACTAATCAGGTTAAACACTTTCTAATCACTGCCTTAAAGAAAGTGATATTTTGTGATTTTTTCAGCACAGAAAAAAAATTGACTATATACCATACACACATATATATATACACACACATATACAGGTATATATAATGATTTTATAAATATTACATAAAATCTATGGGTAGATTTTAAACATTATATATGACATGTATATATATATATATATGTGTGTGTGTGTGTGTGTGTGTGTGTGTATACATATATATAAAACTTTGAATCTTCAAATCACCTGGAAATATCTGACCTTCCAGGAATATTAATGCTTCATATTTACAAAAATAGTTTGCTATAATGCACATGTAAGCCTCTGAGCATGTTTGGTATTAACAATTTTTGAAGATTTTCATGTAAGTTGGAGAATTTAAAAATACTAAAGAATTACTGATTTAATGGATTATAATGCATTTAAATATATAAAGTTAAAAACAGCTCAGTAAGGAATAAAACATTCATCAGACTTAGCTTACTTTAGAATATATGTCATTGTTTTTAAATCACAAAATTTTTTAAATGATGAGTATTCTGAAAATAACACAAGTACCAACCCAAATAATCTTTACTATTGGAATCACCATGTGAGATTCTACATCCTTAAGTATGAAAAATAAAAACTACTTTTATCTTTGAATTCTTATTAATATGCAAATTATTTAGATAAGTCTAATTTTTTTCTGCTAGACAAATTGGTTAGAACTAATAGTATTTGGTGGCTTTTGTGTGTTCTTAAACTTCAGTTTTGGGTTTCTGATTGAGAACCACATTAGAAAACTCATCAATTAGTCACTAAAATATATAATAATTTAATATATGGTAAGAGGAAGTTTCATTACCCAGAAAAGATAGCAGTTCCAAAGTAAAACACTGTATGTAAATTTTACTATAATTCAGAAATGTATGTAAAATAACCCACAAAGTTAATTCAACTTTTTTCTGTGACTATACCTCTAGGAAAGCTACATAGTGCTTATGATTATCAATGAGTACAAAAATATATAAACTTTGTATTACTTTGTATTACTCACATCATTATTATATCATCAAAATGTGTTGGCATATTAATATCCAGTATTTTCTTTATCTATTCTGACTTCTTGATAATTTAATCCCTATAAAAAACAAGGATTTGTCCCTTCCTTTTATTCATTTGGTCTTATACTAGTTAGAAACATTGCTTCAAACAAGAATGAGGAGTTCAGCTGATTAAACCTGTTGTTAGAACAACAGATGGAGATCACTCAGAGGAAAGCTGCCCCTTATCTTAGAATTCTAGAAAGGTCTTATTACACGTGGACCTGAAACAGAAATGTAGCAGAAATATAGAAATGAACAAATTTACTGCCAAATTGTAACTTTTAACTCAACACACCCCACTACACCAACAACCACTATCCTATACCACCCTAAACAAATATCTGTACTCTACTATCTTGATCACTGTGTGATTGAGAATATATTCAGTTAGGTTACTGATTTATGGTACAATTTTTTTTCTACTTTCCTGTCCAAACTGAGTTAGAAAGCATGTAATTCCCTAGATAGTCATATGTGTAAGGTAGATAAATTGTTCAAAAAATTCCATATGTAATAAAGAAACCATAGAGTAATATTTATATTATTGTAGTTTACAGTGACATGAGTGAGATAAGATGTTATGTTTTACCTGTTTGTTATTTTCGATTCCAAAAAGAATGCAGTTATCAGATTCCATGGTTTTGGTTACTATCCATTAACCATATTTTCAGATTTGCATCTAAAGTTAGATCTCTCCCAACATCTGGCCTCATGCCTCCACCTTTCTATCTGACCTCTCAAGTAGATGTCACGGAGACTATTTCAATGCAATGTGTGCAAAATTGGGTTTCTAATCTCACTTCCATTCTTATTCAACTTCCCTCTCTCAGAGAATAGTGCTCCATGCACTAGGTTGTATAAGCAACTTATTTGTCAACATTCTCTTTCCCCTTTTTTTCAATATTCCACAAAACCCTGTCATTTGACTTAGAAAGTCTCCTCTGATATCTCACATCTCTTTACCTCCATTTTTTTGCACCCCTTCTAAGTTACTATCTTTTTCAACTCAACCACCATCTTTTCTACCTCTTCTCCACTTTGCCTCCTGTAATCCATCCTCTGCACAGAAATCAATAAAAATGATCAAATGATCCCTTATCACAAAATGCACCATGAAACACTCCTTGATCACAATGTTTACCACAGACATCCTGGCCCTGAATCACCTATGTCTTCCTCTCCTCTCTGGGCCCTTTTGCACCAAACTTCCCATTTGTTCCTGCTTTCCAGACTCAGGGTCCTTCTGTACAATTTTTCACTGCCCCAAGCCTCACAAATTTATTTTCTTTCCTCATACAGTCGTTTCCCTTCTTTCAACACACTCTTTCCTGAGTTTATCACAATTCATCCTTGTGATGTCTTGAATAAAAACTCTGTACCATTCTCAGAGAATTATTTCTTGATTACCCTAACAAATTTGTACCTACTTTTTTATGTTCTTAGTGTAAATGCTCTATCCTTTTCTTTAGCTCTTACTGAAGCTCATGACCACATGTTAATATCTATGTTGATTTGTCTCTAAGTGCAATTGCCAAGTGGAGAGGACTATCTGTTGGTCTTCACCTTCTTCCTAACAACAAAGCATGTAATTACTCAATGAAGACTGTTGAATGAACAAATATGTGCCATAATAATATTGAAAAACATTGATTAACAACTTGATTTTTACCAGATTACATATTGAATATATTGTTTAAATTCAAATTTATAACAGTGTATGATTCTGTTATATTTATGAATCTCTCTGGTACATATAATTTGGTATTATATATATCTATATTATATTATATACATGGTATTATTTATATCTATATTATATTATATACATGTAACAATATATATATACATTATATAATATATACAAATATTCATATACATAGTAAATTATATCATATATATTATATTATAATCATATTATATTATAATTATAATTATGTTATAATAATATACATACATATAATATACTATATATACATAGATAATACCCAATTATATATGTATATTTTATATATATTATACAATATAATATGATTTATTATCTAAACCAGAAATAGTGAAAATAATACCTTCTTAGGGAACATTCTTTTACTTATTTAGGATGAGTTCATCAATATTACATGGTGTTCTACCCCAAATCCAACAATTTTCTGGCACTCTATTCTCTGAGCAAGTTTGCTTCAGGTAAACTAAGATTATAAAGGAAAAAGAAATAGAACCACTAAGCTGATTTTGCAGGCATCTAAACCCCAAATCTATCTGTGAGAAATTTGTGAATATTGTATAGCAATAAGATGAAAAAGGAATACAACTTTCATTTATAACAAAAAAAAGTTAAAGGATACTATTTCAGTTTTAATATATAAATTTCTAATGAATAATTTATAAACTCTATAATTAGTCCCTCTAAGGTACTATTTTAAATTATTTAGAAAAATCAAAGGAAATCACCCTATGTAATCAAAATAAGAATTTGACTAATATAGAATATAATTTTGTTCAGACTTAGTATTTGCTTTTCCCAGGTCCCCAAACATAATTTGTGTCTATGAAGATGATAGGTTTGTAACAGCTACATGTTAAGTCAAATTTCATTGGTTTTGAAAAAAAAACTCTCAAAGAATTTACAGAATACTGATTTATATGTTCTTCATTTACATTAAGTTTCTGAACAAAACAATATGTGCAACACTTAAGTCAGTCTCAAATTATTGACCAATATATCACACTACTGATTTATTGTACTATCTAAACTAATTTTAGGTATTTTTGTGGTCATTTTACAAAACAAATGCCCTGGAATTTGCATATTTGTTTAGGTAGATAATAATTAATTGGTCTTTTTGAATTTAAGGTAACGTTATTTAAATCTTTGAAGAAAAAATCTGATGAAGACACAAATGATTTGAGCAGAATTAAAGATGGTTTGAAGATCTTGAAATTAAAATATTGGATGAAGCACTAAATGGGTTTGATGCTTCCTAATTATACTAAATTTTTGCCAGGATATGAAAATAGGTTTATGGAAATGTTAAAGAAAACTTGATTAAGGTAGGATTGACCAGAGAGAATGATGTGCTATAATTTTAGGACCCCAGGTGAAATGAATTTTCAATGTAACATCTGTAAAGCAGATCATTTTAACTAATAGATCTTAACATATAAATAGTGATTTTTAAGAAATGATCTGAAATTCTTCAATAACAAGAAGGATGGAATTAATATTAATTATACATTATTCTTTCTCTGTCCTTAGGTGATTTTAAATAGAAAAAATAAGATTATCCAGAAAAAATATGTGTTTTATATATAGAGAGAGATAAATATGGTGGACCATTTCTCATTGGCAGTAAATAAATGAGAAGACAGTGAAGTAGCGACTTTACAGGAAAAGTAAAACTATCCATTTAGAATTCTGTACACACTGAAGATATCTTTAAAATTGAGAATAGGATATTTTTTCATATATAGAATGTTAGAAATAATTCATTACCACCAGATAAGTTCTACAAGAGATAACAAGAATGCATCCAGACACAAGGAAAATGACACAACACACAATAACTATGCAAAAGAATTAAGAACACCACAGAAGGCAATGAAATGGTTAAAAACTAATAATTTTCTTCTTTATGTCTGGAATATTCATAATACAATTAATTTTTATAAAAAGAAGACTGTGTTATGAGATTTTAACCACATGGATAAAATAAAAGTGTCATAATAACAGCATTAAGATTTGAAGGAGAGAAATCAATGTATAGTGTTTTAAGGGGTTTATATTAAATTTGAATTAATACATGACTTGAAGGAAATCTAAGGATTTGTTGTAAATCTTAAAGTAATCACTAAAATTTTAAAATACGATAAGTAACTAATAAATCAAGAAAGAAGAGAGGGAAAATTATCTTGTAAAAGTCATTCAATTAATCTAAAAAAAGAGAAGAAATGATAACAAAGAGAAGATGCAACAATTAGAAAACACATAGCACAAATGATAATCTGACACTTAGCTGTATCAGTACCTCTAGTAAATGTACCTGTCTTCACCTCCACAACCAAAATACAGAGAATATCAGATTGTGCAATAAAGCTGGATCATTATGCTGCTTACAGGAAATGTAATTTAAATTTAAACACACAAAGCTGATTAAAAGTAAAACAATAAAATGATGTAACATGTTAATACAAAATGAGAAAAGTTGGGGTAGACATGTAAATAGCAGAGTATTTCTCAAACCAGAAACTATTTGTTCAATAAAGGGAATCTATTGAATATCTATAGCTAGATTACAAGGTTGAAAACTAAGTTTGTTCCTTCTAAGGTCGGGAAAAAGATGAGGATATCTTCTTTTACCACTATTCAGCACTGCATTCAAGATATAGTAATCTCTGTAAAGGAACAAAAATAAATAAAAAGCATATATTTTAGAAACAATCAAATAGAAATATTATCATTTTCTAGACAAATTGATTATGCACATAGAAATGAAGAAAAAACCTATTTCAGACATAATTGCCTAGGAAAATTGTTGATGGAATCAAAATAGTATTGATGCAATAAGTACTACTTAGGAATAAATAGTACAAAAGATGTGAAGGACTCATAGATTAAAAATAACAAAATCAAGCTGCAAGAAATTAGAGTCCTAAATAGTGACAGTTATACCATGTTCATGAATCAGAACGCTCACTATAATTAAGTTGTCAAGTCTCTTCCAGTTGACTTATAGTTCTAATATTTCCCCCAAGAAAGTGTTTATATGCTTTTTTTTGGTACAAATTGACAAGGTTATCCTGAAAATCTGTGCCCTCACCCTGCACACATTTAAAGAATATGGAATAAATGAAGCCATTTTCAAAGAGATAAGTTAATTTAAGGACTAAAGATCCTGATTTTCAGACTTGTCATGAAGCTGCATTAATCAAGATAATATTGTAATCAGTGTTCAAACATATAATTTGATAATAGCGATACAGTGAAATAATATTCATCATAAAAAAGGATAAACATCATTTAACCCTAAGACTGAATGAGGAAAAAAAAAACATTATAGTGAGACAAAAGCTCACTGTATGAAGTATTTCTCCATAACATTTTCTATTTTAATTCAGTTTTATTTCTTCAATTCTATGTCAATGATCAATTTGAGTAAAATGAAATAGTTGTATTGGTTTCTAAAATTTATCAAGGTATTGATTGACTATGCTTTGAATAAAAGTTTGATTCTAACTTATTTCACATCATATATTGGAGTCAAACACTTCTTAAATTTGATGTATGACCGAAGGAGCCACTGGCATTTGCCTTGAAGAACCTGATGCTAAAGTATGTGCCTTGAGTTTTCTGTGCCTTCCTCTTGGCAGCTGATGAGAAAGAATGGAAGGCTGAATAGTTTTACATAAGCAGCTCTGCACAGAAACAGCAGAAGGCTTTGCCACATAATCACAAGGGATCTTTACCTTCTCTTTCTATTGCCAGTGCTAGCAGAGCCTCTGGGGAGTAGGCATACTCCTTGAGCTTTACCTCATGGCTCAGAATTGAATGAGCTATCCAATGCTGGCTCCTCTTTGTGTTTTGTCAGAGGACTTGGAACCACCACTAAATAAAATTTTCCTACAGAGAGACAGACAGTTCATTTTCTACCCTATCATTTATCTTAATGGATATAAAATATTTAGATGTAATTATTTTAATGATTTTTGAATAGCCTATGGTTTTAAATTGATTTTTAACAGAAGAGTGTTTTTCACTGTAAAGTTGAATTTGTATTACTATACAGCCTCTAAAAATCACAAGTTAAAATCTTTTCTTAATGTAAATTTCTTGTTTTCCCAAAATTGAAGTGTATTTTGGAATTTTAAATACCATTGAAGACTTACTTGTATCTGTTCTTCTCTGTTCTCTCATGTTTCATGTGCCTCATACAAAAATTTAGTCTAAGTATGAAAAATATTTTACTTCATATTCATCAATAAATTCCAGGAAAACCTTTGTTTTTATAGTGCCACACGTTGAAAATATAATGCATAAATATCTACAATTGTGTGTAGTATGTATTTCTCTATGATAGTAACATTGTTTGCCTTATTTTAATATGTTGTCTCCTAAGGTTGCAGGACATGATAGAAAGGAAACTAGATTACTCATTAGAAAATTTAAATTCTAGGGTAAAATCTGCTTGTTTGGGAAAATGTCACCATGTAGTCACCTGAATTTCTCTTTATCTCAATTTCTACTGGAATATGACAGAAAGGGATAAGAAATACATCACTTCTGAAGTCTTTCTGTCTCGTGACCATTAAAAATGACAGTGAACCTGTCTTTGATTCTACTTGATTGCTAGCATAACCGTGTGAATTGACTATTGATGGTTTGAATTAAACTCTATTCTAAACACTTTAGTTATGTGGTGGGACGAATGTACCCCAAGGGAACACTAGATATTCTTTCAGTCAGTGAAGACTATTTTTAACTGGTTTCTCTTTCCAAGACGAAATGCCAACCTATATGGATACAAGATGGTCCAGAAAAGTTTGAGTGAAAATTTAGTACTAAAAATTAACAGGTAATTATTTAAAGAAATTGAACTTGTGATAGACTAAAATATACATATTAAGGAGATGTTGAAAAGAATAGAAGAGGAAGTCTCCATAAGGGACTTAATGAATTTCAACTCAATCTCAATATGTTCAGTTTCTAAGAAGAGAAAAAAAAAAAGTTGGCAAGTAAATTAGCATGAACATGTGTAAATGTCAGGTGCTTGCCAACTAAACTATATTCCAGCAAGGAGAGGCCTTCTTGATCATATTAAGGACTTTTTACTTACAATGACTATGAAATCATGATGCTCCTGATGTAACTCAAACTTGAGTAAATCTTTCTGTTATAGGAAGGAAATGGACAAGAGAAAAGAAAGATGTTGAAACTGAATATTAAAAGGACATTAAAATGCTAGAACAATAGTCTTATTAGAAAAAGGAGTAGAAAAAAGGTTTGGAAAGTAAACATAATTGATCCCAGTGACTCTGGAGGCTGAGACAAGAGGATCACAGTTTCAAAGCCAGCCTCAGCAACTCAATGAGGTCCTAATCAATTTAGTGAGATCTCATTTCAAGATAAAAAAATAAATAAAAATAGGTGGGGCATGTGACTCAGTGGTTAAGCATCTCTGGGTTAAAGCCCTGGTACCAAAACAAACAAACACAAAAATTTTGATTAATTAAAGGTTTAATTGTAAAAGGGAGGGAGAGAGAAGAGGATTCCAACAAGTTTGGACACGCAAATGAGATTTTTCCTTGTTATTTGTTTGGTTGTTGTTGCTATTCTCTGAAGAGGGCAATGCAAGAAATTGGAAGGAAGAAAACAATTTTGTTTTACACAATCTGAGTCTGATACCTATCTGACATATATAAATATTTTTTACTCTTAGCAGAATAGTTGCAGTGGAGTAAGGGAATATCAGAAATAAAAATTTAGGAAGAACCTGTAGTTATAAAGTTAGTTGAGATTTAAGGTTCCACATGAAGAACAGACATGGCAAACTGTGTGCAGTGGTACACATCAGTAATTTGAGGGACTTGGAAGACTGAGGCAGGAGAATCTCAAATTTAAGGCCTAAGTCAGCCTTAAGAACCTTTGAGACACTGTGTCAAAATAGAATATAAAAAGGACTATGTGGAAATGAGAATGAAGTTGGGATGATTATATGGCATTTAAGAAACTGAGAACAAGAAAAATATTTTCTGATGAGTTGTCTATAACAGATTGAATATACCCAGGATTATAGTTTGAATCGAGAGTCTCCATGTCTTTGATGATTAGAGCACATACTAATAGCAATGTGAAGTGCATTATACAAACAAGTCACTTGAATCTTTCAGAACAGAAAGGATTTTTTTCCTGATAATGAAAGCCTCATAGTATAGTTGCACAAATATAATGCTAGAGATTTTTTCTCTATGCATTCAGTTACCATAGAGAAGGGAATATGAATATCCTACCCATGTATAGGTTACAAGTAAGTATTATGTATGAAGCACTTTTGAATGGGACAATGCAAGTTTCAGGCTGACAATCTGAGGAAACCATCTAAGCCAAAAATATACAGCTTTATGTAAATTAGTTTATGAAATAACAGAATGAGAAATTAAATGTGTGTGATGGCCAAAGATGGTTAGGTTAAGTAGCATGGGTGAGATTAGACACGTGGATATTCATGTGATAAAAAAAAAAAATTGGTTCAGATGGATCAATTATTCATGGCCTACTCAGAGGGTTTCATCATGACCACATATCTCACCAAGGAGTTGAGAGTTTGTTACACATGTGAGAGGTGGGTATGTGTTGTCATTTTGAATAGACTTGGGACCAACAATGTCACTGTGGAGTCCCAGGAAAATTAAAACTCATTGCTTCTTATTGAAAATTATTAAATATTTAGAGACAGTAAAACATGGAGGTAAGCATGAGGGTCCTTCTGATCATATTCCCTTTTGTGACTGCTCATGTCCAAACTCTGTAACTGACCTTGAAGAGAATTGTGACTATATCATGCTGTGCTAAAATAAAAAGTTGCAGTAGTCTATAAAGGGACCCTTTAACAGAGTCTTAGAAAAAGATGGATCTGAGAAAGCCAAGAAATGAAAAATCACTTCCAGTTGGAAGAGCTACATCTTGAATGAGTTAGAATTAATAAATACATATTTATAAATATACATATATATAATATATAATTGTGAGGCTCTTAAAATACTTATTAATACATATGCCTTTGTAATATATTATTTTGAGATAGTAAATAACTACAATACTTCTGAAACATTCAACGTATTATTTTGTTTCAAAGAAAGGTGATTAGAAACCATACAAAAGCTTAAGCTTTGGACCTTGGGGAAGTTGACAATAATGTGAATATTTACAGGCTGTCAATTCTACTTCAAAATATTGTTTTCAATATTAAAATACTCCTATAATTTTCTATGTTGAATTCAATCACACAAATTCAATGATTCCTATTTCTGTTTCTTTGGAGAAAAATATGTGTGTGTAGTTATAAATTTCCCTCAGCTTTATTCATCATAGGCTAGGTTGAAGAACTAAATTGATCTAGGAGCTAGCCAAAGAGAAGTATATCAGGGGAGCTGATGAAAAGTCATCACTGTCCTGAAGGATGCCACATTAATGTGTTCACTCCTGGCAAATCAAGGGTTCTCAGTCTCTGGCAGGATTCCTCTTATCATTTTTCATTGACTTTAATTATCTTTTGTTGAGAGGTAAAGTGTAACTTCTCCTTTTAAAAAAATATATTTCATTAAAATGTGCAGATAAACTTAATTGAATGAATAAAATTTGGCAATTATTCGGATTTTGGATCTTCAGATGAGTAACTTCTGGTAGTTAAGATTTGTAAAGAAGTTTTCTGCAAAGTATCAGAGATTTATTTTGTTGTTATTAGATGGTCAATTCAGAAAAATGTGGCCAAATCTTAAATATTCAATAAGTAGATTCTAAAATCCTTAAAACACCATTGCAAATATACTTCCACTTAAAATTCTGGGATTAAAGATTATGATGGGATTTCAGATGAATACTGAATATCTTTAGATGATTTTGTATCAGCTACTATAATATGTGTTAATTTTCCATTTTAATTTATGCAAGTTATATAGGGATTAGAGGGAAAAACAATATTAGATCACTGTAAGAAAGATTTGTTTCTACCCAAATTCAACATCCAAAATAATCTGAGATAGAAAAATAATCAGTAAAGATAATCAAATATAGTACCTATTAAATATCAACAATTATTTTGTCACTATAAAAAGGCAAGACATCAATGGAAGTCACAAATATAATAAGTATGAGTGTATATGATATATAAGATGTATATATAATATGCATAGTGTCTATTTACAGATATATATGGAAATATTTGTAGAAATATTTGGGGCATATTTAACCAAAATAATGGGAGTTATATTGAAAAATATACAGGACTAATGCTCCTTTAATATCAAAAAATGGTTTACTATGCAAATTAAAGATGTCATATTAACATTAGTAAATGGGTTAATATATTAAAATTTTTGAGGTACAAACTTCTAGTAATATAAGAATAAATGATAAAATAATATCATAGAAAGATTTTCAAAATACTTCAGAAAGTTTAAAAATAAGCATATTGAGAAGTGAAATGTTGATTATTTCAATATCATCCATATGTTCAATAGTGTATACATTTACCATATCAAAGTTTTTGAAAACTCAACTCATTTATTAGGTCAAATAGAAAACTCTTCAAATAAAAAATTGAAAGGATTTAACAAATGACTTTTTATGTTTGTGATCTAACAAAGCTAAACCTTAATAATTTTAGAGTTTAAGAAATATCTTCTACTGTAAAAATAAATTAATAGATATACTATTTTAAATGATCACTGTATTGAACTATGTATAAATTATAGCTGTGGAAATTAGCAGAAAAAGAAAATTTTAAATTCAAATTGTGCAGTTAGCTTGCAGCTAAAGTGCAGAAAAGAACAGCCACCTCAATGAGACCTTAGTTCATACCTATTAGAATGATTATTGCTTTAGTCAGTTTTGTGTCACTGTGCCAAAATATCCAACAAGAAAAACTTAGAGGAGGAAAGGCTTATATAGGGATCAAGGTTTCAGAGTTCTCAGTCCATGTTTGGCCAAGTCTATTGCTTTGGGCCCACTGTGAAGCAGACCACCCTGGCAGAAGGCTATGGCAAAGGAAGAGCAAAACTTCCTTTATGGCACCCAAGAATCAGAAGGAGAGAGACGAGAAGGGGCCATAAGGAAGTTACACACCTAGTCACCCACTCCTTTATCCATGCCTGGGTTAGTCAGCTTTTTCGCTGCTATGACTGAAATATCTGAGCAGAACAACTTTAAATGAGGGAAAGTTTATTTGTGGGCTCACAGTTTCAGAGGTCTTAGTCTGTAGAAGGCTGGCTCCATTCCTCCAGGCTCCAGGTGAGGCAAAATATCATGGTGGAAAAGTGTGACAGAGGGAAGCAGTTCACATGGTGATCAGAAAACAGAGAGACAGTCTCCACTCTCCAGATACAAAATATATACCCAAAGCCATGCCCCAATTCCCACCTCCTCCAGCCAGATCCTACCACTTCAATTACCACTCAGGTAATCCCTGTCAGAGGATTAATTCACTGATTGGGTTAAGACTCTTCTGACCAAATCATTTCTCTGAACCTTCTTGCATTGTCTCACACATGAGATATTGAGGGACACCTCACATCCAAACCATAACAATGCCTCACCTGCCTACAGTTACCACCCAGTGAATCCATTCAAAGTAGAATTGACTGATAAGAGTACAGCTCTCACAATCCAATCATTTACCTCCAAACATTCTTATATTAACATATCAGCTTTTGGAACACATCTCATATCCAAGCCAGAATATCTATTACCAAAATAACTAAAGGTAAAAAGTACTGTTGAGAATATAGAAAAATGAATGCCCCACAAACTGTCACTGTGAATATACATTTGACGGTCACTATGGAAAACTTTGTGTGTGCTCTACAAAACCTTAAACACATAATATTATTCAGCAATCCCATTGTTAGTTACATAATCAAAGGATATGAAATCATGATACCTGCACTCTAGTATTCCTGAAGCATTGTTCAGTGTCTGTGGTGTGAAATGAACCAGGGTATCCACTGATAGACAAAAGAATAAAGAAAATATAGTGTTTATGCACAATACTATACTGTTATCAAGAGTTTATGAAGACAAAATCTTTCATGTAACAACAAGGATGAACCTAAAGGTCATTATGCTAAGTGAAATAAGCAAGGAACAGAAAAACATTTATATGTGAAATCTAAAAAAGTTGATCTCATAGAAACAGAGTAGGATGGTGATTATAAGATGCTTTGATTGAAGAGACTGGGAGGTGTTGATCAAAGGACACAAAATCTCAGAAAACAAAAATAGGTTCAAGAGACCTATTATATATCATGGTTCATAATAAGATATTGTACATTTGAAAATTACTAAATGAGTACTTTTCTCAAAAGTACATGACAAAAATTAAGTACATGACATAATGCATATATGGAATAGCTTTATTAACCATTCCACAGTGTACACATATCAAAATTCATGTGTACTTTGTAAATATATACTTTTTAAAAACTTTTCAAGTAATAAAAGAGGAGATAGAAAACATTAAGTTCCTGCATTTTACAAAAAACAGGAGTGATAAAAATTAGGAAAGAAAATACCCAAATTGACAAAAACGTTTTCAAACAGAATGACAAAGAATAAGGCTAACAACCTGGTCATTTAGAAATATTAATATGTAAACCTCTGGCAGACCTGATAGAAAAGAAGAAAATATACTTTATAAATAAGCAGATCTTCATAGCCATAGATAAATAAAATGATCCAATAGACAATATTATGTAAAACACATGCCAACAAATTTCTGAACTGCATTTCTTTCTTATGTAATGTGTATATTATCAAAATATATCCATAATAAAGGGAGAAAGTATAGAACTTCATAGCTTTATAAATTGTTGATACATAAATGTAGATAATAAGCAAATATATAAAGTATATGGCCCAAGTGATAAATCTCTATTTAACTTTAAAGAAACAAATAATTAGGGACTGGGATTATAGCGCAGTTGGTAGAGTGCTTGCCTCACAAGCACAAGGCCCTGGGTTCAAATCCCCAGCACCGGTTAAAAAAAAAAAATAGAAACAAATAATTTCTGTGATGTTTAAATGATTTCAATCATAACAATGCTGAATTATAATATTAATTATAAATAACAAATTAATCACAAAATATTAAATAAATTTTATGTTTTATACAAATTCTAATTAATATATTAGTAAGTTATCTAGCAACATATTAAAATAATGAATATTTTTATAATTTAATTAAATATGCTTTTTCTCAACACAATCTAACCCTATCAGACAAATACACAAAACAAATTTTAAATACATTAATAGATACCAAATAAAAAACATCCTGATTTAGTAAATATTTTTAAAATGGAAACTTTTTTATTTGTTCATTTTAATTATATATAATAGTATGATTTTGTTTTACATGTTCATACATGCTCACGATATAACAATATAATGAGGTCAATTTTATTCACTACTACCTCCCGTTTCTCTGTCCTCTTCCCACACCTTGGTCCTCTTCCTCTACTGGTCTCTCTTGTATTTTCATGAGATTTATCCCCCCTTATTTTCCCTTTTTCTTTTTCTCTAGTTTCCACATATGAAATAAAACAGCAAACCTTTGATTTTCTGAGATTGGCTTAATTTGTTCAACATTATGCTCTCACATTTCTTACCTTCACTCTTCCTCAACAAAATAAAACCCCATTGTGTTAATATCCCATGTATTCCTTATCCATTCATTAATTGATGGACACAGAGACTGGATCTATGATTTGGCTATTATGAACTGTGCTGATGTAATTGTGGGTGTGCATATATCTCTATAATATGATAACTTTAATTCCTTAGGATAAACATTGAGTATGGTATAAATGTGTCATATGGTGGTAAAGAGATTCCGCCAAATATTGCTAAAAGAAAAGAAAGCAAAAAAGAACACAAGAATTGAAGGAAACTACAAAAATTATAGATTATTTCTGCATAAAATTTTCAGAGTATACACACATTCATACAGGATGGTGGTATTTATTATAGTTGTGGATATTTAACAAGATAAAAAACAAAATAATTTTCTAAGTATTGAAATAAAAATTAAACTTGATTTTATATTCCCAGAATAATGTGAAATAATGTCAAAAATCTTCTAAAAGAAGAGAAACAAGGAAGTGTTGGGATATGGCTTCATTATTAGATTTCCCTATACAATTAACAGACATTTGGAAATATATATGGAACAAATATCTCATTCACAATCTAATAATATGAAACACAAAATATAATAAAAATCCAAAATACCTTGTAATAATAAAAATGCTTTAGATTTTAAATGAGATTCATAGATTATGGTAAAAGATTCAAACTAATAACCCATTACAGAGGCAAAATATATTTCTAAGTGAGAATATAATGTAAAAACTCAATCTAGTAACCATTAAAATTATTACAGAATTGTCAAAATTATTCTAAAGTAAGCATGGTAAATAAATATCCAAGCAAATCCAAGAATGGAAATAGTAACTTCTTTATTTTATTTTGTATTATAATTTTCTTCATTTAAATTTATTTATAGATTTATTGGATTAATACTTTTTCATTTTATTGGTTCTTTTTAGTTTTACATACCAATTGAGTTCATTTTAATATAATTATACAAGAATAAAATATATCTTATTCTGTTCTAATTAGGATCCCATTCTTGTGGATGTACATGATGTTGAGATTCACTGTGGTGTATTCATATATGTACACAGGAAAGTTATGTCAGATTCATTCCACTCTCTTTCCTTTTCTATTTCCCATTCCCTTCCCTTCATTCCCCTTTGCTTAAGCCATGGAACCCCTATCTCCCCCCTCCCACTTATTGTGGATCAATTTCCACATATGAGAGAAAATAATCTACATTTGGCCTTTTTTTTTTTTTGTGGGGGATTGGCTTATTTCACTTAGCATAATAGTCTCCAGATCCATCTATTTACTGGCAAATGTCATGAAGTCATTCTTATTTATGGCTTTGTTATACTCCATTGTGTATATTTGCCACAATTTGTTTATTCATTCATCTGTCGAATGGCAACTAGATTGACTCCATGGCTTAGGAATTGTGAATTGTGCTGCTATAAACATTTATGTGTCTATGTCGCTATAGTATGCTGATTTTAAATCCTTTGGACATACATGAAGAGTGGAATAACTGGGTCAAATGGTGGTTCAATTCCTAGTTTTTTGAGGAGTCTGCATACTGTTTTCCAGAGTGGTTGTACCAATTTTCAGTCCCCCCAACAATGTATGTGTACCTTTTCCCCTACATTCTAGACAACATTTATTACAACTTGTAGTCTTAATAATTGACATTCTAGTTGGAGTGAGATGAAATCTCAATATAGTTTCAATGCAACTCATACTTGATCAAAGACATAGGAATTAGATCAGAAACAATGCACCTACTAGAAGAAAATGTAAGCCAGACACTCCAACATGTCAGCTCAGGAATAGAGTTTCTTAACAAAACTCCTAATGGGCAACAGGTAAAATCAAAAGTCAATAAATGGAAGAGCATCAAACTATAAAACTTCTTCACAGCAAAGGAAACAATCAAGAACATTGAGAGTGAGTCTACAAAATGGCAGAAAATCTTTGCCACCTGCATCTCAAGGCATTAATTTCCAGGATATAGGAAGAACTCAAAACACTTAACACCAAAATAATAATAATAATTATTATTCTTATTACCCAATCAATAAATGGACAAATGACTAAACAGCCACTTCTCAAAAGAAGAAATAAAATAGTCAACAAATTTATGAAAAAATGACATCTCTAGCAATTAGAAAAATATATTATAATTTTCTACAATAATTGTAATTGAACAGAATCATAAAGGTGATAAGATGGATAGACTGTGAAACAACCAAGACAACTACAGAAATAGATAAAAATACAAAGGAAAAACCTAATGTATGAGAAGGGCATTTCAATATTAAATGGGAAGTATTTGTTGTTGCTGGGTTTTTTTTTTTTTTTTTTTTTTTTTTTTTTTTTTTTTTAAGTGGCATTGGTGTAATTGACTTTCCATACAGAAGAAAATAGACCTCTGGCTCAAAACCTATGCCAACTTAAATGACCAGTGGGAATAATTTTTTTTCTTTTTTAAAAAACTGAATTATAAGATAAAATTTAGAATAAAACTATTGAAAATTTGAACATAAAAATTGGTATGTCCTAACACATTTTTTTCCAAAATATATGGTAGTCTGGAAAACAAATTTTTTTTGGATTTATGATGAAAATAATATCTCTAAAATAGGTAGTGTTTCTAAAATAAATATTATATCATAATGCTCCAGTTTTGTGAATCAGGTTAAGTGGCTTAATTTTATATAGTTACACTATCTGGGGTTAGAAAAAAATCAGAAATTTATCATTTCTTGTGGAGATCTAAATTGCTCTAATTTTCTGGGTAAAACAATGAAACAATATTTATTGGTATGCAAAAATCATGTCTTCTAATTCGGGAATACAAATTTTGAGACTATATCCTACAGAAAAAGAAATAGAAGTTAAAGGGAACCTATTGTTGCTCATCAGTAGAATTACAAAAAGTATTTTATATCTGCTTTGTAGAATGTATGGATATAGAAAAACCATGAATAAGTTTCATCTATATAGAGTGTTTCAAATAATAGTAGCATTCAATATATAAAGCCATTTATAAGATATTATTTGACTTGATTACCATAGCAACAAATATGTTCATACATGTGGAGTGAAAAAGAAAGAAAAAAGAAAACTCCATATACATATTATATCTGAGAAAAAAAATTTTAAGTCAAATTACACATTTTTTTATATAAGGTTACTTGAAGGTTACAATTGTTTTCTTTGTTCTTGAAATGTTACAGTGAAATGTATATGCTATTACACTTTTACATGATAAATCTAAAAACAAGTTATAT
Organism: Sciurus carolinensis; assembly: GCF_902686445.1. Classification (NCBI taxonomy): domain Eukaryota; kingdom Metazoa; phylum Chordata; class Mammalia; order Rodentia; family Sciuridae; genus Sciurus; species Sciurus carolinensis. Next base: position 64,488,546 of record NC_062217.1, on the reverse strand, counting down.
TTGACATTAAGTATAATGCTGTAATCAGTGTCAAAATTAGGTGAAGAGTTATATGTGTTGGAGAAGAGTAATATTGCCATCTAGTGGTTATTTATTCCCATTGAAGCTACATAGTCCCTTGAAAAAATGTGATGAGAGATAAGTAGTTAGAACCATAATACAAAATAGGTAAAAGAACATAAAGATACTCTAAAATGGTAATATATTCTCTGTGAAATACTTTTTTCCTATTCAATTTTAAGTGTACTAAGTATAAAACCTCTACTTATTGATGATAATTTAAAGGAACTTCTTGGAAGGCAATTTCATCTATTTTAAAATTGAATAGATTGCATTATTGATTAATAATGATCAAACTATTTTATGGATGGAACTATTGAAATGAGCAAATAAAATCTGTCTTTAATTCTTAATTTGTCAAATATCAAAATTTATAAAATCTTAGAAAATTTTGATAGTAAATTAACTGTCTTCCTCATGAAATTTCAACTACTTAACATCTTACATTAGTATCATGCATAAATAAGACATTAAGAGGGTAGTGCCTATATTTCAAGTGAAATTTGTCCTTTACAAAGAATACACATGGAAATATGTAGGCCAATTTTATGGAATCTGGAGAATTCGAAGATAATATTAACACATTATTAGTCTCTCTAAATTTCTCTAAATCTGTGTCTTCATGAATTACACAAGATTCTTGAGTTTGCCTTGCTCACCTCACATGCATATTTACTGAGATAATAAGGGCACAGTATATTAAGCACTTACCAGCTTTAAGATACTACACCCTACCTATCAACAGAAGAATGGGTAAAAAAATTATAGGTATACAATAGAGTACTATTCTGCTATAAAGAAGAATATAATCCTGTCTTTTGCAGAAAAATGATAAAACTGGAAGACATTAAGAAAAAAAGCCTGATTTAGAAAGACTTGTTTTTTTCTCACATATATAAACTAAAATAAATAAATAAATAAATAAATAGTCATCCTAAATTCCAAAATGTAGAATAGTTATTACTAGGGACTGGGAAGGGTGCCAGGGACTGGGTGACAAGGGCAATTGGGTATGATGAGTTCATGCTGTATGAATGTATGTAAATATCACATTGAATCCCATTATTATGGGATTATTATGTACAATTATTGTGTTAAAATAAAATTGTCATTTTATTCTAAAAAAAAAAAATAGACACTACACCTTAATTGTTGAGCTAGCAATGATGGCAGTATGACCCATAATGCCAGAGTTAGTGAAAATAGATAGCAACTTCATGTAGTATGAGAATTTTCATCATTGGGCAGAGTTTTATCTAGACTTTAACAACATTATAGGTAATTCAAAAGACAATTTTTATATAGTTTTATTAATAAAGTAAGTAACCTTGCAATATGTAACAAATGTTACTTAATACCCTGACAATGTTCTCCACAACGATCCACTGGCTATTAAAAATTGAATAGAAAGAAAGAAAGAAAGAAAGAAAGAAAGAAAGAAAGAAAGAAAGAAAGAAAGAAAGAAAGAAAGAAAGGAAGGAAGGAAGGAAGGAGGAAGGAAAACATAAAACAACTAGAAACTCTTTAATTATAGAGTTTTGAAGTACTACATCAGGACTACTCTCAGAATTTTTTATATCAGTAGTATTATTGCAAGTCTACCTCTAGATTTCAGAGTATCACTTTCACAAAAGCTAGTAATTGCAAGTGGAGTATTCTTATTTAGCTGATTGTTGCTTAAATGATTCAAGTTAGGTTTTGAATTCATTCAGATTAGGTAATGTGGCAACTGATTCTCCCTCAGAAGAGATTCTAAACAGAAAATCTACTGTCAAATATACCTCTCTCATACCTGGCACTTGAGGTTAAATTAGAGTATGCAGAGTAAATCACTTTTCCACTGCTTTAATGTTTTGTTTTTATTTGCTTTAAAATATACTTCTGACACAGTAAATGCTTTATGAGACTCTTACATTTGGGAGATCCTCGCCCATTTTCAAAATGGAGTGGCTCGAAGCTATCATTACTTAATTTCCTTTAAAGGGCAACATTGGGAAGTTCTCAAAAGTCCCATAATGTCTGCTAATTACACTAGAACGAAACTTCCATAAACAGAAATTTTCTTACAGTTCTAACTTGGGAATTATAGGAGACCATTTTACCCCCAATAACATATCTGGCATTGGCTCAGGGACTCATTTTACACAGCATGAGGAGCAGAATATAATCTCACTGCATGCTACCTTGAAATCAGGTATGACTTGTGGAATCTAAAGCATGTTGTTTCTGTTCTTCCTAGGAGACTTTCTCCCCTTCATCTTGCTAACATAATTTGCTAAGAAAATTTCCTCTGTGCTTAACCCCTTAACAATGAGAAATGGAAATATATTTTGTGACTTTTCTCCTTTAAGCCTGTTCTGAAACACTCACAAAATAATATTGTATTCTTAAAAATATTACTTTCAGCACTAAAAAGAAAAGTGAGAGAGGGAATGAGAAGATACAAACAGATGTAAAAGAAAATTACAAATTGGTTAAAATGTCTCAAAAAATTTACTAAATTTTAATATATTCCCGACTGAACCAGCTTCACTGGAGAGCAATGTGATCTGCCTCACTGCCCTTTAGAAGTGTTTCATACTTGGCTTAATCCTCTGCTGTTTGCCTCTTGAAACTCTTAATAGTGTTATGATTCCCTCCACTTTTATTTTGCAGTGTGTCCTGCGATGATGTTGTCAGTTCTGAATAATCCTAAGAATCAAAGTAGAACCATCTCTTCTTTTTCATAGGTTTTACATATTTAACTTACCTCTTAAGAACTCTGCCAATCACTGTCAAACTTTTTATTCTGAAATTGATGCAGTAAGCTGCCTCATGAAGCGTCCCAATGTTCCATGACCTTCCCAAATTTTACTTAGATTCTGTAAGTGATACCATCAATTATATCGAACAGATCAATGATTGAAGTAATACTTAGTATGTGGTACAGTAATTAAGCTTTTAATCACTTCAGGTTGCATAAATTAACACAGTCAGTGATATTGCAACAATGACTGTGAGAAGTCCAGACCTAGACAGAAGGAAGAGTTTATTTTTAGTAGCCCTGAGGACTGGGTAGAGGAGAAAGAGAGCCATAGAGATTATTCAATTAGCTATTCTCCCACTTTGTTTGTCATTAATTCCCTTGACTAGCTCAGCTTTTAGGAAAGTTGGAAGACAGGGATTTTTTTTTTTAAACTTCAGAAAAGAATCAGAGGGAAAACAGGGAGGTCCACAAAATACCAGCAATGATAGGTTTGAAATGCAGAAGCCAAAGAAAGACATAATTGGGGACTGGAAAGAATGTTCTAGACTCATTTGACCAGCCAAGAGCCATACACAAACAGCCTTATAAAGTTTGCAGTTGTGCAATTTTATTTCCAAGAGTCAAAATACATCCAGGTACAATGGATCCTCTTGATTTAGTTAGGGAACTAAAATGTGATGTCTCATAACTTTATTCTAAATCATTTGAGGCATAGTCTTACCCAGAGCTTACTGCCTTGAAAAAGTAGGAATTCCTTACATTAGTTTACATGAGTCAACAAAATTTTACAAGATGAACTTTTGACTTTTTCCCAAACAGCCTCATTTTTTCCAAATTAAATCCAATCACCAATGATTGAGCAAACATATTCTTTGATCAAAAAAATAAGTGATTTCATTTTATCTGTTTCACAATAAATCTTAGACAAGTTAGTGAATGCTCTGTAACTATTTCTCCACCTCTGATGAAATGGCTCATTTCCACATAATGACTTGTCTAAAGGATCCAATCTTCTCTTGTTAAAAAAGAACTGCTGGTAATTTAAAAGAAAATTAGTTTGCATAATTGGTAAAATTAAGCATAGCCCTTAACTATGCTTTAGTAAAATATATAACTCCATAATCAAATATGAATATTATCCTTGAATGGTATCATCAGAAAAATTCTTCTAACTTAGCTAATTATTCAAACATATTAACTTTATATGCATATGATATTTTTAAAGTGTGTAAGCTAGTTCACTGCTTAAACTGCAATTCTAATTGCTGTATAGTTTTTATAACTTAATTTCATACTCTCTATTTCTCCACCCACCCCACACACAAGAATGATCATCCATTTGTGACACAGCACTTTACATAGAGTTGGTTCAAAATGTCCTGAGAAAACAAAGTCATAAAATGCTTTTTCAAAATAAAATGCAAATACCAAATTAAGTTTGGAAACAAAAAATTTAATTTGCCAAATTAGCACTCTCCCACACGTATGCTCTTTCTATTCAGAATATTTTCTTAATATATTTTTCTTACAAGGAGGCAAATATTTCAAGATATCAAGAGCAGATTTGAAACATAAGTTATTGCTACTGTCTTTAAAAAAAATTGGTAATTATCGTATTTAGAAATCACTTAACATTTATCACCAGTGTTCCTTTTCTCTATATAAAAGTAAGGGTCTTCGGTTACCTAAATGACCCACGATTTCAAAACTGGTCAATTTCATTTATTCTTTAGGGGTACTTGGCAGAGGTGCAAATTCTCATAGATGAACCACTCTAAACATGACAGAGTCCAGTGCACCATGGTTCTTGAGTATCCTCTTCCCCTCACTTCATCCTTTTTTCTCTGTCTTTGAAGTCACCAGGGCACACTAGATGGTACCCAATCCTACAGAGAAGATAAGAAGATTCTTCTCTGAAGGAATGAACAGTGCTAGAGAAGTGATCTACAGAATTGCTTAGATATCCCATGATGGAAATCTGCAAAAACAATAGAAGAGTACTCACCATAAGAGATTTTGGGAAGTACGTGACAAAACCTGCTTGAAGAAGTAGAATATAGACTTAAATTCATGTATTACCTGAAAACCATCAATCCACTGGGGCAGTGGGCCACAGACAAATAAATAAATAAATAAATAAATAACACATCAAATTAATATACCGCTATAGCAGATTGAATATTTAGGATCTGAGGGAAAAATAGAAGCACCTCAGTAAGTGGTAAAGTTAGTCAAATACTTTAAGAGACAATGCAAACTTGCTGACCAAGAAAAACAAATGCAAGTTTTTGAAGTGGGTGAACCCTTTTTGCTGGTAGGAGATGGCAAACCCTTGGGTGAATGATTATTTAATTAGAAAGTTCCACACTAAATATGAAAATGAAAATCAATGAAAAGTGATCTGATGAATTGTTCAGATAAGTCAGTAAATTTCTTCTTTTAAAATATATACTCTTTCAGTTTTATACTGTTTTGTTAAATGAGAGCTTCTGAAGATATCATTTTTAAGGATCATTATACCCTAAAAAAATCATGATATTGTATTAAATAGATGTGTTTTTAAAATGTATGATTCCTTTTATATTTGGGTAACTATGCTTTACTAAATTTAATAAGTGCTGCAGGTCACAGTCAAAACTTTGGATTTTGACCTCACCCTTGATGTTACATCTTATTTAAGGTGGGTGTTTCTCAATAACTTGTTTGTATTAGACTGCAGTTATGTGATAGCTTTATCTTACCCTGTGTAGTGCAGGACTGACTTAGGAGGAAATAGAAAGTTTTAAAACTTCTCCTTTCTCACACTTGCACAAAAGCCTTTTTGGCTTCTGCACCCTACATAGTGTGGGAAAACATTAAAGCTGGTTTGGATTATGTACTTCAAACCTACCTCAGAGGGCAAGTGAAAGAAAGCAGGAAATAATGACCTGTCAATAAATAATACCCCTAAATTAATGTTTTTTCAATAAACCTTGAATAAAATAAATTTTTAATTAACCTGAAGAGTGGCTAGAGGATGTGGATACCCATACCTCTGCGCTTTAGCAAGAGTCTTCTTTCCAGGTTTTCATACTCATTTTAAAGAGTGCTCAAACTCACTATTTCTATGAAGCCTGTCTTCCCTTCAGTTACCTCACTCCCCCAAACCTCAGGAACACTAATGATGCTGATTTGGCATTTATGCCATTCTGCTTTTACTGTTAGTTACTGTTTTATGTATCTGCTCTATTCATTACGTTAACATTTCCTGTGGGCTATCACAGAGAGACTCTAACACATAGGTAGAATTAGTTCTGGGATGCCTTCAATAAGTAAGTCATTTAAATATCACAGCTTAGTGGGCAAGTAGCTCAGCGTGTAGAGCACTTGCTTATTGCCCTCATGGACCTGGATTCGAATCCCTGTGCACCTCAGAAAACAAAGTGGTGGCTTCAAAAAAAAAAAAAAAATCACAGTTTATTTCTCATTTCCCATTGAATTACAAAAATGTTAGAATTCCATGACAGTTGATTCTGTTAAAAATATTACTGATTAAAGAGGCTTTTCAGAGGGGATTATACAAGTTCAGGTGGGGGTTACTGGGCAGGGATAATCAAAGGATCACCAACAGTATTTGTTTATTTCTTGAGCAAATGCCTTCCACTTCCATTATGGAGTGATTAGTTGTTTCTCGTTCTTCTTTCGAGAAACCCTAAAGTGTTTTCATTACTAAAAGAAGGAAGTAGACAAAACAATGTGGTTTCACACAACTTTTCTACTGTTTACTTTGATTTCTTAAACACTGGGGCAAATACATAGACACTTGTGGAATATGCCTAATATTTTTTCAAAGTCAGAAATTTTTGTTTTGGAAAAATCTTAAGTAGAATCTGAAAAAAAAGGGTTTTATGTAGCACTTTAGTATAATATACAACTTATTAGAATTATATCATTGTAAGAAAAGTCAGGAAAAGCATTTACTTAAAATAAAACAATATTTTAATCCACTTGGAGCTCTCTTTGTAGTTTTTGAGATGAGATAGGCATTTTGCAAAATATAATATAAAATCCACCTTCAATTGTTTGTATTTCTATTTGTGGACACATCATGTAAACTATATGATTTTGAAACATGTAGCTAGAAGTAAAGCCAATTTATACTTAACAATGTAAAATGTCTGTCACCATATAAATAAAGACAAGATTCATGTATTTCTCTCCACTAACTCTTTTTGAAATATTAATTAGGAATTCAGGATGTCTAAATAATAAAATAGCACATGTAAATATAAGATGCAGCTATCCTTTAGTATCCATGAGATAATGGTTCAGAGCTTCCCAAGGATAGTAACATCTGTGAATGCTAATGTCCCTTTATAAAATGGCTAGTATTTACATATAATCTACCCATATCCTCCCATATGCTTTAAATCATCTCTAGGTTACCGATGATACCTAATACAGTGTAAATGTTACATAAATAATTACTATATTATTTAAGATACAATGATGAGCAAAAGTAAGATCTGTATGTGTTCAGTACAGATGGAATTTTAAAATATTTTATTATTCTGTAGAATCTATTGATGCAGAAACCATGGATGAAAGCCTGACCAATTAAAAGTTTAGAGAAAAAGAAAAACGGTCTCATTCTTTGGCAATCTTTTTTCATCTTCTTTGACTTACCTGCTTCTTTTCTGTCATACATTAAGTCTCTGAAGTACATTTTAATTGACTTTCTTGAAGACCTTATGGAAGTGACTATAGTTCACCTGTTCTTGTAATAATGCAATGTATGTTAAATTCAATAAAAAATAATTGTGTTCAACTTTAATCACTTTGGGTTCTACAGCCATAAAAATGCTATTCCTTACCTCCAGTTTTCTCTCTCTCTCTGTGGCTTCTTTGTATCTCCATTTCTTTCTTTCCTTCTCAGAATATATATATCTGTACTCACATTAACACATAATCATAAATACATAAAAATGGATTAATATCTTTGTGTATTTATGTATACCATATTCATAGGTTATATACCCTATGGTCATATATGAAAATGTGATTTCATTATATTCATTCAGACATTCAAATTTTTCCATATTCATATCATGAATGGTATATTACAGCCTTTAACAAAATTAAACACTCACACATTTTATTTTTGTAAGCAAAAAACTAGACAAATTGCTTTAAAAATATTCATTGTAAAAATCTGCGTAAAAGTGATTTCTATATTCTTTAGAATACCAGTTATGATTTGAAGTAGTTTTAAAAATTAAACTAGAAAATATCACTAGGACTGATAGTCATAAAAAAGAAATAATGTTTTATGCATGTGTCTTTACTTCATGCTTGGAAGCATAAATGGTCCACTCAATAGGGATCAGAAAGGAGGGTTTAATAGTATGTTCCTCTAAATACACTGTTAGGTAAAATTAATAAGTAGCTAGTATATTCCAGAAAAAAGATGTCTAAGATTTGGGATGCATTATTTTATTAAATAATCAGATTCATTGTGTGTGTGTGTAATCAAATGTATACTTATATGTACAGATGCAATGAATTTATTTTTCTTATAATTTTAAAATTATATGGAAAGTCATTCATTTATTTTAATATTATTTATCTCTACCACATACTTTTTGTTTTTTTGGTACTGAAGATTGAAGTCAGGGACACTTGACCACTGAGTCACATCCATAGCCTTATTTTTTGTATTTTATTTAGAGGCAGGATCTCACTGAATTTCTTAGTGCCTCACTGTTGCTGAGGCTGGCTTTGAACTCAAAATCCTCTTGCCTCAGTCTCCTGAGCCACTGGGATCACAGGCATGTGCCACCATATACTTTTATTTTCTAATATTTGCTTATTTGACAAAAATTACATATATTTATGGTGTTGTGATATATGAGTACATCGTGTATGAATACATAGCTAAGTCAAACTAATTAAAATAAGACTTACCTTCCTTGCTTTTCTTTTTTGTGTTTACAACCCTTAAAAAAAATCTACTCTCAGCATTTTCTAAGTATACAATATACTATTTACTGCAGGGTTTTTTTCTTCAGATATCCACCAAAATTTTAGGTTTATGATGCTTTTCAGAGAATTAATTTCCTATTTTGTTTGTTTTGTTTTTCTTATTATTACTTTAGATATCTTACATTATTTTCTGTACTTATGCTTAATTTATTTAGGCTCCTCCTATCATTCTCAATATTTAAATACTCTTCATTTTCTAATATAAGAATTTAAGGTGATATGTAAATTACTACTTTACCTGAGTTACATGAGATTTGATAGGAAGTTTTGCTATTATTTAATTTTAATTTCTATTAAATTACTTTGAATTCAAACCTAATGAATTGTATGTATGCTGTTGTGTATAATTTCCAACAGGAACACTTCTGTTTAAAAGCTTTTCTATCTTAATTTCATTGAAGTCAAAGAGAATAGGACATATGACTCATGTCTTAATATGTTGTCTATTTTATGTATTTATTAACAAAGTTTGTTAATTAGGTACTTTTAGTATATTATTAATGAATTCTTTAAAATATCTTTATTAATGTTTTTGATGAATTCACACAATGTCAGAAAAGCTAAAGTGAAATCTACAATCATGACAGATTTGGGGGTATTTCCTTATAAATTTGTCAAATGTTGCTTAAGTATTTTGTGACTTTTTTACAAGTTCTAATCATTCTTATGTTGTGAAACAATTATAAACTACAGTATTTCATTACATCTTGCATTAAAATTTACTTTGATATTACTACTGCAGCCACAGCTTTTTTATTTCATTAAGTATTTTACTAAAACACATCTCACTGTATGTTTCTTTATCATTTTAACTCCTTTTTGTTTCAGTGAGTGTCTTCTAAAGTGTGTCTAATAGGATTTATTTTTAATCCAGACATATAATCCTTTCATTACAAATCCTTTTTATTTAAAAAAAATCTTATTTTGTAACTAGAGTGGTACTGAAATGTTTATTGTGATTACTGACTTATCTCTATATAATTTTTAAAAATTTTATGATAGTAAGGATTATGTCTGGGGTTACATGCATGCCATGCAAGTACTCTACCACTGATTTGCTTCCCCAGCACTACTCTATTTTACTTTGAGATAATTTTTTAAATACTTCCTTATTTAGCCAGTTGTTCTAGCTCTCTGATTAAAGCTTGATTGCGCATATAATATTAAGAAAATATACACTCTTTCTGATCTTTTAGGAATTATCCTCACAATTTTAAGTCAATCTCTAAAGTCTAAAATTAATAATATCTTTCTCCAGAAATATACAAAAACATGCATCCATTTAATTGTGGGAGACATTTTTATGCCACATGGTATTGATTTTACTCTACACCATTGTTATGTATTCCAAATTAATAATCATTATAACAACTTTTTATAAATAGGCATTGAGATTTATACTTCTATAGTTTATTTGCTTGCCATTACTTCTTTCTTTTTATCAGATTTTAAGTTTTTGATCATGTTTCTTTCTTATGTTCATCCATTAGAAGTTCCTTTTCTGAATCTTTTAATATAAACTCAATGACTTTTTCTTTAACCTTGTTTATTTCTCTTTTATACTGTAATAGTAGTTTAACTCTAAAATGTTCATTGGGCTTTCTTTTTCTCTTAGGAATTTGAAAGGGTTTTTCTAGTGATTTCGACTTTGGCTAGTGAGATGTGAAATTTCTTTGTGTGTCTTAGTGTTAATTTCACCTTTGAGAAAGCCTAAGGCTTAGTCCCTGCCTTTTGTCTGGACCTTAAATCCAAAACCCACTTCTACCTTGAGACCTGGAGCAACTTGTACTGTGGTTGACCTTGCTTTGTTCTTTTTTTTTTTTTTTCCGTGTGTGTGTGTGTGTATGTGTGTGTTTGTGTGTGTGTGTGTGTGTGTGTGTGTGCATGTGTACACACATGCGCAGGGGGTTCTTGAGGAACTCCAGAATGACCAGCTGTGTCAGTTTCTTATTCCTGAATAACAAATGACCATAAACTCTTAGGCCTAAGATAACACACACTTGTTGGCAAGAAGTTTGAGAACAACTTAACAGCTTAACTAGGTCCTCTATTTCAGGGTCATGGTAGGCTGCAATCCAGGTATTTGCCATTCTGAGCTCTATTGATTATTGAAGGAATTTATCTCAATAAGAGATTCTCTTCATTGTTAGCTTCTAGCAAATGAACTGTCAGGTTGTGAGAGGATCTGTGGGAAAATCCACGTGGTATGGAACTGTGAATGGCTTTTAGGAAATGGGAGCAACTTCTGGCTGAAAACCAGGAAGTAAATTAGAACCTCAGTCTTACAAAAGCAGGGAAATGTGTTCTCTCAATAACTGGAGTAAGCTTAAGGAAGATTCTTTTCCAATCAAGCCTCCAGATGGAAAAAGCAGCCCAACCATTACCCTGGCACAGACTATTTGACCTTTCATGGAAGACTCAGATAATCCATATCCAGCCTCCTGACTGACAAAACAGAAATAATAAATGGGTGTGCAGTTTAAAACTGTTAAATTTATAGTGATCTATATATAACAATAAAAAATTAATAAGTGAGCTGTCCAAGGTACCTGAAACTGAAGTGACTGACATGAGGTTTTCCATTTTAAATATGGGAAAATCCTGGAAAACCTAGGCCAATTTAGTTATCTTAAAACTCCATCATTTCTTTGTTGGCTAAATAATGTATTTTACAGGATATTTGGTATAATTTTCTTCTAAAATTTCTATGAGTTTACACAAAGAATTATTTTCATGATATGCAGTTTGCAAAATTTCTGGAAAGAGAAATCCCTGAATGAAGGGCTAAAAAATAAGCTGCTATAGTTCTAAGATCTATATTATGACCTGCCGATAATCTTTCAAATTGACTGAACACTGAAAAAACAAGTTGTAACATGACTGTAGCTGGCCAATATGCTATTCTATTAGCATAAATATTGAGTTCATAAATCACGTAAGAAATGGAGGAGCAACAATGTAAAAAGGCAATATTAGTCTCTAGATTTTTCCAGTAGATTCAGAATAATTACTTTGTTTAAAAAATTATAAATGATTTGATTTTAAAGATCATTTCCCAATTTTCATGCCTCTTTCTGCATTTATGATTTCTATTTGGGAAGTATTAATGGTCCTGTGGTCACTTAATGGCTGCACTCTCTGAGCCTTTGCCAAGAGTTGACAGGTGTCTTCAAAAGGAGCCAAACCATGTTGGCACACTCCTCAGATTCATTCCCTGGTCCAATCAGAGAGTACTCAGACTAGCAGCCACACAAAGACTGTCCAAGACTCATGCCAACATATATTCTCTCAGACTCTGCCAGAGTCTTACACCAGGCTGCATGTTGACTAATGAACAGCATGCTGTATGGGTTGCAGTAGCTACCACAGGAACACACTCCATGGTATCAATCCACAAATCTCTTTTCATCTACCGAGCCAGACATTGATTCAAAAAGAATGAGATTCAATATCATGTCCTGCTGTGAATCTGCATGTAGGGTCTGCTATGGAACCACTCTAAAAACCTTCTAAAAGAGTGAAATAAATTAAAAGAATGGAATATTTTACTAATCAAGAACTCAACACCTTGAGGTCAAATCAAAACTGTAATACCTAGAGGTATAGGATCATGAGAAAATAACCTCATTACAACTTTTTCCTCATTTCTAAAGTGGGGCTAAAAATCCTATCTACTTCACTACATTGTTGTAAAGAATAAATGAATTAACATTCTTCAATCACTTAGAACAACATCTAGCATATTATAGTCATTACAAAATTCTTAACTCTTATTATAATTTCTTCAATGAAATTGTTGAACATATTGGTGAATAATTTCAGAACTATTGCATCAGGGAATATGTGCCAAGACCCTCCACAGATACTTGACACCATAGGTAGTACTGAAACTTACATATATTATACTTCTTTTTCCTATACATGCACACACAAATTTCATGAATTTCCATTATAACTATCATACACTGTGGCCGTAACCTTTGCAGTGTGAGTTGCAACAACAAAAATAGCACAAATTTATTTTTGATTTTGCACAATTTTGTGGATAGATTTGTTACCATAGATCTTAGAAACCTCACAGTTTTTCTTCTTTCCTTATTGAGAACTTCTGCCTTTTCACTTAAAGGAAGGACATTACTACTTTTCTTTGGCATATCCCAAATGACCAGCATCACTACACTTGCACTTTTACTCCATTATCAAATAAGTCACTTGAACACAAACACTGTGATACCATGACAGTCAATTTGAAAACTGAAATGAATGCTAAGTGCCTAACAGTTCGGCAGCATACGATACAGCTTGATGTGCTGGACAAAGGGATGCTACATCTCTTGCAGAACAGAGCTTGACTTGTAAGATTTCATTACTCTGCTCAAAACAGCACACAACTTAACATTTAGGAATTGATCATCTCTAGAATTTTCAATTCAGTATTTTCAGATTAGCTGACCACAGATAAAATTGTAGCCAAGGTAAACCAAATAATGAATAAAGGAGGACTACTCTACTCGGTTCTAATTAAACTCATTAAAAAACACTAAGGGAAAAGGTGTATATATCCTTGATTAGATGAGGTCTTATCAATTATAAGTAATTTTGAGACATTATGAAAGGGCAAATGAAATAGTACAAATTACATATGTATAATGAACAGACTTAGCAAGCTGTCTCCATACTTGGTATTACCATAGCACACATGCCATAGAATGCAAAATTCAGTACATAGGAATTGCCTAGGCATCTTGGAGATTCTCATTCAGTGTCTTTGGGTTGAATGCTGGGAATAGGAATTATTAAGAAAATTCTTTAGTGGTTCTCTGGGTTTTCGAGATTTAAATACCTTTGACCTGGAACAATTTTACTGGTTATAGAAAATGCCTTACTCCAGGTCTATCGACTAAGAAGAGATGAAGAGTCTGTACTGACTGCAGTGTGACATGGTTGATAATTGTCTAATTTTTGTTATTGTCAATTACAGTATTGTTTTTAATTCATTGGTTTGGATGTCTACAGACACTTCCATTCCTCTGAGAGCTATCAAAATGCCCAGCTGATCAAATGGAAGTGCTGCTAATTTAATGCTAATGTGAAAATCAGTGTGGATTTCCCGATACAGATCATAATAGAGAATTGGTTATCTAAGTTGATGATTTCAACACAAATTCATTGTGTATTTCAGTTACTTAATGAGGTTCATTGAGTCACTTTTCATATTTATATTTATCTCATTTTTTGTGAAAAAATCATTTAAATATTTGTAATAAAATGAACATATTTTTGCCACTGTACTAAATAGGGTGATGGCATTAAAAGAACAGTAGAGCTGGCAATGATTTTGAAGTTCAGCTGAGCCCATAGTCTCATTTTGCAGAGAAAAGCTAGGAGACTAAGACTCTCAAATATTAATTGACCTTTACAAGGTCTCAGATCTCATTAGTGGCTTCCCAAATTCTAGAAAACTGTTTGTCTGACTGCCAAGTCAATACCCTTCACTAAGCTCTGTGGCCTTCGAATAACACAGAGTTTGCATTTTTTGATGTTGCATTTTTATTAATATTTAGAGAGGAAATTTGGAAGTTATATAAATGAAAATTTTTATGATTAAATTTATCATTAAAAACTTATTGGGTTATTTAAATGTCTTTCAATATAATTAATATGCTAATCCCAAGTAACTTCTTTTCACAAATGAGGATCCTATTTAATAAGACCCTTTTTAATATAAGCAGATGAAATTGAATCTACTTTTCTTACTCTGAATATTATAATAAGAAGATTGTTGGCTAGTGTTTAAGTGGTCTAAGAATCTTCTGTATTTTTTTTTCCTTCTTTGCCCATATTGAGTTAATTCCCTTCATTAGAGCATGATAGACATACATAGGAAGGTGAACTTTGCCAGCTCTGAAAATCTTCCCTTTCTCAGCTTAGACCAAGCAGAACAGATAAAGAGACTTTGTCATGTAGGAAAAAGAATGTCCATCTACAGGGGTACCTGTACAGAACAGGTTAATAGAACCTTTTCCATTATGGAATTTTTAAAAAGAATAATAAATATGGATTGAATTCTACTTGACCTTTTACTTAATGAGAAGAAAGTCTTTGAAAAGAACACAAAACCTAACAAGGTAAATATCACAGAAAGGGCAGAGAACATAACCAGAGGTTTTGCATGACTTTTATTTCATTGTGTAAGATGCTATTTTCTCTTAACTTTCTGGTAATGTAGTCCCTAATACTTTTTAATTTAGTATCAAATTTTCCAATTAATACACATTTAAAAGCACTTTTAGTTTTTCAGAACAAGTAAGCAGAATATAGATATTTCCCTTATTCTCCCTCTCCAACCCCCAATTTCATCTATCAATTACACTTAGAAATGTGGTGGTACATTTATTACTATTGATGAACCAGTATTGATACATTATTATTAGCAGATTTCTATAAATCACACTTTTACATTTTTGTGTTTGTAAAATTCTATGAATTTTGCCAAATGAGTAATGTCATGTATCCATTATTCCAAATCATATACAACAGTTTCAGTGTCCTAAAAAACTGTGCTTTATATGGCTGTTCTTCTATGCTAAGCCCTTCAACTGGTTTTTGCGGTTTTCATTCTCTATAGTTGTGACTTTTCAAGAATGTCATATAGTTGGATGAAAACTACACATAGATTTTTCAGATTGGCTTCTTTTATTTAGCAATATGCATAGAAGATTCCTCCATATCTTTTTGATATGTTTGTGCTTTTATATTCAGAGTGTCTTTTGCAAAACAGAAGCTTTAAAATTTAACAGAGTTTGACTTATCAATTTTTTTCTTTCATGGATCTGGATTTTGGTGTCTTATCTAAAAATTCATCATCAAACCTGAAACCATGTAGATTTTCTTCTGTGTTACTTTCTAAGAGTTTCCCAGTTTTGTATTGTACATTGTGTCTCAGATCCACTTTGGTTATTTTTTGTGAAAACAGTTCAATATCTACATTCCTTTTTTTTAATGTTGCTGCTCCAGTTGCTCCAAGACCATTTTCAATTGGTTCTTTTTACTTATAACATGACAGTAGAGTCAATTTTGATAAAATTATACAAGCATGAAATTTATCTTATTGTAATTAGGATCCCCAATCCTGTGCATGTACCTGGTGGTGGGATTCACTTAGGTATTTTCATATATGTACATAGGAAAATTATGTTAGATTAATTCTACTATCTTTCCTATTCCTATCCACCCTCCCTTCCCTTCATTCCTCTTTGTCTACTTCAATGAACTTCTCTTCTTACCCCCACCCTTTAGTGTTGTTTAGCTTCCACATATCAGCAAAAACATTCAACCTTCCATTTTGGGGGATCAGCTTATTTCACTTAGCATGATGGTCTCCAGATACATCCACTTACTGACAGATGTCATAAATACATTCTTCTTTATGACTGAATAATATTCCATTATATACACACATACACACACACACACACATATATATATAATACATATATGTTAAAGGGCATTATGTATATCATATATATGCATATATATTAGAATATATATATGCTGAAGCATACCTAGTTTGGCTCCATTGCTTAGCTCTTGTGTATTGTGCTATTGTAAACATTAATGTGGCTGCATCACTGTAGTATGCTAATTTTAAATCCTTTGGATACGTGCCAAGTAGTGGGATAACACTGTTAAATGGTGGTCCCATTCCTAGTGTTTTGAGCAATCTTCATACTGCTTTCCAGAGTAGTTGAACCAATTTACAGTGCCATCAACAATGTATGATCCTACTCTTTTCCCCACATCTTTGCCAACATTTATTGTTACTTATATTGATAGTTGCCATCCTGGTTGGAATGAGATGAAATCTCAGTGTAGTTATAATTTGCATTTATTTAATTGCTACAGATGTGAACATTTTTTCATATATTTGATGACCATTCATAATTCTTCTTTTGAGACATGTCTGTTTAGTTCCTTTGCCCATTTAATGGCTGAGTCATTCTGTTGTTGTTGTTTTTAAGTCTTTGGGTTCTTTTCATATCCTGGAAATTAATGACATACCTGAGGTGCCCATTCAGTAGGCTCTCTTCATGCTCTTGATTGTTTCCTTTGCTGAGAAGAAGTTTTTTAGTTTTATGTTATTCATTTCTTGATTTTTTATTTTATTTCTTGTACTTTAGAAATTTTATTAAGGAAGTCAGTTTCTGAGCCAATATGTTGAATTGTCCAACATCAAATTTAATGATGAGACCAAGTGCTACATACTGTGCTGAGACACCTCTAATACCATTTTTTATAAGAAATAACTATGGTTTCTCTATTGATTTTCTTTTACTGCTTTGTGAAATATATGTTAAATATATTTGTGTGAGTTCTCAGTTTTGTTTATTGATATATATGTATATATATGTATCATTTACAAGTATTATACCTTTTTGAATATTTGAATAGCTTTATAGTAAACCTTGTTGGATGTGGTGGTACGTACCTAAAATCTCTGCAACTTGGGAGGCTGAAGCAGGAAGACTGAAAGTTCAAAGTCAGTTTCAGAAACAGAGCGAGGCCCTGAGTAACTCAGTAAGAACTTTTTCAAAATTAAATATAAAAAGATCTGGAGTGTGTCTCAATGGTAAAACACCTCTAGGTTCATCTCCCAGTACCAAAACAAATAAGCAAACAAACAAAAATACAGTAAACCTTGAAGTTGGTAGGGTTAATCTTCTGAATACTTTTTTCCTTCAATATTGCATTTGATCTTCTAGATTCGGGGCCTTTCTATTTAGACTTTATAATCTGTCACATGCCACAAGATTTTGTGCTTTAATTTTGGTTAGGATTGCATTTAATTTTAGATAAAATTTGGAAGAACCCATGTCTTAGTGATAATTGTGAGTTTTCCATGTATTTAGAACTTTGATGTTTTATATCAGAATTTTGTAGTTTTCTTCATATAGATTTCATAATATTTTATTACAACTTAAGCAATCCACATTTTGTTCATGAAAATGGTGTTGTTTTAAATTTAAAATCTCAATTATTCATTGCTGACATAAGAAAAAAATTGACTTGTTTATTAACCTTTCATATATAAATACATGTGTTATACATCATTTTATTTCATTGGCTCATAATTATTGAGAATTTTGACATCTATATTCATGAAATATATAGGACTATAATTTTCTCTTTTTTTAATACTCCTCTATCTGGTGTTGATTTTAGAGTAATGCTAACCTCACAGAATGAGCCAGGAAGCATTTTTTCTGCTTCTATTATCTAGAATAGATTGTGTAAAACTGTCATAATTTCTTCCTTGCACATTTGGTAGAGTTAATCAGTGAAAGCATTCTGGGATTGTGCTTTCTTCTTTAGAACGTTACTAATTTTTGTTAAATTTCTACAAGGACTATTTTGATTATTTACTTCTTCTTGTGTGGGTTTGCAAGTAATGCCTTTCAAGAAATTGGTCAATTTTATTTAAGTTATTAAATCTATGAGCATAGAGGTTTTCATAATATTCTTTAATTGTGCTACTAATGTCCATGAGATCAGTAGTGATAGCTCCTACTTTCTTCTTGATACTATTAACTTGTATTTTCTTTTGTTTTGTCTTGTTTATCCAGGAATAGAATCTAATCAATCATTTTAATCTTTTCAAAGAAAGAGCTTTTCGTTTATTGGTTTTCTGTGCTGATTTCTATTGTATTGATTCTCCTCCCATTTTTATTTATTTTCTTATGCATACTTTGAATTAATTTGCTTTATCATTCTTAGTTTCTGAGTACTAAAGAAGAGATTGCTGATTTTAGATCTTTAAAAATACATCCATTTGATGCTATAAATTTTGTCCTATTGTTTTTCTAGCTTAATACATATATTTTTAAGTTTTTTCACAATATTTTGGATATTTATTTAAATTTCTGATTGGACCAGGTGTTATTTTGAGATCACTGATATTTTCAAATGTTTTTAAAGTTTTCATGTTGCTTATCTCTACTTTAACTCTCCTATAGTTTGTGAGCATACTTTGCATGATGTCTTTTCTTTAAAATATATTAAGATGAGTTTTATGGCCCAAAGTGTTGAGTGTTGTCTAACTTGGAGGATTTTAAGCATATATTTATTCTGCTAGTGTTTGAATATTGTTCTATAAATGTCAATTAGATGCAGTAAATTGAGGGTCACATACAGTTTGACTATATCCTTAACTGATTTTCTTCCTGCTCTATCTGTCCATTTCTTTCAGAGGGTTGTTGAAGTGTCCAACATTGTGGATTCTCTACTTCTCTTTGTAATTCTATCAGTCCATGCTTCACATATTTTGACATTTTTTGGTAGAAATAGACATAGCAGAAATCATTATGTCTTCTTTTAGAACTATTTTATCATTATTTAATGCTCACATTTATCATTATTAAGGCTCATCACTTTTCAAGTCCAGTTTTCCTGAAATTACTACAACAGTTCCAGCATTCATTTGATAATTGTTAGCCTGGCATATCTTTCTCCTTCATTTACTTTTAACCTACAATTTAAATATATTAAAAAGAAGGTCTCTTGTATACAGTATACATATACAATTTCTTTATTTTTAACTCAGAGGATCTCTGTATTTTATTGGATGAATTTAGACTATTCTCAACTAAAGTGATTATTACTATTTGCCTTCATATCCACCATATTTGAAGTTGTTTCTTGTGTGTTGTCCTTGTTCATTGATTTGTCCTTCATCTCTTTTGGTGCCCTCCCTGATACTGAGATTTTAAAATGTTTATAGTCTCTCCACTATTAGTAAATTAATTTGACATTTAAAAAAATGTGATGGCTGTCCTAGAATATTAAATAGGCATTTATAAGTAATCCAAGTCACCTATCCAATAGCATTATATTACTTTACAGGTAGTGCAAACATCTTATAAGAAAGTGTTCACAGTTCTTCCCTACCATGATTTATTTCATGGGTGCCATTCAGTTCACTAATGCATGAACTACAACCACTAAATACATTGCTATTACTATTTATTTATGTATTTATTTATTTATTTAAATTACTTATTTATTTTATTTTTTACAGACTGCATTTTGATTCATTGTACACAAATGGAGTACATCATTTCATTTCTATGGTTGTACAAGATGTAGATTCATACCATTTGTGTAATCATACATGTAAATAGGCCAATGATGTCTGTCTCATTCCACCATTTTTCATACCCTCCCCCTCTCATTTCCTTTTACATAATCTAAAGTTCCTCCATTCTTCTCTCACTCCCCATCCTGTACCCCCATTATATATCATCATCCACTTATCAGGTAAAACATTCAGCCTTTGTTTTTTTGGGATCGGCTTAATTCACTTAGCATGATGTTCTCCAATTCTATCCACTTATTTGCAAATGACATTATGTTATTCTTCTTTATGGATGAATAAGATTCCATTGTGTATATATACCACAGTTTCTTTATCCATTCATCTGTTGAAGGTTGGTTCCACAATCTAGCTATTGTGAATTGAACTGCTATAAACATTGATGTGACTGTGTTACTGTAGTATGCTAATTTTAAGTCCGTTGGGTATAAACTAAGGAGTGGAATAACTAAGTCAAAAGGTGGGTCCATTCCAAGTTTTCTAAGGATTCTCCACACTGCTTTCCAGAGTGACTGCACCACTTTGCAACTCCACCAGCAGTGCAAAAGTGTTCCTTTCTCCTCACATCCACACCAACATCTATTATTGTTTGTGTTCTTGATAATAGCCATTCTAATTGGAGTAAGACGCTATTACTTGTTAGATCAATTAACAATAAGAAAAATAAAAAATCTTATTTTCCTTTTTTCTTTCTTCAGTTTTCTTTCTTTCTTTATGAGAATATAAATTAATGACCTATTCCTTCTCTCTGAATGACTTCATATAATGTTTCTTATGAGCCAGACCTACAGATAATGATTTCGCTCTATTTTTTTGTTTGTCTAAGAATATTGCTATTTTTCCTTCAAGTTTAGATAATTATGTCTAGGTATAGAATTCCAAGTTAGTGATTCTTTTTCTTGTAACATTTTAAATACTTTACCTCTTTTTTCCTGAAGTATTTTCTGAATAAACATACAATGTAATTTATTAAATTTTTTATCTATAGGCATGGGTGTTTCATTTCTTTCCTGGGTTCTTTCAATATTTTTCTCTTTCTCTTTGATGTTTCTGCAGTTTGAATGTGAGTCCTATACTTACGTGTAGATTTTTAAAAATTTATCCTGACTTCTATCTTCTCTTAGATTAATTTCAGAAAACTTTCAGTCAATATTACTCACTGTTTCTTGTTTCTTTAATTTTTTTCCTTCTAGTGCTTGGTCTTATGCTCCATCTTTTGTGATTATTCAACTGTTCTAGGATATTTTGTTTCAGGTATTTCATTTTCTTATTTGTTTCAGTTTTGAAGTCTCCTGCCATATACTCAGGCTCACTGATTTCTTTCCCCTTTCCTGGTCCATGTCCAGTGTATTGCCAATCTCATCAAAGGAATTCTTTTTTTCTTAGAATGTTTTTGATTTCTACCATTTCCTTTGGAGTCTTTAGAGTTCTTATCTCTTTGTTTACATTTCCCATCTGTTCTTGAATGTAGCCCATTTTTCCCATGAAATACTTTTGAATTTCTAGTCTGATAGGGCCAAATTCTCTACCATATCTGATACTGGTATTGATGCTTACTTGCTTGTTTTCCTTAAGACTATGCTTTTGTCTTTTTAAAAAATTTATTCTGTTTCAGCATGGCTTTTAATTTTTGGTTGAAAGTCATACATGATTTGTCATGTAAAAGATAAAAGAATCTGAGGTTTTATGTTTATCTGACAAGAAATTATAATATGTTTACTGTTTGCTGTAGCTAGAATGTCAGAGTTTACAATCTCTTCTGGCGCCTTTGGTTTTGTTTCCCCTCTGGTCTGGGTGTCTCTGGAGACTCTCAATAGAATCTAAGGCATTTTTTTTCCTTTAACTGTGATACCATTTTATTTTACAGGAGCATTATCGATGTAGTTACAGACCTGGTGAGATTTGGAAATGTTCTGTTTTCCTCTGATTAGATACCAATCTTTGAACTTGAACTTGGTATTTTGCTTCTCTCAGATCAGTTAGATTTTGATAATATAGGAATAAGTTAGATTCTGATAAAATAGTCTTACAGATTCCATTAAGCTCATGCCCTGTTAAGGAGAACAGAGAGCTCGGCAGAACTCTTTATGTAGCTACTTATTTGCCTCTTTTCCTGCTAGAAGCAGAAAAGAATTTTGCTCAGATACTAACAGTGCGAAACTGGTAGGGATCCTGGATGTAAAATTTAGTAAAGTGTGGGCAGCCCCTGAGACTGGGCCTCTAGAACATTTTGAAAGCTAAGTTATAAGTTTAAATTATATACTGATTATTTTTATTTGGAATAAAAAATGATAATAATAGCAAACAAGACAATTTATCAAATTATTTACATGAAAGTATTACTAAACTTTTATATAAGATTTTAAATAAAGCCTTGTGCTATTTAGTTCTTTCATAGATGAGCAGAAATATCATCTGTATTTAACAAAAATGATACATTTTACCCACTATTTGCATATATACTCACCTACTGCATGCAAAATTTAACACTGGAAATTCTTAGATCATGATGAAATATTTGTGAAACTTAACTTGGAGTCTAAAATTCAAATACATGCCACTATTCAAAGACAAATAATTAAAAGCATTTAGTTATAATCAATATGTTATTTTCTACAGGACCTTAATCATTGTAATAAAATCATCATACTTTATTCATGCTGCTATAAATAAAACTAAATTCACATTATTGTTTCACTTATATCCTAGAACCAATGTTCAAATGTTTAGATAACACATGGTTTACCATGACCAAATAAATGTTTGAAAAGGAACATAATATACTATTGAGTGCATAATTCCGTGACAGATAGAATTTATAAATGCAAATTTTATGCAATCAGTCCTCCATATCTGTGGATTCCATATATGTGGATTCAATTAAAAAATTGCATACATACTATACATGTATAGACCTTTATTTCATATTTTTCCTGGACTCATACACTATAAAAACTACTTGCATTGTATTAGGTGATATAAGTAATATTGAGATCATTTGAAGAATATAGAAGAATATATTTAGGGTATATGCCAATGCAATGTCATTTTACATAAGGAACTTGAGCTTCCATGAATTTGGGTATCTATAGGGGATCCTGAATGCAATAGCTCTCAATAATCAAGGAATTGTTGTACAACATTTAGTAAGATTTTTGAAGAGTTGATAAATGTTTCTGCTATTTTTTAAACATGTTCTAGTATTGACTGAAATAATGTATGAGTAAATAATTTGAAACAATTCTCATAAATCATAACTAATTATGTGTACATGCACTGACCTTATTGTTAGGAAAACTAATCCAATCATTTTTATTGAATTATCAGAAAAATTAAACCTGTATCCCATTTCCCCACTGATGGCTGGGAAGTGAAGATCACTGATGTGTCTGAGAGTGTATACATATTCAAGAGTGTTGGTTTATTAGGACTGGTCACTATACAGGATTGCCAGTGTTTCTGGAATTTTCCTTCATACAAGATTTTTTTTTTTGGTAACAATCATATCTTCCTATTACTTCTGAATATCCTTCTAGAGTTTGGTAAAATTTTACACCACTGATTAGTCATGTTATCAGAGGATTGCAATGATTGCAGTAGAGGTAATAGAGGATGATACTGCTTTTTCTGGCTCCAGTGCCAATTCTGGATTCTGCAGATCTTGGACAGATCCATTTTAAATTTATTTCAGTGGATTTCAAAGAGTTATGGGGTCCACAGCTGCATTAAGAACATTTCATGTAGGATTCTGTCATCTCTTGACCCTGCCTTACCATTACCTGCCTTACTCCAGACTGTGAAAAGCAATTTCACTTGAATGATCTGCCCATATTTGGACCACAGCCTGGGAAGCTGGTAAAATGGATTTCAGATTCACTCTTCATTCTCTGTAGATTTACACTCGACAAGGTTGAAGTTCTTGTGTAAACTTTTAGTGTCGCTATAACATTTAGCAAGACTTTCCCCTTATCATAACCTTAATATTTTATCTATAAACTGAATCATAATATAAAATAAAAATAATATAGACATAGAAAAAATTGTATCTTCCTCACAGAGTGTTGGGAAAATTAAATGAAATAATGCTGTTAGTTCAATATATTGCATATGTCGATTATAGGGTAACTTGGTTTTTTTCTAAAGTATAATACCAAAATATGTAGACATCTTTCCTGAATTTCTATGAGTGTGCTTTCTATGTAGAGATTGAAATCTTGTACTGTGGCCACTTGAAAGATCATGTAACAACAAATTTGTCCAGTTGAACCAGTTTATAAAATTGAATCTTGTAGAGACTATGAGGACATTACCTTGCTTTTTAATGATATATCTCCAATGCCTTACTGAGTGCAGACAATGTATTACGTGCTTGATAAGGATTGTTTTATATTTAAAACATCAAAACTATGCTTCTCTAACCATAAAAATATAACTATAAACAAGGAGAGGCATGCCTGTGTAGGTGGATTGGTAAATTAATATTTAAGAGCTATTATATGAAATCATTATTTTCATTCCATTGTGATGTAATTTGGTCACTTTCATCAGAGATCTAACATGTACTGTTGTTACCAATGGGAAGTTAAGAATTTACCACAGGTAATGTGTTAGGTAAAGGATCTATTATAATTCCAACTGAGACAATTGCTTTGTAAGACCTATCCCTAGTGACATGATGGAGTAAATTAGAGGAAACTTCTTCAGCATTTTCAGTGTCTGGGAAATTATTTTCACTTACAAGAAAGGCTTATACGTTCATGTACAAAACAGAGATGCATAGAGTTCCTGATTATAAAACCTATGCTTAATGTACCTCTAAAGAGAAATTCTTCTCATTTCATTGGTTCAGTAAGTCAGTAAACTGAATTTCAACCACTCATCAAAATTTTTATTCTGTTTCCATATTTCCTTCTATTTGTGATGCCTTATTTAAATCCATATCCCCTGCTTCACATTGTTCCTGGAGTATAGTAGGTGCCCAATGAAGGCATGTTAAACTTGCTCCATAATGATTTTTTAAAAATGAATCTCCCATTGCCAGATGATTTACTGTTACTAAATTAGTAATTTTATTCATACTTAATATGCTTCTAAAATGTGCTTCAATTTTCTACCACCTCTTGAGAACTCAAAGCATGAGAGTAAATTCACAGCACAGATAGTAAAAAGCACAGCTGGTAAACCACAGGGTAAATTTGCAAACCCTTGTGTTGCTTGATTTAGTTCAGTTAATTACTGTTTATTTTGAATAATTATGCTATAGTCTGTAGTTTAAAAAACATTTTTGTCAAACCAAATTGATAGAAATATCTATCAATGTCTTTAGTTAATGCTTTAATTTCCCCCAAATAATCAAAATTTAGCTCACTAGACTTCATAATAGGAGTTGATATATGCTTAGCCTTCTATTTTAAATATTTTTTGCTTTATCTTGGTTTTGATGAAGCATTGACTGTTAGTAGTAAACCAGGGAATTCTGACTACCATCTGCTGATCCACCTGCTAAGTCCCTACGTCAACTGATATTCAGATATCATTGAACAAAGGCACTGTTTCTGAAATTAGAGT
Organism: Sciurus carolinensis; assembly: GCF_902686445.1. NCBI lineage: Eukaryota > Metazoa > Chordata > Mammalia > Rodentia > Sciuridae > Sciurus > Sciurus carolinensis. The sequence goes on along the minus strand of NC_062217.1, from coordinate 64,463,002 downwards.
GAATCTGTAAAAAGTCTGGTTTTCACAGGCTTGAGTTAATCCTCTGTGCATAATTTCTTGTCTTCACACACATGGATTTAAAGCACAATATCTAAGAGAAAATGTTTTGTTCAGTAAAACTTTCTACTGTCATTAAGATTTTATTTTGAAGAGTAATTGCTGCTGCAGGGTGTATTTCTTTCCCAGTGTTAATGAAAGATAAAATTAGATACAGGAATTGTGCTTCCATGTCACTGGTTATAGTAGGAATAGGCAAGCATCCCAGCATACAGTTTTTTGGTTTAAACATATTGATTCTTTATAATTATAAATGACAGTAGAATCCATCTTGACATAATTATTAAAAGTATGGAATATTTCTTGTTTTAAATGAGTCCCAGTACCTCTCCTTCCAGTCCCCTTCCTCCTCCCCCTGCTGCCTTCTCTCTACTGGTCTTTCTGCCATTTCCCCATAGTTATTTTTTTAAAATTAATGTCTCATAATGTACATAATGGTAAGATTCACTGTGGTATAGTCACATGTGTACATAGGACAGATGTCAGATTCATTTCACTGTTTTCTTTTCCCATCCCCCTTCCCTTCATTCTCCTTTGTCTAATCCACTAAACTTCTCTATTTTCTTCCTTTTTTTTCTTTTCCTTCCTTCCTTCCTTCCTTCCTTCCTTCCTTTTTTTCTTTCTTTCTTTCTTTCTTTCTTTCTTTCTTTCTTTCTTTCTTTCTTTCTTTCTTTCTTTCTTTCTTTCTTTTTTCTTTCTTCTCCCTCTCTCTTATTGTGAGTTAGCTTCCACATATCATAAAAAACATTCAACATTTGGTTTGGGGATGGGTTTATTTAACTTAGCATGATAGTCTCCAGCTCTATTCATTTACTGGCAAATGTCATAAAGTCACTCTTTACAGCTGAGTAATATACCATTATGTATATATACTACAATATCTTTTTCCACTAATTTGTTGATGGATATCTAGGTTGGCTCCATAGCTTAGCTATTGTGAATTATGCAGATATAAACATTGATGTGGTTGTGCATCACTGTAATATGCTGATTTTAAGTCCTTTGGATATATACTGAGGAGTGGGATAACTTAGTCAAGTGGTGATTTCATTCTTAGTTTTTTGAGGAATCTTCATACAACATTCCCAAGTGGTTGCACCAATTTTCAGTCCCACCAACAATGGATGAGTGGAGGCTTTTCCCAAAATCTTCATCAGATTTATTTTTGCTTGTATTCTTGATAGTTGTCATTCTGAGAGAATCTCAGTGTAGTTTTAATTTGCCTTTCTGAAACTGCTAGAGATGTTGAATATATTTGTTTACCATTAATATTTCTTCTTTTGAGAAGTGTCAGTTTAGTTCCTTTGCCCATTTATTGATTGGATTATTCATGCTTTTTTTTTTTTTCGATGTTTCTTGAAGACTTTGTATATCCTGGAAGTTAACACCTTATCTGAGGTACAGTGGCAAAGATTTTCTCCAATTCTGTAGGTTATCTCTTCACACTCTTGATTGTTTACTTTGGTGTGAGAAAGCTTTTTAATTTGATGTCATCCCATTTATTAATTTTTTAATTTTGTATGTTGCACTTTAGGAGCTCCTGAGTTGATATGTTGGAATGTTGGACCTATATTTTCTTCTAGTGAGTGCAGGGTTTTTAGTCTAATTCCTATTATTTTGATCCACTTTGAGTTGAGTTTTGTGCAGGGTGAGAGATAAGGGTTCAATTTCATGCTACTATATATGGATTTCCAGTTTTTGCAGAATAATTTATTTAAAAGGCTACCCTTTAATTTATGTTTTTGTCTCCTTTGTTTAGTATGAGGTAACTGTATTTATGTGGGTTTGTCTCTGTGTCTTCTATTCTATTCCATTGGTCTTCTTGTCTGTTTCAGTGCCAATACATGCTGGTTTTGTTACTATAGATCTATAGTATAATTTAAGTTCAATATTGTGATGCCTCCTGCTTTGTTTTTCTTGCTAAGAATTGCTTTGACTATTCCAAATGAATTTCATGACTGTTATTTCCCATATTCCCTATGCATGTGAGACTGTTCATACATTCATATTCAGAGGCCCCCTACTGACATCAATGACATAGACTTGATAATTTGGTGGTTAGAATTCCAAGTGTGATAGATAAGAACCAGTAAGTTAGTGACTGTATTCAAAATAGCAAAAATCTGCAAACAATCCAATAAAGGAATGAGTAATTTGGTAAAAACAGAGATGTTTATATAACAAAATTTTATATCCATCAATATAAAGGAATTTTGGAAACATGTTGATTAAAATAAGCTAGATATTAAGGATTATTTTCTATATAATTCTATTCATATAAACTCCTTTTAAAGACAAAAATAAACTTGATCAGTGAGTAGGAAACTTGACTGCTAAAGTGTACCATAAATTTTTCTTGGATTGTGGAAATAAATTGTAAGATGGAATAGTGGTTTCACACTTACACATTAGTCAAAATAATATGTAGACTTAATTCAGGGACCAGCAACGGAGTCAAAGACAAATTATTTAGGAGTTAGTTTCTCTCTCCATGTTTTGGAACTAACAAGAATGGCTAGGTTCATCATTCATGCACTACATTGACGGGTGTCTAAGTTAATCGTTTTTACCTTTCTTCACTTATTCAAGATACATTCACTCTATCAGACAATATTTTAAACAATACAAGTACAATGATGTGGAATGGTTACTTGCTTTGTAAAACTTTCAGTTAAATGAATACTATAGTCAAACAACTGAAAATATGAAACAGTACAACAGTAAGAAAAACTGTAAGGAATATTATAACTGGTAGGTTGGGGATAACACCAAGAAAAAACTTCTGAATGACAAGTTAGAATATATTTAAGAAGAAGAAACACACCATGTGATTCATATGTATTTAATATTCACCTCTGAAAAAAACATCTAACATGGTCCTCAGCTTAATCTCTGATGAGACTGGTATATAAGTACTTTTAATATACAAGTACTTTTTGCCCTGTCCTCACTTTTATTCATGAAATTTAACATATTTCAAATATTTGTGTTTTCAACTAATACTTCTAAATTATTCTTCTTGAGAGAAAATTTTGATTTACACTTTTGTTTTTAATCTGAGATTTCTAGCAAGCTTTCTGATTACAAATGGTCAAAATAAATGTGCCTGTTGCTTCCATTATAGTTAATTAGTTCTCAAATTTTGCTCTTCTTAGTCTATTTCCAGGTGCATTTGTCAGTCTCTAAGGAAATACTTACAAAGTAAGTATTATTTTATAATCTATGATTATGAGATTACTACTTCAGTGGACGTTTTCCTAAAATACAAAATAATCTCATAGTTTGAGAGTTTGGGGTTGTTTTGAATTAGCTCTTCTAAGTTTAAGAATGACTCAGCCTTTAGGAAAAAAAAAAGAAACTATCTAATTACATAGGCACCCCTATAAATATAATGTAAGTGGAAACCTGAAATTTTCACAATGTGTTCTCCAAGGTAGTATGTCTCAAAAGCAATGAAGTAGTCAGTCAATGTGAGGTAGTTTGCAAGAATGCACTATTACCCAATACAGTACTGAACATTTTCATATACTTTTTTAGAATGAATAAAATGAATTAAATATTATTCTGGCAATTTTTTTTTAATTTTTTGAATTTTTGGAGTTAAATGGTAAGGTGACAAGATTTTGTAAAATTGCAAATTTTGTAAACACCAGACACCATTTTACTTTAAGTTTCTGTTATGGTATGCTATTCTGTGGGTTAGAATTTGAGAAAGTGACAATTTAAGCATCATTATATTTAAGAACTCTTTAGTTATTAAGTCAAAAGTCATTTGATGTTGTCAATAAAGTTTCAGTGAATTCTAAAATCTATAAAAGGTGTTTTGCAGTTTTTATAAAGAACATAAGATTTCTCCTTCATACAGGTAAAAATTATGCACTTGCAATTAGTGAAATCTGTGGAGTAGCTGCTTGGAACAAAATCACTCTTAGAAAATCATAATACTGAAATACAGAAAAATCTTGCATCCCTTAAGGATATTTTATATCCCACCAATGGTCTTCTAAAAAAGAAGCAGAGATAGATCAATATTTAGAGTTTTAGGTGATGGTATGGAATCACTGTTGAATTAAAACTGAGTTACATTCACAGAAAATTGATTTACAAGGTTGAATGGTCAATCAAATATATCAATAAGGCAACTATAAAGTAATTGGGAAAGTAAAATGAAAACAAAGCTTTAGAAGAAAAAAATGAAATTGCTTATTAAGTTAAAGTTAAAGGAAGATAAAGGAACACATCACATACTTTTGAACATGAAAATGTTGATTACTGAAAAGGCAGAAATATTACTGTATTAAGTTCTTATTTTCTTAAAAAACATTAACTGTATTAACTAGGTATATTCCTGTTACACAAATGTGAAGTCGGATGAAATTATTAAAACTGATAAGAATAGGATGCTTATTCACACAACTATATCTAAATATTAAAAAAATACTAATAAACTAAACAAATATAAGTTCTGATAAGACACATATGTATACATGCCATATTTTCCTCAGTCATCAAATTTATTCATATGTACTCAGTTTATTATATCTTCCATTAATCTGAATATTTGTAATTTCCTTTAAAAAGAATAGTGGGAATAAGGTGTTTATAGTGTATTGAGAAGTTTTCATCTGGATAGCTAATTTATTATGTTTTATGCATCATAAATAATTTATTTAACAGGTTGCATGTAACATAAATATTTGGAAAACCTTCATTTTACTTCCATGTCTAGATCATTCTAATATAGTATTAAATTCAGAGGACTATATCTCAAATTAAAAATGTTCATTTTTATCTCAAAATTTCTCATTAAGGAAAGACAGTTCTGTTTGGACTTTCTGCTGTCATCCAAATTTGTTATGTTTAAAAGAACACAAGATTTATGCTTTTGACTGTGACATCATAACTGGAATCAGACACTCCTCCAGGTGAGAATGAAATGAAATAAAAAATAAACAAGAGAAAGATATGTAGTAAAAATAAACACCCAAACTAATAGAAAAAAGATAAAACTAATAGATAAAAAGTAAGGATCTGGGATGCAAGACCCTGGAGGGAGGTTGGGGAATTGGCATGAACCCTTCCATTGATAACTACCTTTTACTTTGAAGTTCTTTGACAAGTCACAGGGCAAGGGCATGGGTATTAAGCAATCAACCATGAATTAGAGACTGTTTAACCTCACTGTAAACTGAAAACTTGACTTAATGCTGCCAAGCCAGTCATGACTTGAAGATCTAAGTTCTTAGGTAGAAAGAAAACAATGAGCAGAGAGCCTGACTTACATTTTGTTCTCTTTAAAAAATAAATCGGGTTGGGGTTGTGGCTCAGTGGTAGAGTGCTTGCCTAACGTGTGAGTCACTGGGTTCAATCCTCAGCACTGCATATAAATAAATGAATGAAATAAAGGTCTATCAACATTTAAGAAAATATTTTTAAAAAATCACTGATTAATCCACTCACTGCTTGTGCCTTGGCAGTGACACCAATGAGGAAAGTCATAAAGAAAATACTAGAAACAGAAACCTTAGAAATATCATCTAAATTATTAGGAAAAAATGGATTTTGTACTAAGTACAACCAAAAACATAATTCTGGGCTTGTAACTATGACTTCTTTGTTACTATAGTCTATGGATAGGTGATGAGTTCAATGCAAACTTTCCTGATTTGTAAAAGGTGTTCTCGAATCATATGTCATCTTCTCACCAAAAGAATATTATTAAATCCTGTCAGGAGAAAGATAAAAAGACCTCTACAACTTTTTACATACATTATCTGGTCTTTGATAAATGTATGAAACATACCAAAACCAAAATTAAATGACCAAGAAAAAAGGTCAAGCCAAAACAACAGCAACAACAACAACAACAACAAACTAAACTTATCTGCAGATTGACTTAAATTAATCAATTAACTCAATAATATTTCCAGATGCAAGGTCACTATATAAAGCCATTTTTCCCTCTAAACTCATTTCTACATTAAATAAACTATCATAAAATAACATCTGTAAAATATATTATAATGAAAATTGCTTTAGTTGGCCTTTGCATCACGGTAACCAATATACCTGACAAGAACAACACAGAAGAAGAAAAGTTTATTTTGGTTCATGGTTTCAGAGACTCAGTTCACAGTTGGCTGACTGCATATCTCTGGGTCCAAGATGTTGTTTCCATTAACAAAATATAAACCCCAAAGGCACACCCCCAGTTACCTACTTCCTCTATCTACACCCAACCTGCCTGTCATTACCATGAAGTTAATCCTTGTGAGTGGATTAATCTACTGATTATGTTATACCTTGCATATCTAATGATTTCACTCCTGAAATTTCTTGCATTGTCTCACACATGAGTTTTTGGGGATAGCACATATCTAAACCACAAGAGAAATTTAAGATGAATAGAAATAGAAAGCATTTGTAAACAAGCTTAAAATGTATAAAAATTCTACACTGAAAACTGTGAAAATTACTGTAAGAAAAATGGGCAGAGAAACCTAAATGAATAGAGAACATACCATATTCAGAAATATAAGATTTAATGTTGCAAAGAGATCAATTTTTCCCAAATTATGCACCCATTGAATTATATTCCATTAACACCCCATCTCTTTTGGGTAGAAGACTGGAATTTTAAGGAAGTATTAAAGTTTAAAAAAAGTTGAAAAAGTCATAAAGAATTACTCTACAAATGTCAAAATAACATAAAGCAATTAAAATATTGTACTATTAGTGTAAATAGGTGACTAATTAATTGAAATAGAGGTAGAACTATACATATAGCTATTTGATATATGAAAAAAATCACCATTGAAATGTAATGGGGAAAATAATCTTTTTAACAGATAATACTAGGAAAGTTGGTTATCTATGCAAAATAAAATTCAATATTTTAACCTTTGTTTCACACCGTATTCAAAATATAGACAAAGCAATAAAAAAAATGAACTGTTGCTACATGCAACATGGATGTATTAGTCTTTTGGTGACTGTGACATAAAAAACCTAGAGGAGGAAAAGTTTATTTGGGGCTCATGGTTTCAGAAGTTCAGTCCATAGTTGGTTAACACCACATCCCACTGGCCTTCAGTTACCATCCAGTCCATTTGGTATTTTAATCCATCTAGTGGACTAGTCTACTGATGAGGTTACAGTTCTCATAATCCATTCTTTTCACCTCTGAAACCTACATTGGCTAACACATGAGCTTTTTGGGAGACATATTTAAATCCAAAATGTAACCAAGGCTTAATTTCATAGACATAACTTTGAGGAAAAACCCAGACACAAAATAGTACACTGCACTTACATTAAATTAATGCTCCAAACAAATATGTATTCATTTACATTGTAAGTATTCTATTGTTATTAGTTAAGACTTATCATGATAGGTAAGTTCTCTTTTCAGACTTATTTTTTCTTCAACATAAACTGGAGATAATATGCCTATCTCATTATTCACTCACACCATTCTCACTGAATGTAAATGATATGACATGGGTACAGTAACTAGCATAGCGAGTGACATATAGTAAATGTCAATGGATTTTCTTCCTAAACTCTTTCACTGGAACCTGTTCAGAACCTGTTTGTTTTCCCAGGTCTCCTGTTTTTCAGAATCCAAAGTAGTATTGCATGTGGATCATAATTTAAAGAGATGATTGAATGAGGATATAGAGGTTAATGATATTCAAAGAAAGTTTTTAATGTTCACTGTTCTCCAGGACAGGTCACATACATCACATCACCAAAGGCCACACAGCTTGTTACATACATGTTCAGGAAGGAGGCATACAGAGAAGCTGAGATTATGCCCTTATGACTAAGGCAGGGGAAAATAAGTAGGTGGAGAGGAAAGGAACACTAGGCAGGTCAGGGGCAGTAGTCCAGGAAATCATAATGTGATTTTTTTTTTTTTCCTTTTTTGCACTGCTGGGGATTGAACCCAGGGTTTTGTGCTTACAAGGCAAGCACTCTACCAACTAAGCCATATCCCCAGCCCCATAATATGACTTTATTATTCCTGCAGAAGCTAACTTGTAAAGAAAATGTAAAAAGTTCTAATCTTTAATCTCTCTGGTGATTAGGCAATCTTACAGAAAGGTTGGGAATAATAGGTGTCTATTAGCCAATACACATTCTTAGAATATGGTTAATGCAAAACCTTGTAGAATTCTTTATTGTTTCTTTTTCTTTCATACTACATTTATTTTTCATTTCTTTTCTTTTTTTTAATCCATTGTTTTAAGTAGACTTTTCAAAATAGAATCCTAATTAATTTCCCAGTCTTTAAGTCTACCTGCTAAAATATACCCTTGGAAAAATTCTGTAAATTAATTTGTAAACATATTTTATTTTCACTTTTTCAAAATGCTTTCAGTATCTTCCTTTGCTTATACAATAAAGATTAAATTACATAATACTGCATTTAAAATTTCCGGGTCTGCTTCTCAACCATCTTTCATGTCTTGAATTACCCACTATATATTTAAAATTGCATCAAACTAAGACTCTCAAAGTTACTGGAGAAGCCTTATAAGAAAATAACTCATTCCATGTTTTATTCATAAAAACTGCTATCCTCTTTATCCTTTTGATCTCACATCTTATATTATAATTCTACATTTTTGATCAAGACTGCAGTAAAATTTCACTCTTTGCACTCTTTACAGCTTCTCTATAGTTTCTTAAATATAAGTTAAGATTCTGTCTTGGTCTACTCAGAATGTTTTGTTTGGTACTTTACCTTCTTTTATGTGTACATAGCTCTTAATAGTGCACTTAACTCTTTTTATCTTCATTGAGGAATATTTTCATGGTAATCAAGCACCGCACCTTATTCATGTTTCTCTAATCACTTTATTAGAGTAGTGCTTTGACTGTCCCACCACCAGTGATATTGAAGTGAAGTTAAGGTTTTAGAGTATAAAATAATCTGAGATTTGTTTTCCTTTTTAAAGGGAAAAGTTTTAAAATGTTATGATTTTGAAAGAAATTTAATAGTTTATATTACTATATATTATCCAATAAATTATTCAAATATATTAAAAAGGTACATTAAAATATGTGATCATGTATCTACAATCATGACAATTTTTAATACAAATATTTATTAAAATCAAATATTGACTAATACCTTCAAATTTTGGAAGCTCTCTGTTTGATAATGATTTTTTTCTAAATGCAGAAGATGGAAGATAAATATATTAAAGTCGTACCAGTTTAGCTGCCATCATGGAAAGTCCCTCTTCCATAAGAATATATTACACCAAACACTTCTTATAAATATTGTAGAATTGTTGAAAATAACTTAAATAGTTTTCAGAATTATACCTTTTTTTCTTGCTAGTTCTCATAGGACAAAAGAAGTGTTTCAGCTAGATGTTCATGGCTAGGGAATAATTTGTATCCTTTAAACAGTGATGATAAATATACTACCTCAATGAGAGACAAAACTCATATTTCATTGTGGCTTCATTAACTTTGACTTTCATTGCTGACTGAGTAAAGACCTGTGCATCAGAGATTTTCCTACTTGAAATTAGGATTCCAGTTTGAACTGAATTGAACTCAATGTTACTAAGAAAGTAGAGATCAAAGATAAATTAGAAAAATATCTGGTTTTATCAAATATTGGAAATAGTTCTTATATTTATGACCAAAATTCATCTGTGAAATAAACTTTAATAGAATTTGAGAAATCAACTTTATACAAAATTAAAGATGGAAAAATACTTTTCTATCCATTACTGAAATCAGGATATTTTTCAGCACACAAATAAACAGATTTAGATATGTGTATTTCCTTAACAGTCAACTGCCATCTCTGAAATGTTAGTAGAGCAAATTAGCAGACACTCCATAGCACCATTATAGAATTATGAATCAAAGATGGAAAAGGACTCCAGAATCATCATATCACCTACTCAACTAATCTGAGTAACTTTTCATAAACAGCTTCACCATGTAACCCATTATTTACATTTAAACATTTCAATTTGTGTGTCTATCTCCTTTAGCCAATATCAATGTAAGAAAATTCTTTTTTAAATTGAAATAACTTGAATTCCTAATTGTTATAAAATTCTTGATTTTTTTAAAAAGAAATATCCATATAACTCTTTGTTGTGGTTTTCAGTATCTATGGTACTGAATTTTCCAAAGTTAAAAAAAAAATCAAATAACATGTAAGAAAACTGTGTATAAAAAACTCCAAGATAACTCTGAGATTTTTCTCCCATTACAAGTAAAACCTGATGAGAAGGCAATTATGACTGATGGATGCCACCAACTAGCATTTATTTTTATTTGCTAAGTATGGAATAAAAAGGAGATGTAGTACAAAATGATTATCTTAAGTTTTGTGTATAAAAAAAGCCCAGTATTGATAATTATGATTAAATGAAAAACTGCAAAATCTCTATATGTCAAAATTAAGAATAGATTATCAGGTCCCCAAGTGTTGCATGAGGAAATACACCAAAGATTATTTTGTGGAACATTCTAACACTCAACTCCACACATCCATTTTTATAGAAATTTGTGAAATAGACAATTCTTATGTCTTTCCTGCTGACGTAATTTATATCCCAACCACACCTGTCTAGCATTGGAGTCAGACTAACCTCCTTATACTCAAAGCTGCTAATTTCCATTTACAGTTATAAGTATGATGTTAAAGAAAAAGCTGTTATCTACTATAATTAGTTATGGAAAATAAGAGAGTCAATTTCAGGGACAACAATCATTACCACAAAATTAGTTCACACATATAAAAATAATTTTGAAGTGATAAAATGCTGCTTAGATATTGGCAATGGTATGATGAAGAATGAAATTCTTCACTCTGTGAAATTGCTTTCATCAAAACATGTTTTATTTAGTTTTAACCAGTAACAATTACCAGGTTGATACTTATCTTTTGACCATGAATAAAAATACTTTTAGATTTTTGCATAAAATAGAGAAGTGGAAGTTAGCTTCACCATAATTAAGATGAGATATAATAAATAAATTAGTATTTCAAATCAGTGTAGTAAATAGCCAAAATAATATTTCAACTGAATCTTAAAATATAAGCTCTGACACATAAAAGGGAAATCAGTCAGTTACTATTATCCTTCTGGGAATTTTTGACATATACTATATTTTTTAAAAAGGAAAAGCTCCAATTCCTTTCCTTTAACTAAACATATCAGAACTTCAACCTTCATTTTAATATTTTATAATCTTAAACTTTATAAAACTTTAACTCTACAGATAAAATTTTAATACAGAAGTGCAACTGATTTCTGAAGAATTTTATGGACTGGTTTCTTACAGATGGAAGAAGGCCCTAGAATCATGTGTGAATATTTTATGTAACATGAGCTAGTTCCAATCAAAAAGTTTCCTTTTGATAACAAAAAGAGCATTAAAAAATTAATTTTCAACTTTGGATAGATTCTGTTACTACAATAAAAATTAGAAACCATTTCTTTCTTCTTTTTGTAGTTTCATCTGATCAATTTAAATGAGTAATGAAAGGGAACAATATTTTCACAGAAAAAAATGTCAAGGTATAAAATTGATTGTAGTTTTAATTCTGTATTTCACATTCTTAAAAAATTTGTTTTTGAAACTGTTCTTTCCAAATAAATTATCTGTTACTCATATTTAGTTCTTACCTGTTTTCCCTATTTAATATTTTTCAGTTTTATATATGTCTTGGGATAAAATGTTGTTGTCAGTACTAAAGTTCTGTCAGAGGAATGCAAGTAAGATTTTTTGTTTGTTTTAAGACAAAACAAATTTGAACAATATTAAATTTGAACATCTAACTTCAGTTTCATTGACCACAAGATCATTTTTCTTGGCTTCATTTTCCTCATATATACAATGGGGACAACCTTCCTTTTTGCTGCTAAGTTTGTTTTAAAGGCAAAAGAGGATAAGTTGTTGCACATAAAAAAAGCACATTGTAAATCATAAGATCTATGTAAATAAACCATGTTAAGTTTATAGACCATGGCATATGTGGGTATGTAATAAATAATAAATACTCAAGATTATGGTGATAATAATCATGCCCTTCCCCAGATGATGAGGGCACAAGTGAAATAGCTGAAATTTATTTGTGTGCTGATTTAGGGGACCATTAAGGTTTTGATTAGAAATTCAGACAAGGTCAGTTTGTGTATACTAGAACTTTAAATTTGATAAATCATTGCCTAGATATTTTTAAATGTAAGTAAAAAGTCTTAAAACAGGATAAAAAGTGTGGTTTGATCAAGAATTAACAATAGTTCTTCTTAGATTTAAAGACAAAAACATATATAAGAATTAGGTTCAATTTTAGTGTGCATATCTGGTTTGATCAATAAGCTCTATGATGCCTACTCATCAAAAGTTTATGTATCCATAAAATGGGTTTACTGTAAAAAGAAATGTAATGGGAAATTTTAAATTAAATAATAAAATAATACATATTTTAAACTATAAATTGTTGTTTATTTGTTGTAAGTACTAAGAACTTTGCCTTCAATGTTTAAGATGTCATGAACAAACTTCTCTTTAAAATAAAAAAAAAGTTATACACATGATGTAGAACAGCTTCAAGCCAAACAGTGTGTCAGTCAGCTTTACATCATTGTGACCCAAATCCCCAAAAGAGTGGCTTTGAGGGAAAGTTTACTCAGTGCTCATGGTTTCAGAGGTCTGGATCCATAAATAGCTGACTCCATTACTTTGGTCCCAAGGTGAGGCAAAATATCATGGCTAAATAGCAAGACAGAAGAAGTCTACTCACTTCATTCAATCAGGAAGCAGAGAGTTGAGAAATGGGTAGCTAGAAATGTCAACCCATCCAGGACACACCCATAGTGACCCACCTCCTCCAGCCATGGCCCACCTGCCTACAGTTACCAACCAGTTGATTCATAGTCTGATGGACTAACTGGACTACAGTTCTCACAGTTGAATCATTTCAACCTGGAATATTCCTGCATTAACAGGAGTTTTGGGGAGATACCTCATATCCAAACCATAACATTCTGTCCCTGCTCCCCCAAATCTCATGTCCATCTCACAGTACAAAATACATTTTATTTGTCAGCAAGTATCCCACAGACATAATGATTCTAACATTTTCCAAATGTTCAAGTCCAAAGACATATCTGAGACTCAAGGCAAATTCTTGACTATAAGACCCTGTAAAAATTAAAAACAATTAGCATATATCCAATATATAATGGCACAGAATAAGCATTCTTATTCCAGTGTGAAGGAATGGGACAAGTAAAGATGGGATGGGGTAAAAGCAAGACCTAAATCACCTGGGCAAACAATTTTATAACCAGGTCACATGGTATCAATGCAATTTCCAAAAGCTTTGGGCAGCCCTGCTTCTTTGGTCTTGCTGGTTGCAGGGCAAATGGGTCTCTTTTAGCCTGCCTTCTCTGCAGTTAGCAGATTTCCTCAGAAAACAGTCCATGTTACTTGCATCCCTTAATTTCTCCATTACAGATTTGACTTCACCTTCATAGCTTCATGTACTGCTCACTCAGAGGCAGCACACAGGGATTCCATACCTGCTATACTTTCCCTGATCCCCCAGACCTTCCTTTGGAATCTCAGTGGAAGCCTTCGTGATAACTTAACTCCAGAATCCTGCATTCCTGCAGAACCAACACCATGTAGATGATGTCAAGTTCTGCCACCAGCTCATGCTACATCTGGGCCTCCAGTATCATTTTTGTAATGGTCTCTGAATGCCAGCTTGATTGAGCATAGTGAAATAATTTCCACCTCCCTGTGCAATCAGGGTACTCCCTGATCTCCTCTCAAAGGAATTTTCCTTTCTGTACCATGCAGTCTGCAATGAGTATGGCCTTGCAAATTCCTCAGATGTCCTCAAGCCATCTTTCTTATTGTCCCTATGTAAAGTACTTAGCATCTCTTTAGTGGCTACAATATCTTCAATGAGAGATTATTTTACTGTACCAAGTTTACATGCACTTTTCTGGTCAAACTGCAAATTTTAAAAATTCTTTGTCTCTGTTTTCTGCTCCTGATTCCCATAGTAAATCTGGCTAAAAGCTGTCAGAAAAATCCATGCTATTGAAAGAATGCTATGCTGCCTTGAAATTTCCTCTACCAGATTATATAGTCCATCATCTTTAGATTTAATGTCACACAAAGTCTCAGGACATGGGAAAAATGTAGATAAGTTTGTTTGTTTGTTTGTTTGTTTGGTCAGAATCTGACATGAATGGCTTCTAGTTCAGTTCCCAATAGAGTCCTTGTTCCCCTATGAAACCTCATGAACATAGTTCTCATTTCTGTTGGCATTCTGTTCTTCTGAGTTTCCATCAGAATTAGCCTTTAAGCTCTGCTTGCAGCATTATAAAGCTGATCTACATCATCAGGTTAGTCACAGTAATGTTCCCACTCCTCAGGACAAATTTCTGTGTTATTCAGCTTTGTGTTGCTATGACCAAAATACTTGACAAGAACAAGATAGAGAAAGGAAAGTTCATTTGGTGGTGCTCACAGTCTTAGAGGTCTCAATTTATAAACGGAGCTGACTCCATTGCTCTGGGCCCAAGGTGAAGCAAAACATGGTGGCTGAAGGTAATGATGGAGGAAAGCTGTTCATATTATTACAACCAGAAAGCACAGAGAGGAGAAAGGGAAAAGGGTCACAGGGAAGTTGTTCCCTTCCAGGACACATCCACAGTGACCCACCTACTCCAGCCATTCCCCACCTGCCTACATGAACTGACTGCATTACACTTCTCACAATCAAATAATTTTACATTGGAATATTCCTGCATTAACATAGGAGCTTTTGGTAGACTCCTCATACAGATCATAACATAAAGACAGGTAAAAATTTTTGTAGGCTAACATTACACCAGGTTTCATTTCGCCTATTTTGCTCTTTGTAAAATATTATACATAGATTTAAAAATGTTTCTGATTGGTTGCCTTGCTGGACAGTGTTCACGCATATTACCTTATAGTTTTTGAACAATGTTCCTGTCTTTTATCATTCAAGAATGATTAACGTTAAATGTAGTATCAAAAATTTAAATGAATCTTAATGACATTCTGAGATATGCACAAAAATTGGGTGGTTGTACATTTGTAATGTCAACATGTTTCACAGATGGATAATCACATAGTATCATGTTCAGGGTTTTCAAAGTGCCCATTTCTAGCCAGACCAATTAGCCTTATTGAAAATCTATGTGGCATATACTTGAAATAACTTATACAGAATATAACTTGTGGAATAATATCAAGTTTATTTTTCTAAGAATTTCCTTCAGACTGCATGTAAATTGTGAGGTGATCCATGTGCTGATCAAGAGCTCAAGTGTCCCCCTCAAGAAAGAAATAAAAATATAACCTTGGACGTCAAAAATATCTCATATATGCTTTAAAATCTTATATTATGATATATGGATACTAAAGTTCAGAGTTATTAAGGTCTGTGTCTGAAGTTCTAGAACTGTCTGTCCACTGAATGCTGAACTGTCATCTTTATATGACATTCTTCCTCCAAGTTATCTTTCAACATCATTCTTTTTCTTCCTGAAAATCTAGAAGCACCAAGAAAAGGGAAAAAAATTATATAAGTGCAAACATTTATGGCAGAAACTAAGGTTACATTGTGGAGATAAAGATTTAGTTTTGTTCCAATACAGTTTTGCAGTTCATTTGTTAGCTATAATTTTAAAGCTGTATGTTCAGAATCTGTTGGAGGACTGGTTAAAGGTTAAAAGAAATTTACTTTTGAATGAGCTCTGACCTTTAGGCTTAGTAAATGCATTGAGAAACAATGAATGGATAAGGAAATGTGTCTCTAAAGAACGTAGTCTGCATAAACCTCTATTCTATAGAGCAAATTTTGGACCTATATACATATATTCTAATTTCCTATATACTGATTATCTTTTTAAGCTAATTTGAACAATAATATAATTCCTCTGCACAAAGAACTCACATTTAGATTGAAATGTTATATATAATTTTTTTTCAGATAACCCAAAATTTGTGTTCTTGTTTTTTTTTCTTTTAAAATCAAACTTGTCAGAGTGAGTTTTATATATTTGCTTATATTTTATATCTACAATACTGTGTTCTTAGAAAAAATTTAGTGTGATGAAAACATTTCAGACCCTGAACTGCTCCTTTACTCTGCTGTGGGTAGTACACATCAACACAAGGGTGTTTACTTTAAAGTAGTATATTTGCAACCTATATAAGATAATTAACTTTTCACTGGGCATCCTATTCTTGAATTTTACCTCGGAATGAGTTTTGCTGAATAAATGTATTAAAAGTAGTCGCAGTAACCTCTGTTTGTTATTATCAAGGGGAGATCTAATGGTAATTTTCTGTAGAAAAACAATTTCTTTATTCTTTAGGTGAGAAAGATGGAAAGAAATCCAGAATCACAGACACAGTTCTTGGTGTGACAAGGTATAAAAACATGAGCTGTGAAGTCAGACAAACCTGCATCTAGCTCTAGAACCTGCCACTCTTTACCTCTGAGATCTTGGAATGTGAGTTATCTTCTCTGAGTGGCATGTTCTTCCTTTGTAAAGTGAGGATAAGTGCCCTTAATTTCCAGAGGATTTGTGAGGATTAAATGCAATCATTAATGCAAAACCTAGTCACAAAGTTGGCCATTGTAGTCCTCTGACTGCATTTCCCATCTTATTTTTCAGGATATTTTGTCTTACACTGGAGCCCTAGTGACCAACACAAGAAGTATTTTCAGTTCTTTTCTGGTTTTACTCATTGTATCCAAAGCTTCCCTCTTCTACCATGCTGTTTTCTTTGAAAACTGGTATCTTTCTAGTTTATCATGCTACCCAAAGAAGATTCAACACTGTGTTCCCTTTGCATTTTAGAAAAAATAAATTACAAAATGACAAATTAATGAAAAAAACATTTGTTTCAAAGAAAACAAATTGAATATTTGGTTGAATGCAAATGACCAGGATGAAAGAGTGGAGGGAAGTCAGATTCATCCACTTGAAGGAGATAACAGGAAATTGATTTTGCCAAACTAGGAGACATGTGTTATGAGGGTTTTCTTTAAGTATGTAGAGAAAATAACTATTTTAAAAAATTAGGTATGTATTTACAAGAGCAAACCTAGCAGTGTTTTACAGATTTAAACATATTCTGGGCCAGACAAATATTGTAGTCCAAAGCAGATGTCATATATGTTTGTTTTGCTTCTTTCTTTTCAATGGAGTTCAAATGTGACATTCTTTTGTTTAGATTTTTTTACCCCATATTTTTGCATGCAGGTTGTGAAAAGTATTGGCAGTAGGATTACTCATTTACACATCTTCTACTTCTGGTAGTAGGCATGACAGATGTAATTTTTTATAAACCTGTAAAAAATAAATGTAATTAAAAATATTTTAGAGAATATTTGTTAAATGATTTTAGGGATGCTTGTAATTAAGGGATCATACAATAAATATTAAGAATATAAAAATCAGAATAGAAACATAAAAGGGCATTTATGTGGTTAATTTATAATAGTTTATTTTTCTCCTGATTGCAATATTTGACAGTGATTTTAGAAAGCAATATAGTTTTTCCCTTAGAAGACCACAATAGAAAAATAGCTCTCAACCTTTTTGATGATGGACATACGAGTCAAGGACAAATTTTCTGAGTTGTGTGTTGACTTTGGTGTAATAGTTCAAATAGCTATTTGTGCTGTGTATGGGTATGTACAGATCTTTCAAAAGGTCTTCAAATATGAATTACTAGACATAATACCTGTGGGAGTTAAATGCTTCTGTTTCTTTTTTATAACAAGGTAACATGATCACAGAAGGTTAAGTGACTTTCCCAAGGTTACTCAGTGAGTCATAATCAAAATTAGAAATGGAGCTCAAGAGTCCAGTTCAGTTCTATGACTCCTTGTATGCCAACTATTTAAGAAGTGACAGATTGGCTGTGTTATCTAGAGGCTCAGGGATGCAGTAACGTTTCTTTTTAAAATAAAACTAGGGGCTGGGGTTATGGCTCAGTGGTATATGCTTGCCTAGCATGCTTGAGGCACTGGGTTCAATTCTCAGCACCACATATAAGTAAATGAATAAATAAAGGTCTATCAACATCTAAAAAATATTTTAAAAAAATAAATAAAGTTAAATTTTCTGGTCTTACTTTATTTCCAAATTATAATTTTATGCTTATGAATAAAGTAAAAACTTGTAATATTCCAAAATAATATAGAAAAGTTCATTTGATTAAGTATATAGAGAGGAACTCAGTTTTTTCCAATTTGAAGACCACATGTTTATACATTTGCAAATGAATCCTATTTTTCAAAGATATGTAAACTATGCCTCATACCAAGGCATATCTTGCTGCCAAGTATTTTGAAAGGAATTTTCAAAAATCAATAAGAAAACATAAATCATAAACATTTCTATGAGTCTATTATTTCATGTTAACTTGTTTATTTAAGTAAGTTAATTCAAGTAATAATTATTTAATGATTGTGAGTTTACTATTTTTACTACAAATTAAAACAAGATGAGGTGATAAGAAAGTATCAAAATGGTAGTACTATTCTAGACAAACTGATAGATAATAAGCCTCTCTTGAGTTTATTTCGTTGAGCAGAAATATAAATTCAATGAGGGGATAAGCCATGTTGAGACCTAAGGAAGTTGTGTTGCAGGAGAGAGAACAAATGAAATGCCTTAAAGAATATGTAAGGGACCAGATATTGAGTGATGTAGTGTTCTTGTAGCATAAAAAGACTCCAAAAGGTCCATGTGGACTGAGCTGGGACAAAATATAGTAAGAGAAATGAGTGAAAAGAGGTTACCTAGAGTTAGGTTACATAGAGTTTTATGATCCACAATAAAGAAATAGGATATAATTCAAAGTATCATGGGAAACCATGTGAAAGTGTTGGCAGTAGGATTACCAGAACTTACTTTTTATACAATTGCTTCAGTTTCAGGACAAGAGTGTGAAACTGCATAAGCATTTCAGAAAATATATCAGTAATAAAACAACTGCAGAAGTGCAGGTGAGAGACAACGAATCAGAGTGGGAGTGTGGAGGTGCTAAAGAAATGGTCAGTCTTCAAGAGTTTTTAAAAAGTAGTCAGGCTTGTAAGAAGATGAGGTAGAAAAACAATTCCCTATTCCTCCAGCTAATTACGATAGAAAACACAGTATAAATAAAATTTAAAATGTCTAAAATAAACGTAAGACAGAAATGTAAAGAAGGCAAAGAGATCAAGGAACTCAGTGCCCAAGTAATGGCACAATGGTGAGTTTTCCTGGTTTTAATTTTGGTTTTCATATCCCTAAACAGATTATGTAGAAGTTCAAAAGCAAGAATGCCATCAGGTAAAACCTGCTTTGTAGACAAAGACCAGGAATGGGGTCAATCTAGTAGGGCAGATATTTTAGATAATAGACGGAAAACTTTTAAATGATAAAGGACTTCAGTTACACACAACAGAATACAGCATATCCCCATGCTCACACCTGGCAGCAAATGAAAAGGTGACATCTATTTTTGCCAGGCCCTAAGGAGATCCCGTTGCAGCAGGACAAGTAAGAACCTGGTGTTTCATCCCCATGTGACAGTACCAAAGCCCCTCCACAACTCTCCCCACCCTCATCAGTGGAGACCATGTGGGGATCCCGGATTCCCAGACCCAGTGAGGGGTAATAGGGCACCTCTCCTCCTTTCCACTAGGGTATAGAAGAGTGCTCACGGGGACTCCACCACCACTCAGTGTTAATAAGGCCACCCAAATGGTGTCCTTGGAGGGAGGCAGTGATAACTTTCTCCCACTCCATCTAGACACAGTGGTATTTAAGGTCCTATACTGACATAAGTTAACATTATCTGAAACTTATTTCATTTAGTTACTATGCCATCTTAAGTAGCATGTTTCTTCTTTTCTATAAGTACCACAAACATTAATATTTGTCACCACACTAAAGTCTCCTTGTTATAATTCCATGACTCTTTTGTAACAGTTTTTTCCAAATACACACAGAAAGGTTAGAGGTGTATTCTGTTTGTCTGACATAATAATCTCTTTTAATTTTAGAAAATGAAATAAGTTTTTAAACATATTTCTCTCTTTCTAAGCATCATATAGAAGTTTAGTGAAATCTAGACACATGTAAATAAATTGAATAATGCTTTATGATTTCTTTTTTTAGCTTGATTTAATTATTTCACTTTATTCACAAATCGTAACATTACTTTGTTACCCCATAAATACACACAATTCTAAATTATCAATTTACAATAAAAATTGTAAATTTATTAAAAGAACACTGGAAAAACAACTTTGAAGTGGTGCTTTATGATTTCTTAAATTAATTCTACTTTCTTCCTCAATATAAAATGTGCGTGTGCGCATGTGCGCGCGCACACGCACGCACACACTCACACCCACCCACACACACACATACAGATATTACATATTAGTTTTTTCTGGTGAAAAGGACTAGACAATTTTACTTTCCTAGGTTTTATATTTTTGACAAGGAAACTTTTTTCTCAGTCTTGCTCCTGATCTGATGGGAGCAGTGATGCACAGAAATGCAGTTGCCATGACAACTGTTCCACAAACTTAAGGAAAACCCATGTCGACAGTCACTGCTGAGTTCTATTGGTCAATGAACAGCAACATGCTAGCAGACAGATGGAGCTCCCAGGCTTACATTCTTCAATTTTTTTTTTTTTTTTTTTTTTTTATTCCTCTGACCTGAGAAATCCATTTTAGAAAAAAGGGAAGAGTTGCTTATTGTTATTATTGCTGCTGTTGTTATGGTGCTGGAGATTGAACCCAGGGCCTTGCAAATGTGAGTCAAGCACTCTACCACTGAGCAACTCCTCTAGCTTGCTTTTTAATTTTTGAATATTCTTTTGAAATTAAAGTCAATAAGAAAGTACTTTCTTCATTCAAAAATTCCTCAGTATTTTCTTTGTGAATGATTTTGTAGTAAGAAATTCAGTGAAATTTTCAGTAAGGGAGCAACAATTATTTAGAATCAATGTACATTAATAGACTAAAAAGAATAGTATAGTTACAAATTTTTTAAAATTCACAATACATAACTTCTATAATGTTCTTGAAAACTGAGAAGCATATCATTAGAACACTTGATGTGATTCTTAATATCTAAACAACTGAAGTAGTGTAACTTTTTGTCTTTATGTTTAAGAATAAGGAGAAAGTGTGTCTGAGGATTTGATGTTTATCATGCAGTATGGCTTTGGGTTTGGAGTTTGTCAATCAAAATTTATTAGAAAGATTAAGAACAGCCTGTTCTCTAGACTTGAAAATTTTTGAGAGAAAGCTATAAACAGGACTTTTTCCTAATTGCTTACTTACATAAAGAGTAGAATCATTTCTTTCAACATAGGTCAATGACACGCAAAATTATTCAAGAATTACAAAGAAACCATGAACCTTTCAAAGGGAATTATTTAATTAAAGGAATTAAAATACACTGCAATGCACATTTAAATAACTCTGAAAAATTGTATTTACAGGTTCAGATTGATAAGTGCTAAAGTTAACAATCAATTCCATTGAATTCCAAAGGTAATGACTATATTCAAAAGAGTTATAGCTTTATGTATAAAAAAATTAAAATGCGTTTATAGGATTTAATGATAATAAAAAGACAGTTACCTGAAAAATAATTTTTAAAAGTTTAAATTATGATATTTGAGAAGTGGTCTATTTTGGTCTAATTTTTGTGGCAGATATTAAATACAACTCTAAATATTATTTAAAATATTTGAGAATTCCTTCAAAATTTGTTAAACTTCTCAAAATTTTTTATAACTGAACTTTTAAAAGAAGAACAGGCTCTAATGATGGTTGTAAAGCATTAAGATTTTATTCTTTACTAATATAATACAATATGTAAGAATAAGATACTAAAATTTCACAGGACAATTTTATATAGGTTGCCTGACAGAAAGACCTGCAACCATTGTATGGCATTATACTTTTCAATTTCTATGAAGTTCTACTATACTCATTTCCTTGAACTTTTCTGTCATTGTATTTTCTACCAAGTTTACTCTGAAATGAGGCGAAATAGAGTATTGTCACAATCTCATGGTTGATATCTAAGCACAGTGACTTCAAATTTTCTTTTCTTTGTACTAAGCGAAGTAACGTGTATTCTACCCAAGCTTTTAGACTGCGGGGATAAAGTGTATTCTTCCTTATTTTCATTAGAGCAATTATAATTTTGTCATATCATGTCCTTTCTTATTTTCTTACTCTACCACACCATAGACATAGCATCTATAAATTGTGTTATGTCTTATGCTTATCCAAACAGGTATGATATTTGTATTACCAATAAGATAACCATAAATATCCATATTTTATACACTGAGATATTGAAGTTCACAGAGGTAAAATTGCCAGGCCCACATCTATGAAACAGGTTTGTACCATAACTAGAATTCAAGCCCAGGGCATAGAATTACCATACTGTCAATTTTGCCTTCCTTCTATTGGTTGAAGCACTTTACAGAATAAACCCAGTATCTAAAGTTTTAAATCTGGCTTCACATTCATCAGGTTGATTTACAAGCGAAGTCAACATTTTATTTTCAACAATATATTTTACCATGGCGTAACTTTTTAGTGATCTGGAGAGTCACTGCTCATATCTTTCTTCTGCACACAACATATTTTCATGCCTCCCCATAAAATCAGTCGTAATTCTCATTCAATTATGTTATCAGACTCAAAGCCCAGGATCTCATGATAGTGTTCACTTCAATTCTGATATAAGTTTTCTGCCCCCTTTATCATATACACATTCCCAAACAGCATACAATGGGGAAAGAAGGCCAGAATGACTCCAATAAGCATTTCCACTTAGTAAGAGGAAAACTGGTGGACCCATAGCAGATACTGGTCATGCAATTCTAAAAGACTATTCTAATATTGTGGTGTTTCTCACCCAGGAGTAGCAAGTGTTTCTTGAATAGGCATATTAATTCTCGATGAAAGTTCTTCCTCCACTTATGACTCTTCACTCTTCCTTCTAGAACAACCTTGCTTTTCCTTTGTCCTCCTTAGCTCCCTGTAATGATAGAATCAGTAAATATGTAGCCCCTATGATCTGAGCAGAGTCCTTTAACTACTTCTTGTTGTACAAAGTTGAACACTAAGAGTCTAACACTTTAAATTGTCATGGTTTCTTTTAAACCAGGCTAGCATGACAAAAAAAAAAAAAAAAAAAAAATTAAAAATGTTCAATCCAGTTGGCTCTATGTGCTCAGAACCCTACCAGTAATTCTCTTTAAATCATTCCTCTTTATGTATAAACTCAGTTACAGGTTAAGATGATTAATCTTCCATGGATTTCAAAGTGGCCATCTTTTATTGATTTATCTTGTCCAATTGAAAGTATTTGCTTGGAACATATCAATCTACTCTTAGGAAAGATTTTATGATTCAAATCATATCTGAATATTGTCTTTCATTAGAAGAAGAGGCATGGTCATTTTATTACTTTTCCCTCCAAATCCTGAACTTTCTGGATTCTTTCCTGTTCCCTGTACTTCTTCAAACAGGACAACTGTTTTTTTTTTGTTGTTGTTGTTGTTGTTGTTTTTTTTGTTGTTGTTGTTTTTGCCCCGCTTACTACTTTAAGTTCCAACATAGATAATAAAGTCCAACTAACTCTGTCTAGTAACTTTCTTCTGGGAATTTCTTTGACTGGATCCCTAACTTCACTAAACAAACATTCTGCCTCTCAAATTTTCTTAGACAGTAGGTTTTCTAAATACTTCCCCACAATATGACATAACCACAATTATTCCAACCTCTGAAAATTCTCATTGTATACCACATGGGATAACAGTCAATTCTAAATAATTACTTAGTCAGCTATTTTAGTGATAAAAGTACTTAACAAATTCCAAAACCTCAGAGGCTAAAAACGATAAACATGTATCTTCATACAAGTATAAAGAGGTTAGTTCCAAGCTGGCAAACAATAACAAGACCAGCAAAGTTCTTCTTCAGTGTATAAAATTTATATATACATTTTTGCCTTTGAAACTGCTCCTTCTTAGGTGGTATTAAAGAGCATTTGAGGGGGTAGTAGCTGTCACAGTGGAATAACAATATTGCTTTTTGTTATTTTCCCCCAACCTGCTGCATGAAATGCAATCACTTCAGACTGCTAGAGTATAGAACTTATATTTGTATTCATATCTTGCCTGGTTTTTTGACTGCACAGCTTTATCCTGAAGAAATGTGGGCTTTGTTGGGAACCAGAGAGGAAAGGAAAAGAGCAACGTTTTCTTTGAACTGATTCTAAAAAGGATTTAACTTCCTATGGTTTTCCTTAGGCATTTCTTTTTGCACCAAAGTAACCACTGTATCTCTGTGCCTACTTACTTTTTGTCTCTCTTCCTGGATTATCTTCAGGAATATGAAGTTTATAAATTAGAGGTAGTTTTTTCTACCCTTTAAAAATGTTATATTTTAATAGACAGTAAAAAAAAATACATTAGTCTTTTAGAACATCTAAACCATCCTGTTCTCTTTCTTTGTTTTATCTTTTGGTTTTGCTCTTATATTTAAGCAAATTCCCCACACTCCATCACTTTAAATGCTACCTGGTAATTCACATGGTGAGCCACATGTCACATGCACAACCCTTGGCATGAAGTCAATAGTTATTGTTGTTTAGACGTCCTTTAAATATAAAATTGAATGTGATTACACAGTTTGTAATATTGCTAAATAAGTCCAGTCCAAGTACATAAGTTTCCATCAATTCTGTCTCATTCTCATTTTTAAAAATTTTATACTGTACTAGCCCATTTTCAACAATGTAGCAATTGATGTAGAACTCAAATGATCTCATCATTTACCCACTCACTTTCTCTCTTTAGCTCTCTCTCTTTTTCTGTCTCTTTCTCACACACACATTCATATGCAACTCTCAGAACTATAAACCTTTGCATTTCCAGCCATCACACAATTCTCGGACTTTACTAGGTACCTTATCTATATATAGGTACCTATCTATCTATTTTCTTATTTTTGCCCATGGAGGGATAGGGGCCCAAATTTGTTATGGGACTTGTTCAATGTCACAGTCAACTATTGGTAATGTTAGGATAAGAATTCAAATACATTAATTTTCAATCTATTGTTTTATAAATAATATCTGAATCAGTATAGTCTGTAAATATAAATTAGAGCCTTATAAAGCTCCACTGTTACTGAACCCTTAACACTGAGTTTCTTTTCTAATTTAACTATGTGTAATAATGGTTTTAATTATTGAAGTAGGCATGTCTAAAAACAATGGGTACCCCTTTCCCTCCCTTCATTCCCCTGTACAGTCAGAAAAATGAAAAATTATACTCCATTTATGTGTGATTCATCAAAATGCATACATGCATTCTACTGTCATGTTTAACTAATTAGAACAATCTTTAAAAATGTTAAAAAAATGGGTACAACTTGGATTTATGTAATCTAGGACTTTTTTCTTTTAGTTTCAATTATATATTTATCTTTTTTTAACTTTTTAAAACAACACCAATTTGTGACTCTTTTGAATTTCTATGGTGCTATCCAATATCCCTTTAGCTCTATTGCTTATTTATCACTAATCTTGCTTTGACACTCTTTAACACATTAATGCTTTGACAGCTCTTTTAACACATTAATCTTGGCAGTCAAAAGGACATTCTGTTTGCCTCTGACTCCAGAACGTTCCTGCAGCAAGCAGGGCATTTTGGTTTACCTCAAGGGGAAGGTCAGTGTGAGGAGAATAGGCTGAGACCTTTTCAAGACCTTCAAAACATTTCACCTGAGTCAGTGCTTTGGGGACGGGTGTTTTATTAGCTTTAGAGCTCCCACTGACAAAGCTCTGTCTCTGTTATTTTAGCAGCTAAGCAGACAATGGTTAGCATGATGATGCTCAGGGGAGATTTACATATGTAGGGCAATTTAGGCCTTCCAAACTGATTTTAAATTGAAAAACAATTATATATTTATATACGTATCACATAAAAATAGTTTATGTAATTCATATTTACAAATAGGAGTGATGTTCTGAATTCAAAGAGTATCTACTAATTTACAGATATACAATAGTTAAGTATAAAGATTTTAGGGTGTGAGGCTTTCTCAAGAGATACAATCAATTACCACAAACAGAATTTAGGACCTAAATATTCTATTCATGTTCTTAGTCAGATATTCTGTTCAATAGGAAAAGTACATACTTTTTTTAAAAAAGGGAAATTAAGCCCCCATATAGTATATGCCACAGTTCCTGAGGTTAACAACCAAATGAAATATCAACTACAATGTCTATATTGATGCTTAAAAATAACTCTGCCTCACAGTCAACTAGAAAAGTTAACCACTAAAAAACCAATCCAATTTGGAATAAGTAAATAAAGACATTGATTCAATTTAGCACATCACACTCATAAAATATATTTAATCCTCCTTGTAAAACATGTTTACCACTGTAAAAGTTTTGCACCTCATTAATAGAAATTAACCAAAAGACCTCGACTATAACTATTAAGTGTCAGCTTCAAATAGAAGAGATAACTAGAGAATTTGGAGTCCCTTGATGTAGTTATATTTCTGCAGAATAATTTGAAATTCATGTGTATGCAAACTAAACCTTCTACTTTAGAAATATAATATTGCCTTCACTGGGTGGTCAAGAATTTTATAAATAAAATATCTAAAGCATCCAGCATATATTGAGTTCAAGAAATATTAGCAAGCTTTATTCCTGTGATTGTACTTTAGAACAGAAATTTTCATACTAGTGTCTATATATCCATAGGTGGCATAGGAAGACTCTTCTGCAGCAAAAAAGATTCCATCTTTAAGGGAATTAGTTTGCAGATTCTGAAGTTTTTCAAATTTGATATATAAAAATATGCATTTTACCTGGCAAGGTGGTACAAACCTCTAATCCTAGCTACTTAGGATGCTAGGGAAGAGGATTGCAAGTTTGATGCTGCTACCCTCAGCAACATAGGGAGACACTGCCTAAATACATAAATAAGGCTGGAGGTGTAGATCAGTGGTAAAGTCCCTCTTGGGTCTATCTCTGGTATGCAATTTTTAAAAAAAAGAACGATGAATTTGTGTGATATAAATACTTTTATTTAACTTCTTTTCACAGTTGTCAATGAAGAGAAAGAATAAAAAGGAGGGTAGGAAGGAAGGAAGGAAAAGTCTATTATCCAACTATACTATTATAATGAAACATTGAGTGTGGAAAGCTAGACACTACAGAGATAATTCTAGAATAAATTTATATTAAGGAAGATGTCCTTGAAAGTTAAACAGTTTGAGGCAATAAGAGGAAGAGATGGAGAGAGAGAGAGAGCGAGCGAGCGAGAGAGAGAAAGATAGATAATAATTTTAAAAAATACGAAGACATAAAATAATAGACATACTTATGGTAAATCTCCTTTCTTTTCTCCCAATCTGTCTCTCTCCCCTCTTCCTATTACCCACTTTCTATTTGTTTACATATTATAATTCAGAAGTGATATGGTTATCATGAGAATATTATTTTTCTTTGAACTAAGAACTTTGTCAAAATTTTTAAAAAGCAAATTAAAAATTGTCAAACTTTTAAAATTAAAATTGTCTACTTTAGACAGCTCATTTCCTAAATCAGTTATGTGAGAGATATTGCCTACACATTATAAATGTACTAAATTTGTTGATTCAAGGTTTTAAAAACATATATATTTGAAGCACATAAACTACCTGAAACACTAAAAATGTATCCTTTACAACTAATTAAATTTGTGATAAACTTTTCTGACAGACATCAATATAAAAGATTTGAGGAGGCTAACTGCAAAGGGAAATTATTATACATCTGAAATGGAGGAACCTACTATTCTTCCCTTTAGCAAGTTATCAAATGTAACATAACTAATAAGGGACAACCTGAAATACTGTGGCATCTGATTAAGGCAATGAATCACCTTTACTTGCCCAAATATTTAATTTGAGGATTTAATTGTCCTTCTAGTCCCAGTGTAAACAGATCCAAAGAATATGGACAACACAACGAGAAAGCAATTAACCAAAAACATATTGTGATATTTTTCATAATGCATTGTTCTGGTTATTTCAATAAAATAAATGTCATGGAAAAACAAAATAAAAAAAGACAGTTTGGAGAATTTGGATGGAATTCTAGATTAAAAGAATATGAACAAAACAGAAAAGAAACCAAATCGAATTTTATTGGATCCTAGATTTAAAAATCATATGGAATAAATTTTGGGGGATCAGTAAGGAAAATATGAACACAAATGCAGATTATGTTAGGGAAACATTACGGATTGTGGGGAAAACTATGTTGAATTTATGTTGCATAATGATTTTGTTCTTAAAAAAGTTATACCACATAATTTTGGAGTAAAGTATTATGATAGCCTCAGCATCACTAAGTGTTTCAGGAAATTGCAAGCATGTGGGTAGGGGGACAATACACATTTGCATACATGTATGGAGAGCTATTCATCAATAAAGCATATGTCAGTGAAGCTGGTTAAAGGCATATAATTACAGTATTTTTTCAACTCTTTAATAGCTTTGATAGGGCAGACAGATTCGAACACTTCCTAAACAAATACCACAGTTATTCAGAAAGAAAAAGTGAAAAAGAAGACCTATTTTCCAACATTCCATAAAGTACAGTGAAAGTATGTCCAAAGGCATTAAAAAGCACTTTTAAATAGAGGAACTCTTTAGGAAGAGATAGATGTATTATTCATATGGAAGACATGATCCAAGCTTCAACATATATAAGCCATGACTAAATTCTGAGCTTTGCAATATGATTTTACCCAGTATAGATTTTATCTTCCTTGAGAACTCTTAATATAGTTAAAGATTGCCAGATGCCTACTTAATAAACTATGCATCCAGGAAAGTATGAGATTAAGACATAAAAAGGCTTAAGCTTCAGCATATGCTTAGAGAATAACTTCACATCTGTCCATTTCAGATGATAGCATGTAAAATAGCTAGCTTTCTGTTTTGTTAATTCACCTGACTTCATTGCATAGCCCATTAATTTGCATACATAAAAGAGTAAGACTTTTTGCTTATATTCTGTAACTAGATTGTACCTTTAAAATCATGTAACTCATAGTTTGGGGACAAATTTAAATATTAACTGATATTTTCTCATTCCTTACATAATTGTTAATATTATGCCTGTTTTCTAACAATATTTTATAGATGCAAATTAATTTTCATTTTTTAACTAAAGTGACATGCTGAGTACTATAAACCCAAGGTCACATAATATTTTGATGTGTTCTGTATGCAAAGCTTTGTTTTTCACCTCATCCCAACAAATAGATGAGTGTCATTATTCACAATGGTGACAGGAGGAAAATGTATAGGAATTGGATCAATAGAAAAGAAGAGAAATATATAAAGTCAACTGATCTTTAACAAAGGAAAAATACAATACAATGGGGGAAACTACAAATGGGTACTAGAACAACTGTATATCCACATCCAGAAAAATGAATCTAGACAAAAACTATACAACCTCCACAAAAATTAACTTAAAATGGATCATGCACCTAAAAGTAAACTCCAAGCTTGAAAATTCCCAGGAGAAAAGAGGAGAAAAATCTAGGAGACTGTGGGTTTGGTTGTGAATTTTTAGGTAAAACAACAAAAGCATGATCTGCGAAGAAAGGAATTCATAATTTGGACTTCATTATAATTACAATTTTTAGTTCTGCAGAAGACAATATCAAGAAAAAGAAAACATAACCTCCATACTGAAAGAATATATTTGCAAAAAACCCATCTGATAATGAACTGTTATCCAAAATTAATGAAGAACGTTTATACCCAATGATAAGTAAACAAACAACCGGTTTAAAAATTGGGCCAAGGGTTTTAACAAAGTCACACCAAAGAAGTCATACTGGTGAAAAATAAGCAAATGAAAAGATACTCCACATCACATAACATTAAAAATACAAGTTAAAACAGCAATGATACCACTGCATATTTATTAAAATGACCAAAATCCAGAAAACCGACACTACTAAACAAGATTTGGTGTAAAAGGAACTCTCATTCATTGCTGATGGGAATACAAAATGATACACTTTGAAAGACAAATTGACAGATACTTACAAAAATATATTCTTACCATGTGACCCATTAATCCTGCTTCTTAGTATTTACCCAAAAAAGGAAAAAGGTATATTTACACAAGAAGCTTCACAAAGATGCTTTTAGCAACTTTATTAATAATTGCCAAGACTCAGAAGCAACGGGAAGCCCTACAGTAGGTGCAAGGATAATTTAGTGTCTTTATCCAGACAATGAAATATTACTTAACAATATAAAGAAATGAGCTACTACTAAGCCATGAAAGGACATGGAGGAAACTTACACATATATTACTAAGTGAAAGAAAATAATCTTAAAATGCTGCATGATGTATGCTTACAAATATATGTCTATATATATATCCTGAAACAAGCTAAACTAGATAAACTATAAGAAGATCAGTGGTTGCCAGGGGATGGGAGGAGGGACCAATAGGAGAAGCACAGATGATTTTCAGAGCAGTGTACTCTATAGACATGAATCATGTCACCAAACACTTGTTCAAAAACATGGAATGTAAAACACCAAGAATGAAGCCTAATGTAAACTATGGACTGGGTGATAATGATGTGGAGACTCATCAATAGTAACAAACACTGTTTTCATAGGGCATGGTGATAATGGCAGAGGCTATGCATGAGGAGAAGCAGCAGATACATGGTAAATCTCTAAATCTTAATTTTGCAGTAAACTCAAAGTTGTTCTAAAACATTGTTTATATAAAATAAAATATACATAGAGAAGTGTATATATATATACACATAATGAATAGATATATATCACAATACAAAATAGTAAATAATATGTCACAATACAAAAAACCCACCATAGCCAACACTGCATAGATATGTTAATATCATCACTTTAATAACTTACAATTAATACATTTAGCTTGTGATGAAAGCCATTCATTATGTGGATTATCAGTGCCTTGGAAATCAGAATAAAATATAACAGCTCCTGCTCTCTAGGGAAGCTCAGGATATAGAGTAAAATGCTTAATTTAACTCATCATAAGAACAAAGGCAAGTATAATAATACATCTACATCCAAAACATTATATACTAAAAATTGCTTAATCTGCAACATAAGGGCAAGGAAAGGAGGATCACAAATCCTTTCTAAGGAAGAGTGATTTTGTGAATTCTGACAGGCTATGGTAAAATATATGAATTAGAGAAAGAAGAAAGAAAAATAATGGTGGTACTTTGAGCAATCTCCACTAGTGAACCATTCTGGAGAAATCTTAACATGTGGTATATTGATGTCCCTACAATTAATTTTCTTTAAACTCGATGTATCTATTGATACCACTAGAATATAATTTCAGATTTTCTTTAAAAGATCTCCATTTGTCTTGTCTTCATTTGTTTTGTGAGACTAGGCAACTTCTAAATAACAGAAATTTATCTCTAACAGTTCTAGAGCCTGGCAAGTGCAAGGTGAGGGCCTCCTTGGTGACTCCTCAGAGGGCAGAAGAGCAGGAGAATCCTCTCATTGAAACTCACTTTATAATGACATCAATCCATTCATGAAGACGGAGTCTTCATGATACAAAAACCTCACAAAGATTACATCTTATGATAATATTGTACCAGGGATTCAGTTTCCTACACATGTAATTTAGGAGACACATTCAGACCAAAATGCCATTTAAATTATTAGAGAACTTTAATATCCAAGAGACAGTATACATATAGTTTTAGGCATGAAGTCAATTTGCCCATATCCATGTCAGTATTATGGAGAAACTGTATATCTCTGGAAAAATTATTTATCTCTCTATTGTGCAATTTTATTATTTGTAAAATAGAGGTGATAATAGCACCTACTTCTTAAAATAGCTGGAATATTAAAGTGGTTATACACATAAGGAAGTAAGTATTGAATAACTACCAACTGTTATTTTTTTTCTTTCATCAAATTTTCCACCCCATTATTAGTCACTCACTCTTGCAGGAAATCATACCAGTTATGTCACTGAAGTAAGTGAAGCCAGTTAGTGAAAAGGTGCTCAACTTTCTCTTTATTCTTGCTGAATGCTTGAGTTGGGCCCTTCCTGTATTGTCAATGGCTTTCTTTTCTTTTGTGATCCTCCCTCTGAATTCTGTATACTCTTTGTTCCTTTCATTTCCTCTCCACAACCCTACCCCATTTTTCCTTCTGAATGTTGAAAGCACACTTTTTCTACTGGCTCTCTCTGTGGGCTTATGAACATGAATTTCTACTAACTCAAAACAGAAAGGCAAATAACTTAATTAGATACATCTCTCTGTCCCACCCTCAAGGCAATTCAAGGTTCAGGTTCTGATTGACCCATACTCAAGTCTCACCATTCCTTGGATTGTAATTTCACTTCATGACAATACATTGAAATAATTATGTTTAAGTAATCAATGACATAAAAATCCAGTGAACATTTTCTTTGAAATATTGCATTAACTTTCTAGGGCATTTAACCAGCCATTACCTCCTTTATATTTGAAATGGGATAATCTGTTTTGTTTAGTGACACTTCTCAGTGTTTTCCTTCTGTCTTTCTGACTCTAATACCTTCATGTCCCTTTAATTTTGGTGCCACGGAAGTCCCTCTACTTTCTAACATCACAAAACATCCTCATTCTAATACTTAGTTTTAACCTTAATTGTATATTATTGAATATTAAGTATCTATTTCCTTATTTATTTTTTAATGGTGATAGGGATTGAACCCAGGAGTGCCCTATCATTCAGCCACATCCCCAGCTGTTTTTAAATTTTATTTTGAAACATAGTTTTGCTAAGTTGCTGAGGCTGACCTCAAGCTTGAAATCCTCCTACCTAAGCCTCTTGAGTTTCTGGTATTACAGGCTGTGCCACCACTCCTGCCTAGACCTTTCTTTAAATATTCAGTCTTTACTCAATTGCCTTTTGAAAGTATTTGTTGGGATTATACTCATATAACTCCAACTTCTCATTTTAAGAACTGAGGTAAGTGTATTGTTTCCTATCTGCTCCTTTGGCCTGTTTCTCTTCTCAATAAATTGCACAATCATCCAACTTCAACATCACTGGAAATTGTCTCTTTAATTCAGGCACTAATCCCTCTAGATTTTTCCTCTCCATTTGAAAAGACGAATAAGTCCTTGTTATCTCCAATCACCTCCAACTAGGCTCCGCTTCTTAAGGGTTCTAGTCTTCCCACACTACCACATTAAGGACCAAGCTCCCAAGACATGAACCTTTATAGGACAAACAACATTCAAACTACAATGGGAAATTTGTTTTATCTCCCAGTTCTGAACTTCTTATTTTATATAAAGAGGGTGTTAATGGTATCAATCATAAGTGTGTTGAGCATAAGTTCAGTGCCTGTTTTACAAAAAAATTTGAGTTCTGAAACTGATATTTTCATTGAAATGTGCAAGAAACAATTTAAACTTTTAAGGAGTTATTTTTCTTTATCTTTAAAATAGAAACATTTAAAATGTAAGAGGTCCACTCTCACTCGTGTCAGGTGTGGGTGAAAGAAAGAGTTCCCCTGGGAGGGATGGGCTGGCTGCAAAATAAAAGCTAAGAAATATACACATCAAAAACAAAGACAAAAAGGAAAGAATATGTTTGAAGCATGGACCTGACCAGTTGAGCCATCTAGAAAGTCTGACTCTAACAAAGGAAGGAGCCTGCACTGCTTTATTTATAATGGTACAGATTAAAGGGGACTGGTAGGAGTTTCTTCAGGAAAAACAGGATGGGAGTGGAAGTAAGAAGGCCATTTGACTCTAGAGGGTCACTCCCATCTCTGGTGCCTGTACTCCAACCTGAGTGGTGAGCTAATGCAGGGTACTACATGACTCCAGCATTCTAGAACAGTGGGTATTTGACTGTGAGTTCCAGAGGCTAAGCATTCCTAGTCAATGGCTCTCATACCAGTCAGATGGCTCCCCACAGTCTACCACCCACAAATGACATTGAAATGATGTAATATGTAAAAAAGGGATTTTTGAATGAATTAAATATATTCAATTAATTATTGTAATATATTTTATCATTTAATATCTACTATATATGTGTATGTTTTTTGTTGTATGTAATTTACTATTTCCAGTTCAACAATGAATTCTGAACATGTTGGCTAATTACTTCTCATTAAACTTCTAGATCTTTATTAATTTTTGCAACTTTGTCTTCATTTTTAGTGTGTGTTGTAATGCTGTGGGTGTTCTTTTTGAAATATATTTTTTGATTGACATACATAGTAATGAGGAATATACATACATATGAGGGATACTGTGATGTTTTGACTCATGTAAATATTGAGTAGTGATTTTTCAAAATACTGCACAAAAACAATATGTACTTCTAGATATCTTCTCCAATTAAAGGGAAAAAATGAACTAACTTGTTTTTTGCCAGCATATTTTTCCCACAACAAATGTGTTTTGACTATTTTAACTCTCCATATTTCTACCCATAAGCTCAATGAAAATTCATGAACAACTAACATTACCAAAATCATTCATATACTGCATTTCTGTGTCTTCACAATACTTCAAGGATATTAATATTATATAAACATCCCATAGCTATTGGAATACAATTTTAAATTTAGAGATTTTCAAAATATACCTTTGGATAATAACATGAGAAGAATTTTTAAAAAATCATTATTTTACACTTTATTATCTTTTTCACCAGCTTTCAATTTGACAGAATCGGTGATGATTTTCTTAGTTGTCACCATTAAATATAGCGTTTCTATACTCTTTATACTTTTTATCATCTGATAAACACTATTGCAATTCTTAATATGAACTGCACTGTAAGTGTTCTGACAACTTCTCAAATAAACAGAAATGAATTTTATAGATACATCGGATGACTGGTTTTCAATAATGTTGATATTCATTTTAGCTTCAGAGTTTACTCTTTTTGTTCTCACAGAATTTATTAATTTTTTTACTCATGATGAAATTGGATTATATCCTATTATTTAAACAGAAAACTAATATTGACACTAGGAATACCAAATCTATTTCAGCTTATTTTTTTTTCTCAGTTCAATGTTTTTGCTTCTCATTCAGTGTCATAATCCACATGTGTACCTGAGAAATAGGATACATTATTTTTATATTGGATAATAATATTTTTATTACTATTCTATTTTGAGACTTACATGTCCTTAGAGACATATTTTCTTTGTCCTCAAATGTATTTCCTAACACTGCTTGTATTAGCTACCAAGTAAATGCAACTTACTCTTCAGAGAATTGTGTGTTTAGTGTTTCAATTATAAGCATTAGGGTATATATCTTAAAATCATCTGAAATTATAGTTCTTGATTCTATAAGAAGTAATAAAATGGAAGTTATTAAATCCTGATTTTAACAGGTATAAATGCTCATATTTGGTGGGGATGGAATTTGTTCTTTACAATAACTCAAACTGTATACTTGACATCTATATATAACAATGTTCTACTCTACTAGAGCTAAATAATACATTTAGAAATTTGTTTTTTAACAGATTTCAAATATCTTAGGGTACATAAAATGCAAATATGATTCTGAATTTCTATTAAGAAATTCTAAGTAACAGGACTTGTTTTGTGCACTCAGAAGAAATGAAAATTAGAAACCAAAAAAAAAAAAAATGCAAGCCATTAAAATTTGCAGATCATTGCTTCAACTTCTTGAGATATTTTCTTGGTTTATATAATTAAGATAGAAATATTCCACTGTTCATGTGCTACTGTCTTACACTTTTTTAGGTCATCAAAAAGGAAAACCAATGCTGGAAGATGGAAATTTTGCTATTATTTGAGTCAATTAAAGGAGCTGTAGAAAAAAACTCCACAGTCAAGCAGAGTAACAATGCAATGTAGAATCATAATTGACATTGTCTGATGGGTTCTCTGCAATTCCTTTTTTCTCTTTACATCAGAAGTTTTTTTTTAAATTTATTTTTATTGTAAACAAATGGGATACATGTTGTTTCTCTCTTTGTACATGAAGTAAGAAGTACTTTTGAAAGTATAAAAGTCTAGAATTGTTTCTTTCTTGCCCTTTGAAATATATTTTGCTTTTATATTTATATATACTTATTTTTTTATATTTAAAGGTTCTATTTATTTCCTTCCAAATTAATAGGCTACTAGAAATTGGTGTACTTGGCTTTCACTTACTGACATTTATGGCCAAGCACACTAGTACACACCTGTAATCCCAGTCACTCTGGAGGCTGAGGCGGGAGGGTTGGGAGTTCAAAACAACCCTGGGTTCAATCCCTGGTCACAAAATAAATACATAAATAATTTACTGACATTTTAAAATGCTTTGTTTCACTCTCTAGAGTACTTCACGAGAGAGGATTATAAATAACATGCAAGAATTCACATAGAACTAATTAAAATGAATAAAAAAGCAATACTTCATTTAGGTCAGACTACAGTAAGCATAGTGTACAATTTTTGTTTTGAAAGTTCTGTGAGTTTCTAGCTGCCATGGTTAAACTTGGTTGTTAAATAGAGTGGGTTAAGAAATGCCTAGGACTGGAGATGTGGTCCAGTTGTAGAGTGCTTGCTTAGCAAGTGTGAAGCCCAGGATAGGATTTCCAAAATCTCAAAATAAAAAAGTATGGTAACTTTGTAAAGTACACTTCTGGGTGGTTGAGTCCCTGTGGGTGTTTCCAGAGATAATTGGCACATGGTCAGTGAACTCAGAGCTGAAGACCCACCCTGAACATGGATGGCATCCTCCAGCAGGCTGAATTGCTGGTCAGAACAAAAGGTGGAAGATGTAATCAAGTAGAATTCTTCTTGATAGGGTGCATTTTTTTTTTTTTGCTGCTGGCATTACCCATTGACTTCAAACTCTAGTTTCTTCAGCTTTCGAATGTGGATTTACACCAGTGATTCTTTAAGGAGCGTCCAGGCCTTCCCCCTCAGATGGAGCTTCATCAGTCATCCCTCTTGTTTTGAAGCTTCCAGTTTTTTGGACTAAGAAACCACCGGTTTCCCCTGTTCTCCAGCTTTCAGGTGGCAATTTTGGGGCTCGCCTGCCTCTGATTCTGTAACCAAATCTAATAAATTCCCTTTTATAATTGCTTATACATTCTATTGATTCTGTCCCTCTGGAGAACCCTAACTGATAAAGGAGGATAATCACAAGTTTAAAAAACGTGACCTTTCAGATAGCATCTCCAAGCTTCACTCTCCAAAGATCACTAAACCAGTCTCTTAAAGTGGAATTACTGGAGTTCTTAGGACCAAGAAGCCTCTTTAGGCAAAAGCTGCCTGGAGGACCAAGAATTTTAAATCTGTGTCAGCAGATTAAAATAAAAATTGGTAAATGTATTAAAGAGACAGGAAAATAAAATTTAAAGATTCCATCTAGAAGGTAAAGAAATAAAGAATGAAAATAGATAATTTGAACTTGGAGCAATAAAAATTTAAAATAATAAAAACATAAATTGATGGGAAAGGAAACATGTCAAACTGAAGCAAACCCTTTGCTTTTAAATGGGAAAGGAAAATATGGGCAATTATGCAAAATAGGGAAATTACATGCAAAATAAAGCAACACATGGAAGCCCTCTAACTATTCAATATTCTTGGAAAGCAGTGGTTATTTATGAAATGTTACTAGAATTCAGTTACCAAAATTCTAAAAATACAGTTCTGTGACATTAATAATTTTTTAAGAACTTTACAAATGTTTCATATATGTTTTTTGAGAACCAATATTTTCTCTTTAAATTTGGAAAAACATAAGCAACATTGGAGAAGTCTATAATCAATTTGAATAAGTGGCCACAACGTTTAATTAAAAATTACCTGACTAGAGAGATTAATTTT
Organism: Sciurus carolinensis; assembly: GCF_902686445.1. Classification (NCBI taxonomy): domain Eukaryota; kingdom Metazoa; phylum Chordata; class Mammalia; order Rodentia; family Sciuridae; genus Sciurus; species Sciurus carolinensis. The sequence goes on along the minus strand of NC_062217.1, from coordinate 64,424,903 downwards.
TGAAGAAGAAAAGCTGTATCCTAAACTTCATTTTTTTCCTAACAACAGTAGTTTCTTAACCAGAAATACTGCAGGAACACCATGTATCTGGTCTTGTATTTCAAGTGGAATCTACACTTGTAAAAATAATTTCAGGACGTTGAAAGAGCAACACTCTCAAGATAGAAATTGATCCATCTCTTGTGACAAATGGCCAATGTCGATATCTGATAGAAGAGAACTAATTCCTTAGTTCCTCATTTTCTTCTTTCTTGTCTGCCAAAAGAAATACTCTTCATAAAGGAAGAGTAAACAGTATGCTGGATAAGGCAAACAAAATTTTAATGAGGAAGGAAAGGGTGGAAACAACTTCCCAAAATAAGTTTTGTATGTGGTCCAGTCATGTTCTAATAGAATATTTATTCACTACTAGTTGGGTTTTTGTTTTCTTTATTTTATGATGTTACACATTAGCAGACTCCATGATCATGTTTCCCTCCCTGTTTGAACAGAACTATCAAAACCTTTTAATGTTTTATATTTCACCTGGTGTTTGAGTCAATAATAGCTCTTGGTTTCTTTAATTTTCACTGTCAACTTCTTAAACATTTGCTTTCAAATATGCTAGTTGAACACTCTACTACTGAGCTGCACCCCAACCTGTTCTTGGTCATTTTACTTTTGCTAGTTACAGTCATTATGTGGTCTGACACAGTGGCCTGATTTTACTTAGTGCCAATAAAAAATATGGTACTCAACTTGATTAGATAGCTTTTTTATTTGCCATAAAACCCAGATGTTTATTTAGTAGCCCAATTGACATCTCCACTTATATGTCTTCTGACACCAAATACTTGTTTATATCTGTTCCTCTTATCTTTTCTCCATCACCACATGTCAAATTCAAAGTTGCTATATTCAAAGACTTTCAATAATTCTGGATTTTTTTCTCCCCCTCTGTGTCTTATATTCCATATCCAAAACAATAACACATTCTCACTGGAGTATCATTGAAAAATAACATAATGCAATCATTTTTAAAAATTATTTTCCTTGTTACCACTTGAGTTAAATCTATGACCCAGTTATCCCACTCCTCAGTTTACACCTGAAGGACTTAAAATGAGCATACTACAGTGACACAGCCCCATCAATGTTTATAGCTGCTCAACTCACAATAGCTAAACTATGGAACCAACCTAGGTGCCTATCAACAGATGAATGGATAAAGAAAATGTGGTATATATCTATACAATGGAATATTACTCAGCTTTAAAGAAGAATGAAATTATGGTATTTACCAGTAAATGGATGGAGTTGTTGAATATTGTGCTAAGAGAAATGAGCCAAACCTATAAAACCAAAGGCCAAATGTTTTCTCTATGCAGATACTAATTCACAATTGGAGGGGAGGTGGCTAGGGAAGAATAGAGTTACTTTATATTAGGTAGAGGGGAGTGAAGGAATGGGAAGGGGTATGGGGGGAGGAAGGATTGTAGAGTGAAACAGACATTATTATCTTATGTACATATATGACTGCATGACCAATGTGATCTTACAATATGTACATTAGAAAAAATGAAAAATTACACTCCATTTATACATGATTTAAAAAAAAAATCATCATCTTTGCTTGCAGCAGTCTCTTACACAAAGCTTCAAATTGTTCTCCTTCATTCCACCTTTGTCAAAGTAATCTATTCTACACATGGCAGCTAGTGATCCTTCTAAAACATAACCTGTTCATAACTTTCCATCTTACACAGAGTAAAATAAAAACATTCCTACCTAGGTCTACAGGGCCTTACATAATCAAGATTGTTTTGTTTTGTTTTGTTCTGTTGACTCTACAACCCTTTCCTCTGTTCATCTTACACTGAATTTCTTGTTTCACAGCCACCAAGCATTCTCTTGTCTTAGGGATTTTTCTGATCTCCTCATTTCCTTAGATTCCTCTTAAAATGTTTTTTTTTCTCACACAATAGTACCTTCTTAATTTTATCCAGTCATTCTCTATTATATAGCATTTTAACAGCTAGGATTTTTTTTCTATGTTTCTACTTAGAAGTAAATTACATGACAACAGGAAGTTTACAGGTTTTGTCTGCAGCTATGGCTCCAGATTTTAGAATAAACTAACATATAATAGCATTTAATATGTGTTTGTTGAATAAATGAATGAACTATTGGATAAATGGATCTAAACAATGAAACATACTTTTCAGTTTCACATTAGATGAGAAAGTTGAAGATTCCATAAAGATAGACATATCCCAACACATTTACATAGTCAGTAACTAGCTAAGTGTGTATTTCAAGTTCACTCATTTTTCCACCTATGAGTAGTGACTAATGAACTTTAAACAGGCCATATATTTGTTGTTGGAAAGTAGTAGAATTTACAGCCATATTTCGTTAGAGTCCATTTCCTACCTTTCTACCATAAAATCCACTTTCTAGTGATGTATATTAGGTTCTAGTGTTGTGTATTAGGTTTTCTGAATATTTCACATAAATTCTGAGCCTTTGAACATGCTCTCTTGCCAAGAAATCTATTTCTTTCTTGCACTTGACCTATGCAACTCTTAATGATTTCTTAAAATAAGCTTTGATTGATAGCCCCCCACCATCTTGTCTACAGATGAGTTGAATTAAATTCCATCTCTATGATCTCATAGCACTGTATATTCCTTATTAAAAGCACTGTAACACTGCTGTCACATTGTTTATGTATCTGTCTTTCCACAAAACTTAACGGCAGAAGCTGTGATTTGTGTTTTATTAGTTTTATATTCACTACCTAATAATTCACATATTTATAGTATAAATAAACAGGGTTTTTCAAAATCTTCATAATATAGCACATTTAAAGAAAACAATAAATGTAGTCTCATCTTTAAACTTTAAAGCATCATATAATCATGAATATTAATGACCAATTTAAAATTCAGAAGTAAAGAGAAGTAGAACATTGTGTTCTGAAAAGGATTTTATTATTGATCCACATTTGAGTTTGCCTCCTATTTCAAGTACACAATTTTCTAAATCAATGAAAATTAATTAATTTGATCACATCAAAATGGTAGATGCATACTGCCAAATAATTAAATTGCTATCTCTATCTTGGCTTATGTATCCAGTACAATTCAAATATTTGATAGAGTTTGTTTTCTAGTTACTAAAAGTAATAAATAATCAATTTTTATTATCAGCATCTGGGTGAGAGATATGAGGAAAATGGTGTGAGAAGAATAATTGTGAATCTTAAATGATAATCACACAATTATGAAAGAACTGTGGGAAACATGGGGGGGTATTAGGATAAATTACTAATTTTGCTGTTCCCAGTATACTCTAATGTATATAGCAAATGGTTACACACAGACTTGAGTGCATAGTCAACCACGCAGATATGGGGATCAATACTTCAGGCGTAGTAAATAAATACATTTGCAGACATTCCTAGACTTAAAATGGGATCATTTTCCAATAATTCCATCGTAAGTTGAAACTATCATGTAACAATTCATTGAATACACCAAACCTTCTGAGAATGAGAGCTTAGCAGTATGGTATACTGTAGGTCAGTTGTTTCACCTCTTAATCACTGGTTGTGTTGCTCAATATCAAAAGACAGTATTGTATAGCAGCATATTGCTAGTCTGGAAAGAACAAAATTCAAAATTTCAAGTATGATTTCTATTCTATGCATATGGATTTCACATCATAGTAAGGTCACAAAAACATAGGTGAAACCATCATAAGTCACATATCATCTGGATAGTCATATGTCCTTGAGACGATAAAATCTCCATGACTCTGGAAAGATAGGACCACAGTCATGGAAGATAAACTATGAGATACAGTGCTTTTCTCAAATGAAACAGCCTAAGTTTTTTCATAACCCTCATTCCTAAGATAATGTAAATTTCCTGTATGAATCACAGAAGACCAAAAATAATTATTTTACTTAAATATTTAAAGAGCTGATTATTCTGATTGTGACATCGTACTTTTCCATATCAGTTTAGAACCTGATTAAATAGTGTTATAGCTACTTCAGAAAATGACAATCTAAAATAAACATTTCCAACAGTTTTAGAAATTGAAAAATTTAAAGCTAGGACTGTTAAAATAAGAGTACACCAAGATACTTAGGAAAATAATAATGAGGGCCAATAATCAAAATATGCCAATATCTATTAATGTCACACCACATAACTTTTCAACATGGAAATAAACATTATAAATGTTATGGATCTGATAGTGTATTGTTGGGGAAAGTCACATTGCTTTTCTAGTAATTACTACTTTATTAAACTGTTTTTATTATGAGAATCATATCAAGTAAAGGAAAGCATTTTGGTAAAATCATTTTTTTTAACTTCCAGGACAATAGAATTAAGCAATCTTGTGGCCCCTCCAGATGGGGAGGGAATCAGTAAAATGTAGAGAGGTATGGGTCGACTGGAAATAAAAGACTGGAAAAAATAGTATTGAGAAATAAAGACAAAGAACACAAGAAATATAGTTCAAGTGCAGACTTTACGGGTGGAAAAGATCTGGTGGGTCTGAGTCTAACGAAAGGCGAAAGCCCGTGGACCTTTATTTTATAGGGGGACACCTCAAAGAGATTCATTGTTAGGAAGAGTTCTTTAAAATAAACAAGAGGCGAGAGAGGCTGTGGGAAATTGACCTGGTCCGGACCTTATTATCACTTATGCAGTAATTCTACCTCCTCCAGGCAGCTGGCATCTCAAGTCTGTTTAGGCTCACTGGTATCTCTTTCACCCAAGGAGAGCAGGTCTCTAAATTCAAAGTTATCCATAAGCATGGAAAGGGCCCATTACCTATGGTCGCCTGCAAATAGGTGAGTCTTTCTACACTTTCACAAGAAAAGATTCCCAGATGTGGCAGTCATTCAAGCTCTCCAAGGCCGTGGAGATCAAAGCAATAATTTATTTGCCACTGAAGACAAAGTAACATAAGAGAAAGATGTGATTGGACATATAGAAACAAGAAATCTCATTATAAAGGAGAAAATTTCTTAGTCCATTACATTTTTTTTTAAATGAATAAGTTGCAACTTATGTAGGGTTAGGTTTTAAAGTCACCTGGTAATGTACCATTAAAAATGTTTCAACACCCTTGAAGAAAGCATCACCCTGAAGAATATCCATGTCTGAAACTGTGCTCTTTTCCTTTAACGAAGAAAGTTAAGCTTTTGTTGTGACCCTTTTTGATTAACACCAGCTTAGTGACTTCATTTGTAGTTAGAAGTGAGGTGACCCACAAAAAATGTACCTTATCCTGTAAAATTTCCTTCAATGTGAAAATTCCAGTGAGAGGAATGTGTGGGAAGAGACCTCTGAGATACCAGGATGTTTATGCCTTCCAACTTTGTTCAATACCTGTCTGTGTTTGTATTTGTTTTCTTGCTTTGTGTTTTAGGGAATGACTATTATTTCTGAATAATTTTTATAATAAACTTTAATGTGTTAAAAAAAAAGTAGTAGGGAAGTTCAGAATCTTTGTTACTTAATGTCATTTGATAGAGCTTACATAGGCATATAGGTAAAGGCAAACCCTATCTTCCTTGCATGTTTTTGGCATTTGCCTTTACATTATTTTAAAGCTCAGTATCTCAATTCTAATTTTCTATATGAGACTACATTTTCTAAACTAGATATCTTCCTTGTGTATGTCAGGTACTCCAAGTGTAAGTTTCTCTTGAATAACAGGTATATAGATACCCATGTACACATATGTGGGTATATAATGGCAGGGAGATTATATATTTTGAACAGAAGAAATTTTGGAAGAAACTTATAATAAAGTTTAACTTCTACAATTTCATTGAGTCTTGAAAGAAGGTATGCTCAAATTCAAATATGCATGCTTGATTTATCACAATATGATGTTTCAAATATATTTTTCCATCTGTGATTAGTATCATAGGGTTTGTTGATGGATTCTTCTATTATTTTGTATTAGATTACCAACAGAATTTCCCTTACTATCTATGAAATATATGAAAACAATGGATTCACATTTTTCTCTGGTGGTTTTCTTAACACCTACATTTTAACAATGGTTTCATAATTTTATGGGTATAATCCAAAATATCATCAATTTTATTAAGTATAATTAAACATATTAGTAGTGTATTTTGGTATAAAAACAAAATTGATATTTTGCATATATGTGATTAACTTGATAATAGCAACATATCATTTTATTTAAGAAGATAAATCAGTAATGTTTGTTTATAGTCCTAGATTTCATGATTATAAAAGATATTTTTCTTCTAACAAATATTTCAAGGAAATATTTTAATATATAAATCTAAAACTATTTAACAATTGGTGACATAAGCAACAATCATTGACCATAAATTGTTTTATTTTACTTGTAGAGAAAATTGTAACTTTTAGAGAAATTTAAAAACCATCATAGTTTATAATTACTAAGTATTTTTAATAAAAATAAAAACAAATTTAATCATAGGTTAAATTTAGCATATTGACCGTTTCATATAGTACCTATATTTTTTTACTTCTTTAAAATATAAAAATTCTTTGTCTGTGAAACTAGTATCTCTAAAACATAAGTGACATACCAGTTTAAATTAGATATTTATGTATTTTAAGTTTATACTAACCAATGAGTATCAAATTGCTAAGCAATTATAGGTATATTTCATCAACTTAAACATTAAGAAATATTTAGAAGTAGATTTTAAAGAAATGCAATCTATACTTTCATGTAAAAATTATTTGGATTTTCTTCTAATTGCATTTTGCATATGAACTTTGTGTCCATGAACTGATTTCAGTGTCAATATATATCAGATTTGGGGGTACATCTGTAGAATCAGTAATACTGATCATAATTTCTTATATATCAATTTACAAGGATTAGAATTCCTCATTTGGTTTCAGATATTTATTGGAGTTATGGTGGGAAAGACCTTAAGTTTATGTTTCTTAGATCAGTTCACATTTGGAAGCATTCATTATCATTACCACCGATACATCCATGTAGAATACACTTCTTAAGAGAGTGTCTTTTATATTATTATCATTTTGTTAACACTTGCTTTTTAAAATCACAATAAAAAAGAATAGAAATATATAATTTGCCATTCTTTTGTAGCCCACTCCCACTATAATCAATTTAAAAGTAAAAGATATTTTCTCTTTGCTAAACTGACAGGCAACATTGCAAATTGCAAAATGATCTTTTGAAATTCATGTAGGAATTTCTGTGACTATTATAATATTTTTCTGTAACATATTATAATATTTTTCTGTTAAGTGTCAAATTTTCATTAACCAGAAAAAGAACAGCACATTCTTAAGATCTGATTTTAGTATCAAATGACGGGAAATTATATTCACCTTTACCATGTGGAAATAAAATTTGACACAGATTTCCAATGTTGATTTTATTGTGTTTTAGTTTACATGATTTAAAAAAGGTTTGCCTATTTGGGAAATTGGAATAGAAAAGCCAGAAAATAGTAATTTGGTGAACTGAATTAATTAGTATATTAAATAGTAAAACAAAGGATAAGAAATAGTCAAAGAATTAACATATAGAAATATATGTAGTTTTCAAAACTGAAGCATATTTGACTATATATTTTCTTATGAACATAAACATTTCAATGTTAAAAAGCACTCTTTGAAAAAAATACAAGTTCCATAGATAAACAAAGGTTATCATATTATTAGTACTTATATTATTATCACTTATTATAAAGGAAATAGTACTTCCTATGAGGTGCACTGAACACATGACACCCTCATATATATTATTGTAGATATGGTGCAATCGTTTCCAGTAGACAATTCTGATAAAAAACTAAAAGAAAAAGCCTAAAATTCTATTTAATAAAGTAAATATTGAATAAATGTAATGAAATCAATTAATACTCTCCATTGAATCCTCATGACTCAATCAGAAATTTTTATACATCCAATGTTAATATAGCTTTAATGTTGCTAGTAAAAGCATTCATTCAAAAGTATTAAGCACTTGCTACATATTAGTTTATTTGAATAATTACAAAGTTTACTATGATAATTAAAGAAGTTTTTGATTTTCAAACTTTAAAGAGACAGATGTCAAGTGAATAAAATAAAACATTGCCATGCTGTCACTCATACCAATATTTTTAGAATACGAGGTAGAAGCACTCGAAAGGAATAACAGATATGTCAAAATGAATTTGAATATTCTGTATAACTGATAAATATAAGGCACTGATTAAAAAAGTAAAAAAGGAATCACAGAATATAAGTACAGGAAGTAAAAGTCAATGCTCAAAGTGAGATACAATGTGTATTAAAAACAAAATTAGGATTTAATAGTCTTCGTTGTCTCCATGTGTGTTATACCTATGACTTAGGGTAGATATGGTGCAGAAGAAGGCACAGACTGTGAGTGAGATGTAGGATCCATTTCAATCCTTTTCACTGATTTTAGAGAATTTAAGGAGACTTTAAAATTATGATAGAGAGGGCATTAAATACTTAAAGAGCTCCAATTCTACACAGAATAACTATGGAAGCAAATGAAAACTTCATGATCTGAACCTTGTTCAGTTCTCAGAAATTTGCAATTCTTCCTTCAGATGTTTATGGTATTAATGCTTCTCTGTCCCTGGTTACAAATATACCTTTACTTGAAACAGTGCGTCTTACTGTACCTTCTAACATACATTCCTGCATATCTTTCTAGTCTTACATTCAACATTTATTGAAGATTATCCTTAGTCCCTAAAACATTATTGGACTCCAGCTTTGGTATTTCATTAGCCTTACTGCAGACATCAGTTAATGAACTTTAGCTTATTTACAAATTTTAATAAAATGTGAGTTTCCAGATGCTTACTTGTCTCACTTAATTCTAGCATAAATTATGTTAAATAAAAGCTGACTCTCAAGTTCCATCTTATTTCTGCAACCTATTATTATTTTTTTTTCAGAATTTTTATGAAATATATCTGTCCTAGTATCTAGTGGCAGATAGTTTCACAGATACTTTGAAGTTGTACTATTTGAAAGACATTTGATGGTGTCTTCTATTTCATTGCTTGAAATTGATCTGTTCAAATTGTGTATGTCCCCATAATTCAGTTTGGGAAGATCATATGTCTCTAGAAATTTGTCAAACTATCACTATTTGCTGATGACATGATTCTATATTTAGAAGATTCAAAAAATTCCACCAGAAAACTTCTAAAACTCATAAATGAATTCAGCAAAGTAGCAGGATATAAAATAAATACCCATAAATAAAATGCATTTCTATGCATGGGTGATGAATCAATGGAGAGAATTTAGGAAAACTATCCCATTCACAATAACCTCAAGAAATAAAATAAAATACTTGGGGCTCAGTCTATCAAAAGAGGCGAAAGACCTCTACAATGAAAATCACAGAACATTAAAGAAAGAAATTGAAGAAAACCTTAGAAGATGGAAAGATTTCCCATGTTCTTGGATAGGCTGAATTAATATTGTCAAAATGGCCATACTACCAAAAATATTATACAGATGAAATACAATTTCTATTAAAATTCCAATGACATTCTTCATAGAAATAGAAAAAGCAATCATGAAATTCATTTGGAAAAATAAGAGACCCAGAATAGCCAAAGCAATCCTTAGCAAGAAGACTGAAGCAGGAGGCATCACACTATCATACCTTAAACTATACTACTACAAAAATGGCATGGTATTGAGACCAAAACAGACACAGAGACAAATCACACAAACAAAGTTATCTCATACTAAACAAACGTGCCAAAAACATACACTGGAGAAAGCATAGCTTCCTTAACAATTGTTGCTGGGAAAACTGGAAATACATATGTAGCTAAATGAAACTAAACCTCTCTCTGTCACCCTGCATGAAAATCAACTCAAAGTGGATCAAAGACTTAGGCACTATAAAAGAGACCCTACAGCTGATAGAAGAAAAAGTAAACCCAAATCTTCATCATGTTGGCTTAGGACCTGACTTAATAAGACTCCTAAAGTGCAAGAAGTAAAATCAAGAATCAATAAATAGGATGGATTCAAACTAAAAAGCTTCTTCTCAGCAAAGGAGACATTCAATAACATGGAGAGCTTACAGAATGGGAGAAAATCTTTACCACCTGCACCTCAGATAAAGCACTAATCTCCAGGATATATAAAGAACTTAAAGAACTTAACACTGTAAAAACAAATGACCCAATAAAAACATGGGCTAAGGAAATGAACAGACACTTCACAGAAGAAGAAATACAATTGATAAACAAATGTATGAAAAAATGTTCAACATTTCTGGTAGAGAAATGAAAATCAAAACTACTCCAAGATTTCATTTCACTCCAGATTGAATGACAGTTATCAAGAATATAAGCAATAAAATGGGTCGGTGAGGATGTGGGGAAAAAAGTGGACTCATATATTCCTGGTGGGACTGCAAATTGGTGCAACTACTCTGGAGAGCAGTAAGGAGATTCCTCAGAAAACTTGGAATGGAACCACCACTTAACCTAGCTCTCCCACTCCTCCATTTATACACAATGCCCTTAAAATCAGCTTACTACAGTGAAACAGCCACATCAATATTTATAGCAGCTCAATTCACAATAGCTAAACTATAGAAACAAACTAGATGCCCTTCAACAGATGAATGGATAAAGAGAATGTGGTATATATATACACTGGAATATTACTCGGTCATAAAGAAGAATAAAATTATGGTATTTGCAAGTAAATGGATGGAGCTGGAGATTATGCTAAGTGAAAAAAGCCAATCTCCAAAAAAACAAAGGTTGAATGTTTTCTCTGATAAGCGGATGCTGATCCATAATTGGGAGGGACAGTACGGAAGAATGAAGGAAATTAGGATGGGCACAGGGGAGTGAGGGGAGAGGAGGTGGTGTGGGGGTGGGAAAGATGGTGGAATGAGATGGACATCATTACTCTTGGTACATGTATGATTGCATGAATGGTATGGACTCTATCAGGTACAACTAGAGAAATGAAAAGTTGTGCTCCATTCATGTACAATGAATCCAAATGCATTCTGCTGTCATGTACAATTAATTAGAATGAATTAAAAATAAAAAAAAACATTGTGTTTTACATACAAAAAGAAAGAAAGACATTTGAGATTTGACTTTTCAAATTCATCCTTACTCTTACGCAGACCTCAATATAAAAATAAATTTCAATGGCAATCAATATACACTGACAATTCAAAGATAAGTAGTGGGAGTTTTTAATCAAGGATGTAATTGATTTTGGTTGATTTCATGTTTAGTCATGAAAATGCTACTGCATAGATTATTTCTCTAAGTGAAAATTACATTTAAAATACAATGGAAAATTTGGACATTTTAATGATTTTGTATAACTCTTGAATCAGTATTTAGACCTACAAAATGACTAAAAATAAAACATGCCCATAAAGCCACAGTTGCTTTAGAGATAATTTTCTGTAATATGCCTAAAATTAACCCTTACCTGTGTACAATTTTCCAATTAGATTCTAATAAATTTCCTTCAAATATGAGCTATATCTGGAAAATATGATTAAAATGTTGATTTAAATTTCATATTCATTTTAAACATTTGTTTTAAAACAAGTAATAATGGGAAAAATCTCATCAGGAAAATTTTTAAATGAGGATTTGGTGGATGGGTCAGAATCAAAGATACGTTCATTTCTTTTTACCAAGACCAATACATTTAGTCTTTGAGGGAACATTTTCCAGAAAAACATCCAATGCTGAAATTGTGATATCCCTCAACTCTGGTGTTTTCTAAATCACACCTCCAATTACTTTAATTTGTAGTCCAAATTTTAATTTCCCAAAATATTACATACTATTTTCATTTCTGTAATGTCAGTTTGCCCTCACTAGATTGTTATCTCTGTGAATGAACTTTCTGCTATAACTATGTTATTTCAGTAAAATTTTATTAAATGACACATTAGTGAATGAATAAATTTGTGATTCATAGGAAGGGTATAATATTTTGCTGTGAGTGAAATGTAATTTCATCTATAATAATAATACCTTCCTATTATGTTGAGCTTTAAATGGGCATGGTGAACAGCTGAAAACATGAGTTCATCTTGATACATCAGATATTTAGCACAATGTTGTGAAAAAATTTAAGTTCTCCAAATATGGCTGTTGAAGTAACCCATCCTGAAGAATGGCACATATTGACTCTAATTAGGGGACACTCATCTTGATCACAGTCATTTGCATTAAGAAACACTGATTATATGTGATAAAACTTATTGATATGTGTTTGTGTGTGTGTGTGTGTGTGTGTGTGTGTGTAGTACTGGGAATTAAACTCAGTAGTGCTGTACCACTTAGCTATATCCTCATCCTTTAATTTATTTTCCTCCAGGTAAAGGGTCTTGCTAAATTTTCCATGCTGTCTTAGGACTTATAATCCTCCTGCTCAGACTCCCATGTAGCAGCCATGAACCACTGTGCCCGGATAAGATGTTTTATCTTTTAACCCTTTTACATTTCTAACTTCCATTTGGAGATAGTGATGCTAGTCTGATCTATTTATTAACATTGGTACCTTCAAAAACCCCTTGGTCACCCTAAACAAGTCTCAATACCATACATTGCCTAGGGAAAGGGAAGACTTCCCTCCCTTTATCAGTCCTTTTTCTGACCACTGAATTGAATGTGCACATATGATCATGAAAAAAGATAAAACTATTTATGTTTAAAATCTTTGTAATGAATCTAAATTTTACACATAAGATACATAGATTTGATAATGATGTAATCATTAGTCCTCTTTTCTTTTTCTTTTTTTCTTTAACTTACACTTTCTAAGGGTATAGATCTCCCTGTCAAAATATCAGATTGGCAACCATGGAAGTTTGATAGGCTGTAGAACAGCACCCAAAATGGAAACCATTTCCTTCATTGCTGTCTTTCTGTGTCTCACAACCACTCCTTAAGTATCCTCTGTGCTTTTTTGGTCATATCACCCTGCTTCCAATCTTTAGGAAGCCCAAGTTTCTTCATGTATTTTGTTGCTAAAGATGCTCTTATTGATGGTTATGAGTCAAATATATTTTCTTTCTTTTTCTCTGCTTCTGGGAAGAGAAAAAAAGAGTGTTTCTTTTGCTGATGTATAATGGGAGAAGAAACCATTTATTTTATTCGATTTAGGTTTTGTTATTGTTTTGGTTTTCATTTTCTGTTACTATGTTTGTTGTTTTTTTTAACATAATTGGAGCCAAGAATAGAAAAAGCTAACTACATGTCAAAGTTGAGGATTACCTCAGAATTTTCACTTCATTGCCAGTTTTGAACAGATATCTTTCCCAGATATCTTAATGAACCAGTGTAGATGCATTATTTATAATTGAAAAATGAGATTTAATGTTAAGAAAGAGAAGTAAAGGTTCTAAAAAAATAACTGAGATTAGTTCTTGTTGACAAAGTCAAGGAATTCAAAGGGTAGAATTACTTGAGAGAAGTGATAAAGAGAACTACAATAAAAATTTTTTAAAAATAGTGAAACACACTCCTTCAAGAATGTTGATCAAGGGATTTGCTTAAAGGTTAAATTATGAAGTTGCACTTATTTTTTCCAATAAAAAAACTTGTTTGCTAACTATAATTATGGTTATCTCTATATCTTTAAAATCTTTCCTTTCAGAGTAAAAAGTCAACTGATAAAAATCAGTTCTACTTTTATAAATTAATAAGGAATCATCTGCATAGGAAATCAAGAAAACAATCTCACTTATAATAGCACTAACAAGATAAGCACACTTAAACATTAATGAAGAATATGAAAGTCTTATACATTGAAAACTGCAACACTCTAGTAAAAAAAAGCAAGAGGAAACAAGTAAATGGAAAGATACATTTATCTCATTTTAAGGGATTAAAAGAATTAATATTGTTAATATGATCACACTGTTGATAACAGTTGACAGATTCAATTCTATATCCATCAAAATTCTGCTATCATTCTTTCACAAATATAAAAAGCAATGTCAAATAAATATAGAACACAAAAAATACCAAAGAGCCAAAGAAATCTTGGGAACAAAGAAAATTGGAAGAATCATGGTACCCGATTTAAAATGCACTACAAAACTGTGTAATCAAAAGAGCATAGAAAAGAAAACATAGGAGAAAATCTTCTTGACATTCGTTTTGGCCATGAATCAATGAATAAGACCAAAAATACAATTAAAAAAATAGATAAGTGGAACTGTATCAAACTTTAGAGCTCCCACACTGCCAAGGAAACAATCAACAATATGAATAGATAACTTACAGAATGGTAGAAAATGATTGCAAATCATTTCTCTAATAAGAGTATCATACCCACAATATAGAAGAAACTCCTACAACTCAATAGCAGAGCATTACATTACCTGATTAGCAATGGACAAAGGATGGATATTCTTTTCTTGAAAGAAAACATACAAATAAATGCCCTATGGTTGGTTATATGAAGGAATGTCCAATATCAGCAATCACCACTAAAATGAAAATCAAATCAATGAGATACTACTTTATAACAGAAACTCTATTCTAGAAAGTAAAACAAAAGCCTAAAAACAAAATATGTGTTAGTGAGGAGGTGAAATTAAACACTTACACACTGAATAGTCACAAAGTAAAATGAAATAGTTACTATGAAAAGTAACACATGTGTTCCTCAAAAAATTTCAAATAAAACTACCATATGATCCAGTAATCTTGTTTCTCCATATATCCAAAAGAATTGAAATTATGATCTCAAAAAATAAATACATTCCTATGTTCATTGCAACGTTATTCACAATAGCCAAGATCTGTGAATGACCCAATGTCCTTCTGCAGATGAACAATGAATAAGATATGCAAATACAATAAAATATCATTTATACATTAAAATAAAGAAAATTCCACAATTTAGGATGGACCTTACCCTTAACCTGGAAAACATTATATTAAGTGAAATAAACCAGATACAAAAAAATAAAAACTACATAGCTTTTTCTTGGTAAATTCAAAAAATAGTCCAGTTCATAAAATCAGAAAATAGAATGATGGTTACTAGTGGCTGAAGGAAGAAGGAAATAGGGAGATTTTGTTCAATGGGAATTAGATATGGAAAATAAAAGTTTTCTAAAGATCTGCTGTATGATATAGTCTTATAGTGAAGATAATTATTTTGTACTTAAAGATTTTAAGATTGTACACCTCATAGTAAAGAATAAGGATTTTCTATTGTTTTTATTAATTAATACCAACACTAAGTTTATCTAACTGGCAAAGGCTTGAGCAGACACTTTAAAAACGATAAGGCAACATCTCCTTACTCCTTTTTTATTGAATAATTATAGTTATGCATAGTAGTTTGGTTCATTTTGACAAAATCATACATGCATGGAATGTGTGATTTATTCTATATCATTCCTCATCCCATTCCTTTCCCCCACCCCCTATTCTCTTTCCTCTTCTCTACTGGTCATACTAAGACTTACTTACTTATTTTTGATGGGTGCTTGCTGCATATACATAAAGGTGGCATTCACTGTAGTATATTCATATATGCACATCCCTCTTTCTTTCCTCTTGATCCCATTCTTCTCCACCACTGACCTTCCATTTATATTTGTGATTTTTTACTTGTTTTTATTTTTGCAATTCTCTTTGGTATTCTTAGATACGTATCTATTTTATCTGACACATAAACAACTTTAATCAAATTAAAATAAGAAACACTTGTTTCTAACCACCAAACTTATAAAGTTTTTATGTTCCACTTATTATTAATAGTAGAAAACTTTACATATATTTAAAATCAATTGCTTTAAAATATTTTAAATAACATGAACATACTAATATCAATAAATTTAATTCTGGAAAATAAATCTTTGCAACACTTTTACAGTTGCTCATGAAACCTCATCATAGAATTTATGCTTCTAAATTTGCTTAATTTTTCTATAAATTTTGAATATGGACATTTAATTTGCTTCAAGTGTGTTAAGCATCCAGTTTTTATTTATATGGTGTGTGTCTTTATATACATGTGTGTACCCATGTATATACTTTTTTTAAAAAATGAATTGTACAATTTTATTTTTGTTTGTTATCATTTTGCATTATGCGATTGATCTTGCATTCTAAAAACAAACATCCATAAACCAGAAAATTATTTTCAAACTATTGCATTAACTGGCTTTACTTTATTAACTAAAATACTTGGAATATGCATGGATATGTAGGTCTGTATATGTAGATATACACTTTATATAAAAGTATTGTGTTTTATAGCAATTTTATATATGAATAAACTATCAAAGTGATTATTCAAATTAAGTTTCAGTTAATACTATTTTTGTTAGGCCAAATAACTTTAGTTTTGTTTATTCCAGAATAGCATTCAATTTAATGTAATACAATTATTTGGGTGGATTAAAATGTGGAAAATGATCCAAACATTTTAACTAAAGAATATTTAATACAGTGATATTTTATCCCTAAGAATCATCGGATAAATAAAGTATGCCTGTAATCCCAGCGAATGAGGAGACTGAGGCAAGATGATTGAGAGTTCAAAGCCAGCCTCAACAACTTAGTGCAGCCCTAAGCAACTGAGCGAGACCCTGTCTCAAAATAAAATTTTAAAAAGGCTAGGAATGTGGCTCAGTGGTTAAGTGGCCCTGAATTCAATCCCCAATATCAAAAAAAAAAAAGAAGAAAGAAAAAGAAAGAAAAACAAATCAGATACTGTTCAAACATTTTTGTACACATAGAAATTGGATGCAGGAATAGGGTAATAATGTTACATTTATTAATAGTATTAAATCACTAACAGTATAATGCACAGAAGAGAGCATGAACAGACAAAAGGAATGACAAGATTAAAAAACTAGTAATTGTGGTGTCTTCAAAGGAGAAGACAGTTCCTAAGTGCTAAATTATAGCCCTGTAAGAACTTCTCCAAGACCAAAGAAAGGGCCAGGGTAAAAGTGAAAGTGGCATAATTCCGGTTGCCTAGCATTTCATAGGTTGACTTGTTGACTATTAGTAATGTATTTATTATGCTTTTGTTGTTGTTATGTTGTCATTCAGATCTGTCTCTATATTCTGATGTAATTTTTTTCCTAACTAGCAATAGTTGATAGTTCCTCATTCAACAACTTTGGCTCTGTTTCCATCTTCTCATTACAGCATTCCATTTCTATTAACTGATCATTACATAGTGAATTTCCATTTAGAATACCATTTAAAATCTTCTTACCTATACCATTGATTGACCCCCTAATAGGCTTTATAGGTAGATCCCATGTAAAAGTTATAACCAGTATGAATAAACTAATAATCAATTATAACAATGATTTTACATGATTTAACACCCAATATGGATTTATATGGTCAAATATGCATTGACCTTCAAGTTTTGTAGCTTTTATTCTTATTATATCTTTTTATCTATACCCATTCTCTTGAGAATACCCCTATATTAAATCTTATCTATTCAGGTCTGCATCATTTATTCCCCTGATTACTATAAAAGCCTCCCCATAAGTCTGCCTTTTTACTCATACAGTGCTGGTGGCACTGCAAATGGGTGCAACCATTCTGGAAAGCAGTATGGAGATTCCTCAGAAAACTTGGAATGTAACTACCATTTGACCCAGCTGTCTCACTCCTCGGTTTATACCCAAAGGACTTAAAATCAGCATACTACAATGAAGCAGTCACATTAATGTTTAGAGCAGCTCAATTCACAATAGCTAAACTGTGGAACCAACACTTCAATAGATGACTGGATAAAGAAACTGGTATATATACACAATGGAATATTACTCAGTCTTAAAGGAGAATAAAATTATGGCATTTGCCGATAAATGCGAAAATTAGAATATCATACCAAGAGAAATAAACCAGTCTCGAAAAACCAAAGGTCAAAAGTTTTCTCTAATATGTGGATGCTGATCCATAATAGGGAGGGGCAAGAGAAGAATGAAGGAACTTTGGATTGGGCAGAGGGGACTGAGGGGAGGGGAGGGGACCAGGGTGGGAAAGATAGTAGAATGAGGTGAATATGATTACCCTAGGTACATGTATGATTGCACGAATGGTATGACCCTACATCATGTATAACCAGATAAATGAAAAGTTGGCTCCATTGGTGTTCAATGAACCGAAATGCATTCTGCTGTCATCTATAACTAACTAGAACAAATAAAAATAATTTAAAAAAAAACTTAAAAAAAATCTCCCTCTTTGCACCTCTTCTATTCTTGTTTATGGTGATATCCCTGGCTTTTAATAGTTAAATGCTTGAAACTACTCTTTCCAAAGTGTTCTGTGGTGTACAAGTTCCATAAAATATTAATAAAGGTTACCCTCTGTACTAGTTTCCTACCAGGAAAATAAAAAAAAATTATAAAAATTAAACATTACTTCATAATAAATACATGTGGGTGAATGCAGCTAAACAAAATTAAACTCAGTTTATTTATTTTCATATCCTTTGTTATTTTCAAGAGTTACAATGTAACTATCTCAAGTGAGACAGTAGTAAAATGGCATTTTCCAAATAAATCTATCTTTTTCTATATTGATCTCATGACAGATATTCCATGAAACACACCTCAACTTAGAAGATAAATCTAATTTTTTTAACATGTTATTAAAAAAAATTTCATTGTGCAATCTCAGCACACTTATACATACATTTTAGGCATCTGGTGACTTATTTCTATCTGAACATAGCATCTTTTCTCTGACTTTGTTTTTTCTTTGAAATTTAATTAATTCCCTTATTCATGAATAAAATTTCTCACACTTCAAGAAAACCTTGGCTACTGTTGGATTATTAGTTCTTTAAAATACTTTCAGTATTACAAACAAATAGTCATTCATGATTAGTATGTTCATAAGTGCTATTTTAATTTGAGCATATTTTCATATATTTTCCAAGATTTGCCCTGCTCTTTTGAATTGAATTAAAATATCCATTGTTAATTTACTATTTTCTCCTTTTATTATTGTGTTTTAAAAGTGTTTGGGGTAACCTAGGAATTCTTTATTTTCATGAATGCAAGTTAAATATTTTCTCCAAGTGTGTAACTAGTATTTAAATGTTTCCATGACATTGTCCATCCAAATAATAATGACACCTTTTCTGTTGACATTTTCCTTTCAGACTTTAGGAAATTATGGCTTGCTTGAAAATACATTCCATCCAGTTTTGTAAAATATGTCCTATCTGCAATGATTTTTTTCTACTTGTTAATTATTTGGTCATTTAAGCATAGCACTTTAACATATCTGAAGTCTGTTATATCAGGTAGCAACTTACATTTATTTTTAGCATAAAACAACTGTGCCAAGATGGTTTGGTGACTAATCTACCCTTTTGTTATTGATTTGCTGTGTTTCATCGGGATTTGTGTTGTATTTATCACTGAGCTGTTTGGATCTGTAGTATATCAATTATATTTAGGGACTTCTTAGTCATTTTTTAAAATTTTCTCTGCCTATTCTCTCTCACCTTTTTTCCGGGCTTGAAATTGAAGTACAGTAGATCACTTGATATTTTCTCATATGTCCTTAAAATTCTGTTAACTTTTTTCATTTTTCTTTCTTCCTGTTTTCCACAGACTCTTTCTTCTGCCAAATTCATTCAATCCCCATTTAATACTCTTCTGACACCTCCATTCAATTCATCAATGAATTTCTTATTTTAAATACTCTACTTTTCAGTTCTAGAATTTACTTTCTTTTATTAATATATTCCTAATATACTTTCCTTATATATTTGTGCATTAATTCCCTTATCTTTAATTAATTAATTAAACATGTTTATAATAATTCTTTAAAAGTCTTGTCTGCTATTCAAACATCTTGGTCACTTTAGACCTAGGTCCTTTAATCACTTGACACTTTTCCTCTTTTTTCAGTCTTTTTCTCCTTCACATGTCTTGTAATTTCTTAACAGCAGGATGACCATCAACTTTATGTAATAAGGAACTGGCATAGGTTGTTTTATTTTAAAGAGTGCTGAAATTTGGTCTAATAAACTGTGGTATTACTGATAGCCTGCTTTGATATCACTGAAAATTGATTTTTACACTGGATGTATATTAGCTTTACTCTACACTGTAGTTCTTAGTTGTAAGATATGATCTCCTGGTATCTCAGTGAATGCCAGGTAATATAAGGTTTTGTCCTTTGAACAAAACTACAGTGTGTACCACCACCAAGTGACCTTAAGGATCTCTGCTCCTATATCCGCTCTGTAATTCTCTGATAGGCTTAAGGATCTCACCCTGTGTTTCTTTTATTTTCCTTTATTATTGATTATTTAAAATTTTGCTTACCCAGGAACAATTCTATCAGAGTGGTTCTATTAGTCAACTATCTTTGAATACATTCATGCCTTAACTCCTTGTATAAGTTATTTAAGTACAAGATTCTGAGTATATTATATAGGTATGTAATTACATGAGTATAAAGGTTCTGAGTTTTTGCAGCTCCCATTTTGAACAGGTCAATGCAGTTCTTCACTGACCTTCATTATAGGTTATAAGATTTGTAAGCAGCACCTTAGTCAGTCTCCTTGTTTACACAATCCTATTTAGCCACATTTTGCAAACAACCAAATTTTTCCTTAGTTATTGGTGTTAATCATCCTAAATTCTTGTTTTTGTCTGGATTTTGTGGGGATCTCAAAGTGGTCAAACAAAAATTAATAATTGAAACTATTAACTACTAAATCTTCAAATACTAAGTTTTCATAATTTAAGCAGAATTTCATGTGTCCTTGTAAAAGTGAGAGAGGCTGCTTATATCAGAATGCTCCATAAAGCTGATTTATGAGTTTACCTTTTAGGAAGACTGGTTATAAGGACTTCCCTCATGAGTTCTGTGGCAGACATACACTGAGATTACCACCAATGATCTCTGCCTTCTGGTAATCATGCTTTTGAATATTGACCTTTGTTTAAGTATCTATGGTTCCTGTGACCCATTTCTAGCTGGCAGAACATGGCAAAGATAATGCAATATCACTGCTTTTATTATATTATGTTATATGAATTGCCATCTTATATCCAGATTCATTTGAAAGATCCTATGTGTTGACATGATGAAGATGCAACTGTATTGAGGAAGTTCATGTTGGAAAGAAATGTAAGTGACCTCGAGGAACTACGTGCACCTCTATGAGTTGAGCAGATCCTCTAAGACCTGTGAGCAACCTCAAGATTGCCATCAAGAAGCATGTTCTTATTATGTAAACACAAAGAAATGAGTTTGCCAACAAACTAGATGAACTTGAATGCAGATTCTTTCCTAGTTGATTCTCAGACTAGAGCATAGCTATTCAATTGCAGCCTTATGAGACCTGATCATGAAAGCCACAACAAATCTGAACTCTGGACTGAACAGAGGTTTGGTTGTTGAAAGCTGATAGTTCTATGGTCATTAGTCACCATTAATGGAAAATTAATACAAGGCCTAGTTATCATTTGAAGTAGAAATGATGAAACAGTAGAATTATGTACCAAGAAGATTGAACCACAAGTTATGTAATAATGTAGTTCTGTATGTGTCCTGGCCCATTTTTAGATGTACCATTTTGATATAACCATAGAATATTTATGCTTACATGCTTCTTAGTGATATTTTTGAATCATAATGGGCTAAATGGATTCATAATTGCCTTCTGGACTTCATTTGGTTTTCTAGGAGATGATTCTCAAGTAGTAAATTCATAAAATGTGCTTCCCAAAATTTCTGGGGTTCTAATTTTCCAAATGGACTTGACAGAAACTCAATATAGCTTTCCTGTTAGTTATAGTCACTTCTATTATTATTTGATCTTCAGTCTCAAGTGGCCCAAGTCACAGAATACCTTGGATAGCAGCCTAGGCATAGAACAGAACACTCTCTTGAGCCGGACTTTGGCAAAACTAGTAGACTTGTGAGTTTATTAATAAATTGCTGCATGTGGAACACATACATTTTCCATGTGATAACTTCAACAAAAGAATATATCAAAACCTATGCTTTATTTTAGTGGCAGGTAACTTAAGACACATCATTTAAGGTCTTTAATGTTAAATATTAATATAAGAGTGTAAAAATCTTTAGTCATTATGGAAAACAGTATGACAGTTCTTCAAAAAATTAAAACTAGAGTTGTCATGTGATTAATAAATCTCATTACATATATCTAAAAGAATTTAAATCAGTATCTCAAAAAATATATACATTCTATAGATTCATTTAATTATTATTATCAGCAACTGAGATTTGAAAACATTCTAAATGTTCATTGATATAAGAAAAGATTAAAAATTTGATGTGAGTGCATGTATATGTACATATATGTAAAACCATAAGTGAATATATACAAATATATATGTGTATATATTATATATAGTGTATAACATATCATATATAAATATATTTATAGTTTCTTAATTTTATAGGTAAAATGTAAGATAACCATGTTGAATAACCATGTTAAAACAAATGTAATCAACAGTGATGATAATTGAAGTTCATATTCCAGATGTGATATTTTTACAGAAGAAAATCACCTCAGTCCCTGATATCTAAATATGTAGCTATCAGCTTTCCATGAGATTTTCTGAAACTCAACAGGAACAGCAGCCTTCCTCACTGTGTGCACGTGGTGTGTGTGTGTGTGTGCACACACACAAATGCAATCACATGTGCACACACACACACACACACACACACACACACCAGCTTAAAAAAAAAAAAAAGGCATTCTGGCAAATCCAACAACATGGCTGAGTCTGGTAGACTTTAAGTGGAATAAGTCAGTAAAAGAAGTGTAAGTACTGAATGATTCCACTTATATGTAGAATCTTACATAGTTAAACACAGAATCAGAAAGCAGAATGGGCCACTTGTAGAGAACTGGGAGGCTGAGGTCGCGGATTGAGGGTGCTCAGGTGATCGGGATTGGGGCACTGTGTGGAGCAGGCGGCCCTACCTGGCCAGGGTGCCGCTGTGTGACAGTCTCCTGACAAGTTCTGCAGAGTCATCTGTTGGAGTCATCCTCGTGTCTTGGATTGAATCAGCATTGAATAAACTTGGACCAGGTATGTCATTAACATTCAACATGCAAAGGGCAATAAGACAGCTTGACTATGCATAATTCCTACTGGAGACAGCTGAAATTACCATAGACTGTGGCTGCAAAATCTGACCAATAAGAAGCATATCTGACTCTCTCCACGGGGCGATCCAAGATGGCGGCCTAGAGGGTGACTGCACCCCCAGTCGCTCCAGAACCCAGGAGTTAAGAAGTGGAGTCATTGAGAGACTCGGACTGAAAAAGAGCCACGGGTGAGTCTGCCCACTGGGTAAAGCTCGGCCCGGGTGGCAGGCCCAGAGAGAGGTGGCTTATCGGAGCCGGGCAGGGCAGCTAGAGTCTTCCACAGGCAGCCCTGCACACTCCGGTGGTGGGCCCCGCCCACACAGCCAGCTTCTCCAGGTTCCCGGAGCAGACCCCCTAGTGAGAGCCTTTCTGACCAGAACAAGCTCCAAGTCCCGGAGCCAGCACAGCATACTCCCAGCATACTCCAGCACGCAAGCAGCTTCAGGGACCAGGATAGGGCAGCCAGAGACTTCCCCAAGCAGCCTGGACCCCTGCGGTGGGAGGTGCCTTTCAAGGCTAGCTTCTCGGAGCAGACCGCACAGTGAGAGGCTTTCTACATAGAACCAGCCACAAGTCCCCAAACCAACGGAGAACTTCAATCCGCAAGCAGCCTCTGGGATCAGGGCAGGGCAGCCAGAGACCTCTTCAGGCGGCTCTGCCCACTCCGGCTGCAGGCTCTTTCCACGGGGCGATCCAAGATGGTGGCCTAGAGGGTGACTGCATCCCCAGTCACTCCAGAACCCAGGAGTTAAGAACGGAGGCATTGAGAGACTCAGACTGAAATAGAGCCACGGGTGAGTCTGCCCACTGGGTAAATCTCAGCCCGGGTGGCAGGCCCAGATAGAGGTGGCTGATCAGAGAAGGGCAGGGCAGCTGGAGTCTTCCCCAGGTAGCCTTCCACACTCCGGCAGTGGGATCCTCCCACACGGCCAGCTGCATGGTGCAGGCCCACAGTGAGAGCCTTTCTGCACAGAGCCAGCTCCAAACTCTGCAACCAGTAGGGGGCTAGGGGCAGCTTTCTTCGGAAGCACTGCATTATCAAATTTCTCCAAGACATCAGGCTACTGAAGGCTGGGAGGTGATACACTGGAAATCTACCGGGACACTATAAGCCAATAGCGGAAATCTGCAATATCCCAGGGTCCCACTGACAGCTGACCAATATGAGAAAACAAGGGAAGAAAATGTCCCAAACAAACCTAGATACTACATCAATAAAACCCAATGACAGCACAGCAGAAGAAAGTCAGAAAGGGAGTTCAGAATGTACGTAATTAAAACGATCAGGGAAGCTAATGAAGAGATGAAAGAGCAAATGCAGGCATTGAAGGAGGAGATGAAAGAGCAAATGCAGGCATTAAATGATCGCACCAATCAACAGTTAAAAGACCAAATACGGGAAGCAAGATTTCATTTCAATAAGGAGTTAGAGATACTGAAAAAAAAGCGAACTGAAATCCTTGAAATGAAGGAAACAATAAACCAAGTTAAAAACTCCATAGAAAGCAGAACCAATAGGATAGAACACCTGGAAGACAGAACCTCAGACATTGAAGACAAATTATTTAATCTTGAAAACAAAGTTGGCCAAACAGAGAAGATGGTAAGAAATTATGAACAGAATCTACAAGAATTATGGGATATCATGAAAAGGCCAAATTTAAGAATTATTGGGATTGAGGAAGGCTTAGAGAAACAAACCAAAGGAATGAACAATCTATTCAATGAAATAATATCAGAAAATTTCCCAAATCTGAAGAATGAAATGGAAAACCAAGTACAAGAGGCTTATAGAATTCCAAACATACAAAATTACAACAGACCCACACCAAGGCACATTATTATGAAAATACCTAACATACAAAATAAAGACAGAATTTTAAAGGCCACGAGAGAAAAGAATCAAATTACATTTTAGGGAAACCAATAGGAATATCAGCAGATTTTTCAATCCAGACCCTAAAAGCTAGAAGGGCCTGGAACAACATTTACCAAGCCCTGAAAGAAAATGGATGCCAACCAAGAATCTTACTAGCAAAACTTACTTTCAGGTTTGACGACGAAATAAGATCCTTCCATGATAAACAAAAGCTAAAGGAATTTACAAAAAGAAAGCCAGCATTACAGAACATTCTCAGCAAAATATTCCATGAGGAAGAGATGAAAAACAATGATGCAAATCAGCAACAGGAGGCGCTAGCCTAAAGGAATAGCCAAATAAAGGAGAAACCAAATCATGTCAAAAACAAATATGAGTCAATTGACTGGGAATACAAATCATATCACAATAATAACCCTGAATGTTAATGGCCTGAACTCATCAATCAAAAGACATAGACTGGCAGATTGGATTAAAAAGAAAAATCCAACATTATGCTGCCTGCAAGAGACTCATCTCAAAGAAAGAGACACCCATAGACTAAAGGTGAAAGGATGGGGAAAAACATACCATGCACACGGACACAGCAAAAAAGCTGGAGTATCCATCCTCATTTCAGATAATGTGGACTTCAAACCAAAACTAGTCAGAAGGGATAAAGAAGGACATTACATGCTGCTTAAGGGAAGCATAAATCAGCAAGACATAACAATCATAAATATCTATGCCCCGAACATTGACTCATCCACGTATGTCAAACAAATCCTTCTCAATTCCAGAAATCAAATAGACCACAACACAATAATACTAGGCGATTTTAACACACCTCTCTCACCACTGGATAGATCGTCCAAACAAAAATTGAATAAAGAAACTATAGATCTCAACAACACAATCAACAATTTAGACTTAACGGACATATACAGAATATACCATGCAACAAAGTACGAATACACTTTCTTCTCAGCAGCACATGGATCCTTCTCTAAAATAGACCATATTTTATGCCACAAAGCTACTGTTAGCAAATACAAGAAGATAGAGATACTACCTTGTACTCTAACAGATCATAATGGATTGAAATTAGAAATAAATGACAGAATAAAAAACAGAAACTTCTCCAATACCTGGAGATTAAATAATACACTATTGTATGATGAATGGATAACAGACGACATCGGGAAGGAAATAAAAAAATTCTTAGAAGTAAAAGAGAACAAAGACACATCATATCAAAATCTCTGGGACACTATGAAAGCGGTACTTAGAGGAAGATTTATTTCATGGGGCGCATTCAAAAAAAGAAGTAGAAATCAACAAATAAACGACTTAACACTACAGCTCAAAGCGCTAGAAAAAGAAGAGCAGACCAATACCAAAAGTAGTAGAAGACAGGAAATAGTTAAAATCAGAGCCAAAATCAACGAAATCGAAACAAAAGAAACAATTGGAAAAATTAACAAAATAAATAGTTGGTTCTTTGAAAAAATAAATAAAATTGATAAACCCTTAGCCACACTAACAAAGAGAAAGAGGGAGAAAACTCAAATTACTAAAATTCGGAATGAACAAGGAAACATCACAACAGACACGAGTGAAATACAAAACATAATTAGAAGCTATTTGGAAAATCTATACTCCAACAAAACAGAAAACCTCGAAGACATCAACAAATTTCTAGAGACATATGAACTACCTAAACTGAACGAGGAGGACATATACAACTTAAATAAACCAATTTCAAGCAATGAAATAGAAGAGGTCATCAAAAGCCTACCAACAAAGAAAAGTCCAGGACCAGATGGGTTCTCAGCCGAGTTCTACAAAACCTTTAAAGAAGAGCTCATTCCAATACTCCTCAAACTATTCCATGAAATAGAAGAGGAGGGAACCCTCCCAAACTCGTTCTATGAAGCCAATATCACCCTGATACCTAAACCAGACAGAGACACATCAAGGAAAGAAAATTTCAGACCAATATCCTTAATGAACATCGATGCAAAAATTCTCAACAAAATTTTAGCAAATCGCATACAAATATATATTAAAAAGATAGTGCACCACGATCAAGTGGGTTTTATCCCAGGGATGCAAGGTTGGTTCAACATTCGGAAATCAATAAATGTCATTCACCATATCAACAGACTTAAAGTTAAGAATCACATGATTATTTCAATAGATGCAGAAAAAGCATTCGATAAAATACAGCATCCCTTCATGCTCAAAACACTAGAAAAAATTGGGGTAGTGGGAACATTCCTTAACATTATAAAGGCCATCTACGCTAAGCCCATGGCTAATATCATTCTAAATGGTGAAAAACTGAAAGCGTTCCCCCTAAAAACTGGAACAAGACAGGGATGCCCTCTTTCACCACTTCTATTCAACATCGTCCTTGAGACTCTAGCCAGAGCAATTAGACAAACCAAAGATATTAAAGGGATATGAATAGGAAAAGAAGAACTCAAACTATCCCTGTTCGCTGATGACATGATTATATATTTAGAGGAACCTGGAAATTCCACCAGAAAACTTTTAGAACTCATAAGTGAATTCAGTAAAGTAGCAGGTTACAAGATCAATGCTCATAAATCCAATGCATTTTTACACATAAGTGATGAATCTTCAGAAAGAGAAATTAGGAAAACTACCCTATTCACAATAGCATCGAAAAAATTAAAATACTTGGGAATCAATCTCACAAAAGAGGTGAAAGACCTCTACAATGAGAACTACAGAACACTAAAGAAAGAAATTCAAGAAAACCTTAGAAGATGGAAAGATCTCCCATGTTCCTGGATAGGCAGAATTAATATTGTCAAAATGGCTATACTACCTAAAGTGCTATACAGATTCAATGCAATTCCAATTAAAATCCCAATGATGTACCTTGCAGAAATAGAGCAAGCAATTATGAAATTCATCTGGAGGAATAAAAAACCTAGAATAGCTAAAGCAATCCTCAGTAGCAAGAGCGAAGCAGGGGGTATTGCAATACCAGATCTTCAACTCTACTACAAAACAATAGTAACAAAAACGGCATGGTATTGGTACCAAAATAGACAGGTAGATCAATGGTACAGAACAGAGGACATGGACACAAACCCAAATAAATACAATTTTCTCATACTAGACAAAGGTTCCAAAAATATGCAATGGAGAAAAGATAGCCTCTTCAACAAATGGTGCTGGGAAAACTGGAAAACCATATGCAATAGAATGAAATGAAACCCCTATCTCTCACCCTACACAAAACTCAACTCAAAATGGATCAAGGACCTCGGAATCAGACCAGAGACCCTGCATCTTATAGAAGAAAAAGTAGGTCCAAATCTTCAACTTGTTGGCTTAGGATCAGACTTCCTTAACAGGACTCCCATAGCACAAGAAATAAAAGCAAGAATCAACAACTGGGATAGATTCAAACTAAAAAGCTTTCTCTCAGCAAAGGAAACGATCAGCAATGTGAAGAGAGAGCCTACAGAGTGGGAGAGTATCTTTGCCAACCATACTTCAGATAGAGCGCTAATTTCCAGAATCTATAAAGAACTCAAAAAACTCTACACCAAAAATACAAATAATCCAATCAACAAATGGGCTAAGGAAATGAACAGACAGTTCACAGAAGATGATGTACAAGTAATCAACAGATATATGAAAAAATGTTCAACATCCCTAGTAATAAGGGAAATGCAAATCAAAACTACCCTAAGATTTCATTTCACCCCAATTAGAATGGTGATTATCAAGAATACAAGCAACAATAGGTGTTGGCGAGGATGTGGTGAAAAAGGAACACTCATACATTGCTGGTGGGGTTGCAAATTAGTGCAGCCACTCTGGAAAGCAGTATGGAGATTCCTCAGAAAGCTTGGAATGGAAACACCATTTGACCCAGCTCTCCCACTCCTTGGCCTATACCCAAAGGACTTAAAATCAGCATACTACAGAGATACAGCCACATCAATGTTCATTGCTGCTCAATTCACCATAGCCAGATTGTGGAACCAACCTAGATGCCCTTCAGTTGGTGAATGGATAAAGAAACTGTGGCATATATATACAATGGAATATTACTCTGCAATGAAGAATGATAAAATGATGGCATTTACAGGCAAATGGATGAAATTGGAGAATATCATGCTAAGTGAGATAAGCCAATCTCAAAAAAGTAAAGGACGAATGATCTCGCTGATAAGCGGATGAGGACATATAATGGGGGGTGGGAGGGGTTAGCATTAGGTTTAGGGTTAGGTTTAGGGTTAGGGATAAGGAGAGCGGTAAGAATGAAGGAAAGAAGGACTGTATAGAGGGAAAAGAGGGGTGGGAGGGGTGGGGGGGAAGAAAAAAAATAATCAAACATTATTTCCCTATGTAAACGTATGACTACACAAATGGTATGCCTTGACTCTATGTACAAATAGAGAAACAACATGTATCCCATTTTTATACAATAATAAAAAAAAAAAAAGAAAGCAGAATGAATGGTTGTTGCCAGAAGGTGGAAGGAAGGGTGGGGAGGAAGAAAATGGGATGTTGCTACTCAATAAGTACAGAGTTTCAGTTATTTAAGATGAATAACTTCCATATTTCTGGTGTATAATATTGTGCTTACAGTTAGCAATATTATATTGTACAACTAAAATTTGGTTAAGAGTGTACATCTCTTTTTAAGTGTTTTTACAAAATACTAATTAATTAAAAGTAAAAGGAGGAAAAATACATTTGAATAAGATTTTTTTTCTAAAAAACAGTAATTTCTTAATATGCTCAAACTTTAACACTCCTAGAATTTTCACAAAATGAAAGTATTCTTCATTTTTGAAGTATTCTCCTATTCTGATTTTGAGAACTAAGAAATCTAGCATACTTGGTATTTCCTGCCCATCAGTTTCAGTAATTGCAATATCACCAGTGACATGGAAAAGTGTGTTGTTTTACGGGTTACCAAGGTGATCAAGACTCTTGCAAATACTAGAAAGAAGGCAAATTGTCATTCCCCTGTGGTTAAGATATTGGAGTAATTCTGTTCTCCCTGTTAGGGAAATGCAAACATGTTCTGATTTCCCTAACATGTTGATTTAAAAAAAAAAAAAAAAAGTAATGGGAACTTGCTAGCTGAGCACCAAGTTCCAGGGATTGTGAGTTGATTTTCTTCTGTAAAAATAATAGTTCTAGAATATCAACTTCAATGATCATTATTGTTTGATTACATTTGCAATAATGTAGTTTTTATTCAAGATCTATCTGGCATTTTCCCCTAATGAAAGGATTTGTGATATAACTGGATCTCTGCTTTTTCACATTTTAAGCTTTTAATGTAGCACTGATGTATACAATTTTTTCATAAATGCAATAAAGTTTAGGTTTACTGCTGTGGTGGACTTGTGGTGGGAATTCAGTTAACACTTTTTTTGTAATATGTCTGACTGTGGTTTGTAAAATCAGTACGAAAAACATGACAGTTTCTAAATACATCTTTAGTAACTATGCATTCTTGGACTGAGGAAATAGTATAGGTGGAATTCATTGATCCATTCACAACACCAGGATATGGATTTGGACATGTATGAAATTTATTACTAATTTTCAAAAGGTTTTCTCTGGTGGTGCATATGGTGGTATTTAGGGTAGTAAAGTAATTACTTTAGTTCATAGATATTATTTAATACCTTCTGGAACTGTTTGGTACTCTCCATTTTCTAATATAAAATATTTTGGGGAAATGTGGATAAATATTCCCAATACAGAATTGCAGCAATTTTACAGATTTTTTCCTTAAAAAACCCTGACTTATAATCAATGAAGCTGCTCTGAATCTCTGAATTAATAAATTAAAAAACTTGGGAAGAAAACGTAATGAAACATGGTAACTCCACTCTAATTTTTAGACAAAATGTCTAAACATTTCCAATTCAGTAGACCAAGTAACAATGAAGAGAACTTTCCATCTCTTACATACTGGTAACTCATAATAAACTTGTCTCTTCCAGAGACACATATCCACTGATTGCCTCTTCATTCCTATGGTCATAATAGGGAACAGCAAATTTTTCATGAGTGTAAGGAGTGAGGTGGTAGATAATTTACACTTTGGGAGAAATATGGTCTCCATCCTAATTACTCAACATTATTGTTGTCACAAGAAAGCAGACATAGACAATTTATAATTAAATTGTTGTGAATTTTCTTCAATAAACTTCATTTTAATTTTTAATTTATTTTAATTGGTGTATAGTAATTTTATATGTTATGGAGTATAGTATGAAAAGTTGATATATATATGTAGTGCATAATGATAAAAAAGAATTAAAATTTTATTGACACAAAAGTGTAGTAGGTAGTATTGGTTGTTTATAGTGAAACAGGTCTCCACATTGTCTCTGGTACACTATTGCCATTGACATCAAAGAGCTCAATTCAATTATGACATCAGAATCTAAGTTTAGTTAACATAAAGATTTCAAAGTATGCTTCAGGACTCCCTGTCATTGAATTCCTTAATGGTGATAGGGGCCTTCTCTAGAACATCCAGTAGTTATGGTCAAAAAAATTGGTCACAATAGATTAATTATATCATTTCTATGGACACTAATTTGTTTCTTGCTCTAAAGTATGCTGCCATTGCAGATATTAGGACTCCAGTATTAAACTATAAAAGATGATAGAGTCACCCCAATACATTCTTAATATAACATCCTGTGAATCTCTTTCTACTGGTGTTTCCGACGTACCTGCTTATACAAATTAGTACAATATCATTTAATTCCTTTGATGGTATGTATTCCCAGCACAGACATTGTTACTTTTTTCCTTCACACCATGATGAGAATTGTAAGCCTGTGGGGAATAAAGCACGGTGGACAGGTCCTAAGGGAAAATGGCATTATTTTGAAAAGCATCTGTTTTTGATCAAACCTTCATGAAAAAATTCAAAGAAACTTGATGCAAAAGTAGGTTAATTTCCTCCAAAGAAGAGGGCCTGCTTCTCCTTCAATTAAGGAAAGGGTTCAAGCTTCTCCTTCAATTAAGGAAAGGGTTCAAGCTTCTCCTTCAATTAAGGAAAGGGTTCAAGTTTCTTGTTTTTTCTTGTGTTTCAACAACTTTCCCCAAGTATTATAAAGACACCTCTATCCCACCAGGCCTAATTCCAATCATAGCTGATTCAATGACCCTGTACATAAAACAGGTATTGTGATTTTTATCAAAATTAGATTTGGGGCCTGCTCCCTCCTTCCATGAGTTTGTACTGATTTCATTAGGAGTAAAGGATTCTTTAAGCCCATAAAAGTATTCTCATTCTTCTTCTGTACCTTGAGTTGAATCCTAGGCCCAAAATTATCATTCATTAGACTTTTATAAGCTTTCCAATCCAACTCATGGTCCTTATTACTTCTAGTGTTACAATATATTTCAACTGTCCAAATTCTTGCCTTCTATGAGCTCCTTATGTCATGTCTTTCTTTATTCTGGTTATTTTGAACAAAAATGACATCTAAGTGCTGGATTTTTAGTGTTCCATTTCCAACCTAAGAGGACCATCTGTGTATTTCCCAAATACATGAGGCTTTCAAATTTCCAATTTGTTGTCAGTATCCTAGGGCCACTACCCTAATCAGACAGGGTCCCCATATAGAATAAAGTCATGTTGTTTCAAATGAAGACATTTAATGAAGATATTATTTACTGAGGTATTGACTATATTAGAAGAACAAGGTATTGATGAGACATTTAGATTAGAAAACTGGGAAGCCATTACCACCTCTAAGCTGAAGGGACAGAGAAAGGAACCTAGAGTCAACTGGCAACTAGAATGTCTGTGTGGAATGGACTGACTTTTGGAGGAATATGTGTAGATAAAGTACCACATAGGAAGAGAACAGGATAAGTGAAAAATGAATCCAGTTTGTAATGAGCGATGGAAATATTGCAGGGGATGGTATGAACAGAAATCAGGTTCCTTCCATGGAACACAGCAGTTTACATAAGGCAGTAAATAATGTGATCTAAAGAGCTATGTGGGGAAGGGGCAAGAAATAAAACTTTAAACATCTGAAATAAGTTTTCTTCCTAAAAAATCTATTGTATATAAATGGTGTAAATTAATTCAATGTAAGACTGAAAACACAGGTAAATTAGCAAATGCAGTTGCTATTAAAACTGAGTAGTTCTATACATGGTAATTTAATTTTATCTGGAATGATTTACTAATCAATATTATTAGAAAAATAAAATGCAGTCAAGTTACTCACATTCTAAGTAAAGCATCCTTTTTCCTCTGCAGCATATTTACAAAAAGAAAATGTGAAAAACAGAAAGAAATTTCTCTTTTATATTGACTACATGTCTGTCTATAATTATTTAGGTAAATACTTTGTACATCTTATTTTGAGAATTGTCTTGCAATGTTTAGATAGATATAAAGGAATAACTTTAATGTAAGACTAGGGAACCCAAATGTTATCCTTCCTCTAGTATTCCACAAATAATCTTTATCCAGTTTCTTTACCTTGGAGTAATCAAGTGAAATAGAGGGGTTTGTTTTGTTTTGGTTTGGTTTGTTTGGTTTGTTTTATTTTTGTTTGTTTGTTTGTTTGTTTGTTTTTGAGGGCGGGGAAGGGAATTGTTAATCTGTATCTAAAAGTCTTAACTTGAATTATGGCCTCATTATTTTTCAGTTTCATAGCCTCAAGGGATTTTTTTCCTTTTTACTACTCTACATTTTGGTCTCCTCATTTGTAAAATAAGAATTTTAATAATTCTAACCATCTTCATATCCTCAAAGACCCAGTTGAGTCATATTTTCCTCCATGTAGCCCTCCTTCCTTTTCCACAATCTGTACATGGATTCAAGTGATTCTATTTCTTCTCTTTGAATCCCAATTTTTATATTATTATTTTTATAGCACTTATTTATTTTAGTTACAATTAGTTTCACTCAAACAACTAGTTATTATGAATTATTGAAGAGCTATTTAGTTATCTTAATTTTTTATCTTTTTGTCTCAGAGTATCAGTTCTGATATTGCACTCAATAAATGTGTGCTGAATTAAATTGTGAGTGAATTATGAGGAAAAAAAATGACATGAACTTTTTAATTGTAAAATATCCTGTAAGTTAATATTAATGAAGTGTTTGAATGAATCCCAAAATTTCTGGCCACAGTATAGACCAAGGTTAAGTATTGATGATTCTCTCACTTAAACATTCCTCAGAATCACCAACAGGGCTCGATTCAATAGGTCCAAGGTGTTATCTGACATTTGGAATTTCTAACAACTTCATAGAAGAATTGATGCTGCTGGTTCAGGGATAACTCTTCTAGAACTGCAGCTCAAATATCAATAATATTTCAAGTACATTTTCTACAGAGCTAAGTCAAATACTCTATATGTAAAATCCTTTTTAGTTTACGGTATTAAAATATCACACCACATTCTGCTCCTGCTCCCATCTGAATGAGGAGACAAAATATCATGACATACAGATCCCTTAATGTGTACTTTAGGTCAAATCTTAAATACAAAGGAAGACATCTTAATTGTTTTTAAGAATAGGCTGGAAGGATTTTTGAAGGAGATAATTTTCATTTACAGTTGGAAAGACTAGAAAGATGTAGAAAAACCTGGGTTTGTGTTATCTGATTGCTGTCATTGCTTCTTATTGATAATTATGTACATTGAAGGGGGAGAAAGAAAATAGTGCTTTGTTTCTATTATTTTATAATATATTTTAGAAATAACTTTTTCAGCAAGATTTTTAATGAAAAATTTGTATAATTCGAATTGGAAATAAAATATTCACTGTACTTTGTTTAGTTAAGCAGCAGTTTTTTCTGTGTTTAAAAACTATCTTGTAATAGAAGTTCTCTATTTCTATTATTTTGAAAATTTTAGACTCCAAGGATATCTGTATATGAATATCTGTATAATATTTTATTATAGCTATCCATATATGTCTGTTTCTATCTGTATATTTTAAATAAATCATTTACATACATTTCATATTCTGGCAAAGCACATCTTTGTGTTAGCCAACAGGTCCTTAATTATTATTAGGTAGAACAGTGGAGGAAGGGAGATACTTTTAGCAATTTTCATTCTTCTGTTTCTTTTCTTTTTTCCCTTTCCTTAGACTTAGATTATATTATGTGAAAGCTTTCATTTTCTGATAATTCATTAACAAGACAAAATGTAGTTTTTTTGAATAGCTGAAAATGTAAATAAAACAAATTCCATTAATGTACTTCAGAATTAATTTGAAGTTTTATCTAGTTCATCTCAGTAATTGCTATGAGGAAATATTTTCCTTTTATTATTGTATCAGATAAAATAAATAAAGTAATATTCACTTGTCTTAGAATTTGTTTTCCCAAGACAGGTAATTGCCATTTTACTCCTAAGTAGTTCATTTGAACAAGAAAAATATTTTGTGTTTGATAGTTAGTTTTCTTTTGCCCAGAGATACTTTGTGAATGATGAACTAGAATAGTATTAACATAATTCATTTCTAGTAAGAATTCAGGGATTTGAAAGAATAATTTATTTTAGAGTGATACATGATAAACAATTTGTAAGAATTTAAATAGGTTATAGTATAGGTATATGCACGTTTTTTTTTTCTTTTATTCATCTTCTTACAAAGGACTAGTCCATTCCTCTTGAAAATTTTATTTGGTATAAACCATCTACTACAAAATCATTTTTTATCATGAAACATTAACAATAATCAAATTAAGATTTTTATTAATGTTAATTCTTAATTTTCACAAATAATTACTGTGTCAAAAAGTTTAGGCTATTAAATTTATCTTAAGTATATTGGTTTCCTCTCCTTTGATGTTCTATTTACTCAAAATTAAATTATTTTCAATAACTTGGAATTTGGGAAGGAGAATTTTGGGGAGGAAATCCACTTCTGAATGTATAGGTTTAGATAACTTTCACTATTTCTTACCAGCATAAAATTATCTTATTTTCATATGAACATTTTTTCCAACCTTCCATGACAATAAAACAATTGACTGAAGATAATTAGCATGGTATTATAAATTAATGGCAATTGTATGTTCAAGGTTAATTTTAATATCAGTTATCAAAGCAAAATTCATTTGATTTTAAAATTTTAGGTGCACTCATAAAAAAGTAGTAAGGGAAAAGATAAAAAGAGACGCATGGGTGTTGCCCAATCAATCATTTACCTATCAATTATGGACCACATTATATTAGAAGCACTTTTAGAATGTTATCACATTTTGCATTGCAAGAATTTCCTTCTGAGAAGTTTCTTCCTAGAATTCTTACCTTTCTTTGTGTGTGAGAATTTTCAGTATCTAAATGTAGTTTGTCAACCACTCTGATCATTCTGCCAACAATTTTCTTTGAGTTTACAGTTCTTAAAAATATTTATGTAAATTTTGTAGTTTCAAACATTTAAAAATCCTTTTAGTACAAAATAAGGATCTTTACAGACTATCAATTTTTAAATTTTAAAGCAGAAACAACAAACACATTGTTTTTGTGAGAATATTTGTTAGACCTTTTTTAAGCAACATGTTGCACATACCGATATGTACATATAATATATGTATTTACATTTTCATACCCAGTGTTTCTTTGAAAATAAACTTTAACCTTATATTAAAAGTGATTTAAAATATATACTTTGTTTCTATAATTGTCATATCAGGAGTTTTTAAAAATCATATTCCATTTTATAAACACACTATTTGAGATCCAGAACCTATCAGTATATCAAGAATATATAAACTTTTCTTTGGTTCATAAGTCATACCTTTTTTTATTTTTCTACCCTACCCATTTGTGTATATATGTGTATGTGTGCATGTGTCATAATATTCTGACAAAAAGCCTTACTTTCAATTATCTTATGAAATAGAATTGTACCCAGAAGCAACATTAAAGGCTCTATTCATTTTTCTTGGTTCTAAGTAGCAGTACCTGTTGCTTAAACTTTATCTATCATCATGTATCCTGTATCTAAACCTCCCTCTTGGGAGTTATTAAAAGAATCAAAATTAGTGTGCTCAGCATAACTAAGCATTTATTATGAACACTGGTTTGTGCTTTGATAATGATATGTTAAGATGATGTTTTTATTATTTAATATTGCCTTGCAAAGTGGTTTATTCATTTATCTATTTAAATTTCTCTTTTTTTCTTTTTATTTTTGGTGACTTTTTGAACTTTAATATTTTTTTAATAGTGACTTTATGGTTTATAATTGAAATATGTGCCTCACATAAAATATTTAATCATT
This sequence comes from Sciurus carolinensis, assembly GCF_902686445.1. Taxonomy (NCBI): domain Eukaryota; kingdom Metazoa; phylum Chordata; class Mammalia; order Rodentia; family Sciuridae; genus Sciurus; species Sciurus carolinensis. The sequence continues at coordinate 64,387,552 of NC_062217.1, read as the reverse complement.
TTAAACATTCTGAAACAATATACATTACCTGAAATATATACTAAGTTTCTAGATTAAACAGGTTTTTTCACTTCAGTCTACCCATCTTTCACTGTAGTCAGGTCCTTGCCCAAGACTGTATAAATGTGGACAATTATTTTATTTGATATTACAGAAATGTTCTTTAATATATTTTTTCAAACAAAATCTGATTATTATCACTCAAGGGAAACAAAAACATACATACAATTTTATTTTGTCATTTAATTTAATACTAACAGGAAATATTGTTAAAGAAATCATTTAATTGTTATTACTACAAATAGGAAACAGTGTTAAAGACATTTTCCATATATTTTAAACTTTTAAGGTCTTATTTGTTAAATTAATAAGACTGGTTATGTGATAGAATGAAGTTAAATATTAAAGCTTAGTTTAAAAATCATGAGTGATCTGATGTGGAAACTCATTTTTAAATCCCATCTTGAAACAAAGGTCAAAGAGAATGAATTCTACCCAAGTTTGAGATCAGGAAATGATTTATGAGGAAATGTGCAAGAGAAAATCAAGTCAAACCAATATAACCATTTGTGTGACAGATTGGATGACCTAGAAGAAAAGTGACTTATTCTCAGACAAAATATGGGTAAGCTCAAAACATGAGAACTTTAAGAAAAAAAGTCTAGGAGAAAACTTGAATTCAGACAAAAAAGAAAAGTTTTGGAGGCTACTTTCTAATCTTCAATCTTTTAATATTTATTCTTTTAAATTACTTTCAAAAAAATTTTTTAGAAAAGGCTCAAATGTATTTTTATTAGATAAAAAGTTTCTATCATGACAGTAATTAACCTTTTGATTCTGAATAAATCCTATCAAATACTAAACTCTTTTATTTCTAAAGTCTAAGTTCTAAAATTGTAAGATTCTATTTCTTTCAGTATTTGTTTTAATATTTTATCCACCACATCTTGGATGACTTAAAGATAAAGCATGGTAGATTATTTTCTTGGTAACATTTTCCAAATCATGAATATTTTAGTGAAGTGTATAACTTTCTGCCTTATGTATTTCATTTGATTTCTGGGTAATAAATACAATGATTTATTTCCAGTATCTGCATATGCCCTTTGTTTCAAGCCCCCTATGAGAAATAATTTGGAGTCATTCTGCCAGACTTTCTCTACTATCTTGAATTTTAGACTCTATTGATACATTCTGGGTACCATACCAGAAATATCCAGGTCTCTTTTGGGGCAATTTTTATTTCTTGGCAACCTACCTGACTCCATTTTCCTTAGGTACCTGAGAACAAATGATATGTTTGTTCTAGATTTAAAAATGTACCTTGCAGACATTCCATGACTTTCTGTTCAATGTGTTAATATGTGCATAAATTCTGCTATTCTTGCTACATTTGCCTGAACCTGATTCACAGAATATGTGCTGAGAAATGACCATATTCTGGGGTTATCATTTGAAAACTTGTGGAAGACAAACATATGGGATAGCAAAACCTTGTATTAGTTTCAAATATTTAAAGGAAAATTTGTAAAGTCTGATAAAAATAACCATATTGTGCCAAAAAAAATTGTAGATAACAGAGAACTCATGTAATTTTAATGAATTTAGATTTGTTAGATTCTAAGTAGATACATTTTTCTTTGTTCACAAACACATTTTTGACATATCAATAATCTTTTTTTTAATCTTTATGGGTTCATTTATTTGTTTGTTTACATCATACTGAAAAGAACTTAAATAAAATATGGTCTAGGAGTAGTGTTAATGTATCTCATTCTGAATCTCAAACAGATAAAAGTTTCAATCATATGTGGTGTTCGAAAAACAAATGTGTTTGGTGGCTTTATATGATTAAAATGTGAATCAATTAATCACAATTAGTTGTGATTCATTTACTTTTTTTAACATTTTTGGGGGGGTTGCTAATATTGTACTTCAGATTTTGGAAAATATGTTTAGGAAGAGATAATGACCTATACTTTTCCTTATTCTGATAATTTCACTAAACATTATGTCCTTCGAGTTCATCATTGCTGGGTCAAATTACAGGATTTCGTTTTTTATTATAAGTGTAAAGGATTTCATTGTGTACATATAACACATTTTCTGCACCTTGTTTTAATATTTTCTTGTTAATTGATTTTAGAATAAACCTTAACAATTTCAGATTTACTAACTTAATATGCTAATAAATACAGAAAGCCTCTTTGAAAGTCATTTTTTTTTACAAACAGAACAGAAAGTTTTCAAATCATTTATTGCATCCTCCTTCAAATCATTTAACCCAGATTAGATTTTTCAGACTTGTTTCACTGAATTTTCATAAAATATCTTGAAAATAGTTTCAGTTGGATTTTTTCTTCTAAAACTTTCTAAAAAGAATCTACAACTTTGTATAAACAAAATCTTGTGTGTCTGTGATTTACAGGCTCTCATCAACCAGCCATTCTCTGACTCCGCAAAGTGATTTGGACTCCAGTTGCTCTGAAGAATTCTATCAAGCTGTTCACCATGCTGAGCAAACCTTCAGAAAGATGGAGAGTTACTTGAAGCAGCAGCAACTCTGTGATGTTATCCTGATTGTTGGGAACCGAAAGATACCTGCACATAGGTATAATAGTTTGTTGTTATTGGAAATATGCATTCATAGGTTTAAACTTGATTGACTGATAGGAAGATTGCAGAATACACTTATGATTATGGGAATAAGGACCAACATTTCTAAGAAATCTTGGAATTTCGTCATTTTTATTCTTTATTTTGGGGGAAAGTTATAATATCATTTTTTATATCAAGCCATCTTCTTTATGAAATAGAACAAACTGAGTTAATAACATATAACACTGATGATAACTTTACAGAAAAAATGTCTTCTTTTGTAACTCAAAATCATACTAAATTAAAATATAATTTAAGAAGTATGCCTAAAATTTGAAATGAGGTATATTATTCTACCAGAATTTTTAAAAATCAGGTCACTTGGATATATATTGCTTGTTTTAATGATAAAATTCAAGGTTGATCTCAAAATCCATATTTTACATTTATTAAAATTAGCTTATAGGATACCAATATTATTAAACCCAACATGTTTTAAAGCTAATACTTTTCAGTATTCTTCAAAAAATTTATTGATAATTCCAAGTTACTAAATATCTACTTATTCTGTACTCTACAGATTTATCAGTTTACTTTTGAAAATTCATTAAATTGGATGGTGATTTTCTACTTATTTTTTCTAATTCTTTTTCATTTTAAGTGAGAAAAAAATTTTAAGTCGAATATTGGCAAGGTTAAATAACCAAATTCAGTCTTGCCTTCATATCTGTTGGTGCCAACTAACCACGGGTCATAAATTATAAATTTCATAAGTATTAAATATTTACAGAATATTTCCTTGTCATTATTCCATAAAAAATACATTTATATACAAATATAGCATTTACATTGTATTAGGATTATCATTGATCTATTAATCGATTAAAAATTTGGAATGATATGTATAAGTTATATGAAAATTCTGCAAAATTTTATATAAAAGACCAGAGCATCCTTGGAGTTTGGTAGATTTGAGGTTCCTTGACACAATTCCCTGCAGATACTGAGGAATGACTATATGTGTACAAAAAGTTTTAGGTTGTCTGTATGTCATATTTTATGCTAATGAATTAACAGAAAAACTAAATTATCCAAGTCAGAAAATATTTCAATATTCTCCTCCCCATATATTAAAGATTAAATGGTATTATTTTTATTTATATAAATATCTGTATGTATTTATATTAATAATTTTAACATCTATAATTATAGCTGTATATAAACAAATATACATACATGCACATATCAATGTGTGGACTACTAAAAAGAGTTCAGAAAATCTTGGTAAAATGCAGAGACTGAATCATATTCAATATTTGGCAATATCTGGAAAAGAATTTTTTTTTTTTTTTTTTTAGTTTAGGTTCAGTTTTAGACTGTTCACATTTAATGGAACTGTGATGGTTGAGATTAAAAACGCCACCCTGCCATTCTTGTATCATTTGTTCTTGGTCTCTCCTTTCCTGTTCTGCCTTTTGGATGATTTCTTTATCAACCCACTTTATTTTCTTTACTGGCCTAAATTTGGGCTTCGCCAGTTTCCTAGCAATGCTGTCTTACTCAGGACACTGTGCTGCGCCAGGAACGCTGGTCTGTCCAACACTGAGCAAGCACAGCACCCAGCAGGCCATTCGGGCAGAGGCAAGAGTACAAGCCTCATTGTTCCTGGGTCACCTCACAAACAGTCCTTAAAAGCCTCAAATAGTACACTTTCACTTCTTTCTTGTCCTTAGTATTGTTGTCATAAATGTTTGTACTTTAAACACATAACATAAAATCACAAATTCATTATTATTTTTCTTTGAACAAATGTCTTTTTGAAAAAATATTTTTATGCAAAATAAAGATACACATTTTACCATTATAACCATGCACAGTTAGTGGCATCAAGTACATTAGTTGTTGTGCAGCCACCACTGTTTCCGGAGGCTTCTGTCTCCACAAACAGACACTGTGCCCCTCAAGCAGCACCTCCCACTGCCCTTCTTCCCCTAGTGGCTGTTTTCAGCTGCCAAGTCTGGAAAAGAATGTTTGACACTGAATAAATAATCCAGGTCATGTAGGGTCTGATCTTTCTATAATATACTATTCATATTTGTTTTTCAAATATTCTGAAATTGAATTATCATTTGCAAGAGAATAATTACTTTTCATTGTTGTTGAGAGAAATATTCAATGTTGTAATATGTGCATGTTTATATATATTGGCTTAAGGGGACAAGGGGCCTATAATCAACTCAAAAAAATAACACAAAAATGGACATCAAGTTTGAGCAGATAAAGCATAGACAACCTTATTGTGATTGAATGCTTATAGGTTCTGTGCCAATTTTCCACTACTATGTACTTTGTTGCTATTTAAAACTGTATCAACTCTAACAGAAGAATAAATTATTTGTGATTAAAAAAAGAATTACACATAAAATGTTTATTTTTAAAGAAAAGCTACATTATCTCTGGTCTAATGCCTAGTTCTTTGATCCACTTTGAGTTGAGTTTTGTGCAGTGTAAGAGATAGGGGGTGAATTTGATTCTGCACCATATGGATTTCCTCATGTACAGTCACAAGACTGGGATCCTAATTAGAATAAGACATACTCCATATTTGTATAAATTGTCTAAATATACTCTACTCTCATGTTTAACCAAAAAGAACAAATAGAAAAAAATGCAATTCAAATAAAAATAAACAAAAGAGCAGTGACATAATTTACATTATTTAGTCAAGTCTTATTAGACATAACGTTATTTTCTTTTTCATTTGAACCATTTTTAAGCAATATGTTATGTGGTCCTCCTTTATGCATAATATTTCACATTGTCTTCAAGATAGACTTAGGCACATTAAGTTTATTTGAATAGACAACAATTCACCAATCAAAACTTCACCAAAGGGTTGGAAGGAGAACTTTTATAAGGTATTCCTGGAAAGAAGAAAAGAAGTACTGGACTGGTTAGGGAGGAATACTGGCCTAGTTAGAGATTAGTTGGTACATTCTGAATTTACTCCGACTTGGGCTTTGCTTATGTGGAAATCCAGAATGCTGGATCCATCTCAGTCATGAGGGTCTAATGACTTCCCAGCTAATTTTTTAGACAGCATTATGGTTAAAATTTTAGCAACATATTATAAATAATTGGCATCCTTAGAATTATAAGTTAAATAAATACTAACAAATATATGAAAAGTATTTGTGGGAAACCTAAAAATGGCAAGCCTTGCTTTGAATAATTGTAGGTATATTACACCATCTTTTTATACATTTGCACAATGAAAAATTGTAACTAATGTAAAACTAGCTATTGGCTTAAAGTAAATAATTATCATATAAGTAAGAAACAAACAAATGAATTTTAAAAGTTTCCCCTGCATTTTGATTAATACAGCCAAGTGTTATGTTCAGGCAAATTATATATCATATTGTAACCACTAGCACTGGAAAATGTGTGTTTGAAATATATAATTTCACATAATATAAAAATAAATAATTTGTTTTAAGGTCCACTCTCTTTCAGGAAAGACATCACAAGCTAATATAAGCAGTCATTACATAGTCATTCATAAAAATCATACATATTTAATTTATATTAATTATCACATCATTCAAAACTTAGAAATAAATTTATATTTAATAAATTTCCCATTATAGGACTACCCATTATAAAATTTTTTGTTTATGTACTGATTATGTTGTATATGAGTTTCTAACTTTATTTAAGTCACTATTTTCAATCCATTTTTAAAATGCCATGTCTATATTGGTATATTAATTTATCACTACTATTGATTTAAATAGGTAAGAACTGAAATAATAATAACTAGCTTTGTTTAGGTAACACATTAATATATTCTTTGCAATGAAGATAATCAAAATTCTGAGCTCATTTATGATCTCAGTCTCCATAGAAATTCTAAGATAAATATAGATTTCTCACAAATAGCCCAGTATAATTTATTATTGACAACTGAACCAAAATATTTGCATGTAAATGCCTGAATACCAAACATGGTGGATTTTAAATAGATGGGCTGCCTGTAATCAGGAATGTCAGATAATAAAAATTAGAAATATAAAATCAATATTAACATTTGCACACTTGAATTTTCAATAGTAAGACAATTAAGGAGTTTGAAGAGCCTTGTGTGATATACAGGTAAATATTGAAATATGTATCATTCATCTTGTGAAATTTTTATCCACCTTTAGGCATTATTAAGAGTAACTGTGTTGAGTAGACTTAAATGTAAAAATCTTACATAGTTTATAACATATTCTGAGCTGGAAATAGTATTATTTATAATGTTTATAAAAACTGGAAGAATATACAAGTTTATTCTGGAGAATGGGGTCCATACATCAGGATAAAGGAGAGGTTATCCTATTTTTTTTAAAAAGAGAAAAATATAACTTAGTTGAACTCTTGAACAATCACACCAATTTATGATCAAATGAAAACTTAAGTGGAGAACAAGATTATTATATTTGATGATGATAAGAATAATACTGTTATACAGACAAAAACACTGAGCCTTTTATATGTGTTGTATTCTATTTTCATTCTTTCATATATATGATAATCCTTATAATTTCAAGAATACATTTATTATTTTAATATGCTTTAGTTCATAAGGAAAACTTAAAGTATTATTAAGCTTATTTGTACTTTATAAAGAAAGAAATCATAAGTTAGATTAAATAACCTGTCAGGCTCAGTGTTACACACCTATAATACCAGTAGCTTGGGAGGCTGAGGCAGCAGGATTACAAGTTCAAAGCTGGTCTTAGCAACTTAATGAGGCTGTAAGCAACTCAGCAAACCCTGTCTCTAAATAAAATACAAAAAAAAGGCCAGGATTGTGGCTCGGTGTTTAAGCACCTCTGGGTTGAGTCTCTGGTTAAAATAATAATAATAATAATAATAATAATAATAATAATAAATTAAATTAAATAACTTGACCCTCTTTCACAGAGAATGTAATCAGAATCAGAATTTGAATCAAGTCTACTTGACCCCAAATGCAGGTCTTTAATTTTTTTTTGCTATACTATCAAAAGAAGCAACAACAAAGAAATACTTTTGCTTCAAAAGCAGGACTTCTCAGATATCTGAGTTTAAGGAGAAAAAAAAAAGAAGAAGAAGAAGAAAGAGAAAAAGAAAAAGAAAAAGAAAAGCAAGAAATTTTCTTACAGATGCCTTAGGCTTCCTTATAAATTTATTAGTGTTAATGGTACTTAGTAAAATGGGAGAATTTTAATACTTTTGTGAGAGGCAAAATTTATTACTTATCAAAGAATAAGAAAACCATTATTGTTCAAAAATATTGGAAGTATTGGAAAAATAATGAATTCTACTTCTACAATTATTTGATCAGCATTATATGAAAGTTTATTTTTTCAATGAAACACTTTCGACCTAAAATCTTCAGTGGCATATTTACCCAGTGGAGAGATGAAAATATGTCATTTGGTTTTGCTTTTAAAAAAGAAAACTCATTAGAAAGAAAACATACTTGAGAAAGTCTGAAGGACAATTTTAAATCAAGAATATATGAAAAATTAAAACACACAATATAGTTAATACATTTGTTGAAAAATTGTCTTTTAAAATAACCACTCCATAGTATAATAAACAGTATAACATAATGTGCTAAAAATGTGATATTTCTCAGGTTACAGAGTCAATAACCTGTCCAATATGAATGGAGAATAAAAGTGACAAGTTCATGTTTTGGTTCAAGTACAATATATCTTAGAACTCAACAAATAGAAGGAAAATTAGTGATTTCATCCTAAAAACCAAACAAATAGTCATGTCTGTGAAGCTTGTTTAGTATTTTGTTTATCTACTTATTTTTAAAAATTAAATTATTCCAATCATTTTAGTGAGACAGTGAAACATAAAATTAGATAATTATTGGGACACCATATGATGTTTCAATACATGAATAGGATGTGTAATATTTAAATAAAGTTAAATATATCTATCTCCTGAATCATTTATCATTTATTTATGGTCAAAGCATTCAAAATCCTTTCCTTTAGCTTTTTTGAGATATACAGTATATCATTTTTATGCATAACCGCCCTATGGTCCAATAGCATATCAGAACTTCTGACTCCCAACTGTAACTTAACACCCATTGATCAACCTTTCCTCACTCTACCTTTTTCATTTAATGTTCTTTATAATGCAGTAATATAATGTAAATTGTGTGACTAAAAATAGTAATTGAGTTGGTATATTTTTTAGCACTTAAACTATATTAAATGCAGTAAAAAGAAATTACTTTCATAAGTAACTTAGATATGAATGCCCTGGAGCAGGAAAGTAGTATTTCTTCTCTGTGCAGATGGAATGTTCTTGATAGAAAAGAAAAACAAGTCATTTCTTTAATTTTATTAAATATAATATCCTCCTAAATCTCACTCGGTTTTACAATTTGTAATAGCTCTGCACGTCAGGAAAATGAACTGATTATTGTTTTTGTCAGATTTGCATTTCTGTGACCATTAGACATGGCAACAACAGCTAAAGGGAGGAAAAGTTTATTTCAGAGGTCTCAGCCCATAGTAAGCCCACTCCTTAGCTCTGGGCCTGAGGTGAGGAAGAACCAAATGGCCAAAGGGCATTGCAGAGGAAATCAGCTCAGTATATTATAACCAGGGATCAGAAACAGAGCTCCATTTACCAGGGACAAAATATAAACCCCAAAGTCATATCCCCAGTAAACTACTTGCCTAGAGTTACTGCCCAGTTAGTTCATATCAGTGAATCAATCCACTGAATAGGTTAAGACACTCATAATCATTTTGCCTCTGAACATTCTTGTACAGTCTTATGCATGAACCTTTTAGGGACACCTCACATCTAAACTGTAACAATTAAAGAAGCTAAATTTTTTTATGTTATTTTCCCCTATCACCTTGACAACAATTTAATGTCATGCTTATGCCTACTGTTGATTTTCAGCAAAATATGAAGCATCTTTCTTTGTACTAATCAAAACAAACATTTCTCTAACATACAAGCATTGGTCTATTCCCTGTTTGTAATGCCTAAGGATTATCAAACATGATGTTTTTCTTAATGAAGTTTCCAATATACTTCAATAATGAAGAAAAGCCTATCAAATAATTAAGTAATTTATTCTAGTTGAAAATAACTGGAAACTAAAATATATGGTTCTGATATCAAGTGTGAGATACAATCAAATAAGACAATAACAGTATGATAATGTGTTTTGAAAGATTTTCAGAAAAATTGCATTTGGTTTGAATTTGAAATACTATGTATAATTAGAACCTGATATATATTCTTTTTACTTTATTGCTATAAACAAAAGGGGTACAAGTTTTTATTTTATTGTTGTAAACAAAAGGGGTAAACAAAAAAATGTTGTACATGAAGTAGAGGCATACCATTTGTGTAATCAATTACATAGGGTAATGGTGTTTGATTCATTCTGCTATTTTTCCTTCCTCCCCACATCTCCCACCCCTCTTTGCCCTCTATGAAGTCCCTACTTCCTCCATTCTTGTCTCCCTCCTAACCCCCATTATGTATGATCATCCGCTTATCAGCGAGATCTTTCGTCCTTTGGTGTTTTGAGATTGGTTTATTTCAGTTAGCATGATATTCTCCAATTCCATCCATTTGCCTGCAAATGCCATAATTTTATTATTCTTTATGGTTGAGAAATATTCCATTGTATATATATATATATATATATACCACAGTTTCTTTATCCATTCATCAATTGAAGGACATCTAGGTTGGTTCCACAATCTGGCTATGGTGAATTGAGCAGCTATGAACATTGATGTGGCTGTATCTCTGTAGTATGCTGATTTTAAGTCCTTTGGGTATAGGCCAAGGAGTGGGATAGCTGGGTCAAATGGTGGTTCCATTCCAAGTTTTCTGAGGAATCTCCATACTGCTTTCCAGAGTTGCTACACTAATTTGCAGCCCCACCAGCAATGTATGAGTGTACCTTTTTCCTCACATCCTCGCCAACACCTATTGTTGCTTGTGTTCTTGATAATCGCCATTCTAATTGGGGTGAAATGAAATCTTAGGGTAGTTTTGATTTGCATTTCCCTTATTACTAGAGATATTGAACATATTTTCATATATCTGTTGATTTCGTATAAATCTTCTTCTGTGAAGTGTCTGTTCATTTCCTTAGCCCATTTTTTAATTGGGTTACTTGTATACTTGTAGTTTGTTGAGTTCTTTATGTATTCTGGAAATTAGTGCTCTATCTGACGTATGAGTGGCAAAGAATTTCTCCCACTCTGTAGGCTCTCTCTTCAGATTGCTGATAGTTTACTTTGCTGAGAGAAAGCTTTTTAGTTTGAATCTATCCCAGTTATTGATTCTTGCTTTTATTTCTTGTGCTATGGGAGTCCTGTTAGGGAAGTTTGATCCTAAGTCAACAAGTTGAAGATTTGGACATACTTTTTCTTCTATAAGATGCAGGGTCTCTGGTCTGATTCCGAGGTCCTTGATCCATTTTGAGTTGAGTTTTGTGCAGGGTGAGAGATAGGGGTTTAGTTTCATTCTGTTGCATATGGATTTCCAGTTTTCCCAGTACCATTTGTTGAAGAGGCTATCTTTTCTCCATTGCATGGTTTTGGAACCTTTGTCTAGTATGATAAAACAATATTTATTTGGGTTTCTCTCTGTGTTCTCTATTCTGTATCATTGATCTACCTGTCTATTTTGGTGCCAATACCATGCCACTTTTGTTACTATTGCTTTATAGTATAGTTGAAGTTCTGGTATTGTGATTCCCCTGCTTCATTCTTCCTGCTAAGGATTGCTTTAGCTATTCTGGGTTTCTTATTCTTCCAGATGAATTTCATGATTGCTTGCTCTATTTTTGTAAGGTACTTCATTGGGATTTTAATTGGAATTGCATTGAATCTGCATAGCACTTTCAGTAGTATGACCATTTTGACAATATTAATTCTGCCTATCCAAGAACATGGGAAATCTTTCCATCTTCTAAGGTTTTCTTTAATTCCTTTCTTTAGTGTTCTGTAGTCCTCATTGTAGAGGTCTTTCACCTCTTTTCTCAGATTGATTCCCAAGTATTTTCTTTTTTTCAAAGCTATTATGAATTGGGTAGTTTTCCTAACTTCTCTTTCTGAGGATTCATCACTTATGAATAAAAATGCATTAGATTTATGAGCATTGATCTTATATGCTGCTACTTTACTGAATTCACTTATGAGTTCTAAAAGCTTTCTGGTGGAATTTTCTGATTCCTCTAAATATATACTCATGTCATCAGCAAATAGGGATACTTTGAGTTCTTCTTTTCCTATTCGTATCCCTTTAATTTCCTTGGTCTGTCTAATTGCTTTGGCTAGAGTTTCGAGGACAATGTTGAATAGAAGTGGTGAAAGAGGGCATCCCTGCCTTGTTCCAGTTTTTAGGGGGAATGCTTTCAGGTTTTCACCATTTAGAATATATTAGCCATGGGCTTCGCATAGATGGCCTTTACAATGTTAAGGAATGTTTCCACTATCCCTACTTTTTCTAATGTTTTGAGCATGAAGGGATGCTGTATTTTATCGAATGCTTTTTCTGCATCTATTGAAATGATCATGTGATTCTTAACTTTAAGTCTGTTGATATGGTGAATTACATTTATTGATTTCCTGATGTTGAACCAACCTTGCATCCCTGGGATAAAACCCACTTGATGGTGGTGCACTACTTTTTCATATGTTTTTGTATGCGATTTGCTAAAATTTTGTTGAGAATTTTTGTGTCGATGTTCATTAAGGATATTTGTCTGACATTTTTTTTCCTCAATGTGTCTCTGTCTGATTTAGGTATCAGGGTGGTGTTGGCTTCATAGAATGAGTTTGGGAAGGTTCCTTCCTCTTCTATTTCATGAAATACTTTGAGAAGTATTGGAATCAGCTCTTCTTTAAAGGTTTTGTAGAACTCGGCTGAGAACCCATCTGGTCCCAGACTTTTCTTTGTTGGTAGGCTTTTGATGATTTCTTCTATTTCATTACTTGAAATTGATCTATTTAAATTGTGTATGTCCTCCTGGTTCAGTTTAGGTAATTCATATGTCTCTAGAAACCTGTTGATGTCTTTGAGACTTTCTATTTTTTTGGAGTATAGATTTTCAAAATAGCTTCTGATTATGTTTTGTATTTCAATGGTGTCTGCCGTGATATTTCCTTGTTTATTCCGAATTTTAGTAATTTGAGTTTTCTCTCTCCTTCTCTTTGTTATTGTGGCTAAGGGTTTATCAATTTTGTTTATTTTTTCAAAGAACCAACTATTTATTTTGTCATTTTTTTCTATTGTTTCTTTTGTTTCAATTTCATTGATTTCAGCTCTGATTTTAACTATTTCCTATCTTCTACTACTTTGGGTGTTGCTCTGTTCCTCTTTTTCTAGGTGTTTGTGCTGCAGTGTTAAGTCATTTATTTGTTGATTTTTTCTTCTTTTATTGAATGTGCTCCATGAAATAAATTTTCCTCTAAGTACTTCTTTCATAGTGTCCCAGAGATTTTGATAAGATGTATCTTTGTTCTTGTTTACCTCTATGAATGTTTTTATTTCCCCCCTGATGTCTTCTGTTATCCATTCATCATATAATAGCATATTATTTAATCTCCAGGTGTTGGAGTAGTTTCTGGTTTTTATTCTGTCATTTATTTCTAATTTCCATCCATTATGATCTAATAGAATACAAAGTAGTATCTCTATCTTCTTGTATTTGCTAACAGTAGTTTTCTGGAATAATATATGATCTATTTTAGAGAAGGATCCATGTGCTGCTGAGAAGAGAATGTGTTCGCTCTTTGTTGGATGGTATATTCTCTATATGTTAGTTAAGTCTAAATTATTGATTGTGTTATTGAGATCTATGGTTTCTTTGTTCAATTTTTGTTTGGATGATCTGTCCAGTTCTGTGAGAGGTGTTTTAAAGTCACCTAGTATTATTGTGTTGTGGTCTATTTGATTCCTGGAATCGAGAAGAATTTTTCTACGTACATGGATGAGCCACTGTTTGGGGCATAGATATTTATGATTGTTATGTCTTGCTGATTTATGCTTCCCTTAAGCAGTATGAAATGTCCTTCTTCATCCCTTCTGACTAACTGGCTTGAAGTCCACATTATCTTATATGAGGATGGATACTCCGACTTTTTTGCTGAGTCCTAGTGCATAGTATACTTTTTCCCACCCTTTCACCTTTAGTCTGTGGGTATCTCTTTCTATGAGATGAGTCTCTTGCAGGCAACATATTGTTGGATCTTTCTTTTTAATCCAATCTGCAAGTCTATGTCTTTTGATTAATGAGTGCAGGTCATTAACATTTAGGTTATTATTGAGATATGATCTGTATTCCTGGTCATTTGACTCATTTTTTTTTTAACATGACTTGGTTTCTCCTTTATTTGGCTATTTCTTTAGGGTAGTTCCTCCCTTTGCTGATTTACATAGTTGTTTTTCATCTCTTCCTCATGGAATGTTTTGCTGAGAAAGTTCTGTAGTGTCAGCTTTCTTTATGTAGATTCTTTGAGCTTTTGTTTACCATGGAAGTATTTTATTTCATCATCAAATCTGAAGGTAAGTTTTGTTGGGTATAAGATTCTTGGTTGGCATCCATTTTTTTTCAGAACTTGAAAAGTGTTGTTCCAGGTCCTTCTAGCTGGGTCTGGGTTGAAAAATCTGCTGATATTCATGTTGGTTTCCCCTGAATGTAGTTTGATTTTTTTCTCTCACAGCCTTTAAAATTCTGTCTTTATTTTGTATGTTAGGTATTTTCATTATAATGTGCCTTGGTGTGGGTCTGTTGTAATTTTGTGTATTTGGAGTCTATATGCCTCTTATACTTGAATTTCCATTTCATTCTTCAGATTTGGGAAATTTTCTGATATTATTTCATTGAATAGATTGTTCATTCCTTTAGTTTGTTTCTCTGTGCCTTCCTCAATCCCAATCATTCTTAAATTTGGCATTTTCATGATATACCATAATTCTTGTAGATTCTGTTCATGATTTCTCACCATCTTCTCTGTTTGGTCAACTTTGGTTTCAAGATTAAATATCTTGTCCTCAACGTCTGAGGTTCTGTCTTCCAGGTGTTCTATCCTATTGGTTATGATTTCTATGGAGTTTTTAATTTGGTTAATTGTTTCCTTCATTTCTAGAATTTCTGTTTGTTTGTTTGTTTGTTTTTCAGTATCTCTAACTCTTTATTGAAATGGACTTTTGCTTCCTGCATTTGCTCTTTTAACTGTTGATTGGTGTGATCATTCAAAGCCCGTATTTGCTCTTTCATCTCATCGTTTGCTTCTCTGATCATTTTAATTATGTACATTCTAAACTTCCTTTCTGACATTTCTTCTGCTATGCTATTATTGGATTTTATTTATGTGACATCTAGGTTTGTTTGAGACATTGTCTTCCCTTGTTTTCTCATATTCTTCCCCTGTAGTAATGAAACTCTGAGTTATTGCAGATTTCCCCTATTGACTTATAGTGTCCCTGTAGATGTCCATTAACTCACTTCCTAGCCTTCAGTAGCCTGAAGTCTTGGTGGAACTTGATAATGCAGTGATTCACAAGGAAGCTGCTGCTCAAGGGGTGGTGACCTTCAGGTGGGGTATATTCCCTACTAGTGGGCAGAGGTACCTCCACTTGTTGACCAATGGTCAACCAAAGGGGGACTAGACTGCAGGCTGGGGCACAGCTGGTCTTGGCCTGGGTCACTGGTTCTACCTCCCCTGTGGGAAAGCTTCGCCCAGCAGGGAAGGCTCACCCTGTGGGGAAGTCTTGGTGGGCAGCTCTCCTCCAAGAAGTTTCATTGGGCAGCCCTCTTCTACAACATTTCCAGGGATCTGAACCAACCTCCTGGACCAGGGAGCCTCACTCTGTTCGTAAGTCTTTTGCTGGGCGGCCCTTCTCCAGAATGCTACCCACGGTCTGAAGGTACTGCCCGGGGCCAGGAAGGCTTGCCCAGTGGGAGAGACTCACCTGGCAGCTCTGAGTAGGTCCAAGTCTCTCAATACCTCCTCTTTTTGAATCCTGAGTCCTGGAGCGACATGATATGCAGTCACCCTCTAGTCCACCATCTTGATAAACTCCTAATATAGATACTTTTATAATAATTTTTAATTTTTTTTTTTAGTTTTACAGACTGCATTTGATTCTATGTACACAAATGGGGTGCACCTTTTCATTTCTATGGTTGTGCAAGATGTAGACTCTTATCATTGAATAGGGTAATGATGTCTGCCTCATTCCACCATGTTTCATACACATGCCCACTCCTCCCTCTCATTTCCCTCTACATAAATCAAAGTTCCTCATTTTTCTCTCACTCCCCCACCCCCACTGAGGAGGGGAATAATATAAATAAGTTGATAATAGTAAT
The DNA here is from genome assembly GCF_902686445.1 of Sciurus carolinensis. NCBI lineage: Eukaryota > Metazoa > Chordata > Mammalia > Rodentia > Sciuridae > Sciurus > Sciurus carolinensis. The sequence continues at coordinate 64,371,537 of NC_062217.1, read as the reverse complement.
AAAAATGATAATGCTTATTTTTAGGCACTGTGTTGCCAGGTGCAGTGGTGCACACCTGTAATTTTAGCAGCTTGGAAGCCTGAGGCAGGAGGATCCAGAGTTCAAAGCCAGCCTCAGCAAAAGTGAGGAGCTAAGCAACTCAGTGAGACCCTGTCTCTAAATAAAATACAGAATCGGGGTGGGGATGTGGGTCAGTGGTCTAGTGCCCTGAGTTCGATCCCCAGTACTCCCACTCTCCTCCCCAAAAAATAGGTACCTCGCTGATTACATGCCAGGTTCTGTCTAAATTGTTTTGCATGTGTCTTAACGGAAAGGGAAATTCCGATATTTCCCATATTTTTTTTACAGTTCAGAAAACTGTGTCATAGAAAAATTATGAATTTCACCCATTATGCTGTCTGTAACAGTGAAAATAGAATCCCAAACCAGGCGATCTAAGGTAGAGAAGTAATTCTTCTAGCAACAACAGTAGACTGACTATCATAATTTAGAAAGCTATCTTTGAAATATGGTGCAACTTTAACAAATACATGAAAGATAGGCCCAGCAGAAACAAGTCAATGATCTGTGAAGCTGTTATAGTTAATCTAGGCATGAAATGAGGGTTCTATGAACATGAAGAGATGAACTGAGAAATATTTGAAAAATGGTGTCATAAGTCAGGTTCCCTATTAATACAACCTGAGCCTGGAAGTCAGGTGTGCATGATTTATTTACAGAGTGCCCTTAGAAGAAAGTGAAGCAGGAGAGGTTTGAGGAAGGAACAAATTAAGAAAGGAGCATTACTTCATTTTAATTTCCTGCTCTGAAGCATGACTTGCTGCTTTTAGTCATACCCTGAAGCCAGGGGGCAGGACTTCATACCCTGGTTCTAGCAGTCATTACCTTTGAATCCACCCAGAGTTTGAAAACTGGGGAGGATGAAGTGAGAGGAGCAGAATCAGGTCAACCCCCAAGGAATATGGAAGCTCTTTTTGAGCCAAATGCAGTTTTCTGAAAGGGGGTGACTTGTTGTTATTAGGTCCTAACATCATTGCCCCTAGAGACGTGGATGTGCCTCCTAAGGAGAGCAACAGGAAGCCCTACAAAAAGAAAGATGGATTTTGTGTCATGTATGATATAGGCAATGAGCTGGAAGAAGTTTCCCTGAAGATAAGTTCCTAACTTCTGTTCTGGATGTTGGATATGTTGGCAGTGTACCAATAAAAAACAGGAAAATGTAAAAGAAAGAAAACTTTAAGTTTAGTCTAGACAGAGTGAAACACTACTGGAATGTCTGATGACCAGTTTCTATAGGCATCTAAGATACAAAGTCAGATTTAAAACTATCATAGTAGTAATTATTGCGATGCTTAAGAACAATTCACTAACATTGAATATTAAGGCAAAGTACAGAGACCTGAAAGATACACATGATAACAAAAGGGTCCATTAGTAAGAACAGAGAGAAGTTATTGAATCAGAGGTAAGTTGAGAGAAGAAAGTCTGTACTGCTTTAGCCAAAAAAAATGAATTAAAGAATGGGAGGTCAACAATGTCAAAATCACAAAAATTGAGTTTAATAGATTTGTAAGAAAATAAATTTGTGGTGACTTCAATAAGAGATTTTCCTGAGTGGTTGAATTCATAGACTCACTTATGCAGTTTTTGCTTCTGCTTCTCTTGCATTGATGGAAGCCAAATATGCCCCTATAAAGATATTAATTTCTGTTATGCATTAAATCCTTCTTCTAAAATCTAATTCAAAGCTTATGTGTCACTAAATCTAAGTGAAGTCTAAATTTTTCTACCTTTCTGTCACTGAGTTAGCAATATTTTATAAGTCATAGAAAATGGAGAATATGTATGTAATGATTTAAAATTAAATAATATAGGTCACACAATATTTTGCTCTACCGGATGTGTCCTTCCTACAGTTATGGATTTTATGTGTTATGATTGAACTGGTTAACTTTATGTCAATATATTTCTTACACTTAAAAAACATATTTATCCCATTTCATAGTAGTTTGTTTCTTTCACATAGTATTATATTTACTGTTTTATACAAAACCAATCACTTGACAGTGATTTATCTAACTGGTATGTAATATACATTTGATGATATCTGTGTTTTAATCATTCTGTCAAACTTTGAGAATGTAAAAAAATGGCATGTTTAGTAACCAATGCATGGGGAACTGATAAATTTAAGTATTTCTAACATGTTGCCATTCTAGGCACTAATATTAAGATACATAAAATCATAAGTCCCACAAGGGACTTCATAAATACATACATTTTATACCTAAGGAGTTTTTTCAGTTAAAACAAGGAATGTACCTTTTTGTTTAAATTAAATTTCACCATGCTTCACTTACATTATACAAAAGATAAACATTTAAAATACATAAAGCTGCAAAATAAGTAATTGAAAAAAATTTCCTACTAGAATATCATGAAAACTTAGAGATATTGACATTTCTTCTTTTATGTCCTTTACAATATTCTTAGTGGAAAAAAAGAAAGCTAAAGAAACACATTCAAAGTTTACTCTTGCTCTGCTTGCAGAGGTAGGCATCTTATTTAGTTCATTTGACGAGTCTGCATTGGTTTTGAGCACTTAGCTTCTGGAACAAAAGGAGTCACAGGCACATTTTGTATTTTTCCTGCTCTACAGTCTGCTTTTCCAAGAAATCCTTAATCTGCACACACACACACACACACAGAGCAAAATAAATGGGAGTTTCTGTACTTTTTCTGTTAAAAACAAAGAATTCATCTTGGTCCCTCCAGATCATAGTCTCTTGTTTTCTCCTCTCTTCCATTATCAATCAATGACTAATCTTTCTCTGATAACCCTCAAAAATGTCTTGATTTCCTCTACCCTGCTCTTAAAAAAAAGGAAGTTTCTGAGTTGCTAACTCTAAACAACTGTGAAAAATACACCTCTTAACTACATGTCCTTTTTTTTTTAACTTTTTTTCCTTTATAAGTAAAGATATATTGTCAAGAGTTTTATCCAATATTTTTAAAATTTATATTTCCATTTAGGATGGAAAAAGTTCATGGGAACTCTTTATTCCGACTCCAGCAGCAATAAATCACCAGAAAACCCAAATATGGTTTTCTTTAAAATGATCAAAAAAGTGTGAACATACCAACCAACAACCAAAACAATCAAAAGAACTCTTTTAAAAAAATAACCCTAGAAACTAAAGTCATGATCCTTTATAGCTTCTAATATTTAGGGGGATGATGGAATAATGTCTGTTATACAATTAAAATTTTCAGTACATGAAAAAAACTTGTCAAGAGTAAAACCAATTGATGCAATTGATCTAGAAATGACTCTGCTGTTAAAAGGATCAGAAAAGTACATAAAAATAACTACAAAAATAACTTAAACATTTACAGGAAAAATTATATAATAAATAAAGCAAAGGAGAATAGCAAATGGGATTTTAAAAAATTCAAATCACTAGAAACCACAGAGCATTAAAGGCATTCTTGATTGTTGAGACAGAAATATAATTTGAGTCCGTGAAAGAGTCAGAAAGCAAATTGTGCTAAAACCTGAGGATTTATTTGCAGAGCAGTTTTAAAATTTGATAAAAGACAATCTACCCACTACTCTAGGAAGCTCGGTAGATCATACACAGAGTAAATCTAAACAACATCCACTTTATGCATATTATCATGAAACTAGTAAAATCCTAAAAGAGAAAAAAATCTAAACATTTAGAAATGGGGGACATATTACATCACACACAAAAAATGATAAGAATAAGAAAGCTAACTTTCTATTGGAACCAAACTAGTATCAATACTAGGAAAATTTTCTTTACTATACCTTTGAAAGCTGGGCTAGATTTCATTTCTCTGAAAATATATTGTAGCTGTATCTGCAATGTCTTATATAAGGTATTTTTATTCAATAAAAATTTATATTTTTTTTCTTTTAAGACATGGAAAGTATAATTTATTACCACCTAGACTAAACACTAAAAGTAGAATTAGAATGAAGAGATTATGTGCAGTGCCACTCAACCTGAAAAGCATATAGGAATTAACCAACACTATAAAGTTCAATATTAGGGAAAGCTTTTATATTTGACAGTAAAGTAGACAAGATATTACAAATACATGTGTAGATATTATGCTTTTGGTTTGGTTGGTTTATATTAAAAAATTTCAACCTACCCCAGATGAAATTGGAAAAAATCAATGATTTTTTAAATCAGAGTTCCATTGTGATTACTGAGAAGAGCTTTAAAAACTTTCTTTAGAAAGTTTGAAACTTCATTGATGAAAGAATCAAACTCCAATAATATTTAAATAAAAAGAAAACTAAATAGAAAGAATTACCTTATTGATTATAAAGACATAGACTCATAGTATTAAAAAAGATTATTGCAATGGCATAACAGGCAAATGGCAAAAAAATATAATAGGAATCTCAGAGACAGGTAAATGTACATTCAGGATTTGAATTTGTGATGCAGGTGGCACCTTAATAGAATGGGGATACAAGTGTGGTGAAAACTGGATCAGTATGTAGACAGAAATAAAACTTGATTTTTATTCAAAAGGATTAATGTTCTAAATGTGAAAGGAAAAACAAATTTAGAACAATGGAAGAAAATATGGGAGAATGCTTTGTGACCAAAAGGGCAAGATTTCTTAAATCAGTTTTTAAAAGAAAAATTCTGAGGCAATAAATAAATAATGCATTGATCTATTGATTGATTAATGATTGACTATGTGCTCTGCAATGCATTCTGGTTGACAGTGTTTTCATGCTTTATGGTCATGGCTTAAATTAGATCCTGTGACTCTTTCAGGCTTGTTCTGAGTTCCGTCTCTGACTATTTCGCTGCCATGTTTACAAGTGATGTTTGTGAAGCCAAGCAAGAGGAAATTAAGATGGAAGGCATAGACCCCAATGCCCTCTGGGACCTTGTCCAATTTGCATATACAGGTATGAGAAAAGAGTTGTAACATCAAGTTTATGTTTTATGCATTTTAGCTCATTTCCTTTGAGTAAAGTTTTGAAAACACAAGAGAAAAGATTCACCTATGTATTTTAATTTTCAGTTGAAAATTTTTTAATGGGGGAAATTCAGACTGACTTTTCATTTGTTATTGGGATCAGAAATATATATATATATATATATATATATATATATATGTTGATATATCCTATCTTCCACAAAGAATTTAAACAGGCTTATATAAATAAAGTGTTGATGGAATGAACATTTTTGTTAATTTTTTATTTGTTCTAATTAACAATTACAAAATACAGTAGAATGTATTTTGACACATCATAAATAAATGTAGTATAACTTCTCATTCTTCTGGTTGCACATGATGTAGAATCACATCTGTCATGCAACCATATATGCACATAGAAAATAATGTTGGATTTATTCTATTATCCTTCCTACCCTTATACCCTCTCCCATCCCTTCACTCCCGTCTGTCTAATCCAAAGTACCTCTATTCTTCCCTAATGCCCCCTCTTTGGTGAATTAGCAAATACATATCAGAGGAAACATTCAGCCTTTGGTTTTTTGGAATTGGCTTATTTTACTTAGCATGATATTCTCCAGTTCCATCATTTACTGACAAATACCATAATTCCCTCCTTCTTTAAGACTGAGAAATATTCTGTTGTGTATATATTTCACATTTTCTTTATCCATTTATCTGTTGAAGGCCACCTAGGTTGGTTCCATATTTAACTATTGTGAGTTGATCTGTTATAAACATTGATGTGATTGTGTCACTGTAGTATGCTGATTCTAAGTCCTTCAGGTATAAACTGAAGAGTGGGATAGCTGGGTCATATGGTGGTTCCAATCCAAGTTTTCTGAGGAATCTCCTTACTGCTTTCCATAATGATTGCATCCATTTGCAGTCCTACCAGCAATGTATGAGTGTGCCTTTTTCCCTATATCCTCGCCAACACTTATTGTTGCTTTTATTCTTGATAATAGCCATGGAAAGAACTTTCGAGAGGACAGTGAGCATACTAATTGTTAAATACAAATCTGTGTCCATACTTGCTCATAGCATTAGGGTGAGAAAGAGATTCTAAATGTCTTTTCCTTTGGAAATGATGGTTTCAAAGAGTTTTTATCTTTGTAATATGTTGTTTTAATGTAAAAACATTCACAGAACATTTAATAAGGACATAATAACAAACTTAGTTGAAAGGGACAATAAAGATACTTAGATTTGAGAATATGAATTTTTCAAACTTTATTTCCCTGACTTACTACATCAACATATTCTATTGGTATTCACCCAATTATATTCTGTGCATTCAAATAATTTTGCCAATGTAGTAAACATTTGTTGGATAATATTTAAAGTACAAGTATTAGCTGCATCTCAGGAGAACAAGCTAATAAATAAGTCATGTCTTGCTCTCCAGAAACTCACAGCCCAAGTGAAGAGATGATTTAGATGAGGGGAAAATATGATATAATGTCAAATGTTGAGGAATTTAGAAGGCATGAAACTCTTGTCTGGAGCATTATCAAGACTTGCATTAGTTAGAAAAACATAACTCTTCAAGTTTACTAAGAGATGGACAGATATAATCAAATATCATGAGAGAGGCAAAGACAGAGTGAATTGATGATTTGTTTGTTCTTAGAAATGTCTTGTAGCTCATTCTGCTTGAATTCTTGATCCTCCTGTGAGATTAGAAGAAAAATGCAAGATAGAACCTGATTATCAATGCAGCAGGGCCCCTGTTTAAGGAGCTGTATTTTCCCAGCATTTCTGGTAAGAGAGAAATAATTGATGGCATTGTGAAGATAACATACAGGAGTCAAATGCCTATGGAACCAGCAGGAATCTGTCCTCATTCAGGATTTTGCTTATTGGGGAGAGGACCTTACTAATTTTAATGCAATTCTCAGTAAATGAAGACTCTTGGAACAGAGAAAATGCATAATTCTTTGAGTGCAGACTATCAAAGCACTGAGGCCATGAAAGACTTAGTTGTTTTTGGCCCCATAATTTTGGAGTAATAATTTGACAAAGTAAAAAGTTGAAGAGGACATAGTTAAACATATAAGCAAGACATTTTTCAAGGCTGTTCCAATAAGGGAGAAAGATAACAAATCAATCTCTACAAAGCGTGAGAGGATTTTTAAGTTCTAGATTCAAACTAAGGACTCCAATCATTTATGTTTGCCATAATTGATTTTACAAAAGGAAAAGTAAACTTTCTCATTTCTTTGTGATGGGGTTAATTTCAAAACTAGGAGCAATATCTTCCTAAACTTCTTCCTTCCCACAGAAACTGAGGGATAGAAGAGTTGATCTCCCCTCAGGTTTACATCATTAAGATAAGGTTATCAGTTTCTTAGGGAAAATCATTATTGGGTTGTAAAACTGACAGAAGGCTTTTGAAAACATATCGAAAAGGAGTAGAGAAAAATTTACAATTCTAATTTTTCTAAAGTAAATGCTCTGAGGAAGGTCAAGACCAAAAGTCAGGAAAGAGCCTATAAAAGTTTAAGGGAACTGAGGGGATTGCTAAGTCCTTCTCAATTCAATTTCAATTTGCTTAGAACATTAAACAGTAGTATAAAGGAGCATTTTCTTCTGAACTAAACTGCAGCAAACATTATCACATTATTGTTTCCTAGACCTGGAAGAATCATGAAGCTAGAATCATGAATCCTTTTATGGATCCTTCTAGCCATAGTGAGGCATAGACCTAACACCCAGTCTCCGTGCCCTAGTGGTCTTGCATTTCTTATGTGTAAAACTAGATCAAAAACACTCAGCATCTTGCTACACAGGGTTGGAAGGTGTTTCAAAGCTTCCTGCTGAATGTAATGACCCAGTTTGGGCTCTGCTTTACAGAGGGCAAGCAGGATATAAAGCTGCCTCTCAGCTGCCACTGCCACTTGGACCTTTGCTCCTATACACATTTGTCCCTAGTGGTTAATAAATTTCCAATTGCGAGTTTGCAGAAATGTGATAGATGAACAAATAATTTGTGTGGTATTATAGAGAAAATTGTAGCTGTGAGAATATATATACCTTTTTTCTACATATAATATAAAATCATAACAATAGAAGAGATGAAGTGAGAAATTGTATAGAAAGGGAAGAATAGAGGGTACCTGCATATGTGACTAGTTAGTTAACTAGCTAACTGATCTGCAAGACTGTTTGAAGAGGGAAAAAAATAAATGTATCTCAGAAAGGAGAAAAAAATTGAATGAACCAGAAGGCTAGTAAAGGATCAGTCATTTCAGAATATTTTCTTAATGTTTAAGGTTTTCTAGACTTGGAGCAACTAAGGAGGATCAACTTCATCAAGAATTGACAATTGGGCTGGGTAGATAGCTCAGCTGGTAGAGTGCTTGCCTCGAAAGCACAAGGCCCTGAGTTTGATCCCCAGTACCGCAAAAAAAAAAAAAAAAAAAAAAAAAGGAATTGATAATTATTAGATATAGAAGTAATGTGTCCAATGAAGATGGATCAGAGTGCATTAAAATGATTTAAACAGATAATTTTTCTCATAGAATCTGGCAAGTATAAGATTTGAAAAGACAATTTATAGCTAAGTTATTTCATTCACTTAGAAATTAAATGAATAAAGTAGCTTGAAATGAATTTTTGAATGATATAAATTTCAGTGATTATAGAGTTCAATAATCTTTTATTTGGAGAAAAAAGAGTCGTCTTTTAAAAATAGATTTTATAATAAAAATTTATGTATACTAAGACATGGGAAACACCCTACTTTTTAAGTCTTTGGTTTTCCTTGTCCAGCAAATGACATGAGAAAAAAAGGATCAAGAATTTGGAAGGTTGTGGTCATTATAGGAATCATCAAAATAATTTGGCAGAATATTTTTGGATCCTCTCACGAAATCAATACATTATTTGATGTACTCCATACATTTATACTATCCAGTTTTCACCAAATTAGTAATTATAAAAATTCACACAGAGCACAATCAACACAAACATAATGGATGACACTTTGCCATTACTTGGATAGTTGAGTTGATGACTCACTCATGTCATTTGCACAGAAAACGTATTATTTAAATCAAAGCTCTTTACAATTAGATGTTTGCAATTATCCCAACTACAATTTGAAACTACAATACTAATGCAACAACAAAAAAGCTTTCTTCAATGAGACAGAAAAATAATTTTTAAGGAAAAATATCAATATTTATAATGTAAATACTTAGTATTTTAAATTAAAAATACTAAGTTCTTTGTGTTAGAGAAAACAAGAAATTAAAGAAAATATTTTTGGATGGATGCAAGGTAATAATTCAATAATAAGAAAAAGATGAGCACTTACTGAAGTATCAGAATTGCTTCTTTGCCTAATAATGGCATAATTCAGTCATTTTTTTCATACATTGTTACATATCAAAAATGGAAAAAAGTGAAAATTGTATACTCACTTTAGAAATAAATTTATATACAATTATGAAAGTCATAGCACTTTTCTAGTTCTTACTTAGCTGTATAAGTAATTTCAAGATTTTTCTTTTAAAATTTTCCATTCGGTTTGATTTGCTTTTTCTGAAATCTGCTTGTGAACTTGCCCATTTGTAGAGAGCAAAGGCTCATATAAGCAACAATGTGTATTATTAGCAGAGCTCTTATACAGTTGATGTTTTTAATTTTAAATTAAAAGCTTATTTATAATCTAGAGAATATTCAATTTTAATATTATATATCAATTTTTCTAAATTAAATAGTAATCTTATTAACAACATTTTAGTTCTTATTGCAGGAGGGTCGTATATACTAGAAGATTATATAATCAAGTTGAAGTGACTACAACACAAATTAAAATGGCATAAACCTTTAAGTTAAATTTAATAGAGCTCAGAATTATTCAAGCCTGGTATAGTGAAAGAGCTCTATTTTTTTCAAAAGCATTAAAATCAATGTATTTTGATATCACTCTCAGTTGTATATTGTCCAAGGTAGTAAAAGTAAAATTTGAGTATTTTACAATACATAACAGAGCTTATCTTCTATAGTGTACTCATTTATAAAACATACTCAGTATCTTATTTATCTATAATAAAGTCTTTAACTTGGTATAATAATGTCAATGCTGTTCTGAAGTTATTCTGTTGGAGATTCTTAAAAGCATGGAGTCAGGCAAGAAAAGAATAATTAGGCTTCACAGTTTTGCATCTTTCTACTTTCCAATCCCCTATGAAGTTAGAGACGTACAGATGTATTCTATCCTGAATATCACACATTTTACAGATGAACACTTTCTGTATTAGATCTGTGCAGTCAGAAGGACCAAAATATTTTTAGAGTAACATATTAAATATCATTAGTATGCATTGATAAAATTCATCTTGAGGTAAATCAGAAATTTTTTCGATTAATAGGAAGACACATATTTATTTTTCAGAACTCTATAGAGTTCTTCATACACCCCAGTTAGTGAAGTAAAGGCACCTGACAAAGATCAATAGAAAGACAATGAACATATTACTAGAATATGAATGACAGAACAAAAAAATGAGTGGTATATTCTCTTACATTTTGCTGCCCTTTCGTAGAGTGTCAGATACATAGGAGTTCATTGGAATGGCATAACTTGCTGTCAAAATAGTTTAGGTAGCTTGAATTGACTGCTGTGTGGCTATGCAGTGACTCGTTCTAGGTTTGGTTTATTATTCCTCCCAATCTAATGCTTGTCTCCTGCAGATAGCAAAGGTGCTCAATAATATGAACACATTAATGTGTGTAATGGTCCTTGTCCTGTGAACACATGACAAGCTACTATATGGCTACTATGTGCTATGCAGTATATTGGATTCTAGAAAGCAATATGCTGAATTACACAATAACTAAATTTTAATGAACTTTCAAATTTAGCACTTAAAATAACTCTTTTGTTATCTTTTGATATAAACATTCTTTTTTACAAAGCCAAGTTTTCCTCTCTAGAGAATGGAGCAGAGAGAGCTACTATATTGATTTTACATGTGTATGCACACAGCCATATTTGAACTGCAAGCCAAGTCAAAAATCTACTATCACATTGTATAAAGAGAAGAAGAAATATATTTGAAAAGATGTACTTTTTCACGATATAGAAACTTGCTGATAGAAATTTCTTCCTGGTTTATCTTTTATATAATCCTTCCTATTCTGACATTCTTGGAAATATGCTGTGTTCATTGATGGGTAAGGAATTAAGAGTTCTAACAAATATGGGAGATGGAAATGCAAGGTTACTATCAAAGTGTCAGGTCCTGTAGAGAACTGATAAGGACACAGTTTAAATAAAGGAAGCTGTCCATCTAGTAGTGGTATTAAAAAAGAGGAGTAGAAAATTAAACTGCCAAATAGCAAACCTTTAATCACACTGAAGAGTTAACTTATTTGTAAAAAAAAGTCTTGTGTGCTGCTGAAGTTAATTAAAGTCTTGGTACAATGCAATGGAATTTTAAGATAGCTTCTGCTTACTGCTAAACATTTGAATGAAATAAATAGTCACACATAAGCACTGAGATGTTTTATGCTCTTATTTAATATTAAAAAGTACATATCAATATATTAAGCCTGGACTTCACCATCTAAACTCTTCAGAATTTTTTATTGTAATTAAAAGTAAATTATTGTTTCATTTTTATTACTGGTTTAATTCAAGTGGAATGAATTATGCAAATACATTAGTAGAATATTAGTTTTAAACTTAGAGCTCTAACTAGATGGAAAATTCTATCCTCAATATAAGGAAATTGAGCCTTCAAAGACTGGTTTTATGTATAATTATTATCCATTATCTTAAAACATTTATTTAAGTAATTTTCACAAAATGTTGAAATAACCTGTATTTTCAGTAAGAAAGAAGTAAAACAATAAAAATAAGTTCTATATTTCCATCATCTTCCTGCCTTTCAATTATTTTAGCAAATAACCTTCTTTGCTTTTGTTGTTTGTACGTGTACACATGTAAAACTGAATGTTTATAAAACTAATGTGAGTAAAATTATTATTTCAAAATAAATAATAAAAAGAATATATATTTTGTGGATATTATCTAGATTTTTGTTGTTGTTATTGAGAACTTCATATATGGGATTTAACAGGAATGTTTAATAAAAATGTTATGTGGATCTTGTTATTTGCAAGCCAATTAGTAAAGGTTATGTATCTATCACAATATGACTCATTCATATTTGATTTTTGAACTTTCAAGGAAAAAAAATCTCTCAACATTTATTTCATAACCAACCTTGCTTCCTTAAAAAAATTATTTTGATTTTACTTTATTGCTGATCTCAGTCTTTTAACTGTTTAAAAGCTCCACAGCTTTGCATGCTAGAGGTAAAAATGGAAGCAGATGCCATCACATCATCTGTTCATTTTGCATGCTGTGTATTCTGCATTAATCATATGGTTCTACATTAATCACAGGGTTTACTGTGTGTTCTCAGGATTATTTCACATTCACTCTAATTCCAAATTGTCTGTATACTTTATCATGTTATACTTCAGACACCGAATAGTATAGTATGTACAATTTAACATCATTTATTTGTCTTTACATTGGCCTTCAACAATATTGTTATTTAAACACAACTCTCTTCAACAGCCCTGTATGCATTCTGATTGTTAGATGTTTACTTTTATTGACATACCTGATTTTTGCTTCTCATTAAGTAATTTAAATATTTCGTGGGCCCCTATATTTTACTGATATGAGTCTTCATCCAATTATTTCTCAGCTTTAACATATAATGATAACTTAAAGGTAAGAAGGTAACATATAAAGCATATTTTGAGAACCAAAATACAGTCAAAAGGAAACTTATTTACTAAACCAACAACCAAAATGTTTGTCAATGCAGAGACCCCAGAAAAGAGAGACAGTGGGTCTATAGAGTGGAAATATTGACAAGATAGTAGAGTTCTAATGATCTGAGCAGAATGTCAGAAAATAAATGCCAAAACCTGCCAGCTTTTTCTTTCTACAGCACAAATACCCAAGTTAGTGCAGAAAATATTTAAGCATGTCGAGATGGAAGTCCTTGACAGGTAATTTTAATTCAACCTTATTGTATGGGATAATGGCCTACTTACTAGTGCTAAAGTCTTCCAGTAGAAATTGTATTCTTTTATGCTTACCCTTTCTGTCTCATTTTTGTTTTCCCCATTGAAGTAAAATGTCAAAGAGTAATAAAGTTTTAAAAGTCATTTTAATAAGTCACTAGATTATAATTTGGGTATTCATTCTTAAGTAACTAAGGTGTCAGAATTTTAGAATGTCTCTGAAAGTCAAATCTAAAGAACCTAGAAAACATATTTAAACTAAAATCCACAACACCCATGGGATGAATTGCACAATAGTAAATATTTTAAGTTTCTGTTTGTATTCAAGGAAATGACATACCAATTTGTTATAGCTTCTTAGTCACCAAGACAAAGACATCAATATAGTGAGTTATAGTACAAAATAAAAGTAAATAGTTTGCTCAAAAGAAACACATGCTTTATCCTATTAAAGTCTGAAGAAATTGTATCCTTTTGTAATTTGAAATAGTCAAAGTATTCAAAGATATTTTGAATATGCCTAAGACACCATGTGCGTACTTCATACAGCCTCGCTATTATGCCAAAAGTGGATGCAATAATGAGTTACAGAACTGTTGCTTCTATCAACTGATTCAAGTTCAAATCATGTTGTCCAGGTACACAAGACGATAATAATTCCATGCACTAAACAAAAGAATACTTAAATCTGAGAATCAAACTCAATTAGGTACTAGATAAAATTCATTTAAAGGAAATGGCATTTTCTATGCTGATCTTAAGGAGTATATACTCTGCACAAAATTGGTTATTGTAATGGCCAAATTAACATATCTGTGCTAGGTCTGGTGGACAAGTTGACAAATTATGTTATGTCAGGGGCGGGCTCTGAGGGCCCCAGAGCCGCACTGTGGCCTGATCTCTAAGATGGCACCTGGCAGCTTGCCAGACATAGCTGCACTCATATATAAGTTTTAGGAAGTAAATCTGGTTGGCTGTTGTACATGAGGCAATCCTGGTATCTGCCTGGAGACTGTTCCTTGATAGGCTGACTTTCCTGGTAGTCTACTCTCTGATAGGCTGATGTTCTCAATATAAGTCTGAGACTTGTGGAATAAAGCCCTTTTGGTTCCTGTGATCAAGAAGAGCGTACGCGTTGTGATTGTCCCTGCGGGCGGTGGGCGATCATAATGTTACTTAAATTAGAGACCTAGATAACTTCTATAACATGAGTTAATTCTCTTTTTCTTACAATTTCTTGGAGTGTTGCATGACAAGTTGTTTTATGCTAAATTCTGGAGAAAGTAGTAGGAGTAGAAAAATATCTATGCATTTGACTAGGCCTAGAGTTATAATGTATAACATACTAAAGATAAGGGCATAGTCTATTGTTAAAGTCAAGGAAGTTTAACACCAGTGAATGGATGTGGGTCAAGGGAATGTTTAAAGAAAATCAAGACTTTTGTTCAGAAAACAATTTTCTATTTTCTTCAAAGGATAAGTATATAAGGAAAACACATTTGAGGCAATTTAAGTAAATTAGAACTCCTGAATTTTTTTCTGACCTGATTCCCAGTGGATTTTCAAAGCGACAGGTAACATGTGCAGGTAAAAATGGAAAAATAATAGCTTTTCCTGTTAGAGTTACCTTTACATTGGTCCTTGCATAACTTTCTTTGACCTTTGGAACAGTAGGCCCTTACACTCTGAAATGTATTTAGTACTGAAAAAACATTAAGCTTGCATTTCTTATGACTGGAAAACATGTAAGACATTATTTAGATTAATGAGATATATATTTATAGAATTTCATATATAGAACTTGTAGTCTGTATCCTAAAACTAGTTTGCTGTAAGTTTTAGAAGGCAACCAGGATTTTCTTCTTGATGAGAGGGAGAAAAGATCAGAGTACCAGTTATGTAGCAAATGTTGACAAGGAATAATTTTATGTTTGTGAAAGTCTCAGTAAAAATTGAATGCAATAAAAATCAACTTTTTGGAAACTGTTAAAAATATATGTAAACCTAAGAAAGATTATAAATTGATATAAGCTCTAAACTTTCCTGCCTATGTTAAAACACTTATTCTGAAAAAATCCAATGATTTTGCTGATACTGCATAAGTAAATTATTGAATAAGTAAATTAGTGATGGAGGATAAATTTCCCTTGCCAAAGAATTCCAAATCACTATTTATTCAACTCTCAGAAGATAAACACGACTCCTCACTCCTTAGGTGTGAGCCATGCATACACATTCTTTCAGACAGCACACAATGGAAAGGCTGGAAAGACCAGTATTAGTAGAGAAGCCTGACAGGCATTACCTCTGCCAAGCCATCAAAATGAACATCAATAGCAAAAAATCATGCTGGTAGTATTTTCTTGTTAGGATGTAATGAGAGCAAAAATTCATAATCCCAGTCTAATTATAATCAGAAAAATCTCAATGAAAGAACATTCTACAAAATAATATACTTCAAAACTGCCAGTCATTAAATTTGGCATACCTGTCACAGTCAAGAGATATAAAAGAAGACATGAATAAATGAGTCATGGTACCCTGAATGGTAACCCATGACAGAAAAAAAGAAGACATTAAGTTAAAAAAAAAAAAAAAATCAGAGGAAATGTGAGTAAAGTAAGGATTTATCTAATAATGTAATAGTGTTTATCCATTAGTGAAATATATGTACCATGCTAATGTAAGATATTAATAATAAGGGAAGCCTGGTTAATGGTAGGTGAAAAAAATCTGTGTAACATCTTTGAAATTTTCTTTGAAATCTGTGAGTATACTAACTTAAAAATGTACTTCTAAAATCCTCTAATTTTCTGACAAAAACAATTTTGAAGATTTAGTTTCTTGAAAATAAATGAGATTATTTTTCTTGCTATTGAGAATGAGGGAGGGAGGAAGACAGGTTGACAAATAGATAGTATTTAATTTACTTTGTGAATTTTATAAGGCAGTTTTTTGCAGTTGTCTGGTGAAATACGCATTTTTAAAACAATACCTTTGGTGATATAAATTTTTCAATATAACAGATTTTTAACTATATATGTATACATTTTATTTGTAAAATCATAAATTGTTACTAAGGGACTGCTTACATAATAAATAATAGAACAGTGAGCATCATATTCTTACATAAATATCAACTCTTTCCTTCTCATTCTATTTTAAATAGTTTCATTCCAATACCTAATACTTTTAAATGTCTTGTAGAAAATCAGAGTTTAAGCCTACATGTATTTGGAATATTTAATAGTTTTACCATTTACTTAAGACAAGTGAAGATGATTGTAGCTTTCCTTGGTGATTCTTATCTATAAACCATTCCCTCCTTAATCCACTCTCTTGAATCAGAGGGTAATGAAAAATTCTAAGCAGTCAAAAACCAGTACTTGGTATATTCCTCCTTACCTCTCCACTGGGTTACGCACAGTCATGTGACACAATCTTTCCAGGGCAATATGGCCAAAAAACTTCTGGGGAAATTTTAATAAATATTTATTTCATTGATAAAAGAGAAACAGAGAGAAAGGCATATAGTTGCTTTCCTGATACATATTTTTCTGTCTGAATCAGAAACCTGAAACTCTCATGATCATGAGGGAAATTAAGGAAGTTACTTGAGCCGAAGGCTATTTATTTCTTGAAGAAGTATTGACATTTTCAATTAATTATCCCTGAATACAAATTTCTTCTGAACTTTTTTTTTTTTTTTTTGTATTGTATACAAATGGGATACATGTTGTTTCTCTATTTGTACATAGAGTCAAGGCATACCATTTGTGTAATCATACGATTACATAGGGCAATGATGTTTATTTTTTTTTCCTTCCCCCCCACCCCTCCCACCCCTCCCATCCCTCTTATCCCTCTATACAGTCCTTCTTTCCTTCATTCTTACCGCTCTCCTTATCCCTAACCCTAAACCTAATCCTAAACCTAATGCTAACCCCTCCCACCCCCCATTATATGTCCTCATCCGCTTATCAGCGAGATCATTCGTCCTTTACTTTTTTGAGATTGGCTTATCTCACTTAGCATGATATTCTCCAATTTCATCCATTTGCCTACAAATGCCATAATTTTATCATTCTTCATTGCGGAGTAATATTCCATTGTATATATATGCCACAGTTTCTTTATCCATTCATCAACTGAAGGGCATCTAGGTTGGTTCCACAATCTGGCTATGGTGAATTGAGCAGCAATGAACATTGATGTGGCTGTATCTCTGTAGTATGCTGATTTTAAGTCCTTTGGGTATAGGCCAAGGAGTGGGATAGCTGGGTCAAATGGTGTTTCCATTCCAAGCTTTCTGAGGAATCTCCACACTGCTTTCCAGAGTGGCTGCACTAATTTGCAGCCCCACCAGCAATGTATGAGTGTTCCTTTTTCACCACATCCTCGCCAACACCTATTGTTGCTTGTATTCTTGATAATCGCCATTCTAAATGGGGTGAGATGAAATCTTAGGGTAGTTTTGATTTGCATTTCCCTTATTACTAGGGATGTTGAACATTTTTTCATATATCTGTTGATTACTTGTACATCTTCTTCTGTGAAGTGTCTGTTCATTTCCTTAGCCCATTTGTTGATTGGATTATTTTTATTCTTGGTGTAGAGTTTTTTGAGTTCTTTATAGATTCTGGAAATTAGTGCTCTATCTGAAGTATGGTTGGCAAAGATATTCTCCCACTCTGTAGACTCTCTCTTCACATTGCTGATCATTTCCTTTGCTGAGAGAAAGCTTTTTAGTTTGAATCTATCCCAGTTGTTGATTCTTGCTTTTATTTCTTGTGCTATGGGAGTCCTGTTAAGGAAGTCTGATCCTAAGCCAACAAGTTGAAGATTTGGACCTACTTTTTCTTCTATAAGATGCAGGGTCTCTGGTCTGATTCCGAGATCCTTGATCCATTTTGAGTTGAGTTTTGTGTAGGGTGAGAGATAGGGGTTTCATTTCATTCTATTGCATATGGTTTTCCAATTTTCCCAGAACAATTTGTTGAAGAGACTATCTTTTCTCCATTGCATATTTTTGGAACCTTTGTCTAGTATGAGAAAATTGTATTTATTTGGGTTTGTGTCCATGTCCTCTATTCTGTACCATTGATCTACCTGTCTATTTTGGTACCAATACCATGCCGTTTTTGTTACTATTGCTTTGTAGTAGAGTTGAAGATCTGGTATTGCAATACCCCCTGCTTCGCTCTTGCTACTGAGGATTGCTTTAGCTATTCTAGGTTTTTTATTCTTCCAGATGAATTTCATAATTGCTTGCTCTATTTCTGCAAGGTACATCATTGGGATTTTAATTGGAATTGCATTGAATCTGTAGAGCACTTTAGGTAGTATAGCCATTTTGACAGTATTAATTCTGCCTATCCAGGAACATGGGAGATCTTTCCATCTTCTAAGGTTTTCTTGAATTTCTTTCTTTAGTGTTCTGTAGTTCTCATTGTAGAGGTCTTTCACCTCTTTTGTGAGATCGATTCCCAAGTATTTTATTTTTTTCGATGCTATTGTGAATGGGGTAGTTTTCCTAATTTCTCTTTCTGAAGATTCATCACTTATGTATAAAAATGCATTGGATTTATGAGCATTGATCTTGTAACCTGCTACTTTACTGAATTCACTTGTGAGTTCTAAAAGTTTTCTGGTGGAATTTCCAGGTTCCTCTAAATATATAATCATGTCATCAGTGAACAGGGATAGTTTGAGTTCTTCTTTTCCTATTCATATCCCTTTAATTTCTTTGGTTTGTCTAATTGCTCTGGCTAGAGTCTCAAGGACGATGTTGAATAGAAGTGGTGAAAGAGGGCATCCCTGCCTTGTTCCAGTTTTTAGGGGGAACGCTTTCAGTTTTTCACCATTTAGAATGATATTAGCCATGGGCTTAGCGTAGATGGCCTTTATAATGTTAAGGAATGTTCCCACTACCCCAATTTTTTCTAGTGTTTTGAGCATGAAGGGATGCTATATTTTATCAAATGCTTTTTCTGCATCTATTGAAATAATCATGTGATTCCTAACTTTAAGTCTGTTGATATGGTGAATGACATTTATTGATTTCCGAATGTTGAACCAACCTTGCATCCCTGGGATAAAACCCACTTGATCGTGGTGCACTATCTTTTTAATATATATTTGTATGCTATTTGCTAAAATTTTGTTGAGAATTTTTGCATTGATGTTCATTGAGGATATTGGTCTGAAATTTTCTTTCCTCGATGTGTCTCTGTCTGGTTTAGGTATCAGGGTGATATTGGCTTCATAGAAGGAGTTTGGGAGGGTTCCCTCCTCTTCTATTTCATGGAATAGTTTGAGGAGTATTGGAATGAGCTCTTCTTTAAAGGTTTTGTAGAACTCGGCTGAGAACCCATCTGGTCCTGGACTTTTCTTTGTTGGTAGGCTTTTGATGACCTCTTCTATTTCATTGCTTGAAATTGGCTTATTTAAGTTGTGTATGTCCTCCTCGTTCAGTTTAGGTAATTCATATGTCTCTAGAAATTTGTTGATGTCTTCGAGGTTTTCTGTTTTGTTGGAGTATAGATTTTCGAAATAGCTTCTAATTATGTTTTGTATTTCAGTCGTGTCTGTTGTGATGTTTCCTTGTTCATTCCAAATTTTAGTAATTTGAGTTTTCTCCCTCTTTCTCTTTGTTAGTGTGGCTAAGGGTTTATCAATTTTATTTATTTTTTCAAAGAACCAACTATTTATTTTGTTAATTTTTCCAATTGTTTCTTTTGTTTCGATTTCGTTGATTTCGGCTCTGATTTTAACTATTTCCTGTCTTCTACTACTTTTGGTATTGGTCTGCTCTTCTTTTTCTAACGCTTTGAGCTGTAGTGTTAAGTCGTTTATTTGTTGATTTCTACTTCTTTTTTTGATAGCTCCCCATGAAATAAATCTTCCTCTAAGTACCGCTTTCATACTGTCCCAGAGATTTTGATATGATGTGCCTTTGTTCTCGTTTATTTCTAAGAATTTTTTTATTTCCCTCCTGATGTCTTCTTTATCCTTTCATCATATAATAGTGTATTATTTAATCTCCAGGTATTGGAGAAGTTTCTGTTTTTTATTCTGTCATTTATTTCTAATTTCAAACCATTATGATCTGATAGAGTACAAGGTAGTATCTCTATCTTCTTGTATTTTCTAACAGTAGCTTTGTGGCATAAAATATGGTCTATTTTAGAGAAGGATCCATGTGCTGCTGAGAAGAAAGTGTATTCGTTCTTTGTTGGATGGTATATTCTATATATGTCAGTTAAGTCTAAATTGTTGATTGTGTTGTTGAGATCTATAGTTTCTTTATTCAATTTTTGTTTGGACGATCTATCCAGTAGTGAGAGAGGTGTGTTAAAATCGCCTAGTATTATTGTGTTGTGGTCTATTTGATTTCTGGAATTGAGAAGGATTTGTTTGACATACGTGGATGAGCCAATGTTCGGGGCATAGATATTTATGATTGTTATGTCTTGCTGATTTATGCTTCCCTTAAGCAGCATGTAATGTCCTTCTTTATCCCTTCTGACTAGTTTTGGTTTGAAGTCCACATTATCTGAAATGAGGATGGATACTCCAGCTTTTTTGCTGTGTCCGTGTGCATGGTATGTTTTTCCCCATCCTTTCACCTTTAGTCTATGGGTGTCTCTTTCTATGAGATGAGTCTCTTGCAGGCAGCATAATGTTGGATTTTTCTTTTTAATCCAATCTGCCAGTCTGTGTCTTTTGATTGATGAATTCAGGCCATTAACATTCAAGGTTATTATTGTGATATGATTTGTATTCCCAGTCAATTGACTCATATTTGTTTTTGACATGATTTGGTTTCTCCTTTATTTGGCTATTCCTTTAGGCTAGCGCCTCCTGTTGCTGATTTGCATCATTGTTTTTCATCTCTTCCTCATGGAATGTTTTGCTGAGAATGTTCTGTAATGCTGGCTTTCTTTTTGTGAATTCCTTTAGCTTTTGTTTATCATGGAAGGATCTTATTTCATCGTCAAATTTGAAGGTAAGTTTTGCTGGGTATAAGATTCTTGGTTGGCATCAGTTTTCTTTCAGGGCTTGGTATATGTTGTTCCAGGCCCTTCTAGCTTTCAGGGTCTGGATTGAAAAATCTGCTGATATTCTTATTGGTTTCCCTCTGAATGTAATTTGATTCTTTTCTCCGCGGCCTTTAAAATTCTGTCTTTATTTTGTATGTTAGGTATTTTCATAATAATGTGCCTTGGTGTGGGTCTGTTGTAATTTTGTATGTTTGGAGTTCTATAAGCCTCTTGTACTTGGTTTTCCATTTCATTCTTCAGATTCAGGAAATTTTCTGATATTATTTCATTGAATAGATTGTTCATTCCTTTGGTTTGTTTCTCTAAGCCTTCCTCAATCCCAGTAATTCTCAAATTTGGCCTTTTCATGATATCCCATAATTCTTGTAGATTCTGTTCATGATTTCTTACCATCTTTTCTGTTTGGCCAACTTTGTTTTCAAGATTAAATAATTTGTCTTCAGTGTCTGAGGTTCTGTCTTCCAGGTGTTCTATCCTATTGGTTCTGCTTTCTATGGAGTTTTTAACTTGGTTTATTGTTTCCTTCATTTCAAGTATTTCAGTTTGCTTTTTTTTTCAGTATCTCTAACTCTTTATTGAAATGATCTCTTGCTTCCCGTATTTGGTCTTTTAACTGTTGTTCGGTGCGATCATTTAATGCCTGCATTTGCTCTTTCATCTCCTCCTTCAATGCCTGCATTTGTTCTTTCATCTCCTCATTAGCTTCCCTGATCTTTTTAATTATGTACTTTCTAAACTCCCTTTCTGACATTTCTTCTGCTGTGCTGTCATTGGGTTTTATTGATGTAGTATCTAGGTTTGTTTGGGACATTTTCTTCCCTTGTTTTCTCATATTGGTCAGATGTCAGTGGGACCCTGAGATATTGCAGATTTCCGCTATTGGCTTATAGTGTCCCGGTAGATTTCCAGTGTATCACCTCCCAGCCTTCAGTAGCCTCATGTCTTGGAGGAATCTGATAATGCAGTGCATCCGAAGAAAACTGCCCTTAGCCCCCTACTGGTTGCAGGGTTTGGAGCTGGCTCTGTGTGGAAAGGCTCTCACTGTGGGCCTGCACCATGCAGCTGGCCGTGTGGGAGGAGCCCACTGCCGGAGTGTGGAAGGCTACCTTGGGAAGACTCTAGCTGCCCTGCCCAGCTCCGATAAGCCACCTCTATCTGTGCCTGCCTCCCGGGCCGAGCTTTATCCAGTGGGCAGACTCACCTGTGGCTCTATTTCAGTCTGAGTCTCTCAATGCCTCCCGTTCTTAACTCCTGGGTTCTGGAGTGACTGGGGATGCAGTCACCCTCTAGGCCACCATCTTGGATTGCCCCGTGGAAAGAGCCTGCGGCCGGAGTGGGCAGAGCCGCCTGAAGAGGTCTCTGGCTGCCCTGCCCTGATCCCAGAGGCTCTTGCGGATCAAAGCTCTCCATTGGTTCGGGGGCTTGTGGCTGGTTCTATGTTGAAAACCTCTCACTGGGCGGTGTGGTCTGAGAATCTAGCCTTGAAAGGCACCTCCCACCGCAGGGGTCCAGGCTACTTGGGGAAGTCTCTGGCTGCCCTATCCTGGTACCTGAAGCTGCTTGCATGCCAGAGTACGCTGTGCTGCGCTGGCTCCAGGACTTGGAGCTTGTTCTGGTCAGAAAGGCTCTCACTAGCGGGCCCACTCCGGGAACCTGGAGAAGCTGGCTGTGTGGACGGGGCCCACCGCCGGAGTGTGTAGGGCTGCCTGTGGAAGACTCTAGCTGCCCTGCCCGACTCCGATAAGCCGCCTCTATCTGGGCCTGCCACCCGGGCCGAGCTTTACCCAGTGGGCAGACTCACCCGTGGCTCTATTTCAGTCCGAGTCTCTCAATGCCTCCCCTTCTTAACTCCTGGGTTCTGGAGCGACTGGGGGTGCAGTCACCCTCTAGGCCGCCATCTTGGATCACCCCGTGAAGAGAGCCTGCAGCCAGAGTGGGCTGAGCCGCCTGAAGAGGTCTCTGGCTGCCCTGCCCTGATCCCGGAGGCTGCTTGCGGATCGAAGCTCTCCGTTGGTTCGGGGGCTTGTGGCTGGTTCTGTGTAGAAAACCTCTCACTGGGCGGTCTGGTCTGAGAAGCTAGACTTGAAAGGCACCTCCCACCGTAGGGGTCCAGGCTACTTGGTCTCTTCTGAACTTTTTAATGGAGTTTATAAATCTCTTTATTTTTTGAAAATAATTTCTAAAAGTTTTCTGCTACTAAATTCAGAGCCTTTTTAGGTTTCATCTAAGCATCAGGTATTTTTCAGCTGATTTTCTGTGGTACCTGAGCAAAAACAGGTAGATTCTCACTCTTACTTAATCTATTTGAGAATATTTTTGCCTTAAAAGTTAACTTTGGAAGCATAGAATTACTTTCGTTTCACCTTTTAGTTAACGATTAAGTCGAAGTCTTGGCAGACTTTTGCTCTTTTACCATCCAAATCTGTCAGAGAATTGGCCAGGTTATAGATGTAAAGAAATATATCATGCATGAAGTAGCTCAATTTGTGAGCATTCAAGCTCTAAACTCACTATTATTCCTTTTGTGCTTTTTGCTTTCACAGAGATATCTTTCACTGGACGTGTTCTAAGTTAAAAAAAAAAATACAGCATTTTTAACTCTTTAAGACAGTGGTTATAATCCCCAAATTAATCATCAAAACTACCAATAAGTAATTTAAAATTACACTTTAAAATTATTCTACATATGAATGTTTTGGAAGTCATTTATAATGAATTGATAAATATTTGATGAGATAGGTATGTTTAACATGATTTAATTTTCATGAAAGGAAAATGGTATGCTGTGAAGTATAATATACTCCAATAAATTAAATATACTCCAATTTGCTTATCCAATAACCTGTCAATAAACATTTGGGTTGTTTCCAGCCACTGGTCATTAAAAAAATCTATAGATATTCATATAGAAGTCTTTATATTCATATATGCTTTCAGTTTTCATAAGCAAGTAGGTAGGAGCAGATTGACTGAGTAAATGAGGTGAATGTGATTTCCAAAGTAGTTGTGCAATGTCACATTTCCAGTAGGAGTTTTCATAGGGTTTAATGTCTCTGTGTTTTTAATGTATATTCCCTACAACAGTGATTGTAGCTTTCTTTCATACTCCTTTTGTGACAAAGTTGTTTAAATCATTTGTCCCATATTAATTTTTCTCTGATCAAGTTTGAAAGTCTCTTATGTTTTCTGGTTCTAATGATTTATCAGATATAAGATTTGTAAACATTTCCCCAGTCTAGTTCACCTTTTGGTTCTGTAATAGTGTCTCTTGCAGTGATTTTTGTGAAGTAAAATTTATCAATTTGTCCTTTCATGGACTATGTTTTGGATAGTTAATCTAAAAACTGTTTAACATAAGAATGTTCTCCTATTATTTAATTGAAGATCTATAATCTAAAGTTTAATATTTAGATCCATCTTGAATACATTTTACATGTCGTGAGGGATTACACTGCAATACATGTTTCTGAATATACATGTCTGATTTTTCAAAGAGTATCCTTTTTTCAAGTGAATTTCCTTGTGCCTATACATATTTTACTTGTCCACACATGGATAAGTCCATTTATTACTGGATATTATTCTCTTGCTCTGATCTATATGTTTAGACCTGTTTAGACCAGTACCAATCAAGTTTAATTATTGTAGCTTTGTATTAAGTTTTAATATCATGTAGTGCCATTTTGTTATTTTTCAAAATTATTTTGACTATTCTAGGTTCATTACTTTTCCATATGATTTATGGAATCAGTTTTATAACTTCCACAAAGTATCTCCTGGGATATGATTGCAATAAATCTATATTTATAAATATAAATTTGCACATATTAATATAAGTACAGATTTATAACTATAAATTGTATAAGTATACATTAGAATATAATTGTAATTAAACTATATTTAATTTTGGTGAATTAAAATATTAACTATACTGCTCTCCTAGTCTTCTACCCCAACTCTTCTGATCAGAGTAATATCTTGGGAGGTTCCAGGGTTCAAAGATTCACTGGAATAACTAGCAAGACTCTGAATACCAATGGCTATGATTAATTATGAAAAAAGAACACATAGTCAGAAAAGGGCAAAGACCCTGGAATGAAGTCCAGAGAAAACCAGACACATACTTCCTATGGTCTCCTTCTAGTTGAGTCCTACAGGACACACATAATCCCCGCTTCAATGAGTTGTAATAAAGTGCCAACTAGGGAAACTAATCAGATTTAGTATGCAGAGTTTTATTAGTTGCAGGTCATATAAACAGCTACTGTCTACAACATAACAGTATTTCAGACTCTCAGAAGGAAACAGGTATTCAACATAAACCATACTGTATGTACAAACAGTTTAGGCACAATGAACCTTTTACATAAATTAGTAGTGAAAATCCTCTTGAAATCTAAGGTCTCAGTCCCCAACTAAGTACACATCTAATAAGCAGGCATTTTCAAGTACAGTAGTTCAGGCATGATGTGCTAGTTGTTCTGAACAAAATCTATGGAGACAAATAGTAAAAAAGTAAGGAAAGTCATCCTTCTGATGTTCTAAAATCTTAGTTATGTGAAATCTATAAAAACTTTTAGTATTTATCTCTTTCACCTGATTTTCATAAGACCTGTGCTAAGAAGCATGCAATCACCCTCTTGCTGACCTTATTAAACAATATAGAAAAAAAAATCCCTTTGAACGTCTTAAATAAAAATATATTGGAGATATATTTATATATATGTGTGTGTTTATATATATATTAAAAATTACTAGACTCATGATCAATTACCAGTAAATAACAACAGATTTCAATGTGTCCACTATTTTAACTTATTTTTATAAATATGTTTCATAAATAACCTAAAATTGATGTAAAAATCAGTTTCTATAACTTATAGAACACATTTTTCTGTTGCTTTCTAAGGGTTTTATAAACCTTTAAATATATATAAATAATTAGCACTGATGTAATTAGTCAAATAATTCAAATCAGTATGAATCAACTTCAGATAAAGATTTTGTTTCACAAAATTATTGCATGATAATGTTATTTACTCCATGAAAAACAAACTCCTCAGAGAATTTTGTTCCTATAAACAAACATCTTCCTCTGAATTGACCTTAAATCCACAGTTTTCTACTATTTGATAATATCTGAACCACAAAGTCTTTGTGAATTCATAGAAATCTTGGAATTTTAAAAAACTAGCTTAACTTTCTTACTAATACATATCTCATATAAAATATGTAAAATAAAAGTAGGTATTTAATTGGAAATTAATATATAATAAATAGTATCTTAATTTTACATTACTTGTAATCCCTTTCAATTATCTCCTTTTATCTTCTCTTTTTCTTCTTCATCAATACTTTGCGCACTTAGCCTGATATAGATTCCTTTGCTCTCTTACTCTTTCAGTGAAACTCATAAACAAAATATAATATTTTTATTTATTAAGCATTTTATGGGTAAAATATTGTTGTATGAATGTAAAGATATTTATCTTTCCGATATATTACTTTATCAATT
This sequence comes from Sciurus carolinensis, assembly GCF_902686445.1. NCBI lineage: Eukaryota > Metazoa > Chordata > Mammalia > Rodentia > Sciuridae > Sciurus > Sciurus carolinensis. The sequence goes on along the minus strand of NC_062217.1, from coordinate 64,344,888 downwards.
ATAAAGAAAGAGCCTTCTTTCAAATGAAGAAATACAGCAGATAGATACTGCTTGAAGAAAGGTGTCAAACTTAGAGCCACCAAAATGGGACACTCTGACATCATGAGCCTCCTGACATGGCACAGAAAAGGTACAAGGTCAGTGATGGTCGAAAAGATTTCCCCAAATTCCATCATGGAGAAATTATTTGACAAGAACAAACTGAGGATTTCTACAAACAACTTTCTGGATTCTTCACCCAAATAAATACCCTATGTAACAAAAAAGCTGGGAAACTGTTCTAAAGTAAAGAAAAAGAAAGGAACATAAATATAATGTATAATTCTTGATTAGATCCTGAATTTAAAAAAATAAAATATATATAGCATATTTGTTGAACATTTTGTGAAAATGTTACTGTAGAAAATAATTTTGCACCAATTTCACATGAGATAGTGACATTATCACTAAACTGGAGACTATCCTTGTTTTTTAATAATACATGCAGAAGCATTTTAGTTTGAAATATGGTGACTTAAATTAATTTTCAAATAATTTATCAAGTATAGCATCAGTACACACTATACACACACACACACATACACACACAAGCATACCCTTACATATGGCAAAAATGTTAACATTTGGTGAAGATAGATGAAGGGTATTTGAATGTTTTTATACTGTTCTTGCAAATTAATGAAGATGAAAAATATTGCACAATAAAAACTTCGGTGTGAACAACAAAACATTTTATTTATAAAACTAACGTATAGATTTAAGTCAAATTTAAAAGACTTGGAAATGTGAATAACAGATCATTATTTTCTCAGAAAAACAATTAAAATTCTCACAATTTTCCATTTTAACTAAAACCATATATATTTATAATTAGGTAATTATCACCAAAATTAAATATGGTAAAGTTATATAAAGACAGAAAGCAGAAAAAAGAATAGATCAATAATCAAGTAAAAATAAAAACATTAAGTATATATATGTATATGTTTAGTAACAAAAATTTGTGTTGTATGAATTAGTTAGAAATTGTATAAAGTGAATAATGCAAATGGAAGATACTTCTAGAATTGAAGGTTATATAAACTGTTAGGATGTAAGGGATCAATAGCATTTTGACCAAACCTAAGGAAATATCCATGGACTTGAAGGTGGATATGAAAATATTTTATGCATTGAGGTGCAAGTAATTCTCATGAAGATGACTACTAGAAATAAACATTACTGGTGTTCTAAAAATGAGGGGTAAATAAAATGTTAGATATTACAAAGAATTAGTAAATGGAAATATGAAAAAAGTTACAGACTGAAGAGAATGAGGTGTTCTAATTTTTAATCCCTTAGAAATAGTCTCTAAGAGAAAACAGAAAAAAGAGGTCGATAGTGACAAGAATCATTTAGATAAAAATGGGCAATAAATTTCCTGTACTAATGAAAGCATATATCTTCATATTCAGCCATGTCAAAATTTTTTAAACAAGGTTTAATAAAATAATTATACTCTTAAAAATCCCTGCCCATTATCATTGGTCTGTAGTGTTCATTAACAGAGATCAAGAAAAACATTTGATTTCTTGAAACAATGATTTAATGAGGCAATTCACTGAAAAAGTTGATTCATTTAGCAAAGTAATAATGATAGCTAAATAATTTATGGTATGAAAATGTTCACATCATTACAGGTTCTGGCTAATTAAAATAAAATGAAAACTGCAACAGAGTAAATGAGGCTGCAATGGTTAATATAATTATATATGTTCAAATTCTAAGTATATTATGGGAATACAGTTTGACTATTATTAGCTCAATCTAGTGATTCCAGGTTTTAATTCAGGACTTTGGCTCTTCCTTGTGTAATTTCTATCCATTTGGACTTTATTATCACCTTTAATAGTTGGTATAAGAGGAGCACACAGATAAATATTTATCCTGAACATGTTGGTTTGTTAGTAACAAACAGCCATCATTTCCACTCATGGTCCATGGACAAGAACTTATGTCCCCTATAACTCAAGGGAAATGTGGTCTGGCTCTGTTTTCAACAAAAATTAGTGAATTATTTCTAAAAAAGAGCTACTGCTAGTCTATGTTACAAAAATGAAATAAACCATTTCTGAGACTATGACCTAACCCATTCAAATATAATTAAAATCTCTGAGAATAAAACCATAAAGACATTGAATTACTAATTGAAATCTAGTGCCATATATTTAACCTAGAATATTTCAAAGGTGAGTCCTAAGCATTTCAAAATAACTCCATTTTCTAAAAGTTAGAAAAGGAAAAAAAAAAAGAAAAACTGAAATGGCAATGTATTGCAGTTAATATAACTGATCAAAGGAAAGAAATATTATAGACAATTAGAAACATTAGTACAGTTAGTTAAATACCATATTAGAAACTTATAGCATATGTATATATAAAATTATGTACATATTTTTTATTATCCTCATATTCAGATACAAACATATGTATGCTTTCAGGAATGAAGTGAGCCTCTAATCCCCTAAGTTTGAAGACATGTAGCTTGAACCCTATTTCTCTTTGTTCTTCTTTTACAACCAAAGGAAGAACCATAATTGCTGTGAAATGGGTACAGATACTGTATGAAAGCAGCCAGAAAATCACTCCAGACACGGGAACTCACACAAGAGATTTTATTAAGCAAATGAGCAGAGTGTCTACCCTTAAGTGGGAGACGGGGAGAGGTGCGGGAAAGTTATTCTTAAGTAGTGGAAGTTTGCAGGCTAATAACAATCTAGGAAGGTAGTGAGTTATCTCAATTGATTGTTCACAGTCAGAATAATCTAGGTTGTAAAATGGTGTTGGGGGCAGAATCAAGGGAGACATGGCTACAGCCTTGTTAACCTACTTCCCTTCATTCCTCCATTTTTGTTTTTATAAGAAGATCCCTTTTGGGCATATGGACAAAGATCCATCTTCAGTAACTGCTTCCTACTGGATGAGGGCATAAAGCTGATTTGGGGAGGGAGATTTCATTGCAGTAGGTGGGGATTGGAGACTGGATAGTTCCCCTGGGGAGTGCACTTGTAGTCAGGCTCTGATTGTTCCTTTATGAGGTCCTGATAGTCCTGTAATACAAGGTGATTAATAGTCTGATTAGAAATTGTTTTGAATCAGATTTTGTGCAAACTTCAATGTGTAGAGGGCAAAGACCAGTATGATGGCAATTATAAGGAGTGGGGAACATAAATGGGAGAATAAATTGCCATAATTGGCCCAAAATGGACCATGACGTTCCTAGGGTAAGTTCGTTCCTTCCCTTTTCCAAGTCCTCTTGCAGCTGTTTGATCTTGTCCTGAAAAATACCAGATTGACATAGAAGCAGCACTCTTCCTGCAAGAACTTCCCTTTTTCTTGTGAACTCATTGGAAATATATATCTGGAAGCAAATTATCTGACTACTCTAAGGGGATGCTATTGAAAGTCAAAGAGCTGTAAAAGCTCTAGGGCACTAGCCAGGAGATGAGAGAACCCTGCTCTCATGCACATTCAAAATTCCTGTGCCATGAAAAGGTTAGTTAAATTGAGTATTTGGTATGTGGGGATGACTATCTGTGTTAAGAGTGAATCCTCTGAGCATTAGCTGTGTGTAAAATGGGTAAAATGTCCCTGGGGACAGTAGAAGTCAGTCTTCCAGCAGTCCCTAGGGCAATCTGTGAGGGAGAAAATGGCTGGCACCTGGGCAGATCTATTGGGGAAAATTCCAATAATTAGGAAAATGGCAGACAGGGCAAATGGCAGGGGAGGTAAGAATGTAGCTGGCAGTCCAGTTCTCGTGGCTGGGTGTGGTTGTCTGGTGTCTTGGTGTTCTGGCCGTTGGCCTCCGAAATGGGAAGAAGTGTGGAGGGCTTGATGGTCTTCAGCCTGAGGCAGAGATGTCCCACTATGGTGGCTGAGTATTGGATGGAAGAAACCTGAGGGTTAGAAGCTGGAGAGGAGTTTGTGGAATGAGAGTAGAACTTAACCCAAGAAATGTGTAGCCATCCTGGTAAACCTCCCACCTTGACAGCCACTAGCGTAGCCAGGATCACCATATATGATCCCTGCCATTTGGGAGATAGAGGGGCTGTAGCCTTCTGAGGAGGAGAGATAAGAACTTGGTCTTCTATTTCAAGAGATTGCACCAGGATGTCAGACAAGGGTCCAGGCAGGGAGGAATCAGAGTAACCCCATAGGAATGCCCGAATGTGGTTTAGGAGAGAATGAACATAGGAGAAGGAAGAGGGAAAGGAAGGGACATTATCCCAGGGGGAAGGATGAGTTGACGGTATGTCAGCTCAAAAGGGGAGAGCTCAAAAGGGGAGATAGTGACAGTTTTCTTCGGGAACCAGTGAAGACACAGAAGAGTAAAAGGCAGGAGTTTAAGTCAGTCAAGGTGAAGTTCTAAAGTTTGGTTAAGACATTTTTAAGACTTTGGTTTGTTCATTCTGCTTTACCCAATGATTATGGATGAAAGGGGAATGTGGAAATGCCAAGGGACTCCAAGAGTCTTGGCAAGTTGTTGGGAAATTCAGGAGATGAATTCAGGCCCATTATCTGATTGGAAGGAGGTATGCTCTCCAAAGCGAGGAATGATTTCATGAGGATGAACATAGAGACCGTTAGTTCCCTTTTTTTGGAGATGGGGATGGCTTCAGCCCATCCTGAGAAGGTGTCTATCATGACCAAAAGGTATTTAGATTTTCTTACTGTGAGCATGTGAGTGAACTCAAGTTGCCAGTCTACCCCTGGAATGGTGCCACGGGCCTAGTGAGTCAAAAAAGTGGGGAGTCTGATGACTGTAGGATTGGTTTGTAGGCAAAATTCACATGTGGAGAAGAGTTTCCTCAGAAATGAGATGTCAGAGGAGGATAGTTGCAAATGAGTCCTAGCAGAGAGTGAAGAAAGGTTGGAGTGGAATAGACAGTGGAGGTAGGAAAGTATCTCTCTGTTGAGGGGCGGTGGAAGTAAGGGATCATGGAGGGTCATGATGGGGGCTGGAGTAGATGGAAGGGCTGCTCTTTTAGCCTCCTCATCTGCCTTGTTGTTGCCTGAAGAATTATTGGTCTGTCTGATGGGAATGGCAATGTACAAGTCCTATGGTTGCTGGGAGGCAAAGACCCTCAAGGAGGTATAGGATGTAGCTAAAGTTGGTGATGGAGTTCCCTTTTGTGGTAAGAAGGCCCTTCTCTTTCCAAATAGCAGCATGGGAAAGGATAATGTGAAAATTATATTTGGAGTCAGTGTAGATTGTGAGGGATTCTCCCTTTGGGAGGGTGCATGCACAGGTGAGGGTAATTAGTTCCGCCTGTTGGTTGGTGGTGTTGTTAGTTAGTGGTCCTGACTCTACAACCTTTTCCAGGGAGACAATGGCATAACCAGTCGGTCAGATCCCTTCAAAGAGAAAAGAGCTCCCATCAGTGAATCATATGAAAGTAGGGTTGTATAAGACCCCCCTCCTGAACATTGGAGGGGGAGGGGATTAACTCTTTCAGAGTCTCAAGGTAACTATGGGTTGCTGAAGCATGTATATTGGCAGGCGAGAGTAAGAGGGTGGTTGAATTTAAAGGAGGGCATGTCTTAAAGGAAATGGAAGAGTCTTTAATAAGAGCAGTTTGCAAAGCTAATACCCAACAGGTCGGTAGAGTTTGCAGACCCTTTATAAGTAAGAAACTCTGATAGATGATGAGGTGAAAGCACTTCAGTGAGAACCCCAAAGGAAAGTTTTTTCAATTCTGGGTTAAGACAAATGCTTTGATCAATACCCTAAGACATGGTGTCCAGTCTTTTACTGTGGAGTCTTGCCTTTTTGATAGGTATGCCACTGGGCCGATATTGGGACCGAACCTATGTCCTAAGAATCCCAGAGCAAACCCACTTTTCTCAGAGACAAACAGATAGGATGGTGTGGTGATGACAGGAAGGTATAGGGCTGGAGCCTGAAGAAGGGCTTTCCTTAGGGTCTAGAAAGGGGCTTCCGCTCGGTTGAGAAGAGGTTCAGTGGAAGCACCCTTTGAAACCTCATACAAGGGGACCACCACCAGGATGGAAAAATTTGGGATCCAGGATTGTAAATATCCTGCTAGCCCTAGAAAGGAAAGAATTTCTTCCTTGATAGATGGAGTGGGCATGTCCTGCCACAATGCTTTTCTCTCTACAGTGATGGCCTTAAATCCAGGTGAGAGGCTGACTTCTAAGTAAGTAAACTGAGGTTAGGAAAGCTGTACCTTTGCTGGAGAGACCCTAGACCCTCTATCAGACAGAAAATTTAGAAGCTTAATAGTGTCTCCTTGGGAGTCCTTGAGAGAGGGACTACATAAAATTAGGTCATCAACATCCTGTAAGAGGAAGGAGGAAACAAAAGTAAGAGAGGCAAGATTGTGAGACAGTGTTTGACCACAAGAGGCGAAGGTTGTCCCAAAATCCCTGTGTGAGAAATGGTCAGGTCAGTCGAGAAGAATCTTAAGTGAGAGGGTCAGTCCAGGTGAAAGCAAAGAGATCCTGTGAGTCAGGATGAAGAGGGACAGTGAAAAAGGCATCCTTCACAGAGAAGGATATGGTGGAGGTGGAGATAGAGGAAAGCAAGGTGTAGAGACTGGGCACAATGGGGAAGATGGGGACAACTGCAGATTGATGATTCGGAGATCCTGTACTAAACAGTAAAATTTGTTAGGCTTCTTAACAGCCAGGATGGGAGTGTTATAAGGTGACTTGGCAGGGTGCAGGAAGCCTTTCTACCTTAAATCATGGATGACTGGTTGAAGCCCTAAAAGGTTCCTTTGGGAAAGGGATATTGGGCCTGGACTGGGTAGGATGTTGGGTCCTTCAGGTGAATGAGTACAGGTGAGCATGAGGATATAGAGGGTATGTGGGTGTCCCATACCTTGGGGTCAACTGTAGATGTTCGGAGACAGGGTCCGCTGAGGGTGAGGATATACGATGCCTACCTAGTGAACTCAGACATCGGAGACTGGGCTCTGAAGGCACAGATCTAATTTTATTTAGGATTGTACAGGAAATATATAGGCACATTATCCAATCAGGTTAATATACTTGTTAAAGCATAACAGAATCAGTGTACAGGTGAACTATACATCGAGGTAATGTAAACAAACCAAGTATGCCTAAGTAATTCTGCCCAGCAACAGGTCTGAGACAAAGACTGGGAGGATGATAAGCTCCTGCACACAGCATGAGGCAAGGCAGCATGGGTGAACTCACATCATAGCTTGCTGGGATGCTTCATAAGTGAGGCATTCCCTCAGCTTCTAACTCAGCCTCAGCAGCTGCAAAGACCTTCATTTCATGGCAAGTTTTTACCATTACCTCAGTTTCTCTGTCCAGACTGTTCGGCTTACTTAGACCATGGTGTTAGTGACTGCTGTCAGATAGGCTTGAGGAATGTTCCCTATAGTCAACAAGGGAGGGAGGACAGGGATATGAAGACTCAGGTTGGGTTGTATATTCCTGCAAGATCATGAGGAGAGGAATAGCATAAGAGTCTTGGTGGAGGCACATGGTGGGTGAGAAAGAAATAGAAGCACCCAATTTGGTTAGGATGTCTCTTCACAGGAGGGAAATGGGACATATAGGAATTATCAAAACAGAATGAGTTAAGATTTGTCCAATATGGCAACTTATTGGAGGAGTTTGTAGCGGGTGATATGGTTTTCCCTCTACCCCCCAAATAGAGGATTTGTCAGGGGAAGTGGGTCCCCAAAATCCTGCAACACTGAAAAGGTGGTTCCAGTATCTAACTGCCTGCCTGCCATCATAAGGGTTGCCCAGGGCTCTTAAGCCATGGTGATCATAAGGTGTAGAAGTCCTGGACCCTTTCAGTCATCCATTGCCAATCCCAGTAAGTCACTGGGGAAAGGGGGTGAGGGTGACTTGGCACTTCTCTGAGCACCAGGGCAATTCACTGCCCAATGTCCTGGTTGGTGGCATTTTGGACAAGGACCTGGGGGCTGCTGGGAGTTGGGCAGGCTTGTGCCCAGTGGTTCTCTTTTCTGCCCTTGAGACATGGACCTGGAGGTCTTCTGGGAGGTAGGATGCCCCTAGTAGTAGCTGGCTGGGCAGGTCTAACTGGATGAAAGACTTTGGTTAGCATTTGGTATTTTAGTTTTTTTTTTGTTTTTTTTTTTCTTCTCTTCCATTATACACCCTGAATGTCACTACTAGAACTTCCGACTGTGGGGTAAGGGGTCCCATTGTTCAACCAACTCAGTTTAGCCTTTTTGTCTGGGTGACTTGGGAAAAATAATAAGTTTCAGGGTTCTGACTAATATTGTTTGAGTGTGGCCTTTGTGAGGCAACTCAGAAAGGTCAATGAGTTTTCAGTTTTGTCCTGTATTACTTCCTGAAGTTAATCAGGAAGGATTTTGAACATTGCATTAATGAGTTTAATGGTGGCCTTTGTGAGACCTGCAAGATGCGGGTTTGGAACTTGTCCTGCTGCAGATGCCCAGTCCACATGTTATAGTCCCATTGGGACTCCTTTTCTGGTACTGCTTCAACCCCAATGGGGTGGGTAGGGGATGATTGGTGAACCTCATCTGCATAGTTGTGCACCTGTTTCCAGACTCTCCTGTGCTCCTCAGGTGTCAAGGTGTTGGATATGATCATATAAATGTCATGCCAGATAAGGTCATAAGACGGCTAAGGTACTGAAATTCCTTGATGAAGTTTGTGGAATTGGAGGTGAAGGAGCCTAGCCACTTTTCCATCTGGGAAATATCAGAGAGCAAGAAAGGAACATGGAGTCTGGTCACTCCCTCCAAACTGGCCATCTCCTGTAGGGAGACTAGAACATGTGTATGGGAACCTCGTGGCAGGAGGACTGAGTGGGCTAGGCTGGGATGGTGGAAGCCAAAACAGAAGGGGTCAAAGGAGATGGAGGAGCAGGGGCCGGGGGCAGGGGCCTCTGCCATAAGGGACTGGTATGGGGGTGGCTGGTTAGCCAGATCAAAGTCAGAGGAGGAGGAGGGATTAGGAAAGGAAGGAAAAGTGGGAGGAAGTGAAGGTTTCATTGCCAAAAGGAGGTGTTTGGGTTTGCAGGAAAAGCAAAGATTAGGTTTAGGGTGCAAGAAAGAGAAAGCTTGAATGTAGAGAAATCTCTTTCCATTTTCCCCACTTGCTCACAGAAATTGTATAGGTCCCATAGAACACTGGGATCCGGGGTGCCATTAACTGGTCATTTGAATTGATTATCTAAAGGATATTGTGGCCAATATAATTACACAAGCAAATAAGTTTTGGTGGCTTTAGTCTGGGGGTCAAGTGAAGGGGTTTAAGATTGTGTGGTAGACATCCCAGGGGTGAATCTGCCAGAATGGAGGACCCAGATCCCATGGTGGAGACTGATAAACAGCCAAGTCAATGTCCAAGACGTCCCAAGGTTACAGACTAGTTGGCTAGAGATGAGGAGGCAACACAATAATGGGAGTTGTCACCCCTGTCAGGGTGTGCCTAGAAAAATCGAGGGAGTTGAGGACCTGGCGCCAAGAATTTTGAGAGGAAAAGTGAAGAGGAGCCTCAACCCAGAGAGAGAATCTCTACCATAAAGATCAGGGACCCATCTGTCAGATAAAGTCAACTAAGGGGGTCAGCTGTAACTGTAAAAGTCATGACTGGGGGAGCCCCCACTCCTCAGCCCCCTGAAGGGTGTCAGACAATCAATGGTCATGTCTTAGGTCAGCAGAAGAGTGTTTAAGTTGACTTACAAAAAGACTCACCAGTGGTGGATGTGGAACTGGGCGTCAGGGCAAATGGAAGGTGAGACCAGCTTCCAGAGGTCTGGGGTGTCAGATGGGGGTGGTCTACTCACCTAAGTGGTGGTGGCAAAGCCCATCAGATCCATGGCACCAACGAAAGCACCCAGAAAAACACTCCACACATGGAAACTCACACAAGAGATTTTATTAAGCTGATGAGCAGAGTGTCTGCCCTTAAGTGTGAGAGAGAGAGAGAGAGAAAGAGAAAAGGGCAGGAGAGCTATTCTTAAGCAGTGGAAGTTCGTGGGCTAATAACAATCTGACCAAAGACTGACGAGGAATATGGCGGGCTAAAAATCTAGGTTGTAAAATGGTGTGTGTGTCCGGGAGGGGGGGAGCAGAATAATGGCAGCAGCAAAATGGCAGGGGAGAAATGGCTGCAGCCCTGTCAACCTATTGTCCTTTCACTGTAGGTGAAACTGTATTTATATTTACTGGATGATTTTGAACATTGCATGAAATAGTTCATTGCATGAACATTGCCTTAAGTAAGTAATACTTCTACACTGGCTTTTTCTGAGTCATATTTATCTTGATTATCAATCTAGGCTCAGTTACCTTATAGTAAATTTGCCTAATGTTTTGAGTAATACAGCAGGGTCTGTTAAACTCAAGAGTTCCATAATTCTCTTCTCTTATGGTTAGGTTGCTTGGAATTGAAAGAAGACACCATTGAAAACCTCCTTGCTGCAGCGTGTCTTCTTCAGCTTCCTCAAGTAGTGGAAGTGTGCTGCCACTTCCTCATGAAGCTTCTGCACCCCTCTAACTGTTTAGGAATCCGAGCATTTGCAGATGCTCAAGGGTGCATTGAATTAATGAAGGTGGCCCACAGCTACACAATGGTAAGGATATTAATATTTTAATAATAGAGACACTGTATGATCAAGGATGGAAATAATTACTGTGATGACATTGAACAACTTTTTAACTTTAAATGAGTTTTGTACGCTTAGCACCTTTTCATTATTTTGTTACATGGGATATATTACCATAGTCATATCTCTTCTCAACATAAAGATACTCTATGTGATATAATTTATTATTGCTTGTATGGCTTTATTTACACTTTACAGATAATATAAGTATTAATACTGATTATTTGGGATTTCAAAGTTGTATAAACCAATTTTTCTTAATTATTGCATTATATCTATCTTTCTACATTCACTTCCATAGCTGCTGATTTTTATGTCTTCCGCATTTCTATTTCAAACATTAAATCATAGCACATTAAGTTTCCTACAGCTTTGCCTACATGATATATGGAGAAAAATTTACAGTTACACTGCATATTATACTTGAATATTGGATTCCAGAACTCTTGAGAACTTTTGTACTAAATATTTAGTTTCATAAAATAACTTTTCTTTGTTTACAAATTTTACTTTCCACACTGTTTTTATAATTCAAAAGTTTTAGTGAATATCACTCAGTAAATGTTTGTAAAATACATTAAGTGATTAAGCCTATTTTATATTTTCTCTTATATTTTCTTCACATTCAAGTATGCATTTTTACCAGCATTATAGACATTCTAAAAGTAGTTCAAATTGTATACTTTATATATGTGAACATTATGGTGTGAGCGGTTGATTTTTTGTTTTGTTTTGTTTTCCATAATTCCCATTCTTGAATAGAGTAACCTGTTACAACAGTTTGATACTCATCCAATTTTATGTGTAGAAACAATTACTCTAAAAGCACTTAATAATTACTCTAAAAGCACTTAATGTATTTTCTGACTTGGAGGAAACCTTATATAAATGTTAGCCAGTTTTGCAAGTGTTATTTTTACTAATATTATTAAGTTTTGATTGTTATAATTTGAAAAAAATCCAATTGTAAGGTATTATATAACTTTTTTCTTTTCAGCTCAAGGGAACCATTTATCAGAGATAAATCTCATTAAGCTTTATGGTTTCTGTTTCTTTCACAACTCAGACTTTGAAATTTGACATTTTTTAAATCACTGTTGAGAGTCAACCACATAAAAGTATTCTAATTGTTATTCTTAGATAGAGTTTTAATATGATTTTCATTTTATTCTTTAATCCCTTAAGCAGATTAGTACATTAGATGAAAATAGAAAAATTAAAAGGAGATTCATAAATTGTAATTCTATTGTCAAATCCTTTTTCAGAAGTATTCCATGACAGGACACAGTACTACTTTTGAAATTATATGAACCATAAAAAATCAGTGTAAACAAATACTTTATCAACCAAAATATCAAAGTCCATCTGCTGTCATTTAATTAGGCACATTTCATTACAATTAGAAGCTCCTGGCTTAGCTAAGCTGAAGAACAATATGCTTCCATATCCAGAGGGATGATGGTCCCTTCTGGTCTAGTTTCAAATTATTAATTTAGTAATAAAACTGTTTTTCTTGCAGCTGCTTAGATTGTTCTATAATTTCTCACTTAACAGTGACAATATTTTTAGAGATATTAAAAGATATACCCTATATGAAAATATATTTAAAGCAAATACAAATAGTTCTAAGATGCTGCACATTCCAAAAGTCTCTATATTAGTTTATTTTTGAAAATCTATATTGCTTAGATGTTGTGCCATGTCAGTTGAAATGTAAATGATTTCAAATTATTTTTAAAAACATGATGTTCCACCATATTCCAGTTGTTCAAGGTCACACTATTTAAGAGAAGAAAATTTACTATTTAGCTATTTTCCTAGAGCTCTATTTTACTGTGTTTCTAACACTTTAAAATTAGCATTTGCATGTGATATTACAGTTTCTCATTACATATTTGCCTCTGATCCTTGTCTAATCAGGCATATGTCTCCATCTAATCTATTCAATCTGCTTTGAAAGCAGATCTATTGTGCTGTATTTTCTTTTTTCTTTTTAACTGCTTTGATAGGAAATCACCCCATTTGTTCTATCTACTATATATAAAAAATGGAATTAATTTCTTTACTGACTCAAATTGTGTTTCATAAGTAATATTTACCTGGTCTATTTTTAAATTTTTTTGCTAAGCTCTTTAGCTGTGAACTGGATCTTCAAAGATCAGACCTTAATTTGCTTTTTATTATTCCTTTCATAAGATTTGCTATCTTTCCTTTGCAAATTTTACTCATTTATTTGGTGACAGCTATTGATTTTGTGTTAACGATTCCAAAATCTATCCAGGGAAGGTGACCTAGCTTGGCATTGGTTCATTTGCAAAATACTGGAAAATTTTGATTGCAAGCCCAAGATTAGGCAGACTTGTGAAACTAATTCAAAAACACAATTTTAAACTTTGGCTGCATGAATATAAAGATAGAATCAAAACCATTGAATGAAACAGTCCTACCACATTCTATTTAGATTTCATTATGAGACCCTTGCTTAATTCTGGACATCACACTTTTTAAAAGCAGCAAAGAGTGACAAAGACAGATGAGAATAACAAGAATGGAAAGTTTTTCGTGGTTGTGTCATATGAAGAAATGTTTAAAAAAAAATGAATGCTGAAGCTAAATAAAATTAAGGCATGACAATTTCTGCTTCATGTATTCTATGAATGCATTTTTATTGAAAATAGCAGTATTTAAGTGTTTCTCATTCTGTTTAAAATTTAAGAAGTATAATCAATTGTTTAAAGTTAAGTATTATATGAAAGTATAATTTCAGAATTCAACAACTTTGGATAAAGACGAATGCAGAGTCCTGAGTCTATTTCAGTCTTTCAATCTCTCCTTCTCTGCTGGGTGATCTCTTTCCACCAATCTTCATTGCTATCACCTCCAAATTCATCTCTCTGCCTTTTGTAGAAGATGCATAGAAATTCATTTCCTAGAAGTTCATTCCCCAATGGATTCTGATTTATAGTTTGCTAATAAGAGACAATCTTGGGACTACTTAGAAGCAGTTGCTCGGCTCCTTCTTGAGTCTCTTGTCTTCAGTCCTCCTGCCTTCACGCCAGCCTCCACCATGTCCATCAGGGTGACCCAGAAGTCCTACAAAATGTCCACCTCTGGCCCCCAGGCCTTCAGCAGCCGCTCATACACGAGTGGGCCCGGTGCCCGCATCAGTTCCTCCAGCTTCTCCCGGGTGGGCAGCAGCAGCAGCTTCAGGGGGAGCCTGGGCTCCAGCATGGGTCTGAGCAGCAGCTATGGTGGGCCTGGTGCTGTGGGGGGCATCACAGCAGTCACTGTAAACCAGAGCCTGCTGAGCCCCCTCAAGTTGGAGGTGGACCCCAACATCCAGGCTGTGCCGTACTCAGGAGAAGGAGCAGATCAAGACCCTCAACAACAAGTTTGCCTCCTTCATCGACAAGGTACAGTTCCTGGAGCAGCAGAACAAAATGCTGGAGACCAAGTGGAGCCTCCTCCAGCAGCAGAAGACTGCTCGCAGCAACATGGACAACATGTTTGAGAGCTACATCAACAATCTTCGGCGGCAGCTGGAGTCCCTGGGCCAGGAGAAGTTGAAGCTGGAGGCGGAGCTCGGCAACATGCAGGGACTGGTGGAGGACTTCAAGAATAAGTATGAGGATGAGATCAATAAGCGTACAGAGATGGAGAATGAATTTGTCCTCATCAAGAAAGATGTGGATGAAGTTTACATGAACAAGGTGGAGCTGGAGTCTCGCCTGGAAGGACTGACTGACGAGATAAACTTCCTCAGGCAGCTGTATGAAGAGGAGATCCTTGAGCTGCAGTCCCAGGTCTCCGACAAGTCCGTGGTGCTGTCCATGGACAACAGCCGCTCCCTGGACATGGACTGCATTATTGCTGAGTTACGTGCCCAGTACGAGGAGATCGCCAACTGCAGCCGGGCCGATGCCTAGAGCATGTACCAGTTAAAGTATGAGGAGCTGCAGACACTGGCTGGGAAGCACGGGGATGACCTGCGCCGCACCAAGAACGAGATCTCTGAGATGAACTGCAACATCAGCCGCCTCCAGGCGGAGATCGAGGCCATCAAAGGCCAGAGGGCATCCCTGGAGGCTGCCATCGCCAATGCTGAGCAGCGCGGGGAGCTGGCCATTAAGGATGCCAACGCCAAGGTGGCTGAACTGGGGGCCGCCCTGCAGCGGGCCAAGCAGGACATGGCGCCGGCAGCTGCGCGAGTACCAGGAGCTCATGAACGTCAAGCTGGCCCTAGACATCGAGATCGCCACCTACCGCAAGCTGCTGGAGTGCGAGGAGAGCAGGCTGGAGTCTGGGATGTAGAATATGAGTATCCATACGAAGACCACCAGTGGCTACTCAGGAGGACTGAGCACATCCTACGGGGGCCTCTCCAGCCCTGGCCTCAGCTATGGCCTCAGCTCCTTCCAGCCCAGCTTCAGCTCTGCTGGGGGCTCTAGCTCCTTCAGTCACACCAAGGCCGTGGTTGTGAAGAAGATTGAGGCTCGCGATGGGAAGTTGGTGTCTGAGTCTTCAGATGTCCTGCCGAAGTGAACGGCCTCAGTAGCTCCTCCCCCTCTCCTGCCTTCTGCTGCTGCCCCAGAGCCTGGGGGGAGGCAGCTGTAAGGGGGAAGCATAGGGAAAAAGAGACCCATCCGAGGTTCAGCCCTAGCCCTACCCACCCCTGGGCATCCCCTCTTTTGCCTGGAGTACCCCCTCTTGCCCATGCCCTTAACCCCAAACCAATTCATTTGTTTTTTTTCCAAAATAAAGCCTCGGGTGGCCCTGCCAGCTGAAAAAAAAAAAAAAAAAAAAAAGAGACAATCTTGGAAAAGAAAAAGATATTATTCTCCACAGGCAGTAAGATATGTAAGAAATGGACAAGTAGAATAACTTCCAAGCGAACCCTTGAAATCTATTGCCTTAACTGTTGCAGTTACGATGGTTGATGAGTGCCCTCTGGAGGGTCTTGAGGAGCATAGTTCCCCTGCTCAGTGCCTTTAAGAACAATTTCCAAATGAACTGTAGTTTAAGAAGGTTGAGATAGTGGAAACATCCCTGAACAGCACTTTCCAAAGTCCTTCCAATGGCTATTCAAGTCTATTTCCCTATCCACAATCTTTTCTATTAGCAATAGAGTGGTTTATTTTCCGAATCCAACAATCTCTTCAAACCTGCCCTGCTCCACGCACACACAGCAAGCTCCTTATTCTCAAGTACATAGTCTTTCATGCCTTGCTTCTAAAGTACTACCTGAGAATTTTCCTCAAAATTAAATGGAATTGAACTCACCTCATCTAAACATGTGTTGTGTGCTTTTATTACTTCTACCAGCTTCAGATACTTCTTTGCAGAATCCTTACTATGAAGTTCTAAATAATCCCTACATTTCCAATTAAATTCATCTGTCAAAGAAATATCAAAACTCCATGACATTATCTCCATCATTGGAAATTTTAGTATTTATTCCTTTCCTTAGGATTATGAAATATCATTATAGACTTCCTTATATAATTAATTATCTTTTTTATGTTTTTGTGACTGATCTTCACAAATATATTGCAAATTCTTTTGTTGGAGTATTTCCAAATTTTTTATCCTAACAAAGTGTCTACTACATTGTAATAAGTTAAATAATTCTCCTGTTTTCCCTGGGTATTTCTTTAGAATTGGAACTCTCAGCAGTCTCAGCAAGTATACATGTGGTTTGCTGCTGACATTTGTCCAATCACATGTCCTACCATGAATTTCCCTATATCATACAATTCCAGCTTTACTAACTTTCTTACTGTTTTTTCCTACATCAAGAATTATGATTTAAATGTAGATGTCTCCCCAAAGCACCTGTTAATGTAGGAATAACAGAGGGAAAATACTTAGATTATGAGAGCTGCAACCACTCAGTCCATCCCAGTTTAAATGAACTGACCAGCTGATAACTGCAGGCAGGTGGGGTTTAGGTGGAGGAGGTGGGTCACTGGGAGTGTGCCTAGAAGGGTGTATCTTCCCTGTGCCACCCTTCCCTACCCCAGCTTCCTGACCCAATCATGAACTGAACAGCTTTTCTCAGTTGGGCTCTTCCCCATGTTGTGCTGCCTTATCTTGGGCCCATAGCCGCGGAGTTGGTCATCTACGGACTGAGAATTCTGAAACTGTTAGTCCCAAATAAACTTTTCCTCCAAGTTTTTCTTGTCAGTTATTTTAGTTGCAATGAGGAAAAGGTAACTAAAACATCAAGCATATCATGTGATACACTTTGCTCTTGCTTTCCTCTGCCAGAAGCTCTCTTCTACCAAATGTGAATATCACTTTCTCCTCTGCCTCATTCAAAATTGCTGCTGAATTGTCACTGAACAGAGACCTCTTCTCTGAACATTCCATTAGAGGTGGCACTGCCTTTAAAGCTCTCTCTTTCCTTACACATCTTTACATGTTTTTGAGTGCTCATTATTTCCTTGATTTTATTTCTCTGTTGTAATTATTATCTACCTGCCGTGTGTGTATGTGTGTATGTGTGTGTGTGTGTGTGTGTGTGTGTGTGTGTGTGTGTGGTGCTGGGGATTGAACCCAGGGCCTTGTGCTTGCGAGGCAAGCACTCTACCAACTCAGCTATACCCCAGCCCGACCCACCACATTTTTATTATAGCTTCTTCTTCTTCTTTTTTTTTTTTTTTTTTTTTTTTTTTCTTCCTCTTTTTCAGTACTGGGGATTAACCCAGGGGCTCTTAACCACCTAGGCACGTCCCCAGCCCTTTTTATATTTTATTTAGAGATAGGCTCTCACTGAGTTGCTTAGGGCCTCATAAAGTTGCTGAGGCTGTCTTTGAACTCGTGATCCTCATGCCTCAGCTTCTCCAGCTGCTGGGATTGCAGGTACATGCCACCACACCCTGCTGTTGTACCTTTTTGGTATTAGTTTTCTAAACATCTCTAACCTAAGAATCTAGATGAATGGTTACACCTCATATTCATTATTGAATGAGTAAGCGAAGGGCTGAGATACTGCTGATGACTCTGTACCAGGTACTGTAGAAGTGGCACTGAGACTGCAAGAACAAACTAAATAGACATGAAATTGCCCTTAGAGTCAAGGTCAATATGTTGAGTGAAATAAATTGTCACCATAAGTGGTAATTATTTGGTTACGCATATAGATATGTGCATATGAATATGATAAATGCTACAACCAAAAATTATAAGATGCTATGAGGGAATGAAACATGAAAAGCCTCTTTAAACAAGTGATGCTTATCCTAAGTTGTAAAAGATGAGGTAGAGTTAGTGTGGGGAAGAGTTGGCTAAAGAATGTTCATGACAGAGGGAAATGGATGTGCCAGTGATCTGAGGTGGGAAGGAGCTATTTATGTTTAAGGAAATTCAAGTGATATAGGATGGTGGGGAAGAAAGGGAAGCAAAATAATGTTTGAATCTTGAGATTTAGGCCAAACCAAATTTCAGTGGGTTATGGAGACTGTTAAGAATTGGGATCTTTGTCTTAAATTTAAAATTATACCATTAAATTTTTTTGAGCAAATAAGGGCCAAATTTTAATTTTGAGACATCACCAGCCCAGTATAAGGACAAGGCAAAAGGTGAGAACAAAACTAAAGGTTGATACTTCAGATGTACTTATTGGGAGAGAGAGAAAGAAAAAGAGAGAGGTAGCTCTATTTTCTGACATTTTGTTTGGCACATTACAGGCAGCTCTGTTGAGGGTCATACTTGCCATTACTGGTACTGTGGTGCCATATGTTATGTGTGTAATATGTGTCAGGTATCGTTCTGAGTGTCAAATACACTTATTTAATTTATTCCTTCCAAAATTCTGGCAAGACAAGACATGGATTAATTCCATTCTACAGTTGACAAATTTATGGCTTAGGAGTGTTAACTAATCACTTAGAATCAATGGATAAAATAAGCTAGAATGAGGTATTAAACTTAGTATGTACTGTCATAATGCAAATTTCATGTATTTGATATGAATGAATATGCTAATCGCTATACAGTAATTACATTTCACTCTTATTAGAACAAATTTCCAATATTCAGAACACAATACACAGATTACTTCATATGGGTATAATAAACCTCAAATATAGATGCTATCAAAGACCTCCATGAAGATTTTGTTCCTCAGTTGTGTTTTGTTTTCTTCCATTTCCCTGCTCATTTTGCAACTTGGTTTCTGCCCAATGCTATCAGCCTGGCTTTCAGTATTTCTCTAGATGTATTCTGGAAGCAGAGGCAGTGGACATATGACTAATTAGTGAATACTTTGTTCATCAGTAGCCTTGACATAGGGAAGAGAAAACCTGGAGCATGAAACCTTCCAGAGTCAATGTAAGGGTAGCTGCCTTTCAGTCTGGTGGTATTAAAGATCTTATGCTTTGGAAATTTGTCTTTCAGAACTATTAGAGTTATGCCCAAGAAAAAGAATGAATTTATCAATGTGGTTTCTGTTAATGGTTTTGAAATACCTGACATGTCTCATGGTTTCTTGCTAGAAGCATGCTTTTTCTCTTTAATAGTAACTCTTTCAATAAACCATAGATTAGAGTTTTTTTGGAGGAATAGATGGAGTTTAAATTTCCTTGCACATCTAAGTCACCAAAATAAAGTTCATTCATTTTTCTTGACACTAAAATGTGATACATTAGTATAAATATTGATTTTGTTTTTGAGGTAGTGGAGATTTTACAGGCATTATACATGTTAAGCATACATTCTACCACTGAGCTACATGTCCAGCCCTTTCCAGTGTTTGAGATAGGGATTTGCTAAATTGCCCCAGCTGGCCTCAAACTTGTGACCTTCCTGCTTTGCCATCCCAAATATATGGGATTATAGGTGTGCTCTACCATGTCCTCCTTAAATTGATTTTTAATGCCTTTTCCCCTCTTTTATTCATTTCTTTCTTTCAATTGCTTTTCAGTATCTCACATTCCCATATAGTCAGATGACAAGTTTAAGTTATATGTGATTGTGTAAGTTGAAAATTATCAAAGTTTGACTTTCAAATTTCTTAATAGATTGAGCAGAAATGTCAGGATAGATATAGTGAGTAGTTGTGGGGAACAGTGCTATTGAGATTTAATGATCACAAACACTGGAAAAAGCCTGTGGAAATCTGCGTGGAAAATAAGTTCCTCTTATTTTTCTGGTTTTATTGTTCTCAATGTTCTCTGTTTCTAAATTAGACTGACTACTGTTTTTTTTTTATGATTATCAAAATCAAATTAGGTATTTTTCCATCACCACCCATTCTGTCCTTCAGATTGCAGGAACTTGTATACTCTTGACAGGCAGTTTTTACTTGTGCTTTAAATTAAGATCATTGGTAAGGCTTGTTGGGACTAATGACACGTTAACTAACTCAGGCTGGACTCCTTACTCCCTGGCGCGTGAGCAAGATCAAGGCCTCAAAGGCGGTTTCAAAGGTTAATGACGATAAATTGGACCACTGTCAGGGATTGGTTAACAACAGTTCTGCAAACGTGATCAGCTCCTGCTTGCCATATAGTCCTATGGGACTCTCACCTGCGTGAACCTCGCGGGCCTTGCTGACCTTTAAGCTGATTGGTTCCTGCCTAGCCTCTACCCTACATAAAAGCTGTGTGATTTCCTCAATAAACGAGTTCCTGCTGTGACTGGTCTCCCTGACACGTCTGATTGTCCTCAGCTTGGAGGGCTGGGTGCAGTTGGTCAGTCGGCCCTACTTTTCTCGGTCTGGCCTTGTTGGGGAGTGCTCCCTTCCCTTGTCACTGGTCGAGAACAGAAAGGGGGCTAAAGACCCCGACAAAGACTACCTGCTAAGACTAGAGTTGACTTTAATAGAGGGGTAAAAAAAATTGACTTTTAATTGCTTTTAGTGTGATGTGTCAATAGGTTATTCAGATTGCACTGAATAATTTGGTAGGAATGTATTTAAGATAGTAATATTATAATGAGTAACTATTCACCAGTGTAATTGCAATTTGACTACATAGAACATTTCAGTTGCAATTAATAGAGGTTCTTTTTTGTGGGGGAGAGGAGGGGTTACTGAGTATTGAACTGATGGGTAGTTTGTCACTGAACTATATTCCCTAGGCCTTTTTTTAAAACTTTATTTTGAGGCAAGGTCTCCTTACATTGTCCAGGATTGTCTTGATCTTGAGATCTTCCTGCCTTAGTCTCCTGTGTAGTTGGGTTTACAGTCCTATGTAACCATGCCCTGCTCAATTTTCAGAGTTCTCTAAAATAACCACAGTTAAATGTGCATTGGTGAGAATTTTAAGTATTATTTCAACACAATCACAGAGTATCTAATAATATAGTCCATTTCTTCTATTCAGGTAGTGTTCAAACATGTTTCAATGTCAGGTTTTTAGGTTCGAACTTGAACATTCCATTAAGAAATGAACCCCCTGTGCTTCATTGTTGCTTATGATGAAGAAGAATTTGATGATAATATTAATCTACTTAAAAGACATTCCATTTATTTCAAATTTCCTTCATTTGCGTTTTTAAGTTTTCATTTGTTCCTCTGAGCTATCTCTAACACAATATAGTACACAGCTTATAAAGCCACAACATAAAAAGACATGTACAACTTACTATCCAAAATGTATTATCTTTTCTTTATTGTCTACCAGATTTAAGCTTTTGTAGACATATTATATGTCTCATGTTGTGGCAATAATATAAATAATACAACTTTAAGAAAGGACACTCAAGTTTAAAATATCTTATAAACACACATTTAAAGCATTTTCATAACATCTTGAAAGTAATCCCTAAGTGATTTCAATCATTTTATCTGTAGAATTATCATTGGTGGCAAGTGACAATCTCTTATTATTAGAATAGTTCAAAAAAGTCTTCCAGAGAGATAGGAAAAGGAAGAAAAAACAGAAATTCTTGCCTATAAGTTCTTTTCACTTGACAATCACAGTGTTCAATAAATGACATCAATAATTTTCTTTTCTTACAAATAAGAAAAGACATCTAAATTTATGTATATGAAAGTCTCATTTTACTATAGTAATTTCACATCATAAAATAGTATTGTAGATTACTTGCATTTTCTGATGAATCACATTATTATGGAACTAATTTCTTTTTATGTTTCCTTCTTAGATCTTTCTTTTAATGCTTTTTCCCTGTTAAGGAGTATATTTATTCTTTAGATGTTTAACAGTAATTTTTAAAGTGAAAAAAAAATGCAGAGGGATCGATTAGAGTTCAAAAGAAACATGATAAATCAATCTTTGCCTGAGGGCAAAACCAGTCTGCCCTTTGTACATATACATGTCAGGATAGAAATGGGCCATCTCTGCTCTTAAAAGAATGTTTCAGAACTTAGTGTACTGCCAGAAAAAGCTCAAGGATATCAGATGCTCCCCTCAGATCCCAATTTTTTCTAAATATATTAAAGCTACACATAGAGTTATCTTTTAACATCATTTGTGGAAACAAACTTCCCCTGACTTGTTCATAGTTCTTTTCTTAGAGCTTAGTATATCACCTTTCTTATTCTAGGTACACAATAAAGTATGTTTATAAGAATATATTAATACTTTCACATTTTAATAATTAAAAATATTATACATTTAATAACCCTAAATTAAGGGAAAGTTTATAAATATTGATAATTTCAAGTAAAAATTTTATCCCTAAACCAGAACAGTTTGAAAAATTTATTGTGTCATTGTATTTTTCTTACTACCTTATTAGTAGGTGTAAGCATAAATAAATATAAACAAGATGTGCCTATGTTCTTTAGAATTCACCAACATTTTCAGCTCTTTGAAAACTGTTGAAAAGGTAATGTAATATTCTATAATGCATACATACAATTTTTAAAATGAAATAAGAGTTCTCAATGGTTATTTTATATTCAAGGTCTATATTTAATTATCTCATATTTCAAATGAAAATTGTATTTCATTAGTTTTCATGGAAAATGATGCTATAAAGGAATAAATTCAAAACCTGGTGTGACATACAGAAGGCACATAATAAAGAAACAATTACTAGTAGACCAAATGTACCCTATTTTCACATGATAGCAATTGTATAAAATAACACATCATAATGAAAAATTGCTGGATCCTAGTAAGCAGAAGTGACCCAAAGTTTGAAGAATGTGATTCAGATCTGGACCTAAGTAAATTCAATAAATATTTTAATTTAGGTTGTGATCTTGATTCCAATTAGCAGTTCATAACTTCAAAACATTTTTTAACAGAGGAAAATTTGAACAACATGGAAGATATTTAAATTCCACTAAAGTTGTATAATTTATAAATATTAAAATAATTGATTTCTTGAAAACAATGAAAGAGCACATTTTAATCAAAATTATCTGTTTTGTCAGTATTATACAGTATGCTTATTTAAAACTGAATAAGTGTCCACATTGTTTTTTATAATATTATAAGCAATTGTTAAAAATTTTTTATATTTTGTTTGGATCTACAGTTAAAAGAACGTAGAGACTTCCAAACATAGAGATAGAATTTCATTTCATTCCCAGTTCTATTACAAAGGAGATTAAGATAATTACTGATTACATTATAAAGTGATTTTATTTTTACTTCTGCCGTATGAATAAGAATAAATGATAAAATTCAAAACCAAATGATTTCAGATACCATGAAATTTAGAAAATACTTTTTCAAATAAATATATCATGCTTGAACTGGAAGAAAAATTGATGAAATTGACATTTGTTAATGTACAGAATTAAATTTTTATAGATACTTGGGTGTTTGGTTTTGTTTGTTTTGTTTTGGTTTGTTTTTGTCTCATGGCATTACCTGATTAAGGCATATGTGTATAAATTTACATACTTTAATTGGTTTATGTATTGAGATTGACTACATATATTAATCAAACAAGGCAGTTTTTTTAAGTAGTGAACTCTATACTAACTGTACCTTACATTTTTACTTTATATTTTTAAATTTTGCACAAAAACAAAACTGTAAAAATTGTACCTAATAATAGGGTACTGTGTGATGTTTTAAAAATTCAAAATCTTCACAGACCATGATACAGTTGTATTATTATCATCATTGCCTTATTAACTTCTACATTTTAAACTTTTGTAAGTTCGATAAAGAAATAGAAACATAAAAGTAGGCAATAATAGTACATTACCTAAATTATTTAAGTTTGCTATTTTATGCATACCGACAGATATCACTTGTGATGCACTGAAGTGCTTTTATCCTCTTTTTGAAGGAGACTGTAGAAAATTCCATTTTCTTTATTATAGGAGAAAATTCATTATATACTGAAGGCTTGAAAACTACAACCGTTTCAAAGACTCTAAAGCTTCGTTTTTAAGTGACCAATGATGCGGTGTGCATTTGAACAACTTGCTTTAGTAGGTAATGAGCTATTTTAGTCAGCTTTTTTGCCACCGTGACCAAAGACCTGACAAGAACAATTTTACAGGAGGAAAATTTATTTGGGGGATCATGGTTTCCGAGGTCTCAGTCCACAAATGGCCTACTCCCATGCCTCCGGACTTGACCTGAAGCGGAACATTATGTGGTGGAGGAAGGCAGCTCAGGACATGACCATCAAGATGCAGAGAGAGCTCCATTCTTCAGAGAAACTATAACCCAAAGACACTCCCAAAGGACCCATCTCCTCCAGCCACACCCTACCTTCCTCCAGTTACCACTCAGTTAATCTCTAATCATTTCAACTGTAAACCTTCTTGCAAGGTCTCCCTCATGAGCTTTTGGGGGACATGTCTTGGTTAGTTTCCAGTGGATTGAAATAGTATTTGGCACAGAAAAGACCATTATTTTACTAGAACATTTAGAATCAAAAGTAAAACATTTAGTAAACCCACTTGAAATCCATCATAGTATATTGACTCTCTGTTTTCCTTTTTTAAGTCATAAAATTGTCTGAGAATTATTATTGTTTTACTTCAAGAAGGCAGAAATATGATATATATATAAATATATATAAATAAGGTCTATATAAATAAGATTTGGTAATAACTTTAACCAAAACAACAACAAAACAACAATAATTTGTAAACTACTCAGAATAAATAAACTTTTTGGCAGCATATGCAATAGACATATGAATAAAGAAGTTTCAGGTTCTAAGCAAAAATTGTTTTAAAACATCTGATAGATCAGCAGATGAGAATTTTACCAACTCCAAGCATCTGCCTGGGTTAAGAGGAAGACACAGGCTGTCAACTCTTATTCAGCTGTGTTCATCAATACATTACATTTGCATTAATAAAATTGATATATTTAATTGACATAAAATCAAAACCTAAGTACATATAGTAGTGAAGAGTTATCCTTGTATTTAGAGAGGCCAATGTAATATATCTGAGTTATATTATAAAAAATGCATAATATCCTATATTAGTTTTTTTGCTATTATTGTTTTAGCTCCAAGCTGTAACTAATAGATTTTATAAAAATAGTATAATTTTCTTAATATTAAATACTGTAACATAAAATTTTGTGAATAACTAACCTTAGAATGTATGACATTTATCAATGTTAATTTTTCAAGGAATCTATGATACTATAGAGTACCACTAAGATTAAAGAGAAAACAATGGTCAGAATGTTGGCATGGGTATTCTGGAATAATCCCAACCATATAGACACTGTAGAATTTCTCATGCTGTTTTAAAAACTAGGGGCCAAAAATCTGGACTATACTTATTTATTAATTAATTTTGTTCAGAATACTTTCCCAACTCTGCTGCTTGAATTTTGGGCAACAAACGCAATTTTCACCTAGTTCATTTTAATGTTTTATTATATTTTTTATAACTGAAAGCTTTTGATATTTCAATACTAACTTTGAACAAGAAAAAAGGTAAAGTATAAAGAAAAAATTTCATAGAAAACTAAGAAACTTGACATTTAATGATGTTTAATGCAACTATGTGTCTTTTAGCAGATCATTCGAGATTTCTCTCATCACTGAAACAAATGAAATTTGTCAGAGATTATCAGCGTGGTCTCTTGTGATTCTTTACAGCCTTATGAGTCTCCAAATATCCTGTTAAAATTTAAGTTCCATAAAATGCAAATGTTTTTCAAGATAATGTTGATAAGCACCACTTTATCACCAAGCAATAAAACTTAATGTCCTTAATAGAGGAACACTGATAACAGTAGGTGAGCAAGGAATGATTCTTGAAGTGTCATTTTCCTACTTCAAAATATTTTGCTTTAAAGCAGTATCAAGACATAATTCACAGCCATAAATTTATCAATGTAAAATGTGCAGTGTAATGAATTTAACATATTCAGAGTAATGCAAACACCACAATTTTAGAACATTTTTCTATTCAAAAAGGAACTCTTCTTGTTAACTTTCCATTTCCTCCCAAGTTCACCAATATTTACAACCAATAATCTACTTTCTGTCATTTATTTATTTGATTTATAGAAATTTCTCATAGAAATTGCATTATAAAATATGTGGTCATTTGCATTTGACTTCTTTTTTTTCAATATATTTTCAAGTCTCATTCATGTTACAGCATGTATCAGTGCTTCATTTTTCATTGCACCATACATATGTACTCCATTTTATTTATCCACTCGTCAGATGACAAATATTCAAGTTCTTTATACTTTGGGGTTTTATGATTAATGCAGGTATCAAAATTCATATATAAGTTTCATGTAGAGATAATACTTTTATTTCTTTTTGGTATGTATCTAGGAGTGAAATGATCATGTGGTCACTTTGTGTTTAACATTTCTTATTGATTACAGCCATCCTAGTGAGTATGAAATGTCCTCTTCTAATTTCTATTTGCATTTTCCTGGTGCCTAATGCAATGTAGTCTCTTTTCATGTATTCACTGGACATTTATACATCTTCCTTGAAAAAATGTCTTTCAGATCTTCTGCCTATTTTTAAATAGAGTTGTTTGAGACACTTAAAATTCAAAGAAGTAAAACCAAGAATCAATAAATGAGACAACATCAAATTACAATGCTTCTACACAGTAAAGGAAATGATTAAGAGTATGAAGATAGAACCTATAGAGTGTGAAAAGACCTTTGCCAGCTACTCCTCCAACAGGGATTGATATCTTGAATATATAAAGAACTCAAAAACCTTAACACCAAAAACTAAATAATCCAATCAATAAATAAGCAAAAAAAAAAAAAAAACACTAAACAGATATTTCTTAAAAGAAGAAAACAAATGGCCAAGAAATATATATTTAGTTCAATACATATACATAAAACATTGCAATCCCTAGCAATCAGGGAAATGCAATTCAAAACTATTGAGATTCCAGTTAGAATGGCAATCATCAAGAATACAAATAAAAAAAAGAATACAAATAATAATAAATGCTGGCAAGGACAATGGTAAAAATCTACACTCATACATTGTTGGTAGTACTGGCAATTAATAGAACCACTTTTGATAGCAGTATGGAGATTTCTCAACAGACTAGGAATAGAATCATCATATCCCCCAGCTATCCCACTCCTTGAATTGATCCAAAGAACTAAAATCAGCATATTTTAGTGCTGTAGGTACCTCAGTGTTTATACCAGTGCAATTCACAATAACCCAGTTATGGAATGAACCCAGGTGCCTTTCAAGAAATGAATAGATTAAGAAAATTCGATATATATACACAATGGAGTTTTACTCAACTGGAAAGAGGACTGAAACTATGGTATCCCTAAAGAGGATGCAACTGGAGAACATCATGCTAAATGTTGTAAGGCAGACTCAGAAAGTCAATGGTCAAATATTTTCTCTTATATGTAGAAGCTAGAGCAAAGTAATGGGGAAAAAGTGGGGAGGCAGATCCCATGAAAAGCAGGGAGAAGATCAGTGGAGAGGAGGAAGGAGACTGAGTGGGAGGGAGGAGGGATGGGGAAAAGGAGAAAATACAGAATAAATTTGACCAAATTACATTACATATATAAATATGTTACAGTGAATTTCATCTTTGTGTGTATCTGTAAAGCATCAATTTGAAAAAGTAAAAGAGACACATCATGTAGATCCACAAAAATGGGGTCCTAACTAGAATAAGATATAATCTGTTTGTATAATTTTATCAAAATGGATTCTACTATTATTTATAACTCAAAAGAAGCAAAAAAAAATTTTTTTTAATTTATAAAATTAAAGAAACAATAAAAAAAAATAGAAGGAAGACCAGTAGAGGAGGGGGAATAAGAACAGGGAGGAAGGGAAGAATAGAGGAAACACAGGGGAGAGAAATGAAGCAAAGTTATGTCAAAATGAAATCCACTATTCTGTATAACTATAATATATGAATAAAAACATTTGAAAATAAATTGGATTATTATTCAGTTGTAAAAATTCTTAAAATATTCTAGATATCAAGTCCCTTATCAACTGTGAATTGCAAATATTTTCTGCCACTCTGTGGGTTGTCTTTTCACTTTCTAATGATGTTCTTTAAGGCAATGGTTTCAAATTTGATGATGTCCAACTTAACCTTTTTTGCTGTTTGTTTTTTGTGCTTTTGATTTAAGAAACCATTGATCAATCCAAGGTCACATGATTTCCACATATACTGTCACAGTTATTTCCACATATATGACCATTTAGGGGATTTGTGGTTTGGGCTCTTATATTTGGTTCTTTAATTTACGTTGATTTAATTTTTTTAATTCATTTTTGTTGTAAACAAATGGGATACATCTTGTTTCTCTGTACATGAAGTAGAGGCATACCATTTGTGTAATCATACATTTACCTAGGGTAATAGTTTTTGATTCACTCTGTTATTTTTTTTCTTTCCCCCACCCCTTTCACCCCTCTTATCCCTCTATAGAGTCCCTCCTTCCTCCATTCCTGCCCCCTTCCCACCCCCTATATGTGTCATCATCTACTTATCAGTGAGATCATTCATCCTTTGGTTTTTTGAGATTGTCTTATCTAACTTAGCATGATATTCTCCAATTTCATCCATTTGCCTGCAAATGCCATAATTTTATTATTCTTTATGGCTGAGTAATATTCCATGGTATATAAATACCACAGTTTCTTTATCTATTCATCAATTGAGGGGCATCTGGGTTGGTCCCACAATCTGGCTATTGTGAATTGAGCAACTCTGAACATTGATGTGGCTGTATCTCTGTAGTATGCTGATTTTAAGTCCTTTGGGTAAAGGCTGAGGAGTGGGATAACTGGGTCAAATGGTGGGTCCATTCCAAGTTTTCTAAGGAATCTCCAGACTGCTTTCCAGAGTGGCTGCACTAATTTGCAGATCCACCAGCAATGTATGAGTGTACCTTTTTCCCCACATCCTCTCCAACACCTATTGTTGCTTGTATTCTTGATAATCGCCATTCTAATTGGGTTGAGATGGAATCTTAGGGTAGTTTTGATTTGCATTTCTCTTATTACTAAAGACGTTGAACATTTTTTCATATGTTTTTTGATTGCTTCTAGATCATCTTCTGTGAAGTGTCTGTTCATATCCTTAGCCCATTTGTTGATTGGGTTATTTGTATTCTTGGTGTAGAGTTTTTTGATTTCTTTATATATTCTGGAAATTAGTGCTCTATCTGAAGTATGAGTGGCAAAGATTTTCTCCCACTCTGTAGGCTCTCTCTTTGCATTGCTGATGGTTTCCTTTGCTGAAAGAAAGCTATTTAGTTTGAATCTATCCCAGTTATTGATTCTTGCTTTTATTTCTTGTGCTATGGGAGTCCTGTTAAGGAAGTCTGATCCTAAGCCAACAAGTTGAAGATTTGGACCTACTTTTTCTTCTATAAGATGCAGGGTCTCTGGTCTGATTCCGAGGTCCTTGATCCATTGTGAGTTGATTTTTGTGCAGGGTGAGAGATAGGGGTTTAGTTTCATTCTGTTGCATATGGATTTCTAGTTTTCCCAGTACCATTTGTTGAAGAGGCTTTCTTTTCTCCATTGCCTATTTTTGGCACCTTTGTCTAGTATTAGAAAATTGTATTTATTTGGGTTTGTGTCTGTGTCCTCTATTCTGTACCATTGATCTACCTGTCTATTTTGGTGCCAATACCATGCCATTTTTGTTACTATTGCTTTGTAGTATAGTTGAAGGTCTGGTATTGTGATTTTTATATGTTGTGAGATAGGGGTGTAACTTTATTTTACAGCATCCAGTTTCCTCATCATATATCAAAATGATTACTTTTTCCACTGAATTTTCTTGGCAACCTGGTCAAAAATCAGTTGACTATAAAGGTGATGGTTTATTTCCTACTCTCATTTATTTTTCATTGAGCTCCATGTTTGTCATAATGTCAGTAAAACACTCTCAATTTACTGCAAATCAAGTGTCAGTAAACTTTGTATTTGGCAAGTGTGAGGTCTTCAATTTTATTCTTTTTTAAGATATTTTAGCTATTTTTGGTCTTTTGAATTTTGATGTAAAATTGAGGAAAATTTCATCACTTTTTTTTATTTTTACAGACAGTGTTTTGATTAATTTTACACAAAGGGGGTACACGATTTTGTTTCTATGGTTGTACACAATGTAGATTCATAAGATTTGTGTAATCATATATGTACATAGGGTAATGATGTCTGTCTCCTTCCACCATTTTTGATCACTTTTGTTGCAAATCAGACAGCTGAGATTTTTATAGGTATTGTACTGAGTTTATAAATCAGTGTGTGGATTATTTCTATCTTAATATTTAGCCTTCACATCCATAGACATTAGATACATTCTACTTATTTAGACTAATTTTTTCAGCAGTGTTTTTAGTTTCCAAAGTATTTGTTTAATACTTCTTTTGTTGAATTTATTCTTGTTTTCTTCTTTTTGATACTATCATAAACTGAATTTCTATCTATATTATATTTCCAGATTGTTCCTTACACCAATGCATTTGCTACATCATTTATTTAGCATACTATTCTTTTCTTCTATGATGCTTTGAACAATTTTCAATTAAAAAACTATTAAGTGCTATTTCAATGCTTTTGTCCTTTAGGAAGAATTTTCCTGAAATTCTAAACATATATACATATTCCCATTTTACAGACGTTCAGAAGCTTTCCTCCAAATATTGTATTGTATTTCAAACTTTGGAATAGGTAATTCAAAAGACTCTTCCTGAATTCAACTCATAACACATAGAATGTTATGTAGAACTTTTTCTGCATACTGACTTAAAAGATAGTTTACTATTTATTAATTGATTTATACATATTATATTTGAGTAATTTTATTGTCATTTAAAGTAGCAATTTTATGATTATCCCCTATTCCTTGCCAACAATTTTAGTGTGTTTTGTATTTGTTTGTTTTAATGCAGTTCTTTGGAAAGGACTTGAGTACTCACTTAATTTTAAAAGCAATATAAAATATACACTTTGGGAACTACTAGTTATTATAACTTTTGGAAGAAAAGTAAAAATTGTTTCTTACAATAAAAAGGACAAAACAGAAATGAAGGAAAGAAATCTAATATCTTCCCAACCAGATAAAGCATACTGATTAGTCTCTTCACAGCACCTAAAAGTGCTTAAGGTTGAAGTATTGATACAATTTAAATGCACGGTTGCTTTCACTGGAATAATGTATCTCTATGTAGGCACAGACACATATACAACATAAATATAAACATAATATGTGCACATATATACATTCATATACCAAGATTTTTCCATAAAAATTATTGATTTTAGCTTTACCTTTGTGACATAATACATTCAATAGTATAAATTATTTCAAAAGTATGCTTAATTTATATTTATTCTTTCTAATATATTCAGTATATTGATCTCCTATAGAAAAAGAAAGTATTAGCATAATCTCTGAAATTCTAAAGACCTAATACAGGATAATGCTGCTTGGAAGTTACTGTAAACTTTCCCTATGATTGACAGAAAGTCCTTTATGCACAGAAGAGCAATGTCCCTATAGATAGGAAAAATTGTGTTCTCATTCTACAGATAATAAAACTGAGACACAATTAGCTTAAGTGTCTTTTTCAAGACCATTTAGTTAATAAATTGTCAATCTTTAATTTGAACCTAGAGTAGAAGGATCATCCACTTATAGCAATTGTCTGATGTTATAATTACAAGGTTATATTTGATAATTATTTGATAAATAATTATCAAATATTTGGATAATATTTGAACAAAAATATTATCCAAATATGAAGGTAAGTTTTCAAAAGTTACTTTATTAAAAGAAACCTTGAGTTAGGGAAACATTGTACATGGTGCTTTGCAGTAGATATCAAATGTGAACCATATTTGTAAAGTACTTTAAGAAATATAAAATGCTAGTTAATGAAGGAACTATTAGAGTTAAATCAACACACCTACATTCACTTCCACTTTTATGGGAGCAGTAACCACCGTCTTTTCACTCATATTCTTAATCACAGTCCTCTTCTATCTTTAGAAATATTTTTCTTTAAGCCAGGTGTGGTGGTGCACACCTGGAATCCCAGAAGCTCAAAAGACTGAGGCAGGAGAATTGGCAAGTTCAAAACCAGCCTCAGCGATTTAGTGAGGCTCTAAGTAACTTGGCAAGACCCTGTTTCAAAGTAAAAAATAAAAAGGGCTGGAGATATGACTCAGTGGTTAAGCACCCTTGGGTTCAATCCCTCTCACCAAAATAAATAAATAAATAAAATCTATTAAATATCTTCTTTCTTTGGTTGTCAGCTTTTTCTTTGGACTGGTGCCATCTAACCAATGTGCTTTTCTTTCTTTCCATGTCTACTCCTATCCACTTCAAAACACAGTCTTCAGGTACTGTACTAATTAATAGAAGAAAGGGACAAAAGAAGATAGTTCACCTTAGTAGATTGTAAATTCTTTTAATAAAGACAGAAAGATTACGTTAGCTAGAGATTATGCTTTCAAGGGATTTGGGGGCAGTCAGGAGGTAAGGAACAGTGATTTATCCTCTCCCTACCTGCTTCTCATTCTTTCCCCCTCCCTGCAATCACATTCTACCACATACTCTCTAATCAAGAACAGGCAATCCGCAAAGTCCAAATATAGATTCATAAAGCTTGTTTGATCTGGGTTTCAAATGAAATCATTATTTTAAAAGATCCTACCCAGAGGTCAAAAGACAAATCAATACAGAGCACAAAACAGAACACTTGGTGTTCACCAGTTTTGAGCACATTCATATGATAAGGTTTCTTATGATGTGGATAGAAAAAAAAATGGAAATCCTCAAATTTTTTCATAGGCATGAAGAGGTAGTAAGTTACAAAATGACGTCCAAGCTTTAGGTCACAGTGAATCCACAGGTCTTTATATTCTGGAAAAATGATTACCTGAGAGACTAAGGCAGCTTGATTAGGACACTGAGAAATAACTCCCCGAAATATTATGATCATGTTTCTATATTGAAACAACCTATATACTATATTTGAGATAGGATCACCTAATTTCAAATACCACTAGATTACTTATTAAAGGTCATTTTGTATTACTTAATATTATATTATGAGACATAAAAGTAGCTGGTTTACTTGTAAACTGAGTACACATTTATAAAAACATAAAACATGACTTTAATGAAAAGTAAAACCCAAGTTTCACACAAACATATATTAAGCCCATGCCAAATAATTTATGATCCCTGTTTCAAGAATAAGAGTATTAGAAGGATGTTAATATAAGATTATAGTCGGTATAAAAAGAATGCTAAAATAAACTTGTAGAGTTAAAGACAAACAGGTTAATATCATATAAAGCAATAAAATCTCAAACCTTAGTATTGTCTTTTTCACAAGGCAGATAATTTACAACCATCAATCTCCTGCAAGTAATATGAAATTTCATAGAACTTAGACTCTAATCACTAGAAATAGTAAAGCACACTGAGGTATATTTCCTCAGTAAGATAAATAGTTTTCCAATGGTAAATGTTAGATAATGTCCCTATATAACAAGAGGATGAAATAACTATCTGTGTATCTTATTTATGATTGCTACACAATATTTCTTAGCAATAACCAGAGCACCAAGTAATGGCAAAAAATTTAGTTTCTTCACAATACATTATTATGAAGAATATTATTATGATGATTAAATTAGAGTAATAGGCCTTTCTATGCTAGACCTCATTCTGCTTTACACTTATTGTTTAGTGCCAATAGTTTTATTATACAGATAGTATCATTATAGTTAAAAATCTCTGAAGCAATTTCCCTACAAACTTCAAAATATTTATAAAAGCAATCGTTTCAATTGGTTCCTTTTAGTTACACATAGCAAGAGAATATATTATAACATCATTCACAATTTGTAGAGAAATCTCGGTCACATATTTAGTGACAGATCATCTTATTTTAGAATTGCATATTGAGGAAGCAAAACAGTATGTCAAACTTTAAAAGTGATATTAACAGACTTGAACAATTTTATGTGGAGGTCATTGTGTTCACTTCAGAATTATGGATTGATTATCTTTATAAATCCTTTGCTATATATGAAATTTGTGTTTAGTGTTTTGAAAAATCTAGTTTTTCTGATGCCATGGAATATATATATATATATCTTGTAACTTCAGAATTATGTTGTGCATTTACAACCATAAGAGATTTATTGAGATATATGAGTGATACGGCGTGTATTTCACACATTAGGATTTGCTATTCGACTTCTTTAGTATATGTACAGTGCCATTTGATCACCACTGAAATCTCATTTTAATATTAACACTTCTTCAAAGGAAATTCTGTAATCATTAGCAGTCTCTTCCCCCTCCTCCTTTAATTTCTACCCTCAGGTAGAGGCAACTAAGTATTTGTCTATTTTGGCCATTTAAAATAAATTGAATAAAACAACAACAACAACAACAAAGCCCTGAAACAAAAAACATTCATTGAATCATGCTATTGCACTCAAAAAGTGGTGCAGCCAGAATCAAATTAGATAATATTGTTCCAAAATCTGTCATTTAACTGTTGCATATATTGACTGTGTTGACTATATATGACCATTGACCAAATTGTCTCTATCTCTCCTCTTTATGTTCTAATTCTTCAACTATTACAATGCTATAAGTTTATCTCCTTTCCCAACAAAATCTCTTAAAACCACCTTGAAGAGTAATAAAATAATAATAATGATGACAAATCTTGTTCAAAATAGGCATATTAAAATAATATGTGTGGACAAATGTATCTTAAGAGTTTAGTTTTCTGAGTGATCTGTGACCAACACTCTTAAATTATGTGCTTTCTCCTCTACAACTGCAATATTAAGACAAATACCTTAGTACTGTCCTTCAAACCAGATCACCCCCTCTGTGTAACTCCAAGGTTCATGAATCTCAACTCCAACAAGATAAAGAAATGCCTTGGCAGACTTGACAGCAGTACTTTAAAAATCCAATTGTACTTTTCCCAGTTTCATCAGTCTTTAATACAAATGAACATTTTTTTTCTTTTTTTCTTAACTACTGAGCATTGAACCCAGGGTGGTTAACCACTGAGCCACATCCCCAGCCCTTTTTTATATTTTATCTAGAGACAGTGTCTTGCTGAGTTGCTAAGTGCCTCACTAAGTTGCTGAGGCTGGCTTTACACTCTCAATCCTCCTGCCTCAGTATCCCAAGCTGCGGGGATTACAGGAGTGTGTTACTGCACCCAGTCAAATGAACACTTTTTTGACAGTTCCTCTAACCTTAAATTTGGGGAAAGTCTTCTTTATTTATTCTTCTCTATATGGTTCACTGAACCTGACTTCTCAGTCTGCCTGGAGTTCACTACCCTTTAAAAGTTCTCATTTTTTTTGTTCCAAGTTGCATTGGCTCCTGTGTTCTCTATCTCCCAATTACTGAAAATACTTATTATGTAGCATTTGAAATTCACTTGTAGTGCTTTGGAATATTTGATTTCAAATGTTTTGTTTATTCAGTTTTAAATGTTTTATTATATAATATTTTAAATTTAACCTATTACATATATACATATATATATAAGTAAACATTATCAAGTATGAAACTCAGTGTTCCACAAAAGTACCACCAAATTTAAGACAGAACTTCTTAGCTACAGTTATACTTGATGATTCTTTAAGAATCTGTATTTCTCCTTTAATGGTACAACTATCTTTTGAGGGTAGAGAATATTTATTGTTTGTAATACATCTGTTCTCTGCAAATATTTACAATGTATGTTTGTATATTTTAGAAATATTATATATTGTTTAGTTTTGCTTTCTTGTGCTTTGTAGAAATTATATTAAAGTATAGTTCACAGAGGAGATAAACACAACATTATTTCTGTTACTTTTCTTTTTCTTTTTTTTTTTTTGGGGGGGGGTGCCGGGGATCGAACCCAGGGCCTTGTGCTTGCAAGGCAAGCACTCTACCGACTGAGCTATCTCCCCAGCCCCACTTTTCTTAAATTATGTGATTGCTTTCTTTTTATCCAAATTTGATTAAACTTCTTCTCTATTCAACATTCTTTAAAGGGTCTCATAAACTGTCATACGAACAGGCTGCTAGCATACAGTCTCTTGCAGTCCGATGTCCACTCTAGTCATATTTCCTTGTAACAATTGCTATTCTACCATGCCAGGTACTTTCTTGTCTCCATCATTCCATTATATTTCCCCTCTTTATGTCCTTTAAGATTCTTCTTCTTCTACCAAAATGTTTTATCCTACCTCCCTATGTTCCCTCAAATTTTCAATGCAATCTTCAACCTTAAAATATAACATTCTAAGTACACCCTCACATATCCATTCTCCCCTCTGAAACCTTCTTCTCCTACACTTTTGTATAATTTTGTCCTTTCATCTGTTGCAGAACTTACTACTTTTATGTGTATCATCTATTCATAAGTTCCATCCAACATTAGTATTTAAAAGGTAAATAGTATTAATCTACCTCAGGTGAAACTTGAAAAAGTATCATTTTGTTTGACTAATTAAACAAATGAATTAATTTTAGAGCCAGGGCATGCATGAGGGAAATAGGATAATAAAATTTCCCATAGTATTTAAAAAAGGTAAAAACGGGAAGAGGGTTAGTATTGGGAGCCTTATCTTTACATTGAATTTGACATGAGCAAGTTTTATTAAATAGTACAGAACTTTAAGAGAGATTTATTTCATAGATATGGAGCATTATAAAAGAGTTTCAGAAATATTATAATCCTAGATTAATTAAATCAACTCAATTCAGTCTACATACAACAAAATTTAAACAAATGCTCATTTGAAATACCTAAAACACTTTTTACAAGCCTTGTATCAGCTGGATAGGGCCCCATTATTGTTTTCACAATGGAAGACAGGATTATGTCTGCATTAATACATTTTCTACAGGAGACATGCATTATAAATCATGGTGCAGACAACAGGAGTGATTTGACCTGTTGTGCAACCTTATCTTATTGATTTCTCGTAAGGTGTTTGTAATGTTTCTTTCCACTGAATGATGTGGTTTTTAGTTTATTACAAAGAAAATGCTATTTTAGTTTAACACTGTATTTGTCTTTACTGGCCGAATTTTCTTTAGGAAAAGAAATATATATCCCTGTTATTTGGTCAGTAAGATCATTTACATTTTATCACACATAAGCCTCTTCATTTTATCTGCCAAGTTGGTGCTGAAACAAACATGAGTTTGTTAATTTCATAGATATGCTAAAATAGGGTAGGGGTAAGCAATTATGACTATTTATATGTTTGTATATTGAATGTTCTTGTTTATTTCATGTGCAAAGTTTATGAGTGCACACAAAGCACAATTAATGTTTGTGAGGTGTTTTGTGTCAGAATTACTATGTTAACAGATATTTTGCTGACCTTTCTTCTTCTCTTAAGAACATTGTTGAGTAATGAAAATGTTCAATGAATAGGAGTCTTTTTCACTGATTGTTACTTTTTGTTCTATGACAATTTTAAGTATGAAAAGGCATATCCATGTACATGCCCATGACACAAAGATGTCAAGGTTATCATAAATTTATATAAAACCCAATGTTCTCTAAGTGTATATCATAACCCTGTTTTCATAACCATTTCATAGAACTCTTCCAAATGAATAAAAAGAACAAAAGTCAAAGAAAATTTCATTTACATTATGTGTTAGATAATTATAGCAATCTAATTCTATGAAGTCTGAAGAACAAAAAGCTACCAAATCTAGTACAATTAAGTGTAAAATGTAATCACCAATGAGACATATTCTCTAATTTATATCATGATAGACTTGAGCGAATTATATGAAGAAGCAACTTCTAATTGAGAGACATGACAGGATCCCAGGAGGAATGGGAGTGTCATGGGAGAAGAGATGTCTTCAAAGAAGGGTCTGAGGAGTTCCTGGAGAGAAGTAGGAATATGGCTCACCACCCAGTTCTTGGCTAGCAGTGCAGCATGAGCCCATCCAGAGGCACAGACAGAGGTTTATTTTAGAAGTAGATACACATTTAGTGGAGAATGTGGGCAATCTCAAAAGAAATGCCTTTGGCGGACAAAGCAAAGAATTCACATTCAAGGAAGAATATGGTTATCTCAAGAGTGAGAGATAAGTTTATGGATTTCCCAACTCTTCTTGTAAGGGAAACTTGCAAGGGGATGAGTATAGAAAAGTATGTGGGAATTATATCAGTCTAGTGATCTCAAGATAGTTTCTGGTGGTCTGGTTAATCTCCAGATCCTTAGAGTGATGTGATTTCCTTTATCTGATCAGTACATAGCACTTGAAAGTCCCCTGAATCATAGATTTCTCAAAACTTTGTATCTCTATTTATTGGGCATTTAACAGTGCACAGGAAGAGTTGCAGATTTTCCAGAAATTGGACAGTAACTGACTTGGGACAGAGACTGACTTAGGCTGCACTAGACCTGGAAAAGTCTGAGGAACTTCTGAATTAAAATCTTACATCCTTATCTTTCCTTTATGTCTCCATTCTACCTATTTCTTATTCTTTCTGCCCTACTTTGGAGACACTGCATTATTATTCATCTTCAGTCAAATTAGAATAATGAAAGAGACAGAACTGTAAAAAAGATACTCAACCTTAATTTTCAGTTTTTAAAATATTTTGCCAGAAATTATATTCTAAACCTGAAGATCAGAATATCAATCAGTATCAAATAGTGAATAGAAAAATCAAACATCTGAGTAGATTATTTGGGGAGATGTGCTCCAAAGGTTGATCCAGGCTGCTCTAGGCTGCTCATACAGAGATAGGGAAGCTTGAAGTCTCAAGAACAGTCCTCTTACCTTACTGTCAGTCCTCCCTGTACAGCAGGCCATACTGTGTCATTGATCCATCTATTTGGAGAGAAAATTGGTATCATTAACATATCCAGAAAGCATTTTCCTTTCTACTGTCTTCATAATCTTTTCCATTCACATGGCTCTGGGCTGAACAACAATAACAACAACAAAACCCCAGAAATCAGCAGTGTCTGAACATCCAGTTTAAATTTTATGAATAGAATTCAAGCCATATCAGGTTCAAATAAAAGGATCCAGTGAAGAAAACTTTACAGCATAATATCTAAACATAAATTAACAAAGGTGAAACAAACAACTATTTCAATTTTCTTCTCTTAGGTTATGAAAATCCTTAGGTAATATGAAATATCATATTCCAAGCATTATTTTTGAGAATGTAAATTTTAGAAGTTATTTGATTTACTTATCAATTTAATAAACATGGATGACCTACAATGGTAAGTCACAATTAAAGGAATCAGTGCTATATAGTATGAATATATACTAATGGATAACAGAGTACATTTTAGCAATTTTTTAAAGTCCCTTAATTGTGATTAAAAACATTATTTGAGTTAACATTGCATGAACCATTTTTTCACCTTTTTTTAATCTACAAACATTATTTATGTCTATGTAAATCCACTTGGAATAAAACCTCTCTGTATCTAAAAGTGTGCTGATTCTGCACAAGTTTTGCCATAAAATGCAGGCATTTGAGGTTTTCTGTGGGCTAAAAAATGACAAGTAAGCATCTAAATTACAATTGTACTCCACTTTCTTCTCTCTTTCTCTCTCTTTCTCTCTCTCTGGAACTTCAAGTAAATTATTCTCGTTCTGATTTTTTTAATCAAATAAACAATTATTTATAAACTATTTTTATTTGTTTATATATGTTCATATATATTTATGAAATAAATAATTTATGTGCATGAATATATGAGGTAAATCATTAGAAGTTGTCACAATTTGTTTTATTTTTCCCTATTTTTTATTGC
Organism: Sciurus carolinensis; assembly: GCF_902686445.1. Lineage (NCBI taxonomy): Eukaryota > Metazoa > Chordata > Mammalia > Rodentia > Sciuridae > Sciurus > Sciurus carolinensis. The sequence goes on along the minus strand of NC_062217.1, from coordinate 64,305,044 downwards.
TGAATTATAATTATACATAATTGTGGGATTATTGTTACATATTAGAATTTGTTACAATTTAGATAAAACCAAATTTAGGACTAGAATTTACCTTTTAAGAACAAATGTTTTTAATTTAACAATGCCTTATGTCCAGTATGCTAATATTTAAAATTATTTTAAAATACATTTTGAATATCTATGGTAAATATCATATCCTAAAAAAGTGATGTTTTTATTATGTAAAAACAAGCATAATATTTAACTCTGTACTATTTGATAAATTCTGAAGAAATGTTGTTAAACAGGATCATTTATTATTCTGCAGTCATTATTTGCAAAGATAGGAAAAATAGTATAATATAAACCAATATACTCTATAACGTTGAAATTGATGTCAAAAAGATTCAGCTCTTATAATTTTTATACACTATTTGTGATCATTGTGCAATAGTACAAGTTATGTAATTTGAAATATATGTAAGTTTATAATTTAATTCTAATATATTTTCTTTACTTGTTAATAAATACACCTCAATGAATGTCCACATCATATACAATCACAAGACTAGGATTCTATTTAGAATACGATATACTCGTGTTTATATAAATATGTCAGAATATACTCTACTGTCATGTATATCTAAAAAGAACAATAAAATTAAAAAATAAATTAAAAAACCTAAAATAAAAAATGAAAATTAACTCTGAATTAAAAATAAACAAATAAATCTGTATATTTTAAAGAAATTGTTTTTCACATTTCTCCTTTAATTCTTCATATATTAAATTCAGGAAGTAAATAAACTATATAATTGTTATCCTTTTGATTTACAAAATTTACTATTTAAAGGTTGGATTAGAAAGTAGAAGAAGGGCTGGGGTTGTGGCTCAGTGGTAGAGTGCTTGTGTAGCATGTGTGAGGCACTGGGTTCGATCCTCAGCACCATATAAAAATAAATAAATAAAAGTCCATCAACAACTAAAATAAATTTATTTTAAAAAGTGGAAGGAAAGGCTAACTAGCCCACAAACAAGTGTTTATATCATCCTCTCTTTTAACTCCCCTTTTTTATTCACCATTTTCAGATTTAAATTTCCACACTAATAAATAACACTTTAACCTTTAACCTCTCATTCCCCTGGATTTCCAAAATGTTTCTCAGTGTTTTTCCTTGTCTTCTCTTTTCTGCACATTTATTTAAGCCTTACCCACCCACAGTGTTATGGCATCTTCTCTTTTTTTCACTAATTTATACTCACTCCTGGTACACTGAGGGTCCCAGAACTTCAGTAATGATTCACCGGCTATATCGCAAACTGAGATCTCATTCTGAGTTCAAGAGCTTACTTCTCAATCCCTGTGTATAACAATTACTAACACCTTACTCCTTTTTATCCACAGGGCTATGTTTCAAGAATCCCCCCCCAGTGGATGCCTGAAACCACCCGTCGTTCTAAGTCCTATGTATGCCATGTTTTTATTATTTGTCCTGTAGCATTGCCACTTAGTACCAGAGTTAATCTGTCCTTCTCAGTCCTCTTTTATACATCACTACTCTTCAACATTGGGAATATTTTCTAGTGAAATAAGAATTATTTGAACATAAGCAGTGTGATATCATGGCAGTCCATCTGATAACCAAGAGGGCAATAGTAACTAATTGGTGGCTAGTGTTTACAGTCTGGATACAGTGGAAAAAAGGATGATTCACAACCTGGAAGGAACAGGGAAAGGTAGTTTAAGATTTAATCATACCATACTACTCAGAATGGTATGCAATTTAAAACTTAGGAATTGCTGATTTAATGATATTTTTTTATTTATTATTTTTGGACCTCAGTTGACTGTGGTAATGAAACTGCAGAAAGAAAAACTGCTGATGAGGGAAGGGTTACTTATTTGGTTTGTTACAAGAAATTATTTTTTCTAAAATATTCACTACAACTTCTATTTTATTTATTTTTATTAGGTATTTTTAGTTATACATGATAGTAGAATTCATGTTTATATAATTATATAAGCATGGAAAATACTTTATCCTAATTAGGACCCTATTCTTGTGGATGTACATGATCATGAGATTCACTGTGATGTATTCATATATGTTTGTAGGAAAATTATGTCAAATTTATTCCACTCTTTCCTTTTCCTATCCCCCTTCCATTCCCTTCATTCCCCTTCATCTAATCTACTGAATTTTAATTTTCCACCCCCCTTATTATGTGTTAGCTTCCACATATAATTGAAAACATTCCACTTTTGGCTTTTTCATATTGTTTTATTTCATTTAACATAATAGTCTCCAGATCCATTCATTTTCTGGCAAATGTCTGTTGTTCTTCTTAATGGCTGAATAATTTTCCATTGTGTATATATAACACATTTGCTTTATTCATCCATCTGTTGAAGGGCACCTAGGTTGGCTCCATAGCTTAGCTATTGTAAATTGAGCTGCTATAAACATTGATGTGGTCCAACTTCCAACATTTCATATATCTGTTTCATCATCCACAAGGCAACTTAAGTCAATATATCGATGGCTGAAGTATATTTCTCCCTCTTTTCCAATCTCACTCTCCAAGTAACTTTCATGTATGAAAATTCTTATTTTAAAATGACATGGAACTTCCCCCATCTCCATTTTATTCCATTATGAGCTATCCTACATCTTACTAGTAGAATATTTTTACATAAACATAATCATTGTTGTATTTTAAAACCTGGAAATTTTGTGAATTGATTTCTAATTCTTTATAGTATAAAGCTCCACCAACTCCTTAGAAGTTCCCCAGCCGTCATCAACAGTGTTGTATTTCATTTAATTAGTAGTATTCTAGTTATCAACCTCCTTAATCCCCTCTAGTTTTCCCAAGAATATGTTATATTCTTGCAATATTACCATTTTGCAATTAACTTTCTTGTGATATCATCCATTTCTACCCACGACTTTCAAGGTATAGCTAAGCATCCATGTAAGTGAAATTGTTATTCATAAATATCTAAAACTAAAATTAATTTTGCATATAAACATAAAACATTATTAATATTTAATATAAATAAAATATTTCTAAATTTTTTAATGCAAACTCATTGTGAAAAAAAGTGTAAATATCTTCTGTTTAGAATGTTGTCTTAGATTGCTGCCATTTGGAAACTTGAAATGTCAGTATTAATGCTATTCATGATTTTGAGTTGTCAATAAACACAAATTTGTAGTTTTTGTACCCATGATGAATCCATGCATGTGCATATGTGTGTACATGCTATATATATATATACACAATTTACCATATATATGCATATATGTGTGTGAACATATACATGTATATTCATGTAATATGTTAAAATGGCAAATATTTTAATACACAAGGAGTAATCAGATAAATATTCAACACCTTATTTTAGAGCTTTGCCCACAAATGTGAGCCACCAACAGGCATACATTGCCCACATATTAACTGCTTTTTCTGTGGTTGTTTCTCTCTTTAAATAAGAGATTGATTAAGCAAATGCTTTATGAAGAAGTAGTTGATAGGTCTCACAAAGTTTGTGTATCACAGGTTGTATTATCAAAGTGAAAAATAAACATTTTACTTGGAATAATGAAAACTCATTTATTTGGCAGAATAACACAAATGATTTTAAGATATTCTGAAAACCTGAGGAAGGTTGCTAGTAAAAACTAAATTTAAATTGTGACTTTTTTTCTATTATCTTGAGAGTTATACTATTTTCAAGACTTGATATGATGGAGAAAGATATCAAAAACATACATGATAACTTCAGTCAAGTGAATTTTCATCACGCTAAGTAAGTATCCAGTATGAAAATCAGGATAGGAATTTTCATCTTGTTTTGTTAGCTAGTTAGTTCAGTTTCTGAAAAAATGAATATTTAAATGAGCCATATTTAAAAGGATCTTGTATCCAAGATAAAGTAAGGACTATAAAATATAATCCTAAAATTGTAATGTGTTCTCATAATTGAAAATTTATTCATTCCATAAAAATTTAAAAATCCAGAACCAAGCAAGCAGAATTGAAGAAAACTCCCAAATATCATTATTCTATAAGAACTTTAATATTAACTATGTAATGTTACAACCCAATTTTCCTGGTTTGCAAATATAATCCAAACTTTAATCAAGTATTTTAAAGTAGGCAATAAAGAACAAAGATTAGTCGCACAATTACCCCTTGATCCTTCTTTAAATGACTCCTTTCTTTGCCCTACTGAATAAAATCAAAGATCAAACTATGACTCTTTAGATAAACTTCAGCTAATGAAAGTGTCCTTAGGAAACTTAAGCCACAGAAGTGTCTTACCTCTGTAATTAAAATGTCCAATGTTGTCTAATACGTATTAGGTGAATCTAGTGGAACTTCAGTGACTCCTTAATAAGGGCATAGTTCTCATGGGGTATTGAGACGGGAAGACAGTACATAGTGTATTTACCTGCTAAAAATTCATTGTGTGAGCTCACTTTGCTAATCAACATTTTTAGGTCAGTAACTTAAGTTCCCTGGGAGATTTTGGCATGCTGGGGCATCAGTTGGTTAGTGTATCCATCATGTTACATCATCTCCTGGGTTGCTGTGATAGTTCACAAGTCTCTTTCATGAAAATTTGTAAAAATTTGTTTTTTTATTCAAGATTTCTATTCACAGTTATTCATCAGCAATTATTTTAGGCAAGGAGACAGTGAAGAATGTGATTATAAGCATGGTCTTTGGAGGCAGATTACTTAGTGTGTTTGTCACAGTGACCAAAATATATCACAGGAACAACTGAAAGGAGGAAAGTTTATTTCAGAGTCATGATTTCAAAACTTCAGTCCACGTTTGATTGACTCCATTGCTCTGGACCCAAGGAGAGGCAGAACACCATAACAGAAGGGAATAGCAAAGGGGAGCTTCTCAGCTCACTGAGTTCAGGAAGCAGAGAGAGAAAGTGGGAGGAACAAGAAACAAAATATATGATCTCCAAGACACCCCTACCCCGTGACCTACTTTCTCTAGCCATACCTCACCTGCCAAGAGTTACCACCTAGTAATCTATTCAATTTATTAATCCATCAAATGGATTAATACACCCATAAGGTTAGAACTCTTGCAATCTAATCATTTCACTGCCTACATTAACTTAGACCATAACACTTGGATTGTTAATAGGACAACAGGGGAAACCATTGAAGGCAAGAAATTTTTCATGCTCTGCTTTCCTCATCTTTGAAAGGGAATAATCATACCACTGACATCACTGAGCGATGAGAATTAAATAATATATTTAATAGTTTATAAACATAAAAAATGAAATCACAAGTTTATAATAGTTGCAGCCATCTGAATATATTGTGAGTGGGCAGGAATTCAAGGCTTTTGTAATTGGTTAGGCCAACTGGTGTCAATCTTCCTTACCTTTTTATTTTTTTAATATTTAGCAATCACTTTTGTTTTTTAAATTTTTTATTTATTGGTTCTTTTTAGTTATATATCATAGTAGAATTCATTTCAACATGATTATAAAAGCATGGAATATATCTTGTTCTACTTTAGTCCCAAGTACCTCTTCTTCCCCAGAATTTAATATGAATGCCTGACACAATGTAGATGCTCACTAAGTGTTTAATGAATGAAAGTGGAGAAATCACCACATTACATTCAATATTATTATTGAATAATAATAATATTATTACTCAGTTTAAAATGCATAGTATGATAATCCACATGTTATTTTAAATATTAGTTTAAGGCTAAAGGGTAGTGATTTTAAAATTGTGAAGGATAAACTATAATGTCATATTATCAGTATTGTTCCTACAAGTAATAATATAGTCTTAGTGCTACACTTTAAAAACCAACACTATCTCTATTTTTTGTTTCCTTTTTCAGTACTGAGGATTGAATCCAGTGGCACTCTACCACTGAACTGCAGCCCCAGTCCACTTTTTGTTTGTTTATTTGTTTGTTTATTTGTTTGTTTTTGAGACAGTGACTTGCTTAGTTGCCTTGAACTTGCAATGCTCCTGCCTCATCCTACCTAGTACTGGGGTTAGAGGTGTGTGCCATTGCATGGGACTAAAAACCCCATTTAGAGTGTAATTATATTCTCACAGATTAGGCAAAACCATTCTTTAGAGAGTTTCAATAAATATAACCTATTCCAAGCTTGAAATTGAATTAATCTGGATATTGTTTTTATGTGCTCTACATGGTTTAGAGGTAGAAAACAAATTAACTCAATACGGAAGGAATGTAAGAAAAACAGCTTTAGATGTTTCCTTAATTTCCTTTTTAAGGATAACCGTGTTATAGTTAGTTTTGCTTTGTCTATTTTTGTGAAGACATGTCTTTATTGCAGAAATTGCAACTATGGGAATCATCAAGAGAACAAATTCACTATAAACCATTGGTGGTAAAGTTTTGAAGAAATTTAAAGAAATCATATCATGATGTTGATACATACTCAATATATTGCAACAGCATTTTATTTAAGCCATACTGAGATACAACATAATCTATGGCTAAGTATAAATTCTGGAGTCATACTGCCTAACTTTGAAGCCCTTCTCAACTACATTTGTGTAAACTTGGAATATTTTCTAAAATTGTGCTTGACTTTCCAAGATGGCAAATATGAGTGACCATATGGGTTTCTACTCATTACAGCAACTGAAAATAAAATATAAATATGAGTTATCAGTTATTGAATGGAGGTCTTAATGAGGTACCGGGGATGATGTGAATAAAATGTAAAAGGAATGATTTCAGTGCAATGAAAAGACCTTTTTTAGTAGTTATCTTCAGCTCCCACTGATAAAAGGAATAAGTATGTTGGAGACTTACAAGAGAGGGATTTGTACAATAGAAATCTATCTGAAGTATGTACATATTTCTGATAATAGTCATGTTCTATTACTCTCAAGGTAAGAATTTCAAAATGATGACTTCAGCTTTTACCTATTAATGCCCTGTTTGAGACTCATAAAATTTAAAAGAGGTAACTGTCAGAAATTCCTCCACTTTCATATTTCTTGACTTCAGCAAACTTTAAACTTTTATCTTTAATGCTCTTTTCTCATTAAATAGTGAGTATCAAATTATTTTTATAAATCTATTCTGAGACATTTTTGGTATCCTAGAAAATGAAAAATGAAAAATGAAAAATCTCTGATTTGTATATTTAAATAATTCTGTATATTGGTTAAATTTCTGTAGATTAGATAAAGGGGAATGAAGGGAAGGGAGTGGGGACAGGAATAGAAAAAACAGTGGAATGAATCTGACATAACTTTCCTATGTATATATATGAATATACCACAGTGAATCTCAACATTGTGCACATCCACAAGTCTGGGATCCTAATTAGAATAAGATAAACTCTATGTTTGTATAATATGTCAAAATATACTCTACTATCATGTATAACTAAAAAAATTTTAAAAGTAAAAGAAAACTAAACCAAAATTATATTTAGTTATCACTTTAAGTATATCTCTTTAAATACTTATATAGGGCATATCACAAGCATTCCTTTAAATGAATTAAAAGAAATGATATCATAATCCTTACAAGTCTACTATGTTTCAGATGGACATTTATATGCAATATATATGCTATAATTCCTTTGGATTATAGCTATCCTCTCCTGTTTCTGCTCTAATGCTTTCGTATTTCTTTATCGCCTATATTTTAAATTCTATACATACTCAAAAATAGTGCAGAGAATTTTCAAGGTTCTGTTTTAAAATATGAACAACTTTGGTTTCCATACTACTGGTTAAAATTTTTATTATAACTTTCTTAACTAGGAGACATTTTCAAGTGATCTCTCATTTGCTTGTACTTTTTCCTTACACCGATTTGATTATTTTCTCCTTTTCATGATTATGTTTTCCTTCTCATGATTATGTTGTTTATCTTTAACTTGTTTCCCCCCTCTGCTTTGCAGTAAGCTGAGAACAAGAATTTATTCAAAAGGAACTTTGAGGACTTATACTCTTTCAGATTTTGAGATACTTATTGAGGATACAGTCAAATAAATGAGTCTTGTCTTTAGAATAATAAGTACTATGGTAAAACTATAGTAGTGAATTCTCTCTTGTTAGCACAGTAGGGCTCCAGAGTATTCCACTGCTTTCATGACATTCACTGTTTGCCCTTTACAATCCTACAGACTTGTACATCTATCATCTGGGTAAAAGTGCTTATCAGGGATATGGTCTTTTTCTCAGTTTTTATTCTGTAATTATTCTTTTTTAATTTTCCTAAATAACCTGTCCTTAAAATTTTCATCTCCTTGACCGTCTCATATGTATCTCTTCTTGTTTTGCTATTTCTTGTTTTGGCCCATGTTGGCCAAAACATAAAAGGATATTATCACTCTATCAATTAAAGAGTTCTATCTGTCCAACATTTACCTTTCTATGGACTTACACTTCTAGTTTCCTGCTAAATATTTATAATATATTGTGCCTTATCATTTCAAAAGCAATGAGTCTTATAAAACTTACTTTGATTAGCAACATGTCAATTCTAAACTTTTCCATTTCTGTCAAAGCTATAATCAATTTTTATGGAACCAGACTACAAACTATTATCAAAATTTAGATTACCAAAGTCACTTGCATCTGATCTACTTATACTCCTTTGTTTTCTTTTTCTGTCCCAAAATAAGCCATCGACCTATTCCTGACCAAAACTGTCCTTGTCATCCATGCATACTATATACATTGCTGCTTTTCAAATTATCTGCACTCTTTTTTTCATTGTTACATGTAATTTATCACACAACTCTGTTTTGGAAATTTATTTACCTACCCTACCCTTTGATGACATATGCCCATCCCCAAAACAGACTCAAGTGTGAAAGGGAAATAGTTTAAAGTGTTTGTCACAGTAAAATGAATAGTAGTAATATTGATATTACTTTGGATATTTTTCTTATGATGAGGATTTCTTTTGCATTTTACTTGTCTTCACAATTGTACATTAAATATGTGATCAAAACACTATAATATAGAGTAATCGAAAAGTCTCCACATATAACTAATATTCCCCCATTGGTATTTCCATTCTATTCTAGCTATTTACCTGGACAAGGTCTTATAAACGTAAACATTCCATGAATTTCTTGTTTGTTTATGGTTGATAATTAGGTTGCACTTAACTTTTGATTTCCAAAAGAGAAAGATATATTTTCCCTAGAAAACAAAAGCCGAGACAACCTAATGGACCAAGGATGTATTGGTATATGTAATCTCAGGGCTGCAAAATTGAGATGAAAAAGGAAAGTAGTCTGGAAAAGAAGGAAAGCAGCAAGGTAGTATATTTATGAGCTATTCACAGGTAATAAAAAAAACACAGCTGGTAGTTTAACAAGGGTAATGTATCTAAACAGATCATGTGGAACCACTGTGGTGCAAAACTGTCCATCAAAGAGATAAAAGGAAAGGAATTTTCTGACAATAAATATTGTCTTTTGTTTCTCAAAGGTCAAAGTTTATCCCATTATACACTATTTCTTTCTCTCTTCTAAATGGTATTAATCAGCTCTGACTGGCCAGATTCTAGTTCAGCAGAACTCACTCTCTACTGACAGAGGTGGCCTCTCCTCTAGGACCCAGACTTTCTTGCTTAACAAATCCTGTTGGAGGGAAGGAAAGCACATATTCTTAAATTGGTTACTGGGACTAATAGTGAAATGGGTGAATCTCAGGCCCACATTTTGTTTTCCTAACCGATGAATTCTAATAGGTTGGTGATGCCGAATAAAATATGAATTCTTGGTTCAATTAATGTAGACTTTCTTGAAGAACCATGTTTTTATTGTACATTGTGCTATCTCTAAAGCTGGTGCTTTATAGAATCCTTCAACATACTGTTCTATCATTCTTTGCAACAGAAACTGTTGATGAAGTATGTAGTAAGACCACTGAATCTCATGTGGACGAGTCCATTTTTGCACTGTTTTTACTGTAATAGGAGTTCTTTTTTCTGAAGAAAATTTTCTAGTCATAATATATCAATTGGTCAGGAATTTTCTATGCCTTTTTCATGATGTTGAAGTGGAAAGAAGTCAAACCCCAACCCAGAATATGCAACTATACCAGAAAAGATGAATGTCTTCCTCTTTCAAGGTAGAAGGTAATTTATATTACACATTTTCACCAGTTGTCTTATGTCCTCCAAAGAAGTACCATGTTAACAATTAGCAGTGCTGTAATTAGATTAGCCTTGGTGAGAGGGAGTTCATATTTTCAGGGCCATGCATAGATTCAATCCTTCCTTTCATTGTCCTCTGTTTGTGAAAATATTGTGGAAATACTGAAATGGCTAAGGGAAGAAGATAGTCAATGTCTATCACTTAAGTTGTTGCTCCTACTTGGTTGTTGCTCCTCTATAATAATTGTTATCTGAGAAGCATTCGGGAAATACCCTCACTCTGAAGTCACTCGGTTGACATAAGATTGTCCTAGACCTCCCTGTCATTGATAATTCCCTATTGTTCCATAAGACTTCAATAGCTCGTCAACCTATTTGACATTCTCAGAAAGCCATTTTGTAACCATACAAAGTCAACAACCAAGTGTCCTGTTCAGAGCTTGGCCTAAGAGAATGATTTCCTTTCATTATTGTCATGAGTAGCACTATTATAACACATTGATATATTTCTATAATAGAACTGAATTCTTATCTTTTCTCCATATTTTTTGTTAATGGATCCTACTTAAGGCCCTAAATTTGGGTTAAGAGATAGGCACAGATATACTTACTCAAAGATGAATACTTTATGCAAAATATGACCTGGCTATACAACTTTAGAAGTTTGAGCCTTAATTTTATCACTGAGACTAGCCAGAATCCCTTCTCAATGTTCTTATCCACCATCGATATTCTCACGTGAATGATTTACTCATCATATGATATAAATGGAAGGGAAACTTGCACTACAACCTGACCTTGCTTGTTCCAGCCTCTTAGAAGGACAACGATTACAAAATGACCCATATAATAGGTTAGAATCATATTCTGAAGGGTCTTCAAAGTTAAAAAAAAAAAGCGCCAAATAAATTAGTACCTAATTTTTACAAGCGAATGAATGAAGGGCAATGATGTTCTCTTCTCTAGGTAAAGAGAAACTCTCCTGTTATATTCCACACTACAAGGTAATTAAAAAAATATACAAATGCAGAAGATTCATGAAAACATCATGGGATTTATCCTTCACCTTCAGCATACATATATGTTACTAGATTATTTTCTGCTCACTGAATCCACATAGCATCATGATAGGTATCCATCAGCAGATGGGATGCCTTTGATATTTTGTAGAATGTCAGAACAGTTAAGGTTTGTGTATCCTATATCATGACAGCAAATAAGAGCTCTGAAAAAGTGAAAAAGTCCTATAAAAGTATACTCTCAACTTTGGTATATAAAAATAAACTGCATTTCTTCTTTTCTAGTAACATCCTCATGATAAGACTGGAGAAGGAAGCATTTTCAAGGCAATAGTATCATTGTCAAATCAGTAATTGTGTACCAGTGCTCATGCGAAACTATGAAGGGCTCCCTGTTCCTAAGAGCATCATTCTGTGATGGTTCCATGCATGAGGGAACACATTCTTCCTCTTTCCAATCTTTCTGCCTCTGTCTTCTGATTATTTCTTCTGTCCTATGGAACAATTGCACCCACACCAGGACAAAATTTTAGGTATTGTGAAACTTCTATATATACTCCTATAAGCAGAGAAAAACAGAGTCCTTATGTAGTCTGTAAAAGTATCACATAAGATTTTCATTGTGTATTTACCCTGTTAAAAGCCATATATTCCATTGGGAAGAATCAAAAAGATTATACATACTTGTGGGTAGTATACTGAACAAGCAAATCTCAATTTTTTCCTTAAATCAGTTAATTCTGAGTATATATCATTATTTTGTCCTAAAAATTGTATGAACACAAGAAATTACCGTTTTATAGCTACTATCAACTTTTATCTAAGTTTTCTCATCATTTAAATAAAATAATGCCCTGAACAAAAGTCAATCCATCTCACTCCAAGATTCTTGGTGACAATTTCCATAAATCCTTATAGACCTTGGCAATTTGGTTGCCAATTCATCCTCCCTTCTCTTTATTTTTATTACTCGGCTCTGATGATTAGTGCTATTATGTGGATTCTTCTGTTCTGCAATACCAATATTTCCAGTCATATGCTCTGGAGAGAGGTAGCATCCCCTACTCTTGGACCTGGTTTAATTAAAATTATGGTACTTTGATGTGAATGGTATTTTTTCCAGAATCGAATTTCTAATTATCTAGCTGATACTGACTCTGGCAAGAAACTGAGGTATCACTTTGTGTGTTAATTTTTTGTATTGACTGGTTTATTTCTTTATTTATTCATTGGCTCATTTTCTAGCAAAAAAAGATAATTTTCTGGAATGTAGAAGGGAAGGGATCAGAAGATTAAGGGATTCAAGATTGTCAGGCTCATCTCCTCACATCCCTATCTCAACTGACAGCATCTCATCCTTTCCCTATCAATTATGTGGTTTTTCCTTGAAATCAAATTGACATATTTTAATTGTTTATCTACTTTTTAGAATTGTAGAAGGAACTTTGGACATTTCACTTTAACCCTCATTAGTTTCACTTTCTTCATATGTGCACATTTGTTATTATAATCTAAGTAAATTGCATCCTTTATTTAGTAGTCTTTGATAAATTAGTCTTTCCCTCTCTGTCACACATATTGTCTCTCTAGATACAGAAATTTCTGTATTGATTTATTACTCTAAGTGCAGAACTTTCTCTTTATATTATAGAGTCATTACAGGTAGTACAGTGTTTTAGCTTAATCACATAAAAATTACTAGAAGTTCATTGATAATATGTGTAGTGAACTGAAAGCATTTCACAATTCTGAAAACTCACACTATGACCAAAAATGCTAACATTAACATTTTAATTTGTAGTAACAAGAATAAAATATTCTCAGTAAGGATCTAAATTCAACACTGTATATCTGTGATTCAAGAGCTTTAGGCATACTAAGTAGATAAAATATGGTCCTTAATATAAAAGTTGATAGAAAATTCTAAAACTTTTTATGACAGTTGCATTTATATTGCATAAACTAGACATATAAGAGTGATTACAGGATTGAAAGATGCACTTTGGACTGATTTCTTTCTACATTGCAGTAGGAGGGAAGCAAAGTAAAATAAATAAAAGTTAAGGTGTTGGATTTGGGGGTAACACACACCTACTGTCAAGCAACCAGACGTCAAGATGCTCCACTATGACAACGAGACTAACTGAAATAACTATTAAGCCTTTATTCACATACCAGGACAGTAGATGTAAGAGGCAAAAGGTTGTGCTGTGTCTCAAGTCCCATGTTTTCCCAAAGACCAGCACCAGTGGCAGTTAGGTGGAAGATCAAAGATGAGAAAAACTCTCACTGCCAAGTAGCATTGAATAAAAGACTCTTGATATGATGGAATCATGAGTCCAAGAGCAAGAGACAAGGAAAGACCAAAAATGAAAAGGTTCTGATTCAACAGGAGGTAGTGTCTCAGCCAAGGCTCTTGATAAGAGGTCTCTTCAATGGAGGGGCCTGAGCTAGGAGTGCAGGTATCTGTATGAGAATGGATGACCCTGGTGATCTTGACTGTGACTTCTTTTGGAAAACTACAGTCACTGGCTGCATACCTAGTCTTGTGTGAAGAGGGCAGTTTCCTTCCAGGCAAAGTCTTAGAAATGGCTATAATTGGGCCTGAAAGATTATACATAGGACTTGGGCCTGGAGTCACTCTTCCGAACTCTACCTTTTTGATGTATCTATGTGTCTGAGTGTGTACTCATGCATGTGTGCATATATATGGTTCTAGAGACCAAATCTAGGACTCCATTATTACTATCTAAGTGTTCTACCACTGAGCTACCTCACAAGTTACCTTTTGATCCTTTCAGGCCCAAGCTAGAAGCTACCCGTAAGCTACCCAACATGGATTCCAATTTACTAGACCCGGAAGGTCTATGATCATGACTGTTTAATCTGAGGCAACAGTGAACCAGGTCATGATCAAAACCACACCAAGTGAAATAATCATTTCTACCTGGATAGATTAAGATGGTCATGAATCTACAACATTACCAAGCAAAGAAATAATGGCCCACAGGTTGTTCAAGTGTATTTGAAAGAGCCAGTCACCCTCTGTCAAAGTTTTGCAATGAAATGTTCTATTTTGCTATGTTTATTGATCTTGTTGCACCATGAGGTATTATAAATAAATATGGGGGGTAAGTTTAGAGGAGAAAAAGAATGCCATTACTATTGACAAAATAACCTTCACGGTACATAGTGATCCCCTCATTGTGCATGTTCTGGATGTTCTTATCTTTGACAGAGGTGGGCTAACATATAGGAAGGCATTTCACTCTGCTGGTATTAGAACCTCTATGTTTATTGGATCAAGATTAATAAGGTTGGAGCACTTGAGATACCTGAAAGATCATAGTTAGAAATCTATCTATTTGTAGTATAGGGTGGCACAGAAATGAGACATTTATCTACAGGATCAAACTGTATAATATTCAATAGTTAATCAAATTCAGGTTAGTGTCAACATCATGTAACAGTAGTACTTATGTATTTGGTGAGGTAGAAATTACATTGGATATGCTGTGGAGAGACAAGAGAGGTTAATTCCTCTCCTCTTCCAGCTCCCAAATCCACACTGTGTACATGAACTTGAAATCAGAATTTTCCTGTATGAGCCTGAAAAGAGAATTTTCCAAAGATTTTTAAAAATGAAGAGGCTCTACCACTACCTTGATGTTGACACTGTGAAAGCAACTGAATTACATTTTGCCTGGTACTAAATAATAAATGAGTTTTTAAAAAAATTTTTTACAGACTATATTTTGATTCATTGTACACAAATGGGGTACATCATTTTGTTTCTATGGTTGTGCACAAAGTAGATTCATACCATTAGTGTAATCATACATGTACATAGGGTAATGATGTCTCTCATTCCAACATTTTTTCATGCTCCATCTCATTAAGCCAAAATTTTGTGTGATTTGTTACACAACAATACAAAACTAATATGTAAACCTATCATTTTGACATTATACAATAGCTATTTAATGAATTTATTAAAAGTAAAATTGTATATTTATAATGTTTTAAGAAATATTGAATAGTCATTTCCATTTTGAAACTTTCTGAGATAGCACTGTGAAAGATAATCTTTATCTTTACAGTAGCTCTTAACTTCTTTTTACCAAATTACTGTATAATATATTAATGTTCCATATCTAGAACCAAATTTGTATAGAATGCTCTGTATATAATAATACATGTTCTAATATAATTAATGGTTCTTTATTTGATGATTATCAAATTATTGACATGAACAAAATTATTTTTTGGCAAACTTGAGGACTATGTGTTATAAATTTGTGTAACTGCCAAGATTTTGTTGTTTTATTCTAAATATTTTTTTATAAAGTATACTTTCATTATTTGAATCTTAGGGTTTTACTGGAAATATTTTTATAGGTTGCCTTTTATTTTTACCTGATTTTATGTGGTAATTATTACACTTCTTTCTGCTGTTAAACAAAAAAGTTTTAAAATAGGTTCAATATAAAAGGACATACTGTGCTGAGATTTTTATTTATTTTTTTTAATTTTTTTTATTTTTTTACGTTTACATAGGGTAATGATGTTTCTTTTTTTTTCCCTTCCCCCCCACCCCTCCCACCCTTTTCCCTTTATACAGTCCTTCTTTCCTTCATTCTTACCGCTCTCCTTAGCCTAACTCTAAACCTAACCCTAAACCTAATGCTAACCCCTCCCACCCCCATTATATGTCCTCATCCGCTTATCAGCGAGATCATTCGCCCTTTAGTTTTTTGAGATTGGCTTATCTCACTTAGCATGATATTCTCCAATTTCGACCATTTGCCTACAAATGCCATAATTTTATCATTCTTCATTGCGGAGTAATATTCCATTGTATAAATATGCCACAGTTTCTTTATCCATTCATCAACTGAAGGGCATCTAGGTTGGTTCCACAATCTGTCTATGGTGAATTGAGCAGCAATGAACATTGATGTGGCTGTATCTCTGTAGTATGCTGATTTTAAGTCCTTTGGGTATAGGCCAAGGAGTGGGATAGCTGGGTCAAATGGTGTTTCCATTCCAAGCTTTCTGAGGAATCTCCACACTGCTTTCCAGAGTGGCTGCACTAATTTGCAACCCCACCAGCAATGTATGAGTGTTCCTTTTTCACCACATCCTCGTCAACACCTATTGTTGCTTGTGTTCTTGATAATCGCCATTCTAATTGGGGTGAGATGAAATCTTAGGGTAGTTTTGATTTGCATTTCTCTTATTACTAGGGATGTTGAACATTTTTTCATATATCTGTTGATTACTTGTACATCTTCTTCTGTGAAGTGTCTGTTCATTTCCTTAGCCCATTTGTTGATTGGATTATTTGTATTCTTCGTGTAGAGTTTTTGAGTTCTTTATAGATTCTGGAAATTAGCGCTCTATCTGAGGTATGGTTGGCAAAAATATTCTCCCACTCTGTAGGCTCTCTCTTCACATTTCTGATAGTTTCCTTTGCTGAGAGAAAGCTTTTTAGTTTGAATCTATCCCAGTTGTTGATTCTTGCTTTTATTTCTTGTGCTATGGGAGTCCTGTTAAGGAAGTCTGATCCTAAGCCAACAAGTTGAAGATTTGTACCTACTTTTTCTTCTATAAGATGCAGGGTCTCTGGTCTTATTCCAAGGTCCTTGATCCATTTTGAGTTGAGTTTTGTGTAGGGTGAGAGATAGGGGTTTCATTTCATTCTATTGCATATGGTTTTCCAGTTTTCCCAGCACCATTTGTTGAAGAGGGTATCTTTTCTCCATTGCATATTGTTGGAACCTTTGTCTAGTATGAGAAAATTGTATTTATTTGGGTTTGTGTCCATGTCCTCTATTCTGTACCATTGATCTACCTGTCTATTTTGGTACCAATACCATGCCGTTTTTGTTACTATTGCTTTGTAGTAGAGTTGAAGATCTGGTATTGCAATACCCCCTGCTTCGCTCTTGCTACTGAGGATTGCTTTAGCTATTCTAGGTTTTTTATTCTTCCAGATGAATTTCATAATTGCTTGCTCTATTTCTGTGAGGTACATCATTGGGATTTTAATTGGAATTGCATTGAATCTGTATAGCACTTTAGGTAGTATAGCCATTTTGACAATATTAATTCTGCCTATCCAGGAACATGGGAGATCTTTCCATCTTCTAAGGTTTTCTTTAATTTCTTTCTTTAGTGTTCTGTAGTTCTCATTGTAGAGGTCTTTCACCTCTTTTGTGAGATTGATTCCCAAGTATTTTATTTTTTTCAATGCTATTGTGAATGGGGTAGTTTTCCTAATTTCTCTTTCTGAAGATTCATCACTTATGTGTAAAAATGCATTGGATTTATGAGCATTGATCTTGTAACCTGCTACTTTACTGAATTCACTTATGAGTTCTAAAAGTTTTCTGGTGGAATTTCCAGGTTCCTCTAAATATATAATCATGTCATCAGCGAACAGGGATAGTTTGAGTTCTGGTTTTCCAATTCGTATCCCTTTAATTTCTTTGGTTTGTCTGATTGCTCTGGCTAGAGTCTCAAGGACAATGTTGAATAGAAGCGGTGAAAGAGGGCATCCCTGCCTTGTTCCAGTTTTTAGGGGGAACGCTTTCAGTTTTTCACCATTTAGAATGATATTAGCCATGGGCTTAGCGTAGATGGCCTTTATAATGTTAAGGAATGTTCCCACTACCCCAATTTTTTCTAGTGTTTTGAGCATGAAGGGATGCTGTATTTTATCGAATGCTTTTTCTGCATCTATTGAAATAATCATGTGATTCTTAACTTTAAGTCTGTTGATATGGTGAATGACATTTATTGATTTCCGAATGTTGAACCAACCTTGCATCCCTGGGATAAAACCCACTTGATCGTGGTGCACTATCTTTTTAATATATATTTGTATGCGATTTGCTAAAATTTTGTTGAGAATTTTTGCATCGATGTTCATTAAGGATATTGGTCTGAAATTTTCCTTCCTCGATGTGTCTCTGTCTGGTTTAGGTATCAGGGTGATATTGGCTTCATAGAACGAGTTTGGGAGGGTTCCCTCCTCTTCTATTTCATGGAATAGTTTGAGGAGTATTGGAATGAGCTCTTCTTTAAAGGTTTTGTAGAACTCGGCTGAGAACCCATCTGGTCCTGGACTTTTCTTTGTTGGTAGGCTTTTGATGACCTCTTCTATTTCATTGCTTGAAATTGGTTTATTTAGGTTGTGTATGTCCTCCTCGTTCAGTTTAGGTAATTCATATGTCTCTAGAAATTTGTTGATGTCTTCGAAGTTTTCTTTTTTGTTGGAGTATAGATTTTCGAAATAGCTTCTAATTATGTTTTGTATTTCACTCGTGTCTGTTGTGATGTTTCCTTGTTCGTTCCGAATTTTAGTAATTTGAGTTTTCTCCCTCTTTCTCTTTGTTAGTGTGGCTAAGGGTTTATCAATTTTAATTATTTTTTCAAAGAACCAACTATTTATTTTGTTAATTTTTCCAATTGTTTCTTTTGTTTCGATTTCGTTGATTTCGGCTCTGATTTTAACTATTTCCTGTCTTCTACTACTTTTGGTATTGGTCTGCTCTTCTTTTTCTAGCGCTTTGAGCTGTAGTGTTAAGTCGTTTATTTGTTGATTTCTACTTCTTTTGTTGAATGCACCCCATGAAATAAATCTTCCTCTAAGTACTGCTTTCATAGTGTCCCAGAGATTTTGATATGATGTGTCTTTGTTCTCGTTTACTTCTAAGAATTTTTTTATTTCCCTCCTGATGTCTTCTGTTATCCATTCATCGTATAATAGTGTATTATTTAGTCTCCAAGTATTGGAGAAGTTTCTGTTTTTTATTCTGTCATTCATTTCTAATTTCAATCCATTATGATCTGATAGAGTACAAGGTAGTATCTCTATCTTCTTGTATTTTCTAACAGTACCTTTGTGGCATAAAATATGGTCTATTTTAGAGAAGGATCCATGTGCTGTTGAGAAGAAAGTGTATTCGTTCTTTGTTGGATGGTATATTCTATATATGTCTGTTAAGTCTAAATTGCTGATTGTGTTGTTGAGATCTATAGTTTCTTTATTCAATTTTTGTTTGGACGATCTATCCAGTGGTGAGAGAGGTGTGTTAAAATCGCCTAGTATGATTGTGTTGTGGTCTATTTGATTTCTGGAATTGATAAGAACTTGTTTGACGTACGTGGATGAGCCAATGTTCGGGGCATAGATATTTATGATTGTTATGTCTTGCTGATTTATGCTTCCCTTAAGCAGCATGTAATGTCCTTCTTTATCCCTTCTGACTAGTTTTGGTTTGAAGTCCACATTATCTGAGATGAGGATGGATACTCCATTTTTTTTGCTGTGTCCGTGTGCATGGTATGTTTTTCCCCATCCTTTCACCTTTAGTCTATGGGTGTCTCTTTCTATGAGGTGAGTCTCTTGCAGGCAGCATATTGTTGGATTTTTCTTTTTAATCCAATCTGCCAGTCTGTGTCTTTTGATTGATGAATTCAGGCCATTAACATTCAGGGTTATTATTGTGATATGATTTGTATTCCCAGTCAATTGACTCATATTTGTTTTTGGCATGATTTGGTTTCTCCTTTATTTGGCTATTCCTTTAGGCTAGCGCCTCCTGTTGCTGATTTGCATCGTTGTTTTTCATCTCTTCCTCATGGAATATTTTGCTGAGAATGTTCTGTAATGCTGGCTTTCTTTTTGTAAATTCCTTTAGCTTTTGTTTATCATGGAAGGATCTTATTTCATCGTCAAATTTGAAGGTAAGTTTTGCTGGGTATAAGATTCTTGGTTGGCATCCGTTTTCTTTCAGGGTGTGGTAATGTTGTTCCAGGCCCTTCTGGCTTTTAGGGTCTGGATTGAAAAATCTGCTGATATTCTTATTGGTTTCCCTCTGAATGTAATTTGATTCTTTTCTCTCGCGGCCTTTAATATTCTGTCTTTATTTTGTATGTTAGGTATTTTCATAATAATGTGCCTTGGTGTGGGTCTGTTGTAATTTTGTATGTTTGGAGTTCTATAAGCCTCTTGTATTTGGTTTTCCATTTCATTCTTCAGATTTGGGAAATTTTCTGATATTATTTCATTGAATAGATTGTTCATTCCTTTGGTTTGTTTCTCTAAGCCTTCCTCAATCCCAATAATTCTTAAATTTGGCCTTTTCATGATATCCCATAATTCTTATAGATTCTGTTCATGATTTCTTACCATCTTTTCTGTTTGGCCAACTTTGCTTTCAAGATTAAATAATTTGTCTTCAATGTCTGAGGTTCTGTCTTCCAGGTGCTCCATTCTATTGGTTATGCTTTCTATGGAGTTTTTAACTTGGTTTATTGTTTACTTCATTTCAAGTATTTCAGTTTGGTTTTTTTCAGTATCTCTAACTCTTTATTGAAATGATCTCTTGCTTCCCGTATTTGGTCTTTTAACTGTTGATTGGTGCGATCATTTAATGCCTGCATTGGCTCTTTCATCTCCTCCTTCAATGCCTGCATTTGCTCTTTCATCTCCTCATTTGCTTCCCTGATCATTTTAATTACGTACATTCTGAACTCCCTTTCTGACATTTCTTCTGCTGTGCTGTCATTGGGTTTTATTGATGTAGTATCTAGGTTTGTTTGGGACATTTTCTTCCCTTGTTTTCTCATATTGGTCAGTTGTCAGTGGGACCCTGAGATATTCCAGTTTTCCGCTATTGGCTTATAGTGTCCCGGTAGATTTCCAGTGTATCACCTCCCAGCCTTCAGTAGCCTGATGTCTTGGAGGAATCTGATAAAGCAGCATATCCGAAGAAAACTGCCCCTACCCCCCTACTGGTTCCAGGATTTGGAACTGGCTCTGTGCTGAAATGCTCTCACTGTGGGCCTGCACCGTGCAGCTGGCCGTGTGGGAGGAGCTCACTGCCGGAGTGTGGAAGGCTACCTTGGGAAGACTCTAGCTGCCCTGCCTGGCTCCGATAAGCCACCTCTATCTGGGCCTGCCACCCGGGCCAAGCTTTACCCAGTGGGCAGACTCACCTGTGGCTCTATTTCATTCCCAGTCTCTCAATGCCTCCCCTTCTTAACTCCTGGGTTCTGGAGCGACAGGGGGTGCAGTCTCCCTCTAGGCCGCCATCTTGGATCGCCCCGAGAAGAGAGCCTGCAGCCAGAGTGGGCAGAGCCGCCTGAAGAGGTGTCTGACTGCCCTGCCCTGATCCCAGAGGCTGTTTGCGGATCGAGGCTCTCCGTTGGTTCGGGGGCTTGTGGCTGGTTCTATGTAGAAAGTCTCTCACTGGGCGGTCAGCTCCGAGAGGCTAGCCTTGAACGGCACCTCCCACCGCAGGGGTCCAGACTACTTGGGGAAGTCTCTGGCTGCCCTGTCTGGACCCTGAATCTGCTTGCGTGCCAGAGTACGCTGAGCTGCACTGGCTCCGGGACTCGGAGCTTGTTCTGTTCAGAAAGGCTCTCACCAGTGGGCCAGTTCCGTTCCGAGAACCTGGAGAAGCTGGCTGTGTGGGCGGGGCCCACTGCCGGAGTGCGCAGGGCTGCCTGTGGATGACTCTAGCTGCCCTGCCCGGCTCTGATAAGCCACCTCTATCTGGGCCTGCCCCCCCGGGCCGAGCTTTACCCAGTGGGCAGACTCACCCGTGGCTCTATTTCAGTCCCAGTCTCTCAATGCCTCCCCTTCTTAACTCCTGGGTTCTGGGGCGACAGGGGGTGCAGTCTCCCTCTAGGCCGCCATCTTGGATCGCCGAGATTTTTAAATATTGGTTGTTATTAAGTAGTAAATTAATCCAACCCAGAGGGGAAATGGTCTAAATTCTTTGATTAAGCAATAAATGAAAATGAAATTATAATTAAAATTGTACATGCTTTTGTAGAAACCATTTAGACCTTAAGATTGCAAAATTGGAATGTAGTCTTTTTGCAAAGTGCTTAATATTTTTAACTGCACAATAATCAATATGGTTATGTATGCCACTTCCCCACTCACTTTTTTCTTTTCTACACATACTTTTTACACCAACTGTCTAGTAATTCTGATTATGCATTTAACAGACACTTCTACAGGGTCATCTATGTTTATAAGCATAAGTACAAAGACTATGTTAATTCCAGTCAATGATATAGTCCTTTCTAGTCCTGGGAAAAAATGTTTTCTGTTAAGATAAGGAAAAAATTTTCTTTTACTTTTCTGTAACTATAGATGAGCACTGCCTGATAAAATATACAAACATTCTGGCAGATCAAAGTCGATTCTTACAGTCAATTTTCTACAAGATGCCCTAGCAGGGAAGATAGAATATTACCATGCATAAAAAATTTTCTTTTTCTAGCAAAGTTGTAGAAGATCATTTTTTTATGCTTTCATCAAATGAGAACTTGAAGTAAAAGTTATATGATTAGGTGTCCTGGATACTTTGCCACAGAAACATCTTTGAATATATAGGTATGTTGTTGTCTCAAGATTTAATTGGCACTGATAACCATTTCTCCTGTGTATTGGCACAAACATATGATTTCATAAAGATTGCGTATGGATTTTCAATTTCCTCCTGACCTCTCCAGCTACTGTCATTATTAATGACTTCCATTAAACAACTAGAAGGAACCTAGCAAATACTTATGTCAAACAGTTTATAAAGTTGAGGAAGACAGAGATTTTGTTACTACTAAGAATTAAAAGTGCATAATATTAATAATCATAAAAATCAATATGATGATTCATACTTGTAATTTATACATAATACTGTTACACAGTTTACAAAGCATTTAACATATTTGAGGAGAGTCCCTTTCCTATTAATTCAAAAGATGAATTAGAACTGTTTTAGCTGACTGGGATATTTTTTTTGCAATAAAATTTATAAATTATATTTATGTACTTTTATATTTATGCATTATTTATGTTAGTAAATAATATGTCACATATTAAACTTTTCACCAATATGTGTCCAATATCAGAAACAGACCAACAAGTACAAAGATTTAAGTATCCACCCTAACAAATTGCTTATATTTTGCATAACTTTGTAAAATTTAGAAATCCATTTTTTCTAATATTAGTGGATCTTTAAGGCAAATAAGAAGAGGCTTATAAATTAGATATAGTTGTGGTATTGATTTTCAAGATAAGGAGACAGTGTCTGAGAATACTAAGTTCTTTTTACCTGGCAAATCATGATTAAGAGGTATAAGAATTGGTACATCCTATCTTTTTATTAAAAACTACTTGCTCTTTCCAATAAATTTCTAGCTTAACTCTTTAGTTACATTTTGTCAAAGAATCTTCCAATTATAAAATCATATATTTTAAGGCATTTAACACAATTTTCTTTTTTCCCATGTGATAATCTTGATAAAGGCTAGCAAATATTATTTCTGATACTAGATACAGTTTTGGAATTATAATATGTTTCATTTTTTAAAGCATTGAAACTTTGATGTTTTGAAAAAAAAAAATGTAGTTACTACCAATCAAGTAGCCAGTATTTAGTGGGTGATAAAGAATTAATAAACACAACTCACAGCCCTTCACTTTAGTCTGGTAGATTTGGTTCAAGGTAGTTTTACCATAGTTGAGAGAAATCCAGAAGGTATGGGTTTATGACAACAAAATACAAGTGGCAAGTACTAGATGTACATCGCTTACAGTACTATAATCAAGCAGGAACTGATTATGTAAGTTAAATACTTAAAGAAATTCTCTTTCACGTTGTTTTTCTACAAATGGATAAAAATAAACAAAAATTAGGAAACACTGTTAACTTGGATATATTTGTAGCTCTTTAAACACTTCCTTCTATCTGAATAATATTAGTAATATATTAGTAAATAGTATACTTTATATTTACATATGTCACTATATTCAGTGGATGAAATGTAAACATATATCAGGATGAAAATAAAGATTTTTATAGTGATTAGTTCATTTTTTTCTGTCTTTATTTGGAAAATTCATTGAGAATGACAAAAACTCTGCAAATAAACAATGTGGTCAGTGAGACAATCTATTATTTTTGTGTTATTTTTATTCATTTCTAAAGTAATAAGAAAAAACTGCAGGGATTTCAAAAAAGGAATTCATCTAAAACTGCATCTTCTACACCAGCATCTCTCTCTGGTTTTGGAGATTAGGATCTTCTGGAGAGATTAAAGAATGATAATTTTACAGTCTTTAAAAGACATAATATAAAGAAGAAAAATATTAATCTTCAAGTGTTTGAAATGATATATAGAATAGTAATTGATTTATATCAGGATTCATAAAAAATTGCATGAAGACAGTTTTTGCTTCAAACTATGACAATTTTCTGATAGAGTTATTCAGCAATGACATGAGTTTCTTCATAGTGTAATAAGGTTCTCAACACAGAAAATAACAAGTAGGCGAGCAGTGCACATAAAAAACACATGGAATCTAAATTAAGTGATTTTAAAGATCATTTCATTTTGAGATTATGTGAGGTAGCAGAAATTCCCATACTACATTCTGGCCAAAAAATATGAGAACTGGACCAGAAGATATTAAGAATTATTTGTTACTTGCTGAATCCATGGTTCCATAATAAGTATTTTCTTGCCCTGGGAATTATTGCAGAGAGAAAAACTGTTGCTCTCCACTAATTCAAACTCCTTCATTCCATTTCCATCCTTTTGATTTCATTAAATCTCTTATAGCATCATATTGGCCTCCTCTTTAGAAAGTAAGAGTAAGATTTGTAGGTCCCCAAAACTTCCTTCCTTCCCTCCCTCTCTTTCTTTTCTTTTTCTGTATTCTCAGGTTAGGTACATACTAGACCTACAGTTATTGCTTAATAAAATTTTATTGCTTCAGTGACTACTTGGAAAAGAAATTAAGGAAGATAACAATGTGAATATAGACTGTAGAGCTACTAATAGAAGATTGAAGTAAAGGGTAGGGTCAGATGCAGAACAGTAATGGCAAATACATAATGTGTTAGGAGTCACACATTTCTCTAAGAAATTTAAATTAGTCTTCATACTTAAATCCTCAAAAGAGTGTTTTACAGTGAATACTATAGTTATCCTCACTTATAAGAAACACAGCTTTTTAAATTCACATGTCAATGATTAACAGGGTTGGGATCTAAATCCTGGCCAACTCTCCAAAATAAATCACCCATAATCACCATGCCACATCATGGAACTCAGAAATATTAAGGATGATAAACAAAATTCAGGTCAGCACTCAAGAATCAGGGTGCATATACATCCATTGGTCAAAATAAGACAGTCCCAACAGTTATCAGAGGAGAATCTGAAAGAAACTACCCAAAGGGTAGATAGTCCAGGTAGTGTTAATGGGAGGTATCATAGAGGACAAGAGATTGAATTCTTAATCCCAGCCTTGGACTGACTAGCAGCGAGATTATATTTGCTCCTCTCTGAGTCTCAGCATTTTCATGTATAAAATAGCAAATTTTCACTGTAGCGTAATGGATCTTCATTCCCTCTGAAATTGCAGGTTAGTATTCAAGAATTCAGTCAACCACTTTGAAACAGGGATTAAAAATTCAGGCAAGGAAAATAGCATGTGTGAGGTACTGGGTTTGATTTTCAGTACCACATTAAAAAAAAAGATATTTTTAAAAAGCCAAGAAAAACAGATTTTAAAATCTGAAAAGTTTAGAATCTTGACAGTAATATGGCAGTATAACAACATTTGTCACTTACAAGAAGCTCTTGATAAATGAGGAGAGTTAATTCTTGTCATTCTAGATATAAAAAGTGTAAATTCTAGAAGTAATAGAAAAAATATGTATGTAAAATCAGGCTGAACCTTTAATAAGACCATATTTTTCTTGTCCTCAACATGGCACATGGGAAAGCTAATGTTTCTTAAAGGCAGCATCTATAAATAAAGAATCAAGAAATTATCACTTAAAATATTGGGAATAATCGCTATAGTTTCTTAGTTTTATGTAAGAGTTCCCTCTTAGGATGTGTATTAGTAACAAAGTTCCACAAAATGAATGGCTTAAAACAACAGAAATATATTATCTCACCATTCTGAAGGCCAGGATTCCAAAATTGAATTGTGTGCAGGGCCATTTCTGAAGTCCCCAGGGAAGAATCTTTTCTTCCTCTTCAAAATTCTGGTATCCTGGACAATCCTTGGCCTTCCTTGATTTGTGGCAGTATAACTAATCTCTCCCTTTATCTTCAAATATCCTTCTTTTCCCCATTTCTCCAATTTTTTTCAGCTTGAGCTCTCCTCATTGAGAATCTGTAGATCTCATAATTACTCAGTGACAATAGTCATTGTATTAGGGCCAGTCTAATTCAGTGTGGCTTTCAATTAAACTAATTATATCTGCAAACAATCTATTTCCACATCAGGTCACAGTCTATGTTTAAGAATATCAATGAATATTTTAGGGAAACAGGGTATAAATGTTTTTGTCTTCCCCCAAATTCATATGTTGAAGCCTCAGTCCCATTTGTAATAGTAGGAAGATGTGGCCTTTGGGATTGATTAGGACATGAAGACAAGGCCATCATGAATGAGATTCTTTCCCTTATAAATAAGAGTTTCTAGAGATCTTTCTCACCCTTTCCATCATGTGCAAATACAGCAAGGAGTCACCACTTCCAAGAAAGTTTGTGGTCTAGTGTTTTGCAGAAGCAACAACATGAGTAATAAAATGGAATATATGTGGGAAAAATCTTTAAATCAAGTTTTAAATGAGTGACTTTATTTTCTTGATCATTTATAGGAAAATGCAAGAAAAGAGAACTGACAAGGGAAACAGAACTTTAAAATTTGGAAAACTATCAGTCTGGTGCTTGTAGAAAGAAGGGAAAGCATGCTTAGGAGAAAACACCAAGGATGTGGCCAAAATTTACAACCTGTGCCCTCATGAGTGACAGCCAGTGTGACTCACACCACAGTGTTGGGTTTAATGTTATAGAAGTTTGAAATTTTATCTCTATCCGGTGCATGAATTAACAGGAAGGACACTGCTTAAGAAGATTGAAACCATCTCTTAATTTCAATCTTGCTTCAGAAAATAGTATAGTCATATGTATGTTATGAAACTCTCCAAACTACTTTGTAAGGGATCCTTAAAGAAGTATAATTTTAAAATTGCATTTGGAGTGATGTTGGTCTTAACTCATCAGATTTCCAAAGGAGAAATGTTTCTTTAAGTAACCATAATTTTAGTTTTTTTTTCTTGCATTTTGTGTTATTTTAATAGAAAGCATTAATGAAGTAAAGAAGATTAAAGTTCACTTTAATGTTATTTGAGTAATTTTTTGCTATCAATTTAATATCCATATTTTAAGCTACATCAATAACAACAAGGTAATAATTAAAGGGATGTAATTATATTCTGCACGACCTAATGTTACCATTAATTTTTAGTTAACATTTTATGTGAGGTAGAAAATGATATTTCTAATAAAATATCAAAGGAATTACTACTTATATAATAGGAAAAGTAATAGTAGAGTTAAAAGAAGATGATATGCATATTAGAGAATAGTTTTATGTTAAACTGAAGGGACACCAAACAATACTGGTTAAAAAAAAAAAAAAGAAAGAAAGAAAAGAAAAAATCTTCTATTTAGAATAAAACAAAACTTGAATATTTTTAGCTAGGAAAAATAATTTAAAATAATATGAAGTAGCAAAAGTAAATAGTAGATTTTAGAATTCATTTCTATAATTTTTATGTCTTAGGTAGTGGCATCTTATGTTTAATACCAAATTTTGTTCTTTACAATAAATGCTTTCAACTAATACATAGAATATATAGAAGGTGTGTGTGTGTGTGTGTGTGTGTGTGTACGTGTGTGTGAGACAGAGAGAGAGAGAGAGAGAGAGAGAGAGAGAGAGAGAGTCTCTGTGTGTGTATATAAATGGGAGAGACTGTCACAGTTTTAGAATAAACCTCTTCCATTATCCTACTTAAAATACCCTTTCAGTATTATTTCCCAGAGTTTTTCTGTGCTCATTTCCAATCAAGGTGATAGACCAACCCTGGCTTCACATACTGCATTTCCTGATGTTATATCTTTGTTTTATGGTCAGAATACCAGTTTTCTCCAGCTCCCATTTTTTGGTATAAACTCCTCCCAGATATTTTGGGTATATTTAATAAGTCACCTTCTATGGAGTTGCCCACCATCACTTTCCAGGTACTGCATTTTTATACATATCTCCTCTAAGGTAAGTTTTTGATTCTACTTTGTTGTCCCTCACAAGTTAGTCAGGACCATACATCAGGTGTTAAATAAATTTATGCTGAACAAATGATTGAACATTAAAAAAATGGAATTTTACAAAAGGTAAATGTAGATGTCTCTCAAAATACAATCTTTACAAATAATAAAGTATTAGCTAAGGTGCATAAGCAATATAAGAAAATTAGTGTGAACTGGTATTACAACATTTATAAATAAAGCATAATAGAACTAAAACAATTTCAGAAGCTAGATTCCAATCACCATAGAAGAATATTAGGCAGGGAATATTGAAACTTGAGGTATGGAAAACCAAGAGATGTTTAGAATTTCAGAGTATGTAAAAACAACAATAGTAAACAACATAATAAATGAGCAAGTCTGACAGAATTAGGAAGGAATGATACCAAACTTCTAATATTCAGTTTATTTATAGGAGTTTTATAAATGCAACAATAGCTCCCAAAAGATTTAAATATGGCTCAAAATAATTCAACATTATATGAATATAAGCTAAATTAGATGCAGGTGTAAAAGAGCAGAAAAAGAGAAAGCAAAGAAAGATGCTGTAGTGATATTAAACGAAACTATTATCAGAGTTGTCAGAAAAATAAACCAAACTATAAAGTGCTATAGCTTTCCTGCCACATGAATTTCAATGTGACTCTAAGTTTTCTAGAGGCCAAATAAAGAGAGGAATCTGATCAATTTCATAATTTACAACATCCATGATAAAAGCAAACCAATTTACTCAGGAGAAGTGCAATTATTCCTGCTACTAAAACCTGAAAGAAATTTTCCCCAAGGGTCATCATAAAGAGGACACTATAAAATATAATGAAATATGCCTTGAACAATATCTTTATGATAGATACCACTAAGAGTTTCATAGAGCTTTTTAAATGGTATTCCACGCTACATACTGATGGTCTAGCTCTATAATTCTGTGGATAGTTTAATAGAGGCAGATATTTTTGAGTAACTGAAAGAGCAAATGGACAAAAAAAACTTTCCAAGATTTCACAAAAACACTTTTATTTTATCTCTTTAGAGAATTTTTATAGCACTTCTCAAAACACTTAATTTGTTAACTCAGTAAATAGTTATTGAACATCTACAATTTATATAGCATCATAGAAGCCCAAAGGAAACACAAGGGATAAAATGATTTCCACTAACAGAATTAACTCAGTTATTGTGTGATGTTGATTAATATAAACAAATTATATTACTTATAAATTATAAAATGTATGCAAATTAAATGACAGATGATCTGAAAGAAAGTAAAAGTTAGCATCCTCTTGTTCAAGTTAAAGGCACTTCGGGTCCCATGATATGCTCCCATCATGAATCAGGTTTCTCCTCAGAATATAAGTGTGTCTTCTCTCACCTTCAGATTATTGGTCCCTTAATGAATGTTTTACTCTGTTTTAGTAGAGTCACATTGCCTTTTTAAAAATAGTCCTAGCTTCAATCAGGTTTTATCTTAAATTATATGTCCTATGGAGATCTCTACCAGTATTATAATGTTGTGACCATTACTCTGTTCTGAGAAGTCTTTGTTATATCTTCCAAGGAATTGCTTCAGGAGATATTGGAGGAGGTAGAGCAAAAGGAAGCCAAACATACCAGGCACTGTGGCACACACATATAATCCCAGTGGCTCAGGAGGCTGACACAGAAGGATTGCAAGTTCAAAGCCAGCCTCAGTAATTTAGTAAGGCCGTAAGCAACTTAACAAGACTGTATCTCAAAATAAAAAATAAAAAAGGAGTGGGATGTGGCTCAGAGGTTGAGTGCCCGTGGGTTCTATCCTTGGTACACACACACACAAAAAAGGAGGCCAAATATTGTTTGTGGAATCTCTGTCTTCTCTAAACATTAAGTGTAGGAAAGGTTTTGACAGTTTAAAAAATATGTTTAAAAAGCACTGTAGTACTCTGTATCATTTTACCCACAATTGTTTTTCTGCAAGATCAATCCATCTATTCAGTAAATGTATGGTTCCTCTGCTATTTTCCAGGCACTATGCCAGGATCTAGATATACTGTTTACAAGAGGCAAGGTTTTACAATTTGTAATGAGATCTCAAAGTGCACCAAAGATTAGACTGCTGTTTGGTAACAGCAGTGGCAAAGATATACAAACTTGAACTGTGAAGATCTAGTGGAACTGCAGTCAGGTCACATGAGACACGATAGAGGGCTTGAATAGCTCAGATAGATAGCTTTTGAATTGTATCTTGAAATATGACAGGAATTAGGAAAATATGCTGGATAAAGTCATTTTTAAGCAATGAAATGAATAAGGTGAACATGTTAACATGGTGAATTTAAAGAATAAATTTTCTTTCAGTTGTGACTGGAATAAGTAAGGAAAAAATGAATGATAATCAGAAGATGTCAGATAATATAAAAACAGAAAGCTTAAACAAGAAGTTTGAACCAAATGCAAGGAAGACTATAAAATAAAACAAAAATCTTTGAATGATGTTATATGCACATTTATGTTTTAGAAATATCATTTTGGCATCATTATAGAAGATGCAATTGAGACACTAAGAATAGACTCAGGCAGAGTAATTAGAGACTCTGGCAATCTGGAAATAAAACAAATGGAAATCTGAATTGAGCCAAATAAATTGTCCTGAGAGGAAAGAGCTATGAAAGATAATAAGAGGGTGGAATGTGGGACTGTTGTGACTGCTGTGGCCTTTCTGTCCTTTTCTTTTTTTCCTTTTATAAAAACAATGATACATATTTACATTTTCAATGTAATTTTATTGCCATTTTCTGATGCTTGTACGTGTAGTCAAGCTTTTAAAAATGCGAAATGTTATTCTTTTCATATTCACTAAATCTTCCATAGCAGAACACTTGAAACTTGAACATTTAATCACTTAGTATATTCTGCCTGCATAACAAAGCTCAACATTATAATCCTCCAGTTATTACAAGAGCTGTGCTGCCTCAGATACATTTACACTTCAATTACAATTACAATGCTTTCATCTTAACAGCTTCTAGTTTCTGAAGGATTGAGTCTCAAGGATTATGTTATAACGAGAACAAAGGTTATTGACTATTTTTCTCATTTCTTTCTGAGATGCTTTACTCGCCAAATAAAAGTGAAGCAGAATTTATGCCAAGATGTTTTCTCCCTCCAGGAAAACATAATGGAAGTTATAAGAAATCAGGAGTTTTTACTCCTTCCAGCTGAGGAGCTCCATAAACTACTAGCCAGTGATGATGTAAATGTTCCTGATGAAGAAACCATCTTCCATGCATTAATGATGTGGGTCAAGTATGACATGCAGAGGCGATGCAATGATCTGAGCATGCTTCTTGCCTTCATACGACTGCCACTGCTTCCACCACAGGTAATTATGTGTGATGCTGTTTCAATAGACACAATTTACTGAAAAGACATATTGGAAATACACATCACAACATGTTTTATCTATTCACATTTAAAGTTTTGGTTAAAATTTGTAATTTTGCAACATTATCTCTGTACAGCATTGCTAATCCAGGGACTTGGCTTCATCGGCTATCCAAAATTAATCTTGAAACTGGATCTACCCTATGAAATGATAGATGAAATTTTATGTGCCTGTATTTTGTTGGAAAACCTATTCCTTTCTTCATCTGGATCCAAACCATCAACAAAATTTCTCCCTAACACATATATCACTAAGAATGTAGAGACTTAGGACATCAGAAGAAAATAATAGGCAAGAATAAAATGTTAATAGCTAATACAGAAGTGAAGTTTGTGGTCGTGTATTAAAGTTAGAAAGTTTAATACATCTGTTTACCATAACTGGAAAAAGGATGAAGACTCACATAAAAAACAATAATTGTGTTTTATTTGACTATTGAGAGAAAAAAAGGAGGAAAAAACAGAGCTAAAGAATTTATACAAGTACTTCCTGAACAAATTACATGAGTCTATCATAATGCTGTACTTTTTAGGAAATAAAACATGCATTTAGATTATTGGACAAAATAAATTGTGATAACGAGAATTGGAATTTTTCAAATCTCCCACACTAGCTTCTGATGCTAGGTG
Source organism: Sciurus carolinensis (assembly GCF_902686445.1). NCBI lineage: Eukaryota > Metazoa > Chordata > Mammalia > Rodentia > Sciuridae > Sciurus > Sciurus carolinensis. Next base: position 64,272,627 of record NC_062217.1, on the reverse strand, counting down.
TTTGCAGAGTCTTAAATCCTTTCTCAAGGCACAAATGGCCATTGATCACTGCTAACCAAAGATAGCCAATGATAGGTAGGTGGTCATTAGCCAATAACAAATGCTAGGATATAGCTATTACTGTCTAACCATTTACACTCTTTGTTTACTGAAATGCAGGGAGCATGGAGTTAAACTGGTACTCAAAAATTATCATAAAGAGTAGGATGCATCCCAGAAGAGGCCAAGAACATGACCAGGGCTCTATCTTCTCACAATATGAGTTTTTTTTCACATCCTCCTTCCCCATTCTTCTGTCATCATCTATGGGGAGATGTTCCCACCTGTACATCAGAACAGAGATGTTATTCTATGGTCTCATTTTGTTCTTAAAGCTATGCCATGTATTGGCTTCTATTTCTTACTGGTTCAGATTCTTTATCTTGCTTAGTGAATCAATATTTTAACATTATTGGAACAAATAAAAAAATTAAAAATCTAAATATAATCTTTCGTTTTGGCATGACTAACTAGTAGAAAGATTTTAACTTAATTATTTGGGGGTGGGAGGGAAGTACTGGGGATTAAACACAGGAACCCTTTACCACTGATCCACATCTCCAGTCATTTTTATTTTTTATTTTGAGATAATGTCTCACTAAGTTGCTCAGCCTAGCCTTGAATTTGCAATCTTCCCACCTCAGCCTCATGAGATCCTGGAGTTACAGAAGTGTAATTCTAACCACAATGTCCAGTAGACATAAATGTAATATTTAGCTATTCTCCAGAAGTTATCTGAGTGAGCCTGTGCTACTAAAGGAATCTTCCTTCCCAGACAAATGGAGACTCCTACAACCATAATTCCAAGCTTCACATCAACATCAATGGACCCTGTCAAGAGTTAGTCCCATTAATCCTTTTCTTTTGACAGTTTCCCATTACCTCTTTTGCTTCTGTTTATTTTCTACAATCAACTTTGCTTTCTGATCTACTTTGAAAGTAGTTTAAAGAAGATCCTAAAGTAATTTAAAGAATACTTGTGACCTTGCCATGCATTTCACTGCTCACTGCTAGATACTACCTAACAATATAAGTGCAATGTTTATGTTTGGTTAGCTTCATACTAATCTCAGTGTTCAACCAGGGGGCGGAGAGAGATTAACTGAACCTAGGATTATAGCTTTTCACTTGGACTTTTAAACATCTTAGGGTCTTCATAAAAATCTATTAATATGACCAAAAACACTTTTTTCTTGATCCTGGAATCATGATTCTTAAAATAACTAATGATGCATAGCTCTTTTACAGCCCTTAGGTGATTTCTGTGCATATGCTGTGTGTGTTTAAATACACACACCTGAGGAGTTTGTGTGGGTTATCATCAGAGTGGGTAGGACATATGGAATTTCAAACACAGTTTGGTTGATGAATGATAGAAATATTGAATAAAAAACTGAAAACCATTCGAGAGTAGGGGAAGTTATTTGGACAACATGCCACAGCAAGATGTCAGCATACATAAGAGTAGAAAGATTAAAAGTACTATGACTCTAAGTTCTAAATAATACTAAAATAATAATTTCAGTGTTAATTTCTTTCCTCTTTTCCTTTTCTTTCCTTATTACCATAGATAATATAAATAGATACAGATATATACATGAACATGTAATTATAATGTTATATATTTTACATGAATTATAATATATAATCATATGCTGTTTCATATATTAAAAACACAAATTACATTTCTAAATACTAACAATATTTAAGGGAGAAAGAGTTTTATTTTCCTAGTGAAATAAGGATTACTTTCAAAAATAGTTGGCTAAGTAGTACTTGAACTGTGTATGAGGAGACTTAAGAAAAGGATTCATTTGTGCTTTTGTAAAGTAATTCCTGCTGATACAAATGATCAGTTTCAGGTGAGTGAGAGAATCAATGTGAAAAATCAATGTGAAATGTTTACAATATCATTAGCCAAAACAGTGCAAAGTACTGACCAGTGTAAGAACAGAAAATATAAGATTATTTAAAAAGATGTTTAAGACAAAAGTAAATACATATAGCAAAAAATTAGCTTCCAGAAGAAAGTTAGACTTTGTTACCTGAAATTACATTTCTTTTTTTTTAGCTTACTTCTACATACTTTTTTTTTATTGTATACAAATGGGATACATGTTGTTTCTCTCTTTGTACATGGAGTCAAGGCATACCATTTGTGTAATCATAAATTTACATAGGGCAATGATGTTTGATTCATTATTTTTTCCCTTCACCCCAGCCCCTCTTTTCTCTCTATACAGTTCTTCTTTCCTCCATTCTTACCACCCTCCTTATCCCTAACCCTAAACCTAACCCTAAACCTAACGCTAACCCCTCACACCCCCCCATTATATGTCCTCATCCGCTTATCAGCGAGATCATTCGTCTTTAATTTTTTGAGATTGGCTTATCTCACTTAGCATGATATTCTCCAATTTCATCCATTTGCCTGCAAATGCCATAATTTCATCATTCTTCATGGCGGAGTAATATTCCATTGTATATGTATGCCACAGTTTCTTTATCCATTCATCAACTGAAGGGCATCTAGGTTGGTTCCACAATCTGGCTATGGTGAATTCAGCAGCTATGAACATTGATATGGCTGTATCTCTGTAGTATCCTGATTTTAAGTCCTTTGGGTATAGGCCAAGGAGTCGGATAGCTGGGTCAAATGGTGTTTCCATTCCAAGCTTTCTGAGGAATCTCCATACTGCTTTCCAGAGTGGCTGTACTAATTTGCAACCCCACCAGCAATGTATGAGTGTTCCTTTTTCCCCACATACTCTCCAACACCTATTGTTGCTTGTGTTCTTGATAATCGCCATTCTAATTGGGGTGAGATGAAATCATAGGGTAGTTTTGATTTGCATTTCTCTTATTACTAGAGATGTTGAACATTTTTTTCATATATCTGTTGATTGCTTGTACATCTTCTTCTGTGCAGTGTCTGTTCATTTCCTTAGCCCATTTGTTGATTGGATTATTTGTATTCTTCGTGTAGAGTTTTTTGAGTTCTTTATAGATTCTGGAAATTAGCGCTCTAGCTGAAGTATGAGTGGCAAAGATATTCTCCCACTCTGTAGGCTCTCTCTTCACATTACTGAGAGTTTCCTTTGCTGAGAGAAAGCTTTTTAGTTTGAATCTATCCCGGTTGTTGATTCTTGCTTTTATTTCTTGTGCTATGGGAGTCCTGTTAAGGAAGTCTGATCCTAAGCCAACAAGTTGAAGATTTGGACCTACTTTTTCTTCTATAAGATGCAGAGTCTCTGGTCTGATTCCGAGGTCCTTGAACCATTTTGAGTTGAGTTTTGTGTAGGGTGAGAGATAGGGGTTTCATTTCATTCTGTTGCATATGGTTTTCCAGTTTTCCCAGCACCATTTGTTGAAGAGGCTATCTTTTCTCCATTGCATATTGTTGGAACCTTTGTCTAGTATGAGAAAATTGTATTTATTTGGGTTTGTGTCCATGTCCTCTATTCTGTACCATTGATCTACCTGTCTATTTTGGTACCAATACCATGCCGTTTTTGTTACTATTGCTTTGTAATAGAGTTGAAGATCTGGTATTGCGATACCCCCTGCTTTGCTCTTTCTACTGAGGATTGCTTTAGCTATTCTGGGCTTTTTATTCTTCCAGATGAACTTTATAATTGCTTGCTCTATTTCTGTGAGGTACATCATTGGAATTTTAATTGGAATTTCATTGAATCAGTATAGCACGTTAGGTAGTATGGCCATTTTGACAATATTAATTCTGCCTATCCAAGAACATGGGAGATCTTTCCATCTTCTAAGGTTTTCTTTAATTTCTTTCTTTAGTGTTCTGTAGTTCTCATTGTAGAGGTCTTTCACCTCTTTTGTGAGATTGATTCCCAAGTATTTTATTTTTTTCGATGCTATTGTGAATGGGGTAGTTTTCCTAACTTCTCTTTCTGAAGATTCATCACTTATGTATAAAAATGCATTGGATTTGTGAGCATTGATCTTGTAACCTGCTACTTTACTGAATTCACTTATGAGTTCTAAAAGTTTTCTGGTGGAATTTCCAGGTTCCTCTAAATATATAATCCTGTCATCAGCGAACAGGGATAGTTTGAGTTCTGGTTTTCCAATTCGTAACACTTTAATTTCTTTGGTTTGTCTAATTGCTCTGGCTAGAGTCTCAAGGACAATGTTGAATAGAAGTGGTGAAAGAGGGCATCCCTGCCTTGTTCCAGTTTTTAGGGGGAATGTTTTCAGTTTTTCACCATTTAGAATGATATTAGCCATGGGCTTAGTGTAGATGGCCTTTATAATGTTAAGGAATGTTCCCACTACCCCAATTTTTTCTAGTGTTTTGAGCATGAAGGGATGCTGTATTTTATCAAATGCTTTTTCTGCATCTATTGAAATAATCATGTGATTCTTAACTTTAAGACTGTTGATATGGTGAATGACATTTATTGATTTCCGGATGTTGAACCAACCTTGCATCCCTGGGATAAAACCCACTTGATCATGGTGCACTATCTTTTTAATATATTTTTGTATGCAATTTGCTAAAATTTTGTTGAGAATTTTTGCATCGATGTTCCTTAAGGATATTGGTCTGCAATTTTCTTTCCTCGATGTGTCTCTGTCTGGTTTAAGTATCAGGGTGATATTGGTTTCATAGAAGGAGTTTGGGAGGGTTCCCTCCTCTTCTATTTCATGGAATACTTTGAGGAGTATTGGAATGAGTTCTTCTTTAAAGGTTTTGTAGAATTCGGCTGAGAACCCATCTGTTCCTGGACTTTTCTTTGTTGGTAGGCTTTTGATGACCTCTTCTATTTCATTGCTTGAAATTCATTTATTTAAGTTGTGTATGTCCTCCTTATTCAGTTTAGGTAATTCATATGTCTCTAGAAACCTGTTGATGTCTTCGAGATTTTCTGTTTTGTTGGAGTATAGATTTTCAAAATAGCTTCTAATTATGTTTTGTATTTCACTTGTGTCTGTTGTGATGTTTCCTTTTTCATTCGAATTTTAGTAATTTGAGTTTTCTCCCTCTTTCTCTTTGTTAGTGTGACTAAGGGTTTATCAATTTTGTTTATTTTTTCAAAGAACCAACTATTTATTTTGTTAATTTTTCCAATTGTTTCTTTTGTTTCAATTTCATTGATTTCTGATTTTAACTTTTTCCTGTCTTCTACTACTTTTGGTGTTGGTCTGCTCTTATTTTACTAGGACTTTGAGCTGTAGTGTTAAGTCATTTATTTGTTGATTTCTACTTCTTTTGTTGAATGCGCCCCATGAAATAAATATTCCTCTAAGTACTGCTTTCATAGTGTCCCAGAGATTTTGATATGATGTATCTTTGTTCTCGTTTACTTCTAAGAATTTTTTTATTTCCCTCCTGATGTCTTCTATTATCCATTCATCATATAATAGTGTATTATCTAATCTCCAGGTATTGGAGAAGTTTCTGTTTTTTATTCTGTCATTTATTTCTAATTTCAATCCATTATGATCTGATAGAGTACAAGTTAGTATCTCTATCTTCTTGTATTTGCTAACAGTAGCTTTGTGGCATAAAATATGGTCTATTTTAGAGAAGGATCCATGTGCTGCTGAGAAGAAAGTGTATTCGTTTTTTGTTGGATGGTATATTTTATATATGTCTATTAAGTCTAAATTGTTGATTGTGTTATTGAGATCTATAGTTTCTTTATTCATTTTTTGTTTGGAAGATCTATCCAGCGGTGAGAGAGGGGTGTTAAAATCGCCTAGTATTATTGTGTTGTGGTCTATTTGATTTCTGGAATTGAGAAGGATTTGTTTGACGTACATGGATGAGCCAATGTTCGGGGCAGAGATATTTACGATTGTTATGTCTTGTTGATTTATGCTTCCCTTAAGCAGCATGTAATGTCCTTCTTTATCCCTTCTGACTAGTTTTGGTTTGAAGTCCACATTATCTGAAATGAGGATGGATACTCCAGCTTTTTTGCTGTGTCCGTGTGCATGGTATGTTTTTTCCCTTCCTTTCACCTTTAGTCTATGGGTATCTCTTTCTATGAGATGAGTCTCTCACAGGCAGCATATTGTTGGATTTTTCTTTTTAATCCAATCTGTCAGTCTGTCTTTTGATTGATGAGTTCAGGCCATTAACCTTCAGGGTTATTATTGTGATATGATTTGTATTCCCAGTCATTTGACTCATTTTTGTTTTTTGACATGATTTGGTTTCTCCTTTATTTGGCTATTACTTTAGGCTAGTTCCTCCCGTTGCTGATTTGCATCATTGTTTTTCATCTCTTCCTCATGGAATATTTTGCTGAGTATGTTCTGTAAATTCCTTTAACTTTTTTTTGTAAATTCCTTTAACTTTTGTTTATCATGGAAGGATTTTATTTCACCATCAAGTCTAAAGGTAAGTTTTACTGGGTATAAGATTCTTGATTGGCATCCATTTTCTTTCAGGGCTTGGTAAATATTGTTCTAGGTCCTTCTAGCTTTTAGGGTCTAGATTGAAAAATCTGCTGATATTCTTATTGGTTTCCCCCTGAATGTAATTTGGTTCTTTTCTCTTGCGGCCTTTAAAATTCTGTCTTTATTTTGTATGTTAGGTATTTTCATAATAATGTGCCTTGGTGTGGGTCTGTTGTAATTTTGTATATTTCGATTCCTATAAGCCTCTTGTACTTGGTTTTCCATTTCATTCTTCAGATTTGGGAAATTTTCTGATATTATTTCATTGAATAGATTGTTCATTCCTTGGTTTGTTTCTCTAAGCCTTCCTCAATCCCAATAATTCTTAAATTTGGCCTTTTCATGATATCCCATAATTCTTGTAGATTCTGTTCATGATTTCTTACCATCTTTTCTGTTTGGCCAACTTTGCTTTCAAGATTAAATAATTTGTCTTCAATGTCTGAGGTTCTGTCTTCCAGGGGTTCTATCCTATTGGTTATGCTTTCTATGGAGTTTTTAACTTGGTTTATTGCTTCCTTCATTTCAAGGATTTCTGTTTGTTTTTTTTTTCAGTACCTCTAACTCTTTATTGAAATGATCTCTTGCTTCCCGTATTTGGTCTTTTTTAACTGTTGATTGGTGCGATCATTTAATGCCTGCATTTGCTCTTTCATCTCCTCCTTCAATGCCTGCATTTGCTCTTTCATCTCCTCATTTGCTTCCCTGATTGTTTTAATTATGTACATTCTGAACTCTCTTTCTGACATTTCTTCTGCTGTGCTGTCATTGGGTTTTATTGATATAGTATCTAGTTTTGTTTGGGACATTTTCTTCCCTTGTTTTTTCATATTGGTCAGATGTCAGTGGGACTCTGAGATATTGCAGATTTCCTCTATTGGCTTATAGTGTCCCTGAAATTACATTTCTAACTGGGTATTTCTGTGATTATATATGCAAATGCATTAAAGAATTCTAGAATAAAAGATAGCAATCAAAGCAATGATGGTGACTTCATCAACAACGGCAACATGATAAAAGACTTATTAGTGCCAAGGAATAAATTTAGCCTACAATAATAATCTTGTCTTATATTAATGAGGTAATTGACCAAATAGCCTTTGATATATATTCAATCTTTACTCACAATTAGCATTCTCATGTATTTTATTATTTAGTCTGTTGCATATTTCTGCATATAGGTATTTCTTAGGTACACAAGATAAAATCTGTTCTGATATTTTTATTAATTATAAATGAGTACATGCCTTTATGAGGTATTAGTTATGGCAATTTGGTGTTGTAAATATAATGAGGATGTAAATTTTAGTAAAGAAATATGGATTTTATATGAGAACAATAGTAAGTGAAATGAACTTCAGGAGAGACACAGAAACAACGTCTATTTCATTCTCAATTGAGATACGACAGCTTAAACTAAAATAAATTCAATTGTTTGACTTTGCTGTGGAAGGTAACAGAGGAAAATGAAAAATGAAAGAAATAGATAATTGAGCTATAGACCAAGAACTCTATTATTTAAAATAAGTGAGGAGTAGAATTTTGTATAATAGTTTTTATATTTTTCTTGAATACCCAATATTTAAAATTTCAACAACCAAAATATGGAAATTTAAGTAATTTTAAATAATGACTAACATTTAATATTCTGTAACTTTCATTTCCACTGATTTTGGTTTCATATATGTATGCATATATATATATATATACATATATATTATATGTATAAATTTACTATATGTATACATTTAAAAGTATACATAAAGCAGAGGGTACAGTTCATTGGTGGGGAGCTTTCCTAGTATGCTCAAGGCTCTGAGTCAATCCTACTACCACAAACACAAAAAAAGTACACATGAATATCAATTTTGGTGAATTCAAATGGTTTAGAAAGCTATTATGTGTCTCTAAAAATAAAGTGAAAACAATTCTACATATAATCAAGTTTAGAGATATTCAGAGATATCTTTCACAGAGAAAATTTTGAAAGTTGGAAATATTCAGATAGGCTTTTCTTCGTATCTTAGAACTAATATTGTTTTAGTTATTAAACCTATTGATTCTTAAAATAATGTAGCTGAGGGTGTGTGTGTGCGCACGTGCACATGTGTTTGTACACATGTACATTTACTTTTATTTTTCTGTAGCAAAAGTTAATGCGAAAAACATTTACAATGGAAAAATAAAATATTGTCTAGACTTAGAAGAATATGGTTTAATCTAGTAACAAACAAAATTATAAAGACACTCAAGTGTTTAATATTAGGAAAGAGATGCTACTTTTTCTTCACAAGAATTAATTCTTTTTTGAAAATCTCTATTAAACTTATTCCCAAAGAGTCTATAAGGTAGTAATAATAATACAAGAAGTAAGGGCGAGGTCTCCAACCTTTGTGTTCATTGGAACAGTGACAAATGATCTGATTGCAGTGACATAGAGACTCTATTGCCCATAAAAATTATAGCCACGAGTAAAAAATCTAATGAAAAGCAAGCAACATGACAAAGAGCAAATCAATATAAAAAGAGAATTCATAAATCACAGTAGAAGATATACTGAATAGGTTACATCCTTGAGTAATTTATGTTTTGTTTAATTTTACTTCTCCAAACTAGTCCCTGACAATTCCAACAGTTCTCCAAGTATGTCTGCAAAACTTTAATGTTTAATGTGTTGTACATCTTATCTTTATAATGGAAAAAAATTGAAAATCTATAAACTCTTACAAATGAATAAGACCAAAAGAATTATCCAAACAAGTTAGCATAATTCATTTTCATTCATTTTTATCTTTTCATTTTGGCACTGTTCTATTTCCCTCTGATCTGCTCATTGTCTAGTTAGTATAGAAATAGTCCTCTCTACAAAGCTAAAAAATCAATAATGAAAAAGGATTACTTTTCTCTAAAAGGAATCTGAAAGCAATTTCTTCAAAATGAAAATATAGACAACATATGCTTCTAAAATCTTATTTATTTATGATCATTTAGCCTACAATGACATTCAAAGTTCAAGTTACATTACAAAAGTTCAAAACTTTTCTTTCTTTTCAACAAGCTTTAAACCAACAGGGTATCAATCTAGTAAAAGATGTTCAATGATATGTCCATTCACACATTGTTCTCCTTGGTGTAGCAAAAAAAATAAAGAAGTTGGACCATAATCTGAAAGCCTGTATTTGCCTCTCCTGATGGGAGATTTGCTCTTCTCCCATCAGGGCTGCATCCACTAGTTGTGCTTTGTAACCCATCTCTCTTGCCACAGAGGTTCCTATACTACAATTATCCTTTCTATATTTTATCAATTTTGACTATTTTGGATAATCCCAAACTACTTACAAAGTTGCATTTTTTCAAACATTTTAAAACCAAACAAAACTCATATGCCTCTCTACCACTTGCTCCAATTCTCTGTTCCATTTCCCCCAAATTATGGACTTTTATAGTTATTAAATTAACTTGTTCATAACCCTCATTATCTTTTACCCTATTTCAATCAATTCTTTGCACTAATCAAAATGACCAAAACTCTTCATGCTGTCATTTCTTTCCCACATCACATTCATCTTTCTTGATTTCTTAGCAGCTTTCTGTATTGCTAATCTGGTCACTCTTGCTCATTTTCCATCGCTAATTTTTTCTGTTCTCTAATGTTGCAGTGCTCCAGGCCACCATATTTTGTATATTGAAAATAGCATATAATTTCACACCTTTAAATGCCATGTTGAAACTAGTTACAAATTCTAAGTTTTAGCCTTTTTTCCTAAACTTTTTCTGAAAAACACTCAACTGCTCAATTAACTACTTAATAAGTTCAACTGCATATCCAATAGGAATACAGAACTTCACATGAACAAAATGGGTTATTGCAAACTCCCAAGACTATTCTTCTCATTCTCATTAAATATCATGATCAATTATATTAGTCAGGGATCTCTAGAAGAACACAACCAATAGGGTATATATGAATTTATATATATGTATATATTTAAACATATCATAGATTTATAATTATGTCTATATAAATATGTATATATATAAAAGTATTTATATATATATATAAATCCTTTTGGTTCTGTATAATCAAATACATATATGATTACACAAAGAGATTTATTTGATTGACTTACACAACCAGAAGCTTGATAGTCCACAATGTCTGCCTAAAGACTGGAGAGGTGAAGGAACCAGTAGTCCAAGATGCTAAAGACTTAGAACAAGAGGGATGGATGATGCTACCCCACTCCAGGACAGAAGGCCTAAAAATTCCCTGAAGAATCACTGGCAGAGCTTCTTTGGAAGAGTAAAGGAGCTGGAGTCTGATGTCCTCAGGTGATCGCAGCACTCTCAAGATCTCTTTCCAAAAAAACGGAGTTTGTGTCTGCTGCTGCTTTCTTGTTCTTCCATAAAAATTCTATGCAAGTTTCCAACCTGTTGGATGATGCTGACCACATGTAGGGTGGGTCTCCACTTCAGTTGGCTCTCCCGCATGCCACTCATTCTTAAAATCAAGCTTATTTACACCTCCAGCAGCCTCTAATTTTAGCCATCTCTTAATCCCATCATATTGACAATTCAGATTAACCATTACACCAATCAACCAGTTGCTAAGCCCTAAATTTTAGCTTTATTTTTCTATTCACGTTGTTTTTAACATTCAATCTCTAAACAAGTACTTTGATTCTTCTCCAAACCATGTCCCAAATGTGTTCTTTTTGTTGTTTGTTCTTTTTTGGGGGGAGAGGACTTAGTTTTTGTTTGTTTGTCTATAATCATCTTTACATCCCTACCATATCTATTCTATACTATTGTAATAGTTTCTGAATAGTTTCTGAACTTTTTTTTTTTTTTTTTTTTTTTTTTTTGTGGTACTGGGGATTGAACCCAGGACCTTGTGCTTGAAAGTTAAGCACTCTACCAACTGAGCCATATCCCCAGCCCAGCTTCTGAACTTTTGTTCTTACTTTTATGTACAAATAATATTTAATAATGTAACCACTGCAATAATTTTCCATATAACACCATGCAGAACTTTTTCAGTATGAATAGATTTCAAAGTTAAGATTTATGCATTTAGGATAAATTGCTAATATCTCCATTTTATAAGACTCTACATCATTTATCCAAAGGTTTACTCCCCTGACCTCATTTTTTATCATTTCTCACAATTCTCCAGCCAAATTGGACATCTTTCAATATCTTAAGGAAGCCAGGATTATTCCTTCCATAGTCCATTTTTATCAGCTAATCTTTGGGGCTAAAAGGAGTGTCATGCCATGGGGAATGTTTTGTTTTTCTTCTATTTGCCTAGTTACTCCATTTGAAACTAGGTTGTCTACACAAGGCCAACCACTTAAGGAAGACACATGACCTACAGATCACATATAACAATTGTTTTATTTACTTCATCAGGGTATGCTTTGACAAATCTAATGTTATTGATAACATATTCCCTTTTGCTGGAACCAACTGCCCACCACACACCTCTATTTGTTCTCTGTTCCAACTTAGCTGAACCTTTCTCATTAAGTATGTTTGACTTTAAATTCTTCCTGCTGTATTGTATTGCTTAGTTCAGTTTGCTTTTATAACTTTCTTCAAGTAATATTTTTTAGAACAACAAACTTTCTTGCTCACATTTGGGTGCTGTGGTTTATGCCTATAATCCAAGTGGCTCAGGATGCTCAGGCAAGAGGATTTCAAGTTCAAAGTCAGGCTCAGCAATTTAACAAGGCTCTAAGTAACAGGGAGATCCTGTCCAAAATTAAAAATAAATAAATAAATAAAAAGGACTGGGGGCATGGCTCAGTGGTTGAGTACCCCTGAGTTCATTCCCCAATACCAAAAGAAGAAAAGAAAAAAAACAAGTCTTGCTCACAAAGATGCTGGCATAGTTGAATTCAGTTGAAATCAAATCTTGCTGAATAGACAAATGAGAAGTTTATTTTAGGCAGTAAGAGAATTTTTGTTACATGTATTTTAACTATTTGTTGATATTTGATTTGTCTGGATTGTGGTGTAAGTCTATGTGATGGTGTTACAAAGGATATAATAGAGAACACTGAGAACATTGTCATAAGCAAGGATTGGAGCACATTGATTCTGAATTTACTAAAATTTCTTTATTGAATGGACATTGCAAAAGCAAATTTGCATAGAACATAATATCCCATTTGTTCCTCTGTTAGATAAATTTATGAAGCATAAATTTATCAACATTCCTCTGATATCTATAGTCATGATATATTTAAAGACTACATGAAAATTTTGTGACATTTTATCAGAAAAACAAAGTTTACTCCAAAAAACAAAAGAAATTAAATTTAAAAATTAAATTTGTTCCTAAGTATTTTCATACATATTTTTAAAATATTATAGATTGCATTTACTAAGAGACTACACAGGAATGAGGGAAATCTTGCTGTGACATCCACCATCTCATTGATGGCCAAGGTTGATTTGACTGATCTGCTGGTTAGACATGTTCCCCTTCCTCTCTCACCACTCCATGTACATCTCTCCTTAACCTGTGTTTTGGATCAAAGAGGTCCACCTTCCCTGATAAGGAAGACCATTCTTCAGTCAAAGATATCGAAGATGTATGATTAGTTATGCTCCCTTGCTGGAAACTCCATACAAGCTCTCAATGTCCAAGAGGACATCCAGTACAAGAACAATTATTTTTTCTATTTTAAACATTTAAGGGAAATTATTTTTAATTGTTTATGTTATATAGAATCACAAAATTTAAAAGGATATAATAATTTGTAGATGAACTAAGGAACATTATGAAATATTGCAATAAAACAAATGAAACTTAAATCATTAGACTTTCTTTACCAAGGATTTTAATTTAGGATTTGAGAAAGCTGAATTATCTCGTAAAGAATCTTAATAGTTTAAGTGTAAACGCTAAGAGGGCAATCAAATGCATCTTTCAGGTGGTGTAACAAGTAGCAAGGAGATATAAATCAGGAAGCAGTAAGCCTGCATGAAGATGCAGCTCTGGAGCCAATTTAGCAATTTATTGAGGTCCTAGGTAATTTAGCGAGACCCATCTCAAATAAAACATAAAGAGGACCAGGGATGTGACTCAGTGGTTAAGTGCCTCTGGGTTTAATCCCTGGAACCAGAAAAAAAGAAAAAAGGAAATAAAAGAAAAGAAAAGAAAAGAAAAGAAAAGAAAAGAAAAGAAAATTAACTTTAAAAAAAATCAGGAAGCAGTTAGCACATAAATACAATTTAAAGATGTGACATGAGATAGCATCACCAAAGAAGTGAGCGTAGTTAGATAAGAAAAGAGGAAAAAATGAAATTCTAGAATATTCAACCAGAGCAACTAAGAAATAAGAAAAAACAAATTATTTGATATTATATAGATAATCAAATAGAATAAAAACCAAAAGAGCTTGATGTCCTGGGATTTCAAATAAGAAACATCTCAGTGGAGTGAGCAAAGATATCAAATGCTGCTGAAATGTCAAATAGGATGAGACTTAATAATTGCCTTTTGTATTTAACAACATAAAGTTCATTGCCAACTTTGCCCAAATTCTCTTTTGTGAAATGGAACCAAAGAAGAGTAGGAGACTAGAATTTAAGAGTAAATGCAGAGAATTCAAAACTGAAATGAATTTTTTTTTCTATAGGTGACTGGAATTAGTTAGCTAAGTTCAGTAAGAAAGAAAGTATATACATATACAAACACACATTAAAATTTAAACAGGGTATGCTTATATAAACTACCATGAGCAACCATGTGGAATAAGGAAGGATTGGAAAGTAAGAACTTAACATGATGCCAAAGAATACAGTAATCACAAAAATAAGGAGCAGTTACTAACCAGAGTAATCACAAAAATAAGGAGTAGTTACTACCAATAGGACCAAGAATTAAGCACCCAATGAAGAGTCCCCACCATCATCACTAATATCCAAACCTTGAATCCAGAAGAACCATAGCTCACTGGATAGCAGAGGTCACTTTGGTGATTGGTGCAATGGCAGAACTTGCTGGAAACCTAACCCCTACAACTTTGAGAATTCTCCCCACCTGTGTCCTACCACAGACAGTACTACAGAATCAGCTGAGAAGGAATCAGATAAGTGATACTAGCCACTTAGCACAGATGGAAGGTAATGAAGAATTACATTCACTATAGGGACCTGGAAAGTGGGCACATGTAAACCAGAAAACAAAATATTTCCTCATACAATGTCTCTTCGGCACACCCTACTGATAAAGCTTACCGAAGCATTAGCTGGCGAAGAAAATACTTAAATGATCCATATTCACTTTTATAATAGTTTAAAAGACTGATATTTTTCAAATGAAGAAAAATTATCTTAGAATATTATGCTGAGTATCATATAAATTAATATATATGTACATATTAATTAAGCAGCATACATATTAATTTAACATTATTCACACATACAAAAATTTTCTAATTCAATACTCTTAAAAATTGAGAAAATTTTCAATTATTTTTTGTATGCTCAGTTTTAGATTCTGGAAAATAATTCAGGGTTTGCTGTTAGCAGAAATTTTTGGTAGACTTCCATTAATTTAGTTAATAGAATTCATTTAGTGGATGCACTATGTTTTTCCCTGTTTTTCTATTCTGTTGATGTGCTTTATGAAATATTAGTGTGATTCTTTGACTATTGTTGATTCAAAGTTATATTTACTCCAATATTTTATATCTAATGCTAGCTTCTTTACCAAACTTATTCTGCCCATTTTAGAATTTATTTTTCCATATTTAAAAATATATGCTTGATTACATGATGCTCTATTAAAATATGTCTACCTTACTTACTTTCATAGATTTTTATTCCAGAAAAGACTTTCATATCCATCCCCATAAATATTTTTTTAGGTAAATTTTGAGATGCTGAGAATTAAAAGTCTATTTTAGGTACTACTTTAAATTTAATAACTCATTGATACATGTGAAATGAAATTTAGAGAACCTAAATCTCCAACAAGAATTATTTTCCCCCTATGGGAATAAGCTTTCAAACAAATGAAATAATCGTTTGACTCTTATGTCTTGGCATTTAGAAGATGTAGAAGTAGAAGCTCTCATCCTGATACACAAAGTAGAAACAACATATATGATGGATACATGAATTTTTAAGATTATATTTCAAATAGAAAGCTGGATTATTTAAACTACAAAGCTTAAATTAGTTATGATCAGAAGAAAAAATTTCCTGAAAATTTAGATAATATTTAAATATTCATGTTTTCTTGAAACTTATGACTAAAAGTTATTTACTGAACCTCTTAACATTCATTATAACCATCATTTAATAAATCTATATCCATGTAATTTATTGTTTTTTTACATAATTATACTCTTTAAATATATTTTATTGCATCAATAATGAAAATCAGTATTACTATGTTTATACTTTCAACTATCAATTACATTTTAAATGTATATTTAAATGACTTAATTTTTTCAATAAATGTTTTTTCTATGATTTATGTAACAATTCAAATATTCTATATTAATGCTAAGGTCTTTCTGCAAATTTTCTCCTAAAATATTTCATATACATATTGCTGTTTTATAAAATATTAAATTACTGAAAAGCTAGTATTATAGAAAGGGAATTAAGGAGAATACTACTTGTAAAATATTTTTTGGTCAAAATACACTTAAAGTTGATTATCAAAACCATCCAGTTTTCTTATTTTTACATATTTTTTATTTCTTTTCTTTTGGTACTTTAAATAGCATAGAGTTCTATATTGTTCAATGTTTTTACACATTAGATACACTTTGAACATATGTGTAAGGATTAAATATGGGATATTTGAAGCCAAAATAGACTGTGTTTCCCATAGGCTAATGTCAAATGCTGATGCTTAAATTATAAATTACTTAGACAAAAACAAAAACATGCTGCATTTTGTATGATTAAGTCTATTACCTCTATATTTGGTCTCCAAAAGATTTTCAATGATTGGCTGTAGATTAGCACTTCCCAGGGCTATATCTCTGTGCAAATATTATTTGAAGATATTCTTCAAAAAAGTTTCATATTTATAAATCTAAAATGCCATCAGACCAATCCCCCTTTTTAAAGTTTAAAATATAAATTGTTATAGTAATGTCTTTCAAGTATCTTAATTAAAAAACTAACGCATAACTCAACACTAACTCCTGGAATCCCTCTTTTTCTAAAGAAACTTTTAATGTGTATTAAAAACTCACGGAAAGAATAATCCAGAGAAACATTAGGGAATCATTTTCTTTTGTGGATACATTCTTTTTAATGTTATAAAATTCTTAAAGTTTCATAACCTATGAGTTTTTCATTTGGAGTAAATATCCTAAGTGTGTTAATGCGTTATTACATTTAAAGAATTTTAATGTTTTTCTATTAGATTGTCTACTGCAAAATAGCCTACAACTTTGGTTTTACTAAGCTGAAAAAGCAACATATTCAGTGAATTCAATAAGCTGACCTATAAAGACCTGGAAATAGAGTCATAAATAATAATGAGTGTGTTATTCTCTATTCAGTCAGCTGTGAGGCTTTTCCAAACCATTAAACAACTTCCCAATTTGCTACAATTCAGGATAAGTGCTGTAGTCTTTTCAAAAGCGGGTTAAGAATATGAGATGGCAAATATGAAGTAAAAATTTGGTGAGTGATGAATATTTAAGCACAAAGAACACATTAAATCTGGTCAGTGAGTTGTCACTTATAATACTCATCTATTATAAAAATGAAAGGTGGAATTTTATCCAGACCATTATATTTCACCTCATGCTAATATTCATTCATGTTAATGCTTGTTAGTTTCAATATCTGATAAAATATGAATAAGATAGGCAGATAAATAGATTATGCCTGAAATACAAAGTAAAGATCTGTTTAAATAATAAATACCAATTAATCAGACTGGTCAGATTTTTGGGAGACCAGAAGGACTGTCCTAATCCCATGTCCAGCAACATAATGTAGAAATATGTTTTTCTTTCTAAAGTTATTCTTTCTTAAGTTATTCTTTTGCTTCATTTTTCATTAACATTTTTATTTTTTATTTTTTTAATGTGCAAATTTAAATAGTTTTAAATCTCATCTTTGTATTAATCTGACCATTAGATTTAGTCCTTATCATATATTCTAATGGACTCCCTATTAACTCTTTAAGTTCATTAACAAATTCCCCTACCTATATCCATTCTTCACAACCTCCAGAGTAAATTTTTCAAAACACAAATTTAATTGCAATGTTCTGTGGCTTTGAAATGCATATGTTGTATACCCGTATGTATTATACCAAATTCTCAGCAATGTGTATAATATTCTCTGTTGAAGCTTTCTTTCCTGTAGTTATTAAACTACTTGTAGAAAGGAACACAGATTTTTAAATATTTTCTATGTCTACTTCCATACCATAATCCTCATACTGAGTGAGACATGCACACATTTGATTGCCAGGTTCATCACTGAGAATTCAACCCAAGATAGACTTTTCTGAAACTTGCTTGCACACCTCTACCCATTTCCAGAGATTGGTGCTTTCCTTCAGTGTTCCCATAGCACATTATTTACCACTTTAGAGCGGGCATATTTTATTTAGATTATTTGGATGTCTGTGTCTAGTTATAATGTTTTGTAAGTTCTTCAAGATCTTATCTCCAATATTTCTACATACTAGGCACCTAAAAAATGGCTTTATTTTGTAATAGAGAGGAATTTTGAAAACAAAGTTGCTTATTAATGTCTTTGATAATTACATTTTAAACAGATTATTCCAAACTTCATTAGTGTTTATCTTTTGGGTACAGAATTTTTAATCAAACCATTATCTGTATTTAAAAAAAATTAACTTGTTTTTATGTTGAGCCATATCAAATATTGAGAAAAATACATGACACAAATGAAAGATAACTTCACGGTGACAATTTCAAAAACCAGTTATAATTTTTCCTTTTAAAAATTTATTTTGTAGATTTTACAGAAATTTTAGTCTTTTGATTTTTCTCATATGTATGTAGATGCATATCTGTATGTGTAGTTGTACAGATACCTATACAAGACTCAAAGTTTTTTCATAGAAGAACAGAAGTTACATAATTTTACTTCTTGTTATGATCAGGATCATTTTAGCACAAACACAATGTTGTGTTTCTTCTTTGCTTTTGTAAAATCCCCAAAGTATAATAGAAAGATGAATTAAAATATTTCAGAAAAAGCATTATTTTTCAGAGTAACCTTGATTGAGGGTCATACTTTATTGTTTCATAACTTTGTCCTCTGAGACAAATCTAAAAATATTTAATTTTGTTGCAAATAGTTTTTATGAACCTAATGACATAAAATGCAATTTGAGCTTTTCAAGGCTTTGAAAGGTACCACCAAAAAATATCAGCTAATTGTTTTCCATGTGGAAAGTATAAGGGAATTTTTAAGACAGTACTAAATAAATTTAAAAATAAGAGAACATCAACTTAAAGAAACCCTTAAAATATTAGTGAGAAAGTGTCATCACTAATTTTTAGGTTAAAATGAGTACAAAACATTCAAATAAAGGTGTTCTGAAAGAAAGTGTTTTGGAGAGGTATTTCTTATGTTGGAAGAATAACAATGTGTGAGTTGATTTTTGCTTTATTAAGTACACACACTGAACATGACTATTTGTATTGTCAAAGCGAGAGTTGAAACAAAGAAAAGCAATTAATTTATTCTATGCTTTCACAATATGAAAGACTATTTATAAATAAGGTTCTTTAAAACATGACAAGGTACATACCTATAATCTTAGCTACTAGGAAGGCTGAAGCAAGAGGATTGCAAGTTCAAAGCCAGCCTCAATTTAGCAAAGTCCTAAGGAACTTAGAGAGAACTTGTCCCCAAATAACACATAAAAAAAGAGCTGGGGAAGTGGCTCCCTGTAAGCACTCCTGGGTTCAATTCCTGGTACAAAAAAAAAAAAAAAAAAGAAAGAAAGAAAGAAAGATATTATAACTTCATATAAAAAAGCAGCCTTGCAAGTTGGGAGAGTTTTTTACCCAAGATGAAAAATGCAAGGTTTGTCACCCCTCAGAACTACATTTTTAGTATTTAACATTTTATTTCTGTCTGTCTATCCTTCTAATATCTATTTCCTCACTTCCTGGCACCAATATTCTTCATATTTATAGCTTTCTTTTGTTTACTTCCCAGGCTAAGACTAGGATTTAGAATGTTTTCTAATACTTTGTTTTCCCTAATTAAAATATAATTACTAAATGTCCCATCCTATAATTACCAGATGTCTCATCACTGAGGATTGATTTGAAAATATAGAGAAACACACAGACACACACATGATACACATACACACACGCACAATGAATAATTACAACATACAGAAAGTGACATCACAGCTGCATAATTCTGAGAAATAAGAAATCATTAATCTACTAGACGGTCTTTAAGAAATGTCACAAGAATGTTATAAAGCATTTTAGAATTAAATTGCAAAACTGGACTGTAATCTTCAAGGGTACCAGAAAATAGAATAAAATGTGAGTGAAATGTGTTACACATTTGCTCAGATTATTGTTGTAAACCAAGCATATTAGTCTGCTTATGCTCCAGCACAAAATGCCTTAGACTGATGTCTTAAACAATAGAAATTAGTTTTCTCAGTTTTGGAAGCTAAAAGATAACATCAAAGTGCTGGTAAATTTAGTTACTGATGAGAACTCTTAACCCTAGCTTATAGATAGCCACTTCTCACTATGGTTTCACATGACCTTTCCTTTGTACAGTGAGGGATGGGGGCAGGAACATCCTTTTTCCTTATGAGAATATGGATCATATTGAATTAAGACCCCACGTTTACCATGCTGTTTATCCTCATTTCTTTCCTTAAATGCATTATTATTACAGTGGTCTTAGGGATTTGGCATATTAATTGGGGGAAGGTGTATAACCCACAAGAAGTATGAAAAAGTCATTTGGTATTGAACTTATATTTGCCTTATCATATCTTAGTGTTTGTAAGAATCCAAAGGTCATACAGAACCGTTAATGTGAACAAAATTACCTAACTTGTGTCCTTATTTCTCATTTCTCATATATCTTACTTGTAGGCATTAAAGTATATGTTTTACCACCTACCATGGCCCTGTGCATTTTGGTAAAATGGAACCTGAAAGTTTCAAGTTCAAGATTTTATTCTTGGATCTGCCTTTTTTCTAATACTTGTTTTACTTTGTTATGAAAACAATGTGATTATATATGTTTATTCTGAATGTGTATCATATTCCCTCTGTTGACCTCATTTTCCCTTCTAATTATTACTTAAGACTTTCTCTATGAAGTTTCTTACAAATCTCTATTACCATATTGTATGATACTCATGTTTTAAAAGATTGTTGCAGGAGTTTCAGCCATGTCCAATTCAGTGTGGATGAGGGAAGGATTAACTGTTCGAGGATGGTGCTGTGATAAATCAATTAATTACCAATAAATTTATCTAGTTAATAAACACACAAGAGTCAATACTCTTCAAATGGGAGTGGGTGTGGCTGATCTCCCATATCAGATCTGGCCTCCAACAAGATGGAGAACTCCACCTTCACCTTTATTATAGTTACACAGGTAAAGGAGCAAAGACCAGGAGCGGCTTCTTCTGTGAGGAACAGGATGGGGTGGAGTTAGGGAAGTCATTTGCTTAGGGAACTAGCATATCCCCAGATGGTAAGCCACTCCCATACAGGGCCACTCACTCTTAGGCTCTCTGAAACAGTCTCCCATGACCTACTGCCAGTTCCTGGGAGTCAGATCTCTGTATCCTATGGTTCATCCAAGTCTTATCTACTAGACTTGGATGGTTCTCCACAGATTGTAATCCCTTCTTGCAAATCAAATATGCTATATATGCTATGCTTCACAGGAAAGAATACTATTTACTGCTAATTGGCTTCAATAATTTGTTCTCCTTTTTCTTTTTTTTTTTAGGACAGGATAAGATATTAATTTGATCCAAAATGAAATCATGAACTTGTTCATAAAATACTGCATATAAATGCATGAAGTATACATGAAGCATTTAATATATAAAAATAACATAATGTCATATATAAAATATATAATTAATAACATGTAAATATTTTATATATTAATAAAAGCCATTAATGCTATTTTTTAAACTGATATAAACATATCAACAGATACATTGAAACATTAAAAAAATATATATATACATATATATATATATATATATATATATATATACAAAGCATTCATCAGTAAATAGTTAAAAGCAAAAACCATAAGGAAATTGAGAGATTAAAATTAGGAATGGCCTAAAGAATAGTACTTACTGGCTTATATCACTTGGGTCATTTTTTAAATATGCTAGAGCTTCTACTATAAATTATCTTTTCCTTGATAGGTAGAAGCTCGCTGTTATGTGTGTATTGTTATTGAAGTTCTCCATATGGAGATCACATAGAAGGTATAAGAAATTGACTAGAATTTATAAACTACCCCCACTATGAACATAATAGAAGTTTAATAGAACATAATAGAAATGGTGGCTTATATTAAACCAAATAAAATTAGATTTTTTATTATGAATTCTATTAGGAAGTTGCTTTTAAAAGTAGAATTCTAAAGACAATTACTAATTAGAATCATAGGAATAGATTTAAAAAAATCTAATAGAAAGCATTTGTTTTATATAGTATATCATTCTTCAACTTCCTTAAATATAGTTAATAAAATGAATAATTTTAAATAATAATTTATGATTCAAGTATATACAAAATATTTTAACATACTTGATGCTATTTTAATATAATGTTTTGAGAAATGTTAAAAAACATCATTACGTTATTTATAAAGGAATTAAAAATCATGAAATTAAGTGGCTTACTCATTAAGTTTGAAAGAATCACAGCCAGAATATATCCAAGACTCCAAAATCTATAAACATTCCTTTAAGAATATTCACTTTTAAATCTGTAAAATTCTTGTGTCATATTATCTGTAGATAAGCAGATAATTTTTTTCATTTTTTGAAAGAAGAAAATATTGTTCTCAGTAGCCTATGCTTCTGGTAAGTGGAAATTTGGTACATTCATAGATGTTTTCTTTCTGCTTGTTTGTGGGGAAAAAAATTTGGTTTAATTCAATTTCTCCCATCTTGTCTATAGAGACTATAACGTCTACAACTGCTTATCCTCAGCTATACCTAATTGTAGTAAGGGGTCAATGTGACTGATTTATGTCATCTAACCAGAAAAGACTTCTAAGAAGAAAAGACTGAACAGACACAAGAAAGAAATATCAAAAGAATATCAGGCAGAAGAGCAGAGGCAATAGCAAATGCAAAACTCTGAGGTGAGCATGTATTGGCCATCTTTGAGGAAGTGCAAAGAGATGAATGCATCTACAGTTCTTTGAACAAGTTTGCTAGGGTGTAAAAGACAAAGTAAAAAGTATAAGGAATTAGATAATATAGAACTAGGAACTTTAAAGTGAAAGTTCCTATGAACTTTTAATCAATATGAAAAATAATTATAGGAGTTTGGGATGAGAATACTCATATCTTTTTTTTTATCCTTTTGATTTTTATTGTAGAAATATCCCAATATAATAAGTGGAGAGTAATTATATCCTAAAAGGATCATTTTAGCTAAAGGTGTAAGATGAATTATATTGTAGTCCAGTAACCCAACTGGAAACAAAATTCAGTAAAGTTGATTCAATTGATGAGATTTCAATGATGACACTATTTGCAGAGAAATTTGACGAGGGCTACAGAAACCACCAAATGGTATTGAGGAGTTTTTGTTTTGTCTTTGCAGTATTGTAGATTTAACCCAGGGGCACTCACTACTGAGCTACATACCCACCACTATTTTTTATTTTTTATTTTATTTCATTCTTTATTTTATTTATTTATTTTTTTTGAGACAGGATCTAATTTCTAAGGTTGGCCTCAATCTCACAGTTATCTGGAGTAAATAGGATTACAGGTATGCAGCACTGTGTCAGGCAAGAATACTTATTTTCACAGCCCAGAGAGATGAGAATTGTAGCAGACTCTATCCCACTTCAGATAGTCATAAACGAACACAACCCTAGCCACTATGTTCAGGGAATAGAGAAGAAAAGCTTTTGCCCTCCTTCATATACTTTAACCTTCTGATTCTAATTAACATTGGTTAGACCAAGCCTAAATCAAATCAGCGATGTTGCTAGGTGATGCTGTTGCCGAAAGTTTCATCTCTGAAGGCAAATAACAAGTCAGAGAATGCTACAAAATGAATGATGGGGGTGTAAATGAAAAACAGGAATTACTAAGAGGAAGGATTAAAAGCCGAAACACCAGTTAGGGAAGTATTGCAATAGTTTAGGTGATACTTATCTTCTGAATATATTTAGAAAGTAATACAATAAATATTATCCTGTGGTTTTATGTGCTACATTCAAGAAAAAAGATAATTTTATAAGGACATTATAGTTGTTTGACTTCATGTAGAGCTTGGAAAACTGGATGGATGGATGGATGGATGAATGGATAGATGGGCAGATGGATAGACTAGTGGATGACTGAATAGAAAGATGAATAGACAGGTAGATGGATAAATAGATGAATAGATGAATGGAGATATAGATGGAGATTAAGATACTATACACATGTATACATACACAAATACATAGATAACAAATATTTTAGGAATATAATATCAGTAAACAAGGTATGTTTTGAATAAAATAATACTTCAAATTTTATTTGATAGCTTTTATTTCCAAGGACATGTTTCTCTTCTTGGTCATAGTCAACCCTTTTCCATGCCTGGCAAGTAAATATTTTATCAGTATTGATTAAGTTTAAGCAAGATTTCCCTTCTGCAAGTATTTCTTTATCACATAGCACCTGATTAAGCATATCTTCATCTGTTTCTTAGAGCATTTGCCCATATCTCTATTAATAGTCATCTGTAAGGATAGGGATTCAGTTCAGTGGAAGAGTTCTTGTCTGGCATGCAGAAAGTCCTGGGTTCAATCTCCAGTACTATAAAAAGAAACCATCTCTACTATGATAGCTTTCTCTCTCTGTGATAAAATACCTGAGAACAGCAACTTACAGGAGGCAATATTTGTATTGGCTGAGAGTTCCAGATATTTCCATACATAGTCACTTGTTCTCATTGCAGTGGGCATGGGAATACGTGGCAGAGCAAAACTCCTCATCTCATGGAGGCCAGGAAACAGAGAGAGAGGAAGATGCTAGGTAAGAGAGGAAGGTGCCAGGGACAAGATAGACCCTTTCAGAACATTCTCCCAGTGACCTCCTTCCTCCAACTGGACTTCCTAAAGTTTCCACCACCTCCCAGCTGTTCATTAATTTATGATCTCATCAATGGATCAACCAACTATTGGAATAAAATCCCATGATACAACACTACCCCAGGGTTTCATCACTAAACAGTACTGCACTTGGGGCTAAGCCTTCAACAAATGAGCTTTTTATGAAACTTTCAGATCCAAACCATAACATCTACTGATAGTATAACAGTTTTAATTATTTTCTTACAATTACATTTCTTTTTCTTTCGTAATTTATGAAGGTTTACACTTTGGGAAATTATTCTATTTATGTTTATGTTCTTAGGACAAGGCCTCTGCAATAGTAGGAAATTGATGAATGTCCACTGCATTAATTAATTAAATGCACTCTCCTGAATGTTAGAATTAATCACTTTAACTTATATTGCTACACAGAGAAAAGTAATTTAACTTTTATAACTGATGTCATCTTACTTTCAGACTTCCATTCATACTAATGACAGTTCAATTTATTCTTAATGTTTAGTGAAGTTAGAAAGAACTCTGTGTCATTAACAATCATGTTTTTCAGTAAACCAAGTATGTCAAGTCCTTATTGTGCTTCCATGTCAAGGGGCCTCACATCAACCCCCAATCTTTCTCCTTCCTAAATATTGATTGAAGAGATTTGTATGTCTTTACTGAGGTAGGTAGAGGAGATCTCCCACAAATTTTCCTCCACACATAGTTACTGGGGGTCATTGATATCTAAATGGAAGTCATCAGGCAATGGTTTAGGTTGTTGGTCCTTGCCCTTGTTATATCAGAGTGCCCAAAAGCTGCCACAGCCATTTGACAACTAATTATTGTTCAGATTCATTTTACACAGTGTGTCTCATAATTTTCTTTTAATTCACTAAAATTATTTTATAAAATGTTTAACTGTGTCACTAGTGATCACTCACCCAGATCAATATATTTTTATGCTAAGATAAATTTCATTTTGAAATATATTTTATTCTCATACTATTTCCTAACTAAGAATAGCAAATACTGTAATTTTTATTAACCATTTTCTTACCACGTACTTGGATAAATGGTGAAACTCAAATTTAACCCTGAAATATCTCAGAAAATAGCTATTCTAATTATTTGATATTCTCTATACATAATACTCCAATAAATATTTGATATTCCTTTGCAATTATTAACATATGTAAATGAATAGAAAATTAAACATCTCTGCAAGTAAATAGCAATACTACAATAATGTGTTTTAAAAATAGTATTCATTCATCATCCTCTATTAATGTCAATTTAGATTTGCAGGCATATAAAGATAAATAACATGTCATTGGGTGGGAGATAGACAAATATAAATTAATTTATACAATTAAATGTTGTAGTTGAGTAATAGGAGATAAAAGAATGGGGAGTAATCCATATCCCCTGGCATCAGGAAAGACTTTATAAAGGAGGTGACATACACTGGGTCTTAGAAAAGGAGGAGTTATTTATCAGGGCTTCAGTAAAAAGAGGGTTTTCAAGGCAGAAGGAGCAAATTCAGAGCAACATGAAATAAGTGTCACTGATTTTTGCACAGTGGTTGTCAAATCTGTAGCATAGATGTTATGGAAGCACTATCAAATCTCACACTAGAAAAATAGATAATGAATAGCTTTACTTAGTGTTCTGTTAGATTTGGAATTTACCTTTGTTTATTGGAGAAACCATTGAAGGTACTAGCCAGACAAATTAGATGATTTTGTTTATGTTCTTAAAAGAGGTTTAACTGGGCCATCAACATGCAGAAAGTTGGAAACAGAGACAAGTTAAGTCATAAATTTTGCTGTGCTTGGACAGTATTTTAGTCAGCAATTTCACTGCTATGACTAAATGACCCAAACAGTACAACCATAGAGGAGGAAGAGTTTATTTGAGGGCTCATGGTTTCAATCCATAGATAGCAGGCTCCTTTCCTCAGGGCTCAAGATGAGGCAGAACATCATGGCGGAGGGAAGCAGCTCATGTCATGATCAGGAAGCAGAGAGAGAGACTCTGCTCTCCTGATACAAAGTATATACCACATAGTCATGACCCCAGTTAACCACTGCCTTCAGCCACACCCCATCTGCCTCCAGCTGCCACTCAGTTAATCCCATCAGGGATTAATTCACTGATTAATACTCTCACAACCCAATCATTTCTCCTCTGAACCTTCTTGCATTGTCTCACACATGAGCTTTTGGAGGACACCTCACATCCAAACCATAATAGGCAGCAAATAAGTTTGGGAGAGAAAAGGATTAATATAAAATTTTACGGAATAAAATAGAAAAAATATTATCAGGATAGAAGTAGCAGATTAGGTAAAGGGAAAAAATTCAACTGTATGTTTACTTGCCTTTGTTCTATAATTAATATTACATGTGATTCCATGTATGAATGATGAAAATAGAGAAGTTTAGGGGGAAAACGAGTAGTATGTATTATATGAGATTATAGTGTAGTAGCAGGTTGCATGACAGCAGGTAAGGTTTTTAGCACAGAGAAGAGCAAAATGTTTGAAATTTAGAAGATACCTAAATATTTGGAATATGTAATAATAGAACTAATTGTTCACATACTATTTGTCAATTCAAGACACAAATTATTCTCACTTACATTCCAAAACTTGGTGAGGGACTGACTGAGATTTGGAAACAGGATGCCTCTCTCCAGAGCCTGCATTTCAACTCGTGGATAGATTCATTAGTGAGTCATGGAGATTTCTCATGAAATGTGTGAAACCTGTATTATGTCCTTGCATAAGTTGGGCAATGTGTGTGATTTAGAAGTTTTAAGCATGAAAAAGATGAAAAGAGATGTGAAGGTGAAGGTACATGATGAGTGCATTGGAAAGATATTCTAAAGCGAAATTCAAAAAGTGTTTTAAAGAAATACAAGGAAAGAGAATTTTAAGAGAATAAAAAAGAAATGATCAACTGAGTAAAACACTAGAAAGATGTAAAACGTGAAGGAAACTGAAGAGTCCCTTTGAAGGAACATTTTGGAAGTAAACAGGGAAATTTTCAGAGCAGTCTCCCACAGTAGAAAGGGAACCTGTTCACAGTACCCAGAAGTGAGGGTTGAAACACAAAGAACGGGAGGAAGGTGGTAGTAGAAGATTCTCTGTGGATGAAGGGCAGGGCTGTGATTGTAGGAAATGCTTCTGTGTTGAAACAATGTGACAATAAATTTAAATTTATTTGTACAATGTGACGGTAAATTTAACACTATGTTTAAATATTCTTAATGTTCATCTCTACATTAAGAAGATTGTTGTGATTCCTTTTTAAGCTACTTTAACTCAGAAAATTGTCTCTTGCCTAAGTATTCACAGATACTAGGGAAAAATAATTAAGAATTAATATTTTTTGCTTCTGATTCAAGAGTCATAATACTCTGACTAGAAATGATGTATTTTGGGAAAAAATGGCTTGATTATGTCATATGAATTAAAAAGTAGCTATTTATTGTTTATACAAAAGTTATTATTTAAAAGCAAACAAACAGTTGTGAGATATAATAGTTCCCTCTTAGCCCGTTTCACTTTTCATAGTTTTAGTTACCCTTAGTGAACCATGGTCCAAAAATATTAAGTGGACAATGCAAGAAATTAACAATGCATAATTTTAAATAACTTTTATTAAGGTATATTATCATAATTGCTCTGTTATTATGAGTTGTTAATATCTTACTGTGCCTAATTTATAGATTTATCTTTATAGTAGGCATGTGTGTTTGGAGAGAAAAAAAGAAAACATACCTAAGACTTGGTACTATCCATGGTTTCAGGCTGTGGGTTTTGAAACTTATCACCCTCAGATAAGGGATACTATTGTGTATGTATAGATAATACATATTTATATGTGTGTATATGTGTATGTGTGTGAGTTACATATTGATAATAGAAATACAGTTTGTTTTGGTATCAAAATAGCTATAGATACACAAAGCGCTGTGGCACACACATTTAATTCCAGCAGTTTGGGAAGGTGAGGCAGGAGAATTACAAGTTCACAACCAACCTCAGCAATTTAGGAGACCCTGTATCAAAATAAGGGAGGGTCAGCCTGTGTCTCTGAGCAGTTCAAAGACCCAAAATTCATCTGCCACTCCCAACATCTCCCCCTTTATTTTTTATTTACGTACAAGTTATGGGCTATTTGGAGTTCTCAGATTTCTTTCCAGAAGAAACAGCATCTTGTTGTTATAACACAAAAAGAGACTAAGGAGCAAACACATATTCCCAAAAATGTACCACCCAGAATGTTTTAACATATTCCAAAGATTAAACCCATTTACATCCTTAAATGTTTGTTTGGCAAGCCATGCTGAATCCACAAACATGGTGGAGACTTAGGGCTTCCCTTCCCTGCTATTTGACTAACTGTTCAGTCTGATGTGTCAAGTTCTTCAGTTGTCCTCACATTGGCAGATTGGCATTCTGGGTCCATGGAGTCTTCTTTGCTTCCTCTTCTTCCTTCTCAGCTTCTTGTTCCTGATGGGGGTTGGGATCAACACCTCTGGTTTGAGCTTAAGTTGTTTGAACCTCCATGATGATGATGGATGGCCCATTCAGGTACTCAGATGGGATAAGCCACAACTTCTATAAAGACACAAGCATGGCCTCTTCCCCACATTATCACCAGATCTGGTCCATTCTATTGTCCTGTTTATAAGTCTCTCCACCAGACCAGGCCTGACAGACCTACTGTAGTGGGTGTCATGTGTGCTCTGCCGCAGTACAACCTTCAGCATCACAATTTTAAAAATGTAAAACAAAAATAGCATGATCCAAACAATTTTGTGGGGTTCTATCTCCCCCTTAATTTGTTTTTTAAATTGTAACTTAAGGGATGAGTGAGCCCTCTTTACCATAATCTGGTCTCAATCTGTCCTGTAGTTATTTAACCTTATCCCTTACCGGTCCTGATTGATTGACATAGAAGAAACATTCTTCCCTGATAAAGAGATAGAGGTAAATATGAGCCTCACAAAGGAAAAATGTGTCAGAATTTGGGGGCACCATATGTCTTAAGTTCTATTAAAAGAACTATTTTATTTTCTTTCAAATTCCCAGGAATGGCCATACTTTGGTTATAACTGTTTTTGCTAGGTATTCAAGACCAAGCTGGTAAAATTGACCTCATTCCTATCTATTTTTTAAGAATCAGGGCTGGGGATATATCTCAGTGGATAGAGTGTTTGCCTTGCAAGCAGAAGACCCTGGGTTCAATCCCCAGCACCGCAAAAAAAAAAAAAAAAAAAAAAAAAAAAAATCAGTTGAGTTGCCTCAGGGGATCACTCCTGGGAACTTGAACAGCCTCTTAGCTCCTTTAGTGCAATCTGCCAGGATGGGTGGGCATCTCCTTGACGATGTGACTTCCCTTGGAAGCATCAAGGATGTCTCCCTTCTCCAATGACTCTCCTTTTTTGCACCATGTGCACTGATTAACTTTCTGTTCTACAGGGTCACATGGATCCCCCTGATCAAGAAGTCATGTGGCTTAGAGTTGCAAGCCTGTAGAGAAGTCCCCTTATTCCCTGGGTTCAAGCTGATTCAAA
Organism: Sciurus carolinensis; assembly: GCF_902686445.1. Lineage (NCBI taxonomy): Eukaryota > Metazoa > Chordata > Mammalia > Rodentia > Sciuridae > Sciurus > Sciurus carolinensis. Next base: position 64,242,243 of record NC_062217.1, on the reverse strand, counting down.
GGGTCAGAGCCAAATATTGCGTATTTTTTTCTTGACTCTTTTACTTCATTAACTTTAATCTCCAAGCTTTAGTTTTAAACATCCAACAAGTCAGTTTCACCAATTTTAAAGTAAGAGTACTAGACTTTAATTTTAATGTCTATAACTTTACAGTCAGTCACCCCTTTTATTTAGTTGGGATCAGTATTATTACTGAAAGTTAACCTTACATTCTGTCTGTCTTTAGATAATGGCCTATTATCTCAAATTAACTTAGGTTGTTTTATTGAAAGTTGTACTTCTGTAAAGCACTAACAGACAACAGTTAAAGTTTACAAGGAAAATACAAAATGAAATTAACAAGAGTAAAAACATATTTAGTTTGTATAATATCTGTGAACCAAGGAACAAAATTTTTTATAATCTCATATTTTTGCTTAGCTATATTTTTTTGTTTAAGATCACAGTGATTTTTGTAAACAAAATCTATTTTTTAAATTTAATTTTAAATGAACTTGAAAGGTTATCTTAACATGAAATAAGATGAGAGGCAGAGTCTTAACTTAGGTGAGGTTGCCTCTTGCCAAATCTTAAGGTATGGTGTTTTATTTTTGAAAATGATTTTAGTCTCTTTTAAAAATAGTATTATTTTTAAATTTTCTATATATCATTTCTTGAGTCTATATGAATGTGTTAAAACAGTTTAACACCACATTCGAAACATGAATCAAACAAAAGCTAAGCAAGTGTTTAACTCCCTTTTGTGGAAAAGTGGCAAAATGTTTTAATGTTTCACAGTATTAACATTAAACAGATAAGGATCTAATTATCTTTTAAAAATACATTTAAATTTTTACCCCAGTGTAAAAAGTAACATAAAATTTTACATATTTCTAATTGATAACAGGTCCAGTTACAAAACATTAAATGATATAAATAAATCCCCAATTAAATTTGTTATTGTTGTAAGTCTAAACTTACCATTTCAGACAATTTTAGTTTGGAGAACACCAGCTTAGTAAATGTTCTTTCAAATCTTATACTTTAAAAATTTGTATATTTGGGAATTAAGAATACAATTATTATTCCAAGAAATCATGAATAGCACAATTACATTGATGTTTTATATTAACCAAGTTTAGCTTTGAAAAAGATATCTAGACTCTGTAATATAGCATGATATACTAAAATAACAGTTGTTGTTTAACCAGAGTTGTATAGACCCTAATTCCTTTAAAACCATGGCTCTAACATAGATTATACTTTGTTTTATACCAGTATGTTAGTATTTGATCTTAGGAAAAGCCTTGAATATCGTTAATTGCTTATTATAAATATATATATATATATATATACATATATATATAACCAATTTAATAACACATATATATATACATGTATATATATGTATATATATAACCAATTTAATAACACACACACACTTTGAAATTTACCCTTCACAGGGGTAAATTTTTGTAACTTGCTTAGACATTCTACAACTTTACTTGATCACACAAAGACTTTCTCACTCAGAAATGTTTTCTTTTCCTCCTACTTTCCATTCTAAGATATATTTCCATACCTAGAACTTTCTTATTTCTCTTTCGTAGCTGTTGATCCCTTTTTAAAATTTATATTCTGACACAATCCTATGAAATTCTGAATTCAGACAAATTACTCCATTTTAATAAGATAAAATGCTTTTATGTTATTGAGAGTACTGCAATTGAACATTTTGGTGCCCTTTGCATATGGAATTATACTTGTTAAAATATTAACTCTTAGTAAACTTATTTTCAGTGAAGACACTGATGAAGCAATCTTAAATCTTTGTCATTTACCAATTTATGATCCAATGTTTAAATATATTTCCTTATGGAATTATGAGATTAAGAGCACTTCATGTTATATTTAGAAGTTAATGTTTTGGCACCTTACCTTTGTAAATCATTCAGATCTATAACAAACACATTTATGATAATCCAATTTGTGTTAAATCTAATTTATTTATTTCAAATTGTGAAAACCAAGGTATTAGACTAGTTAACAGTATCAGCCATCTTTTTCTTGTTGAAGAAAAATCCTAGAAACAATGGATATTATATTCTAATATTTTATAGAAATTAACACCATTTTCTGATCACCTAAAAAACTTTTAAGTTAATAATTGTGAAGACATCTTTATTTTTATCTGTTTACCCAATTTACTCTGCCCTTACTTTTAAATCATGTAAATTTAAAAATTCTTGAATCCAGTATTAATTTAAATTTAAATTTATGAATGCTCATTTATTTATATGCCAATATAAACATACAACACATATGCAGACAAAATGCAAGACACCAATGTACACACATACACATAAAAGACAAAAAACAAAGATTTTGTAACTTTTTGCAAGTGGAGTTCCACAGGTAGGAGGCAATGTTACAGATGTTTATTAAAGCTGCTACTAGATTTAACCTGTTAGACATTAAAATAAAGCCAATCAGACTTTCACATTATGGCTTAAATATAGGACAGACCTGCACAGTTGAAAATGTTAGGTATAAAATCTAACAGACAGGAGGACACTGAAATAAAAAATTTCAGATGGCTACTTGTCCTGATGACTATCAGATCCACTCTCATCACCACCATATCTATGACCTTTTTAGAATTTTAAGAGGAAATTTTTTTAATGTATTTGAGAGTCAACTCTTAAAAAATTTGCCTCTGAGCAAAGACATAGTGCAAAGACCTCAATAGTTAAATAAAACAATTAGGAAAATACTGTACTTTAGGCATGCAAGATCAAATGTGAATTCACCATAAGATCATGAGCCCCAAAATATAGAATCTTAAAATGGGAGTTATTAAAAAAAAAAAGAAGAAGAAAAAATTACAGGGCACAATTTCTAGAAGAGCATGCAAAACATCTTTACTAAATCTGAGTGCACTTTTGGCTTAGATTAGAGTCCAGATATTTAAAGAATGTGGGACCCTGTGAAATCCTCAGAAAAACTTCTTAATAAAAGGAAAACTTACACATTTAGAATCTTTCCATTTTTCTCTCCAGCACTGCAGGATTAGAGAGAAGCTTATTAACAAAAGGTCTCATTTTTTGGACATCTCCTATTCTCTCTCAATAGGCTTGGATCCATAACGCTGAGCAAAGAAGACAGTGCCACACAACCCCCTACCCTCTGCCTCAGCAAGCCAACCAAGCCAGCAGTGGTGGCAGTAACTTGACCCAGGGCTCCACCCACTTGTTCTCTGTAGACAGAGGCTGGCCATGGGGGGGAAGGTAAAATTGGTTCCAGACTCTTTGTTAGCTGTTTCTAACCTTTACCTTCATTCTTACAACCAGAAATGGACTACAAAGAAATAGTTTCCATGGAAATCTTGCCTGATTGCTCAGTTGCATATCTAACATGCAGCTCTTTGCCAAGCTCCTCCCAGATCTCTACATCTACCACTGGCTCCCTCTTCAAAGAAATAAAGAAGTTTTAATAACAAATTCCAAAAACTGCTCCAGTTGTACCTTCGTTATGGGGCTACCCCATGATTTCTTAAGCACTGTAGCATAATGTTCTCTTTCTTTAGAATTAGAATATCCTGTGCTTTTTACAGAGCTATATATCAACTCACTCCTCCCCTTCCTTTAATCAATGGTCCTCTTTTTTTGAGGAGCGTCCCACTCACCTTAACAAATTAAAGTTCCCATGAGCATTCTGGGTTCCTGTTCCAAGGTGCTAACTCTTGTGTCCAGCACCACTTTGTTTACTCAGTTTCCCTGAACTGGGCTGATGAGGGGGTTGGAAAAAAGATGAAGAAACACAGAAATAGAGAAAATAGAGAAAGCAGGACCCTGTGGTCCATCTGACCTCCGATGGAGGAAGACTGACAATGAATTGGCTCTGCATGCTTATTATATATGTTTTTACATCAAAGGGATTCATTGTGAGAAAGTTACTTTAAAACAGAATGGTCAAAAGTTTGACCAACCCAATTACAGTCATCAGCTTGCACCCACAATTCTCCACCCCTGGGTGTCTGGCTCCTGAACCTTAGGAACCTGAGCAATTTCTAATAATGGACTGTGGGTATGCTTGCCCCTTGCCTTGTAGAAATGCATCTCTCTCTCTCTCTCTCTCTCTCTCTCTCTGTCTTTCTCAGTAGTAAGCAAATCTCTCTTTAAATCCAAAGGGAGACAATTTTCACCTTCTGAAGATTTTTTTCTATTCATTCTTCAAATGGTTGTCCCAGACAATGGCTATGAATGCCTGTATGCTTCTGCTCACAAGCTGTGCAAAAAATACTAGACCCATGGACATCCAATAATTTGTTATCATTACTAAGAGTACTAGTGATAAAACATTTAAACTAGCAAGGCTTCTGATGTTTCTCTGATAAACAGCTTCTCCACATTCTCACCAGTAGGCAGCTTATTTTATGATTCTTGACTGGAACCTAGCTTTAATAATTGACAATTTCTCAGTTCCAAACATAGCATATTTTTGCTAATACCATCTGCTATGATTATAAATATTTCATATATATTATATCATCTGTATATATGTACATACATATATATTCTTATAACAATTATTATAAATAAACTATTTCTTATAAGTATTCATACCTAATAATTTACTTCTTATAAAAAGCATGTCTAATATTTCCAGTTAGTGCTATGTCAAAATATGGACACTTCAGAGAGCAGACACAGCATCTTAACTTTAAGAATTTTCCCAAGTTCTTTTTCCAACTCTGATAAGTGACAATGTTTCACTGCAAAAACTTATAGATTTGACATACTAAAACCACAATTTGTGATCCAGTTATAACTGTGTTTTAGGAACTTGAGCAAAACTGTTAGTAAAAAAGTCTCATAAATACAAATAGTATTAAATGTTTAGCAGCATTTATAATTTCACAGAAAATAACCAAATTACAAATAGGAATATATTTATGTAAATTTCTATATCTAATAACCATAGTCTATCTTGAAAATATAACCCTTCTTAATTTCTTAGCCTTTCTGAAAGGTCTGAGTTTTTAATAGTTGATGACAAGATAGAAATCTGTGGACAGGGGTGACAGAGGATGGGAGAGCTGTGACTGAGATTGGGGGGCTTCTGATGACCTCATGGCTGAGGCATGCATGGTGCCTGGAATGTTCTTGTGCAAGGACACATGATGCTTAGCTGTTGTGGCATTGCCCTGCATGAGGAATCTCTGTGCAAGAGTCCTATCAGCTCTGACCTTAATCTCAGGCACATAGTATTGGGGTTCAATATTGACTGATCCCCAGAGAGTCAAAGTGCACACACGATAAAGCAAGACACACAACGAGGTTTTATTGCAAGCTTGAGCTTGGACCGCAACCAGCCTCTCAGACCACTACAATGGCTGAGTGGGGAGCGGCCCCGAGGGGTGAGAAAGCACTCTATTTCAAGCATTCACACACAAAGACCTATATATTATTGGTTAACATTTGAACAGCTAAACATTTGTCCTCTTTTGTTGGGTCCCTCCAATCTATTTGATTCTCATTGGGTCCTGCCAGAACTGAATGGTCCTGGAAGAAGAAAGGAGGAGGGAGGGGGTAAACTATGCAGGAGATGAGGAGATGAAGGGGCTAGGCCCCCTTGTCCTTGATAGATAAGGTTCCCGGGAAACTGCCCATTTCTCAGACAGATTTCTCTTAACAGCCTTGATAAACCCCGGGGGCCCAGTATGTCCTATTTGTCTTGTATTGGCTCTTGAGGGTAGCACCTGAGCGCCCTTTCCTGGGGGGGTTTATGGGCAAGTTCCCAAAATGGCTTGTTAATACAACTTGCCTGCACAGATGTCACCTTGTTCTCAACAATAACTCTGAGAAGGAAGGAATTCTTTACCATGTTTCACCAGTTCTGCTCCTCCCTTTACTGTAAAGTCAGTAGTAACTTTTAACAATGGACTTTCTTGAGAGCTACACAAAGCTCCTAACATTGCACTTTGCAACTGTGGATGGCAACTGCAGAAAAGCTGCATAGATGTCCTAGTTTCTGTAACTTTCCTGAATACAAAGAATAATGCTTGCATAGTCTAACCTGATAATGAGACATGTAAATAGAAAAGATTGTTGGCATAACTCTTTATATCTGCATCTCCATCAGAGAGCAGAGCTCCACCTGATCCCCGCTCAATCTTCAAAATCTGTGTTCAGTAGTCTTTATTTTCTAAAATCCCCCTGAACCCCTCACCGGAACCATAAATTTGGCTGCACTGGTCTCGGCAGAAATAAAAAATTATACGCATTAAAAAATCACAGTCATTTTAAAAATTAAATTTTGCCCCGTATGGTCAGGATGGATTTTGTCTTTTGCTGAGCAGGTAAAGAATTCCCTTTAATTGTACTTGGAATGGGCTTTGCACATGTATGTAAGTAGCAGAACAGAAGGAAAGAGAAAAGCCCGGGTGGGGGCCATATGTTTCTCTATTAAAAAGTTTTTTAAGAATAGGCCCCACACCCTATTCTCTTTCATATTTTGAAGAAATTGTATTGACTTTCTTTCAGAAATGAAATATAGATGCAAAAGCAAAACCAAATAAAAAACAAAATACCCAACCCAGACTTATTAAAGGAAAACTACTTTAGTTGTTCCAGCATGACATTGTGAATGGCATGGTGAGAATACGATTACTTCCTGTGTTAAGCAATTTAAATTACAATGTATGCTATTGAATACCACTTTAAGTAATTACCTCCCAGCATGGATCTACACATTACAGTGATTAATGGAACTGTTTGCAATGACTTTCAACTGCTATGAAAGTTCAGGCAGGCCACGTATAAAGAGCAAAAAAGAGTAGGTAGTTTAAAAATTTTTGGTTTAAAGAAGTCAACCAACTGAAAACTGTGCTTCAGATGCAGACATAGGAAGCTGTTTCACACACAGCTTGTTATATTGCTGCTTAACTGTAATTACTGGAAAATAATAACCATATGCTCAAATATATTATAAATCACTTGAAATTAGGAACCAATGCATTGCTTTTTGCATACTCCAAAGTATCTGACATAAGGTTTGACACATTCCCATCTCTTTTAGTGCCCTGAGTATTAAGATTAATAAAATTATATTTCTTTTATTCCTGAAATCTTTTCAGTAAAGATGTTTGAGCAATTCATTTCATACCCAAACTTTAAAAACTCTCAAAAGTGTATGCCCAGTGGAATTAGGTTTACGTGGGAGAATAATTTTAATCCCTTATTGACTTGCAAGATGCATCTACCTTGATGTTTTCACAGGAACTTATTTCACTGATGATGATCAAAAGAGGTATGTTGGGCTTTGATCAGAATAAATCTAAAGAAAACTGGAAATCTGCAAATATGAAGTGATTAAAATTCTTTCTCCATCTTCTCTTAGTGAAATGAAGGAAGCAAAATACTGACTGATACCTTATAATTAGTGTGAGACAAATTAAAAGGATTAGTTAAAATGATTGAGATGGGGCTGAAGCAAAGCACGTTTAATGTGAGGTCCACATTATTATTGAAATTAGGGACTCCAGCTTTCCACATAGACTGCATTACCACTAAATTCTGTCTCTTTGATTACTATCCTGAAGACTTATGTCAAAATATTTCCAGGTCCTTCTACCACCAGAATTATCTTCTCTAAGATCAAATGTGGGAGAAGTAAAGGAAGAATTTTTAATCTTTCTTGTAGCAGCATATGCCTTTTAACTGATTGAGGCAGTTACCTCTGAATATAGTGTGAAGGCCGTTTGAAAGTTCATCCCTCTCACAGAAGGTAATGTTTAAGAATGAGCATTGCACTTAGTACCTTTCCCTTGTTAGCTACAGTTTAAAACTGTGTTTAGTATCTCTTAATTTAGAACAATGTCTTGTGTAAAAGTCATATAAATAGAGGATGACCCTATGTATCATAATACATTTTATTCTTTCAGCACAGATGGTTTGCATTTGAATTATGATTGGATGACACACTTACTTAGAATATGATCTATCCATTTCAGGTAATAATAAATCGTACTGAGACAATTTTTCTTACAAAATATTAGTGAAACTGACATTAACTAAATGTTTTTAAGATGACTTTCTAGATAAGATTGATCCTTTTAGTTTTGGTAGCTAGGGACACATAAGTGATTCCGTAAAGCATGATTCAGAAAGTTAGGCATAAATTTCAACTTGAAAACTTGTTCAGGCTAGGAAAAGCTTTAATGGAATCTAGGTACATGCAAGCATGCTAAACCTCTTTAGGAAAGAAATGGGTGTTCAGAAAAAAGAAACAGCAAGGCAAATACAAATATCTATTAATTTGATTCTGAGGAAAAGATTATAATTTTAATGATATATCAAAATATTTATCAAACACTATGCTAATACTCTCAACTATAATATCTTTGAAGATTAATAATGGGATTTTAAATAACAACAGTAATAATAATGGAATTTAGATATCTCCCTCTGATACAGGCTGTAGCAGAGGTAATAGTCCTAATCATATTCAACATGCTAAAAATTACTACTTCATACAACTCAAAGGTCAAGAATATCTTCAATTAATCCAGTACTACCAAGTGTGCAGATGTCACTTTAAAAAGTCTCACAGTGTCCTCAGAAAAAAAACAGAAAAATGTAACTCAATATGCTTCTGAATTTGAGTCTGTATTTGACCCCTAACTTAGTAAAAATGACTTTATAATTCTTATGATCTGTATTGATAGTGGAGAATTATTTTGTGAATGAGTTAAAGGCAGCATAAACACAGTGGTCCCTCATGATGAATCTACACACTTGAATATCTTTTTTTCCAATTATCCACTGAAAAATAAGATTAAAATAATGGAATGTTATAAATATATGCTCCTCCACACTCCTTCCTTTAATATTCAAATAAGCACACTTAATATTTAAGAATGAGACTGCCAAATATAAAACCATAAAAAAGATAAAAACAAGTTGGGCATAGTAAATGCATGCCTATAATCCTAGCTACTTGGGAAACTGAGGTAGAAGGAATAAAGTTTGAGGCCAACCTGTTCAACTTAAGGAGACCCTGTCTCAATTTTCTGTTTGTTTGTTTTTAAAAGGAGGATTGGGGGTGTAGCTTAGTGGTAAAGCACCCTAGGTTTCTGATTTCCAGTACTCCATGCGCGCACACACACACACACACACACACACACACACATATACATATACATATTCTTCTACTGGTGTCTGCTAAGTATAAACCACACAATACTAAATAATTTTTAAGTAAGTTACAGAAAAAAGTAAAAATAGGAGCTTTTCTTATGGAGATCCAATTATAGATTTTTAAAAACAATAACATCTTCAAAAGTTCTTTAGAAACAGAGTGCAACAAGTATATTCGACTAGGAGTCAGTCAAGATAGTTCAAATTAAGGGAAAAAAAACATATTAAAAGCATAATAAAGAAATTATGTTTATGGAGGAGAGTAAATAGAATAGCCTTGTCAAAGTGGATGGTTGATTTGGAACTACAATGAAAAATCAGCCCGAACTAGGTGTTTAAGATCTCAGTTGGAAATACTTTCACAATCTTGCAGTTGATTAAAACATGGCAGCATGATGAAGAGTGAAGTTGTGTTTTGGGACACTATGTGGGAGAATTTGGAATTCTGCATATGATTTCATGTAAGAGACAATAATAACTCAAATTGTTAATCTTTCTAAGAAATCAGAAAAGATTTAAAGAATTTTGTCTAGTGATATTGTATTCGGAATGCAAAAGGAATAGTGAAATTGAAGGATCCTAGGCAATATTATAATAATTAACAATATTTGGTAACTTTAGTTGTTAGGTTGACCGAGGAGATAGGAATTTTTCTAATAAAATATTTATTGAGTAAGAGATCTTGGGAAGGAAAATAAATTTTGGTAATGCTCATTTATTCATATAGTATATTCTCCATTGTTGTTGAAGCAGCTTAAATGCAAATAGCTTACAATAGATATGGGGGCAAAGAAATATTCCAAGTCATTAATTTAAAAAAGAAGACAAACCAAATGCAGAAGGGAAATGGTTCTGGGAAGAAATTCAGATTTAAATATATGAGTTTGAATGGTCAGTGGAGCATCCATATATAATACTTCCTAGTTAATTGTCAAAACACCTTACAGCAATGTCCAAGAGTTAATTTTTTTTTTTCTCTAGTGGATTTTTTTCTACTGACTATGACTTGAAATAAACATTCTATGACCAGTTTCTGGGATAAACTGTTTAAAAATGTAGACATTCAGTGATTGGTGAGCAAAGATGTTTCTTAACAAAGAAAAATGTTTCTGATGGTGATTAATTTATACATTGAAATTGAGATGTGATATTGAATATGTATATATTTTCAGACTTCAATATAGAATAGATTATTTAAAGTAAATTAGTATACAAACTAATAATAGCAAATGATCACTCATTTAAGCAGTTCTTAGTGAGTCCTAGGACCCGTAACCCTGTCAGAGGTAACAGACAAGATATAGCAGATATTTTTTAATGATTTTCTAAAGGTTTATAATTTAACATGTATAACAAGCCCTTAATTGTTTATATACATAATAACTAAAGTCTAGATTTTTTTAAAAAGTAAATTTTATTGACTGAGGCCTGTGCAATTCATTCGGTCCTTGTTGAAGTAACAGTACCTTAAACTAGACTCTGAAGATTGGGTCATATTTTAATAGAGGCTCCAGAGGGAAAAGGTAATATTTACATTTGAGAGAGAGTGAGAGACAGAGGCAGTAAGGATAAGGGTTTGGATTAAGAAAGTTGCATAAGAAAAAGAAAAAGGAAGTTGCATAATGTATTCTGATGAGTGGGAAGAAATCAATAACTAAAATATAAAATATAATATAATGTGCCTTAGGGATTTGGAGAAAATGAATGACTAGATAAAATGAAATTGTAGAGTAAAATTTTTAGCATATAGTCAAAGGAGGTTGAATAATCTCTTATAAACAAAAAGTAATGCACAATTTTAAATATAGTGTAAACATGAATAAATTAAAGAAAATATTCTAAGGTGATCTTAAATGAATTAGTGGCAAACAAGACTGCTGGTATCTAGGACCTAATAGTACCTTGAACAAAATCTGCGCTGTCTAAATTTTTCTGAATGAATGAATGAAAGGTCCAGCAATTAATTGGGAATACAATAAAGTTGTTCAGAATGGAGATAATATTTGTGCAGAGTATAGGATCATTTCTTTCAGCTTTAGAAATTCTGAGCTTTCAAACTATGAAACTGTAAACCCACATTAAATAAATAAAAGTCACTCATAAATTATAACAGCACAAAACCCATTTCACTTGTCACTAATAAAAACTATCATTTGGATTAGTCTTATGAGCTCTACTTGTTTTGATTATGCCATTATTCTTCTGTATTTGTATTGTCAGCTTAGCCAATTATTTATCATCTGAAGGCAATCAAATATTTCTGTACTCAGAATTAAATTAATGAACCTGATCCTTATTTCATATGCAGTTTCTTCTTTTTTCCCCAAATACCTGAGGAGGACTCATTCAAATGTATCTGATATAAGTTTTATAAGTCATTTTGCGTTTTGTTTTTGAAATGAGAACACAGGAAAAGAATCCAGAAATCTTTATCGTCTACTTTTCTCATTTATAGTAAAATATAAATAAGATTCTCAAGTAATTTAGCTAAAAGAGTGATTATGTTAATAAAATGGGCATGGAAATATTTTGGCCTCTTAAAATGTCATTATTCTACCCTTTGACAAAATTCTTTTCAAGGGAGGTTAATAGGACTTCAAATGTAATAAGAGAGTCTGTCTGCTCAGGGGTGATGTTTCCTTTCAGGCAACAGACTGACAATCTAGCTTTGATTGAGCTAGATCCTTTGGTGGAAAAGCAGCTGTTCCAATCACAGCAGATACTGGATTAGTCACTGATGAAGATCTCTGAGCACTGGGGAACAAACTAACATTGCCAAATTTTCAACATTATCATTCATTTTCCCCTCTTCATGCCTTTGAACACAGACAAAATATGAAAGAGAGGAAATATACAGAAAACCTCTGTAGGCATGAGGCACTGTTTTCCCTTGTGAAACTGTTCTACCCATGAACTCTGTATTCATCATGTTGCTATAAAGTTCTGTGAAAATCAAACTTCTTTCATCAGCACGCTATACTAACTAATAAATAGGCTCAGGGTTTGTTTAGCACTGAATGGGATTATTGTTTCCCTGTGAAATGTCTTAGAAACTGCATAATACAAATGCCTGAATATATTTTATTTGTATGATTCCCAGACATTGAAGTAAAAATATTTTTCTTATGGCTTATGGGATATGATAGCATTTTATCATTACCTTATTTATTATTCTTAAGCAGAAAACTTGAAAACTGTATGAAACTCATTTCTCTAAGGAGTGTTACTTCTAATATGAATCAATTTTATTTTGTAGATTCTAATTATGTGAGTTTATTTTTTTAGCATAGGACAATAGTGAAATAAGAGTTTGATATATTATGGAATGATATAAAGTATATGAAATTTTGTCATTTTGTTGTAAAAATGAAAATGTTTTCATAACTGTGCTAGCCCAAGAATATATTATTGGAAAATGTAGTACTTTCTTTGTTCTATAGTAAGTTTATATTTACATCTCTTTATTTCAGCTTTTATTCAATATTACATTCCATTTTTCTACAGATCCCCATGACCAGATGAAAAGTATAGATACTATGCTTTGTACAGCTTGTGTTAATTACCTTCCCATTCAAATTATATTTCCATTAATGCAGTATTTTTTAAGGGATGGATTAATATAAAGATATTTTCACATTTCAAGCTTTAACAATATAGAAGTATGTTATGATTTTATATCTTTAATGATGTTACTTTATATTTTTGGAAAGTTTATAATTCACAATCATGATGTAAATACTTTTTAACATTTACTTTAAGAGCATGTACCCTTAGACAAATAAGAATAGGTGATACAACAAAAATAAATTATACATTTTATTTTTAAGCAAACAAATAAATGAGTTATTTACAATGTTAAAGCAAGGTCTATATACATGAGACAGGAAAATCATAACATGTACTCTAGGCAAAAAGCATTTTCTTGATGTAATGTTTTCAAAAAGAAGACACATTTTCTTGATTGACATGAAATTTACTCTGTTTTCTATTTTATAACTTGGCAAAAAGCAAGGCAAATGTAGATTTAAAAACTATTCCTATTTGGAATACTTTCAGAGTCATGCTTTCTAATTTACTGTAAGCATTTGAAATGAAATCAGGTACATAGTTATGGAAATCTGCCATTTGCAGAGTGTCTTTGGGCAGCACACAGAATTAAAACATTCACAGATTTTCACTTTCCTAAACATGTAGCTAATTTGGGCCTGAGATTCAACTTCTCAAACCATCAACAATCAAAGTCATTTTATTATAATAAAATATTGCATTAAATATTGCCTTAATGAATGCAATTTTTTCCTAATCAAAGTGAAGTTAATCTGAAATCCAATGGAACTTTAAAAAGAATGGGAAAGAGGAGAAGAATAATGCTTTCAAATGCATAGCCGTAAAGAATATTTCTAATTGAAAGTTCATGACTTTTCTAGTAGCTAGAATGGTCCTACAGAGTCTACACCAAAAGTTCTATCTATGATGGTTAAACTGGTCTAATATTTTTTGCATTGGTGAATTCTTAAGGTAATACACATGATTCTCATTTTTTTCTTATCTTTTTCGATTCATTGTACACAAATGGGGTACAACTTTTCATTTCTCTGGTTGTACAGGGAGTCACACCATTTGTGTGTAAACATACAAGTACAAAGGGTAATGATGTTTGTCTCATTCCATTATCTTTTCTCCTCCTTGCCCCCTCCCCACCCCTCATTCCCTCTACACAATGCATTCTCCCTCCATTCTTCCCTCACTCCTCCCTCCCTGTTAGGTATCAATCCTTAGCAGGAAGAACGAAGTGAAGCAGGAGGTATCACAATACCAGAACTTCAACTATACTACATAGCAATAGTAACGAAAACAGCATGGTATTGGCACCAAAATAGACAGGTAGATCAATGGTACAGAATAGAGGACACAGAGACGAACCCACATAAATAAATTATCTCATGCTAGACAAAGGAGCCAAAATCAATGGAGAAAAGATAACTTCTTCAACAAATGGTGCTGGGAAAACTGGAAATCCATATTCAGCAAAATGAAAGTAAATGCCTATCTCTCACCCTGTACAAAACTCAATTCAAAATGGATCAAGGACCTAGGAATTAGATCAGAGACCCTGCATAAAACAGAAGAAAAAGCAGGCCAAATCTAAACCATTTTGGCTTAGAACCAGACTTCCTTAACAAGACTCCCAAAGCACAAGAAATAAAAGCAAGAATCAAAAAATGGGATAGATTCAAAATAATAAGTTTTTTCTCATGTTTCTTGGTTATGTTCTATTCAGCTGCTACAGGGTTATCCTATAATTCAGCAGTCCTTACTGAGTCACAGAGGAAACCTAACAAGGTTATAGAGAGATAGACCATATTTGCAAAGTGACTGCTTAACTGAAAAAAATTTTTAACAGAGGAACACATTGCCTACAGAGAAGTGGCATGTGCTATATACCTTATTTTCCTAACATGTTCACATAATTAAATAGGAACACTGGAAATTTTTAATTCATTTATATATTATATATGTATTTATACATGCATATATATATATTTGAGATAAGATTTTTTTAAATTTTGTTTATATTTGCTGCCAAATATGATACAGTTTTTTTCCCATTCAGTTTACCTAAATAGGTTATAAAACATCAAAAATTTTGCTTTTCTAACAAACGTATTTTCCTTTAACTATATTTCATTGCATTTTCAAGGCAAACATCAAATTTTGATAGTTTACGATTTTGAATTTCTCTACAAAATCTACTTATCTTTCAACCCACAGAATTTGAAAGCAGTAATACATGAAATGTGAATTTAAACAATATAGTATTCCATTACAAATTCTACTTAATAGTGTTTCCACGTCAAACTCTACATGATTATATTACTGTCAAACTTTAACATAATAGTCCAAAGGGCAAGCATTATTATAAGTTCTAAAAGACAATATCACAATAGTTTTTTTATTAAATATACTTGAAATTTTGTTTGAAATACAATCTAACTAAAATGAAATTATGCATACTTGCAATTTCAATTATATAATCCAATTTCATATTTAAAGTGAAATTCTTCACAGAGTAAACCATACCAAAAACTAAATAACTTTTATTTCTTAAAATTTTTACAGAAAATAAATAGGTAAAACACTTTGGGAAATTAAATTGCATAGCAAAATGGCAAAAAGAATGTTTTCAGTCTGCTTAATTTTATTCTGAGTAGTACATTCATTGGAATTGCAATTTATTTGTAACTATATTTAGTGAAATGCACTTATTGTTAACACAAAACAATTTTTTATAAACAAATTGTATTTATTATACCTTTTTCAGTATGAAAGAACAAATACCCTAGTGTTTCCTCTGCAGAGAAATCACAAGATAGCTATATGATTCTAGTTCTTGGGTATGGTTATTTTAAAGCAGTCTTTGAGTGTTGGGCTTATGTGGAGTTTATATCATAATAACTTTGGGTCAGCATGCACAGCAAGGTGAGCCTCTTGAAGTAGTATTAAAGGACAAGCTGTAGTCATGCTATTTTTGTGGTTCCCAGTCTCATTCTCCAGGAGCAAATACTTCCTGGATCAAATATTTACTTCGTATTCACTATTGTTTAATGTAGGGACAGAGAAGCACGCACTGCCCCATATGTCCTGAGCATATAAAAATCTCCTTTATAACCATGAAGTGAGGGATCTTTTGATATCTAGTTCTTGTCTACTGTTATACTGGTTATCACAAAACAAAACAAAACAACCTGCAATTAATTGTTTGGGGATCCAATTCCCTAGAAAACCACCAACATTTTATAAGGAATTAAAAAAGGAACTTGACTAACACTCAAGGATGATTAATTAAATTCTGGTCAAATTGTACTCAGGTATTGAATTCTTAGCTAGGATTACTGAGGAACTGGTAAGGACTGAATTCCTGTAGCCACTAGCAGTCACATGGTACAGTCCTAACTCCCAGTGTGATGCTATTTGGAAGTAGAACCTTTGGGAAGTAATTAAGTTTAGATGAGAATAAAGCACTAATGATGGAATTATTGCTCTTAGAAGAGGAAAGAAATTTCTTTCCACATCCATGCACTAAGGGAAATTCTTGTGAATACACAGCAAAGTGGCTGTCTATAAGCTAGGGAGGGATCGATCTCTCATCAGAACTAAAAAGTAATTGTAAAGATAAATAATTTAATGATAACAGAAAGACAGAAGCTATCATTTTAAAACATAGCAGAACCATGGACATTGAAGTATCACAGAATTACTTTGTACCAATGAATCTTATTTTAAGGTACTTGGTGGACACTGCCCATGTTATACTTCTCTAACTGATGTGTAGGTCTTGGGTGCATACTACCTGTTCCAAAATACCTATTTGACTGTGGAGAATTTCCAAAACTTTTTGTTTCATATTTCTACATAGGACAAATTTCTAAAACTAAAGTATGTCTTATTTCTCTTTAGCTGAAAGGCATGGATCCAGAGATTCTTCCCTTAGAAATTCATGTAATGCTAATAGTTCCCCATAATGTCCTTCATATTGAGTCACAGAAATTTTATTTTTGGTCTTTCTTTAAGAAAATGAACATGCTGAAACATTATAGATTTGTAAATAATGAAATACTTTTTTGAGGCTTAGAACCAAATTAATACTTAAGATGCAGTTGATAATTATTCTAAGTGTGAAAACATCCAAATTATTGATATTGACAAAGTTTCAAGGACTTTTCATTTGTAAACTAAATTATGTTAAGATTATCAAAATGGTATTCATATTTATTATTCTAAGGGAAAAATTCTAATTTGCAATTATTATATAAATATTTGCAGACAAACAACTTTTCTGGTTTGAATCTTTAATGTTCCTCTAAAACTCATGTATTAGGCAATACAGGAATGTTCACACATTAAATAACTTGATAACTAGAGCTGTAAACTCTCCAATGGATTAACCCATTTGATGGATAATAATTTGAATGGAATACTACATGTTAACTATAGGGAGATGGGGCATGGCTGGAGGAAGTAGGTCACTGGTAGTGTAGCCTCAGACTATATCTTGTCCCTGGCTCCACTCTCTCTTTCTCTGCTTCCTGGCTTTCATGACCTGAACATCTTTCCTACACCATGGCCTTCCGTCATGATATTCGACCTACCCTCAGATCCAGAGCAGTGGAGTCTGCTAACCATGGACTGAACCTCTGAAACTGTGAGCCCACAATAAACTCTTTCTCCTCTAACTTGTTCATGTTAGGTATGGGGGTCACAGTGATGAAAAGCTGACTAACAGAGCAGGTTTATAAGTATTTTATTATTTATAAACTAATACCAATTTTTTTCTAAATTTGAGAAGCAAAGAAGAAATCACATTAACTTAGGATTCATTAGAATTTAAGAATGTTAAAACTACATTACTTTTACTATCTTCTTTTCAATGGGTAAAAAAAGCATATTTGAGTTATTTTTGGAATATTCCAAGAAAATATAAAAATAGTTGAAGTTTAAAAACAGTCTGCATTTATACTTGAACTTGGGATAAAATAATAATACTAAAACATTTTGTTAGAGGAAATGAAACACAAACAGTGTTCATGGTATCCATAAGTAATACATAGCTACAAGTAATAATTTTAAAATATAGAACAATACATACCAATGATTATGAATAATTGAATTCCTTTCAAAATATCTGACTTTGAGAAAATGGTTAGGAGTATGCCAAAGTTCAGGTATTTTACACAACATTTGGTGCATATAAAGAAAAATATCATTTAAGGACTAAATACCATTGCCATTTTATAGAAGCATAATACATATTTTAATTTACATATATTATTTGTCATACTTTGAAATAAATGATTCATATTGTAATTTCCTTGTGCATACATTTGTAAATAATGAGTAGTTCATTTCCATTTATAATTTATTACTTAAACAAATTATAAAACTAGGTACTAAAAAGTTGACTCTCCTGATTCTTTATTTCCACCTAACTTCTTAACTTACTTTAACAATTAGCTGTTATTTATAAATAATTTGAAATAAGTCAGATATATCTTTGCATTTGTTTAGATGTATGTAACTATGTAGTGTTCCCATAGAAGCTCAAATCAGATGTTTTCTTAAACTTTAATATCAATGTATATATCATGCTACTGAATTTTAACAAAATATATTTCTTGGGAAAGAAATGATATCTTTCTATTGCATGCACATTCTTGTTTCTCTGTAGTCTTGTATTACACATATCATTTAACTGAAAAAGGGACTTTTGTTTTTCAGTCTCAACAAAACTTAGAACAGGAAAACATGATCCAGATGGCTAATTTTTTAAACATGTAATTTATTTTATTTTAGCAAATGTTATCATTTAAACAACATTTAACTCATGTAACATGTAGTATACTCTATTTCCTTATGTGTATTTCATATATAAAACTTTAAAAACTAAGAAAAATTTGAAACATTTCAATGACTAATATTTGTAGCATTTTTCTTATTTTTGAAAATTAAAAGTTATTCAAGAATTTCATTAATTTCTAATAGTCTACTGTTTAAAACTTGTCCAAAGAAATAAAAATTGTAATGTGAGCCAATATTATCTGACCTTTTTGATTTGCAGCACTGGAATAATTCAAGAGATTTAGCCTCAGAAGAGATCATTTACTGGAATTTAATATGAACACTTTTGTATGTTGGTAATGCTAAACTATTAAATTATAACTTATTGGTTCCATATTACTACTATGCAATCTTTGAATTTTAAAATATTAGATATTTAACCTGTTTCCATTTACTAAAATTTTGTGTTGATATTATGTCATACTGATAAAGCCAAAAAGAAGTCAAGTTAATTATAAGCTACAATTAATCTGCCCTGAGTTAAAAGTTATCTAACTATCAGGAATAGTATATGAACTAGTTTTAATATAAATGACTCTTTGCATTAATATATCAAAACTTTAAAGTATTTAATCAACTTATCTAAAACTAAAGCCATCACCCAGGTTTTAAGTTAAACTGTTTTGATCCTAGAATATAGTTTTCCAGGAAAAAATGACATGGAAAAGAGCTCATAATTTTTAAAAAATTTTCTCTTTTATTTGTAATTTCTTACCCATCTACATATTTTTTATAAATAATTAACACCAAATACAGTGATAATTTTTAATGATTGATAATCCCAAATTTTTCCAAAGAGATGAAAAAAGGAAAGAAAAAAGAATTTATGAGAGGGCACATCGTATATATAAATTTGTAAATATATAAATCAATCATAAATTCACTTATAAATTAATCACAAAATAATTTATACATTGTAAATATATGTAGCTTTATGCATTAATCACTGTAAAGCCCAATTATTTTTCTTTCAAAAATAGAAAGAAAAGGCTTAGATTCAAGAGAAACATTTTGATATATATGTTAGAAATAAATATTCTTTTTGGTAATAAAGAGCAAAAACTGTTACTAAATGTTGAAATAGTAGTTCTTTAAAAAATTCATTAACAATTACCTATTTCATTCCAAACTATTTTTTTAATTTAGTGTTCAGAATAAAAGAAGATAGTAAGACAGCTGGTGTTTCATATATAAGAAAAGAAATAGATCCAAGAATGTAAACATTTTCACTTACATATTTCCATAGCATCTAGTAACTAATACATTATACTCCTATTCTGACTTAGATCTACTCTGTTATTTTTTATACCTTTTATATATGAGCCTTTATGTGTTTTTACAGTCTTCCTATTTCCTCTAATAGTAATATAAATAGGTTAAGTAAATTCATTTCAAGTTAAAATTATAGTGTTACATTACTTATTTAATTACATGTTGCCATTTTATATTAATGTATTCACTTAATGAACATTTGTGTATGGATGTAGTATAATTACTTATCAATGTACAAGAAAAAACCAGTGAGTCTTTGTTAAATATTCAACTCATTAATTTTAAATATATATATAACAAACCAGTATCATTAAAAATGAAATGCAATTCATGAAAAAAAGTAAGATTGAAAAAATTCAAGGAATAACGGAATCTAAACAAATACTGAGGAAGAGGGAAATTAAAGATTTGGAAGTGTTAAAAGTTGTATACAAAAGATTCATAGACACTAAAACCTGTAGTAGCAAAAGAGAGACAATATAGTTTAAAACTCCTGGTTTTACTCTATTGTTCCCTTTGGTGCAGGATTTTTGGCATTAAAATTTCTTATTTTTCACTATTGGAAACTATTACTTTACCTCATAAGCAGCTTTTAAATTCCTTCCATACTTTAAGAGCTATTATGAGGAAACTGTTTACATTTTCATGGAGTTACTTTGGATTTAGAATAGAATTCAACTGTATTTGAAAGATCTTAATTATGTGAATACTTATGATAAGTTCATTGAAAGTTATTTAATTCTTAACCAGACATGTTTATGAATAACATAAGCAATTGCACTTGATTTATAAACAACTCTCTAAGAAGAAAGGAAATGGAAAAATTGATCTCTAGAACTTTTTGCAATAAGTAGTAAGATCATGACAATATTGAATTAAAATATGTACTGCATTCCTCTTGGAAATGTGCATTTTATTTGTATTTATTTGTCAGTATAATGAATTCCTACACTCCTTACTCCTCTCACTATAGGAGTACTATCATAGGCTTTAATATTTTTAATTACTGATGCCACATTCTTATTTTTTAAAATCATTATTAATAGTGATTACATATTATTCACAGATCTTGGCTGACCTAGAAAACCATGCACTATTTAAGAATGATTTGGAATGTCAAAAGCTGATTCTGGAAGCAATGAAATATCATCTACTGCCAGAAAGAAGAACTTTAATGCAAAGTCCAAGAACTAAACCCAGAAAATCTACAGTTGGAACTCTGTATGCAGTAGGAGGAATGGATAACAACAAAGGTATATAATTTTAGATCTTTATTAAGACAAACCCTGTGCCACACCATGGCTTATTATTTTATTATTATAATCTGGATAAGTCAATAATGCTTGCATAAAGTTAACTTTAACAATTATGATTTAAGTTTAAGGGAAAATTAAAGACCATTTGTTTTTCTGGTCTGTATTTTCCATTTCTGTTTATTCATCTTTAAATTCTTTATTCATTTCTTGTGCATTATATACAAGATTTCAAATGAAATGAGAAAAGAATTAAAACTTTGAAAACACAGGCCAATTTGTTGCATATATTGAGAAGTGCATTTTAGATATAAATAAAAGAAACACAATATGTCAGGGACATGCTTGCTGCAGTACAATGATGATAAGATTCTGCATTTGAGAAGCTGAGACATTCAGATAGAATTCAGACATATAAACAGACAAGTATGAATTAGTGTAATAACAGTAGTAGTTTTACTTCATGAATTTAATGTGTGTACTTATCTAACCCTTCAAAAAGAAGTGTTTAAAAGTTTAACACACACATTCAAATATTTTGTCCTTACTTTTCTATAGTTATTGGAAACTAATCTCATGAATATTTGTCCTCTTTAGGTTTCTTATGTGTGTCTGCCTTTTGTTGAACAAATATACAATATGAAAAAGTATAATTTGATATATTTGTATGTAAAAAGTAATATAATTAACTAAAATATATTTCAAGTACATACTAAAATGTAATTGGTGACAACAGTATAAGTACATATTTGACCTCTTTTGAAAGAATTTTGCTGTTGAAGAAACAAAATGAAGTAACTAAACTTATTGTAACAGGAGATACCAAAATAGTATATAAAGAAAAACTAATTATATAATAGGAAAGAACTCATATTTCTATATTTTATCAGTCAAAAAGATGTCCTACGACTGATAGTTCCCATGGCTTTTGTTTTTGAAAAGTTTAACTCCTATATACTAGGAAGTTAATTTCTAGTAATTATAACATTAAAATGAGCACTAAAGTATTAACATATGTAAGTTAGAAAAATTAAAGAAACTAGAATTCCTTTATAGTTACTTAGTAAATCAAGAGAATAAAGGGGCCAAATGTATCACATTGCAGGAGATGACTATAACTCCTTAATAAAAAAAAATAAGGTACTGGGAGAAGGTGCTAAACTATAGAATACATTGTTATAGAAATTAGGAAATGCCTCTAAACTTCATTGAAGCCAATGGAATCTCATTCATTTGGGTTAGTTTTTGTTTCAGTCAGTTTTCTCACTGCTGGACCTGACCAGAACAATTTAAGAGGAGGAAAAGTTTGTTTGCTGTTCACAGTTTCTGAGGTCTTGAGCCCTAGATGGTCAACTCTATTGCTCTGGACCTGAGGTGGGGCAGAACATTATGGCAGAAGGGTGTTGAAGAAGAAAGCAGTTCAGAACATGACAATGAGGAAGTAGAGAGAGCTCCACATATCAGGGAAAAAATATAAACCCCAAAGGCACAGCCCTAGTTATCCACTTCCTCCAGCTGAAGGAAAGTAACTGTCTATAGTTACTTTCCAGTTAATTCAGATCAATGGATTAATGCACTGTTTTGGTTAAAGCTCTCATAATACAGTCATTTCACCTTTAAACATTTTTGTATTGCCTTACACATGAGTTTTTCGTGGACACCTCATATCTAAACCATAACAGTCTCTTTCTGAAAGGAAATAATCAAGAATTGTTTTGATGGTTACTTCTATGTTTCATTGTGACTAGGTTAGGGATACTTAAGTTGTTGCAAAATATTATTTCTGATGGTGTTTCTAGAAGAGATTAGCATTTTATTCAACAGACTGAGCAAAGAAGATTGAATATCATATTTCCTTCACTAATGTAGTGAACATTTTCCAATCCCTTGAGGTACTGGATAGAGCAAAAAGGCACAGAAAAGAATTTACTTTCTCTCCTGGAGGTGAACATACATCCTTTGTCCTCAATCTTCATAGTAACATATTTTCAGAAACTCAAACTCCAGTAATTATAGCAGCAGTGAACTTTACTCCCCCTCCACCATGGCCCCATTGCGTCCTGTTCCTGGGTTTTGGACTCAAGAATAAATTACATTGCTATCTTCCCTGATTCTGCAGCTTAAAGACTGCATATAGTGGGGACTTTTTTTGTTTTTTTGAGTATCAGGGATTGAACCCCAGCAGCACTCCACCACTGAGCCACATCCCAGCCCTATTTTGTATTTTATTTAGAGAAAGGATCTCACTCAGTTGCTTAGTGCCTTGCTTTTGCTGAGGTGGGCTTTGAACTTGTGATCCTCATGCCTCAGTTTTCCCATCCACTGGGAATACAGGCATGTAACACAGTGCCCAATTAGTGGGGACTTTTTAATCTCCATAACTGAGTGAGCCAATTCCCATAATTCTCTCTTACAAATCTATATACCATATTAGTTCTTTTTCTCTAGGGAACGCTGACTAATGTGTTGATGGTTTATATAAAACTGATGCAAAATATATTTTAACTTTACAAAAATTTTACAGTAACTTTACCACAGAAAGACATTACATATTTTTTATTCTTTCTTTGCTATATATCTTTCTTCCATATACATTCTATGGATTACAAGTTTGTGGACATTATGATTTCATTTAAAAATGTATTTTCTACTTGAAGTAATAATGTAGTATCCTAGTTTTCTTACCAAATTATAATATCAGGACTATTGAGAAAAGCTAATATTACTTCAATTAATAATAATAGCTTTGGCTTAATGAAATCTGAGTTTTAGTCATTATGATTGATTAGTTGATTGATTGATTCATTCATTCAAGAAAACTAATTAAGCATCTATTCTGTGCCATGACGTCAGCTCTAGAAAATTGCTCTTTATTCAATTCATGAGTAGTGTTGCAGTTATCAAATAAAATTAAGATAATTTTCAAAAATATGAAATACACATAACTGTCAGTTAAAAGCAATAGATAACTTGTTGCTTTGAGAACTAAAGAAATGACACAAATGAATTCTGTCCCTTCTCTCCATTTTCTCTTTCTCAGAGCCTCACTTCTTTAATATACCATCAAATGCTATTATTTAAGATGATATTATGGAAGTTTTAAGAGAAGGGATAATGGTTTTAAAATGTCTTTTTAAAGTGATGAAACAGAAAATGTCTTATCAGATAAAAATCTTCTGACCAACAAATTGTTAGAAATTATAGTAAAATAAAAACAAAGAAGATTTATCTCAGTCAAGAAGCAAAGGTATTGAAGATTTATCTCAGTCAAGAAAGCAAAGGTATTAACCTCTATCTACATTGTCCTTATGAGAGTAATAAATACCAAGTAACATAAACTATATGATGTAATATTCTATGCCCTAGAACAGAAGCAGAAACACATGATTATAATGTTGTGGTAAGTTTATTTTATTTGTTAAATAATCTGATTTTAGGAACTTCAATAAATACATTCCCCCTAGTCTCAGATTTTTATAAATATGAGTCTATACATATTTGTCTAATTTCAAAGTCAAATGAATATCATTTGTTTTTAAAGAATGCATATTCTATGGGAAAATGCCAATATCAATTCCATTTGCACATCTGCAAAGAATAGTATTTTTTAATAAAAAAACAAAAATATTAATTGAACATTAAACAATAAATTCATATTAACAAGAAATCACTGCAATTTTGAAGAAGCAAAGCATATGACTAATTTGAATTTTTATCTGTTTCATACTTTATCTTATTTAACTGATTTCCGCAGATTACTAAACATCATGAAAATTTTCTCTCTAAAATTTTTATGTGATTCACACACTTATTTCAGCAGGAATGTATTTTCCAAACAATTACATTTATCTAATCCTATTTAACATTAATTTTTTCAGTAATATGATTGGCATATTAGGTAGATAAATCCTGTGACTGTAATACAGTTGCTGCAGCATAAAATAATAGGAAAATACACAGTCTATTGAAATATTTGCCAGAATTTGAATATCTCTAATCTCACATTGTTGTCTTCTGAAATTGAAGAAATTCTTTGAAAATTAAATTTCCTTTGAAATTCCTGAATCTCTTTGATTTTGGAATGAATAATGCCCATTTAGTTACTGCTATAGTTATCCAGTAAGGTAGGAACTTTAAAAAGTATGAGAATATAGGGGTATTTAAAAAGATATTCCTGATTAATTCAGCATAAAACATGGGGAAATTAATTGAGGAGACTTTTAAGAATACCATATCTTAGTAGTATGTGAATTGTACCTTAGATAAAACTCATAAATTTAGATAAAAATTTTAGCACTTAAATCAATCTTCAGAGAAACTGTTCTTCCTGGTAAATCAGAAACTTCTAGAAGCCCAATTTCTCAAGTCATTTAAAGTTCAACTAGGACATTTTCAAGGTAATCCTTGTATAAGCATCATGATTTTATTGCTTAAAAAGTGCTTTCTACATCTTATTAACTTATCTGTAAATAGTTATTAAGATTTTTGTCTTAAAATTGTGTCCACTTTTCTGGAAGGGTAATGAGAAAAATGGAACAAACATGAAAAAGAAAAAGAAAACCATAAAAAGTAAGAGAAATAAAAATTTAAAATACAGCAAACAATTTAGAACTTGCATTACTAATTTGAAGATCTATGCAAGAGTCAGTGCAATCTTCTGTAATTATTTATCTATTTATATTGTGGCTTTGAAAGGGCTATGCAGTTTCATTGGGTTCCTCTTCAGCTCCTTAATTACTTGGATTCAGACGATATCTCATGGATTTCATAAACTCTAGGAATAACAGTGGCAGATGTCCTGCAGATATTATGATATTTCAGAGCATTGCTTTTTTTCTGTTCTTTCTTTTTCTATTAACAGGTACCTGCATTTAATAATTATGCACACCTTATGTGCATATTTTTGTGTCAGTTTCTATGTTAAGAACTGGCAGAGTACAATGGAGAGCATGATCCCTCACTCACAGAGCTACCAACTTTATCTGGGAAAATAAATTCTCTCTGCGACCTGTGCAGGGGGGGATTCAGCAAACCATATAGAGGTGTGGGCCAGCTAGAAATAAAAGGTTGAAAAAATAGTATTAAGAAATAAAGACAAAGAACACAGGAAATATAGTTTAATGGGGGCTTTAAGGGTTGAAAAGACTTGATGGGTCTGATCCTAACAAAGGAAGAAGGCCAGTGAATGTTTTATTTATATTGAAACACATCAAAGGGGGATTTATTGTGAGAAAAACTTTCAAGATAAACAGAAATTAGAGGCCATAGAAAACTGACCTGATTAGAGACTTATCACTTGCACAGTAATTCGTCCTCTTCCAGGCAGCTGGCACCTCAAGAGTATTTGACTTACTGGTATCTCTTTTCACCTCCTGGGAGTTGCACATTTGGACCTAAGGCTGTCTGATCCAATAACTTCCACAGTATCATAGAATTCTCGTTAAGCAGTTCATTGCCAAGGCAATCAGCAGTCTCAGATGGGTGAGATAACACCAAGAGTTCTCCAAGGCACAAACCGCCACTTAGAGATGACTCAGACAAGCCAACAATTCATTTGAGGCTCCCGACAGCAAATAGTAAACAAAATAATTAAAATGAACATTACAAAAAGGGAATTGTAAATGCAATGAATACAAGGTATAGGTACCAGACAGTCTAGCTTAGAAGTATAGAAGTATAATAAAAGTGGTTTTTTATCAAAATATAAAGAATTATTAGGCATTAGTTTAGAAAATTATTTTTAGCAATAATCATGCCATGGACAAACCTCATTGGCTATGATAGAGCCACTGCACAAAGTTATAGAAAATTACTATAAGAGGAATATGGCTAAAAGAAAATGACTGCATATCTATCAAATATAAAGGTGTACATTTGGAGGAATATGGCATCTTCAAGGAATGGGAGAAAACCATTATGGCTGGAATATAACCAGTAGGTAAAAAAAAACACACTAGTGGAGAAAAGATACATACTAATTTTAGCAGAATATTTAGTAGGTTCTATTCTACTCCATAAGTACTTATAGGCAAGTGATATTCTTATGGAGAAAGTGGCTTTTTAAGTATTTTTTTTTTTTACAGACTGCATTTTGATTCATTGTACACAAATGGGGTACATCATTTCGTTTCTATGGTTGTGCGCTATGCAGATTCATACCATTTGTGTAATCATATATGTACATAGGGTAATGATGTCTGTCTCAATCCACCACTTTTCATATTCTCCCTCCATCTCATTTCCCTCTATGTAATCTAAAGTTCCTCCATTCTTCTCTCACTCCCCACCCCCCACGTCCATTATATATCATCATCCACTTATCAGGGAAAACATTCTACCTTTGGTTTTGTGGAAAATATTTTGAAATCAGAGAAATATCTGTTCAAATCCAGGTACATCACCTAATATTTTTAATCTACTTTTTCTCAGCATTATGCTTGATTTTTGTACAAAAATGATGAGAAGGAGTATGCAAAGACAACTAATAACAGAGAACATTTTAGCAGGCTTGTTTTTTACTAAAAAGTCTACCAGTTCTCTGTAGTAACCTGGTCTGAGTTTCCTAACTGAATTATGGAAAAAGAAGAGTGTAGAAACTTCAGAAGTATGAGAATACAAGGACTTCCTGAAATAATAGCAATCTGCTGATTGTGGTGTCTTATTTCTGTAACCCAGTGATTTGGGAGGCTGAGGAGAGAGAATTGCAAATGCAAGGAAAGCATCTGCAACTTAGCAAAACCCTGTCTTAAAATGGACATCATTACCCTATGTACATGTATGGTTACACAAATGGTATGAATCTATATCATGCACAATCATAGAAACAAAAAATTGTACTCCGTTTGTGTACAATGAATCAAAATACAGTCTGTAAAAATAAAAAATAATAATAAAAAAGATGATTGAATGGAGCAAAACAGGTTTGCTTAGTGAGATAAAAATAATTAAAAAAATAAATAATTTTAAAAGGTTCAAGAATGAACTCAGAAGTTCAGTAACCATGGGTTCAATGCCAAAAAAGTAATAAATAAACAAATAAGAGATAGTGATGTGATGCAGGGCAGGAATAAGACCACAAGGTAGTCATGTAGATGATACATACATGAACACCATATGTGTAAGGTAAATGTCTTTTAGGCCAGTTCAAACAACATTCAAGAATGATGAATCAAGAAAAAAAGAACTAAGTGATAAATGGAATCTTGTAGTATACTTTTTCAAGCATTATAGTTTGGATTTTGAATGTCTCCCAAAGGCACATGGGTTGAAGGTGTGGTCTCAACATATGGTGATATGGAGAGGTGGTGTAACCTCTAGTAGTTGGGACCTAATCAAAGGAAGATAGGCCACTGGGGACATACTTTTGAAACGGATATTGGAACTCTGGCCCTCTCCTCTCTGTAAAGGTTAATTGGGGTTCAAGTATAAGGGCTAAGGGGAGAGCAATAAACAGGCAAGCACACAGGATGGCAAAGAGCAAAAAGTGGCTTCTGTGGGAAAGCCAGTTCAGTTTTATTATGTATTCCAGCGTCATATCAAGTTGCATTAGGTTACATAGTACAGTTAGCTTTGAGCATGTGCAGATCACATAACTTGCTTGCTTCTCAGAGTTCACTAGTACCAAATGTTATTATAATAAGATAATGTCTCCAGGTCTCAAGGACAGAGGAGTTGCAGACATTTCTAAGCCATTCAAACAGGGTTCCCCTATTGTGTCTTAAGGAGTTTTCTTGACTCAAGGACTTTTGCTCCCCTGTACATTGACTGACCTGAAATCCCTGCACCTCTCTTTCTTTTAGTTTATCCAACCTCTGAGTGAATGAATTCTAGGTGAAAAATCAGTGTGTGGGAGGTAAACGTATTATGATGTATGAATTGATTTTTTTCTAGAAAATATAGATAACTTTATGTCATCATTAAATTATGCAGGATGCCATTTGCAATACCTTCTCAAAAAATTCTGTATTAAAAATTACTTTATTATGAACAATTTCTAGTATAAAGTAGAAATAATTATAAAATAAACCACAAGTTGTCATTACATTTAAATTTCCTTCTTATGTAGAAAGATTGAATATTTTAAATTTTAATTTGTTAACCTATTTAATCATGTAAATAATGTTGAATAGTTACAGATTATTTCCTTCTTTTCTAATTATTACATATTTTATTTCAGTTTCTTGAACTAATGGGTTAGCTATACCATAAAATAAAGTGTTCAATACAGACAGCCTATCAGACACTTTTGTCATATGGTTTATTTTCAAAGGAATAATTTTAGTGATTTAGAGGATTATAGTAAAAATCTAGTAAGCAGCATAAAATCTCTGGCAATTTCTGAAAGAATGATGAATATTATATAAGAAGATAAACAGACTCTGAATACCATTAAGTTCTCTTAAATAGAATTTACTTTCCTTAGGCAGAATTTAAGAGTAAGAGAAAATCATCTTTCAAAAAAGAATTAGATAATTTGAGACTAAGACTAGGTATTTATTAGTACTGCCCTACTCCTGTTTTGCTTTCAATATTTATAACAGGGCCACTAATTTTTGGTGGTCCCTGAATGTCATTTTATTTTCACTTAAGAAAAACTAGCTTAATCTAGTTCTCAGATAGATCTATGCCTTAGAACTATTCATGAGCTAAGTTTAGCATCTTAGCTTCCATTTTCTGCCTCTATGTATGTCTCATGGTATATCTTAGAAATCAGAAAATGCCAGAAAAGATGAGCAGTGATAATCAACCAGACTATTTTCTTAGGGATTCAAGTGTAAAGTTCTGACTACCTGGCTGCCCTGAACAGCAGTTGTTACCCCCAGTGCCACTACACTGCCCAGAGGCCTCAGCCAGCACAGATTGCAAAGAACTCTCTTTCTAGCACTGTTTGTGTATCAGCCATTTCTCAAGGGGAAAATGGCAAACAGTACTAGGCTCATTTCCATTCATAGTCCTTTTATAGTGGGACTTGGCCTTTTAAATGTTAGCCATCATTTTTTTAATCTTCAATCTCTTAGAAGAGCTCATTTTTTTTTTTTTTTGTATTGAAAAGTGAAGCTTAATTGAAAACCGAAGCTTTGTAGTTACTCTTTGGGGGATAGTTTTCTGATACACAATAATCCATCATGGTTAAAAGCAGAGGCACCTATTTATTTTTAATTTCAAAATTTTCTACCTGAATCTCAAATTCTTTTCTCAGATTTTTATTATAAATTTATGTAGTTTTCATCTTGTTTATTTATTTATTTACTTAGCTTCATTTATTACTTCTTACCTATAGACATCCATCTGCCTCGGTTTCCATAGGTGATTTGTTCTAGGACCACTGAGATACAAAAATCTGGAGATTTCAAGTCCCTTATATAAAATGGCACACTATTTCCCTATAACCAATATGCATCCTGCTATATACATTAAATCATCTCTAGGTTACTAGATTACTTACTAATATAACGTAAGCGCTATGTAAATAAAGATTATAATGTATTGTTTAGGGAATAATAACATGAAAAAAGTCTGTACATACTCAAGAAACACGCAAATTTTCCCCTAGTATTTTCTATCCATGGTTGGTTGAATCCATGGATACAGAATCCCCAAATATGGAATGCTGACTATACTTCAGATTTATTTCATATCCTGTGGTCAAGAATACCAACACCTAAAAACTTTGGGGGAACAAATCTACTATTCGTTGTTTCTAATGTTCTCATTCTTGTTAGTTTCATTCTTTGTGTGTTAAATAATATTATTTGAAATCATAGTTAATTTTCTTTCCTCTGTGAACTTTTGTAGGCCTAACTACAGATGTTTTCCTCCAATATGAATGAGTCTGCTTTAACCCTGAACCAAGGCTACCCTTAGAGCTATGTCAGTCTTCCTCAATGAATCAGGTTTAATGCAGTGTCTCTGGTTCCCTGTTCTCCCACCTTCTGTCAGGCCAAAGGCAGATGCTCCAGATCTCATCAAGTGTATACATGGTATACTCATCTGCCCTCTGAAAGTGCTAGCTTCCATATTAATTTAGTTCCCAGATCTCCCATCTCTGTTTTTTCAGCTACTTGATTGTGCCCTTGAGGATTTCTCTTATTTTCACTTAAGTCTAACAATGCAAAAAATTATGCAAGGTGAATACAAATAGTGATTGTGTTCTGCGTATGTCAAAAAGCTAGAAGAATGGATTTCAAATGTTTTCACCACAAACAATAAATACGTTTAACCTGATCACACTAGTATACATGTACAAAACATCACATGGTACATATAGTCAGTCAGTTTTCTGGCACTTAAACAAAATACCTGAGAAATAAAAGGAGGAAAGGTTTATTTTGGTTAATGCCTTCAGAGATTTTAGGCCATGGTTGATCGGCTCTGTTGCTTTAAGTCTATAGTAGCAGAGTATATCATGGTTAGAGTGCAACTTGGAGAAGGTGATAAATCACAAAGAAGGAAAGACAGGAAAGAACTGGGGTCCAAATATCCTCTTCAAGAGCATACACCCAATAACCTAACTTTCTTCCATTAAGTCCCACCTACCAAACCTTTTATCACCTCCCAATAGTGCAGATTGATAACCAGCTAAACATATGGCCTTTAGGAAACCCTCCAGATCCAAACTATAGCAATACCTCATTAATAAATATGCAATCTTTATGTTTTGTGTATCAGTTGAATATTTATTTAGTTAAAAAAAAATCTATTGTTGTAATTTGCCCAGGTGTACCAGAGTTATAATTTTAGGGCATTTCATCATAAGTCTTCTATTTTCCAATGGACAGAAATCTCCTGTTTCTTTGGGTTTATTATGTGTTTTGTTTCATTTCATATATTTTGAGATTTTCAGATTAGTTTTTAGATTACTTGTTTTGTAAGTAATTACTTGTTTTGTAAGTACTTGTAAGTTTTTAGATTACTTGTTTTGTTTTATAACTTTTGGAAATTTAATGTTATGTTCACAGTTAAACTAATAACAACCTACATTTTTTCAGGCGTTTTACATATTTGGAAAGTGGACTGTTGATATTTCTAAGTTTAATTAAATTTGGAGTATTCACAAATTTGGAAGTATTGTATTCATAGTTCTATATTTTACATCTCAAATTAGAAATAATCCTATCTGAAAGTATTAAACGATATTATTATTAAATTAGACTAGCTCTAATTAAAAAACAAATTATCATTCATTAACTATTTGATCCAATCCCACACATCTTTTAGTAATGATTGTAATTCAAAATGCAGAGTACAAGTAGAAATCAATAAAAGTCTTGGATCTGAGGAATCATTAGCTAACATTCAGACCTAGAAGCACAAATTCATGTTTACCCATTTGTTCTACATTAATTCTCACATACATACAAGAAGCATTAGGTTTGAAGTATAATACATTATGTATCAGTACAAATTTAATACTAATATGAAATTCCCCCAAATTATAATATTTTAAAGATATGAAAGTAGAAAATTGTTACCTAAATAACTTTCCCATTTCTGTCCTTCACATGGAAAACAACATTATGGATCAAGAATATTTGTCCTCAGTAGCTGATAATTTGGAAATAATTAAATGATTTCAACAATGAAATATATTGTAAACACCTACTGCCATATATCTCTGTATACAAAATTTCATTAACTTCCTATAATGAACTTATGTTGAGAGTATTTTTCTAGATTATTTTCATTATGTTAGAAGTTAAGAAACTTTCTTAATTTCTACTATTTAGTAGTTAAGAGGAAGAGTAAATCCAGGGGCCTGTATAATTAAAAAATTTGAATTCTTCTTACCCTTTTATCCACATTTCACCTGAAATATGATAAAATGACTTGTTTTTAAATGCCAAGAAAGACCCTGATATAATATAAATCTAACAATTTTTTTTTCTTTAAGTTTTTACTGAAGATCACACCTAGTTCTCTAATGCACTAAAGTAAACAAAAAATACCAGGTCAGCTGAATAAATTTTGTTTTATGATTTTAGAGAAAATGTTAAGAATATAAGAATGAAACAATTGAATACACTCTGTGATATTTATTCCCTTTCCTGTTTTGTAAATTAATTTTATACACATAGAATTGTTTAAATGACAAAAGCTATATAGTAACATCTTAAAATTTCATGTATATGACTATAAATTTACAAAGCTATATTTAGTATATTTTGGTATATTTTTATTTTTATAAAACAAAAGGCCTTACTGTAATAAAACAGTTTTAAATTTGATTTTTATGTTCATGTTTTTATCCTCAAAGAATAATTTATGTGAAAAAGGCAACTTTAATATTTTTAATTGAAAAATTAAAAATTCCATATATCTATATTATATAGCAGGTTGCTTTGCATATTGTATAATGGCTAAATTGAACCATCTAACATATGCATTACCTGGTATACTTACTTTTTTATTGAGAACAGTTAAAATCTCTTTCCTGGCAATTGTCAAGTTGAAAATAAATTATTACTGTACTCATGATGTTATACAGTATATCTCTTGAAAGTCTACCTCTTTTCTAAATAAAATTTTGTATTCTTGACTAACAACTCCCCAAACAACAACATCTACCTCCACCTCTGTAACTACCATCCTGCTCTCTGCTTCTGTGTTAACTTTTTAGATCTCTTGTACAAGTGAGAACATATAGTATTTATATTTCTTTGCTTGCCTTACTCCACTTAACACAGTGTTCACTGAAGGAAAGAAATTTTAAATATGAAATATAAAAATCAATTTTTTCTGTAACCAAGGATAACTAGGCTATAATACATAATATTATATAAACAACTCTACAATTCTATAGGAGGTTACTGTATTTCCTTTTATAAGGAAAGTATTAATATTCTCCCTAGAATATACCCTTATCAGCTTCAAACTGCAGTTATCAGATTTTCCTTTCCCTCCATAGCTAATCAGTTATCAAGGGCTATCTGATTTACATCTACATTTCCAGTCTCTTAGCTGAAGCTTTATCACTTCATAGCTGCTGGACGCATATATTGCATGTACTCTTCCAAGGGATTTATTGTTCTTATGACACAGAGAAATGCTATATAATGATCTTCCTAGCTCCAAGATCTCTTCAATCCCACCCACCCAGCTCATTGCTGTCAAATAAATATATCGAGACTTTCACTCTGATTATTAATCAAAATGTAAATTCAAAATTATAAGAATCTTCATAAGACCACAATGTCCACACAGTTTAACCCAATATTCTTTGTGCATGCAATAACTTTCTTTCATCATCTACTGTTAAAAATTTAACCAGCAAGTTTTTCCTATTTTTCCATCAAACATGTCTTGATATAATACTGATACTCTTTATCACATTTCACCACTCACTTCCTCAGATTTGATGCTCCACAGTAACCGTAATAATATCTATATCCACACCATATCTAATTCTACTCCTTTCTTACCTTGTCTAATTCAAATTTAAAACTTAGTCTTTGGTTACTCAATAGCCTTACCAGTTATATTGAAAACAACTGTTTTTAATCATTTTTTTGCCCAAAATATTATTATAAAATTTTAATATATAAAATCCATAGTCATAAACTAAGCATCCATATACTAATCAAGCTTATATCATGTTTATGCTTTGTAATTTTATCACATTTTTATCCATCACCTCTGTATTCATTCAGCATTTTTAAATGCATTTAAAAATTATAGAAAAGAATATACTTCATCTAAACCACATCAGCATGCATATTATTAACTAAATTTAAAGACTTGCTTAGATATTTTAACAAAATTTATATTCAATGATACACACAAATCTTAGGTGTTCCTTTAAGTGATCATTGTCATCATCCCAAAGAGCATTATCATTACCTCAGGAAATTTCCTTATATCCTTCCTTAGTCAATCTTCCCTTCTGTACTTCCAAAGACCACCCTAGACTACTTTGTAATTTAAATTGTATATTATTGATCTTCAAATTAATGAAATCACATATTTTTTACTCTTTTCTAAGACTCCTTTCAATCAGCATAATATTCCTTGGGATTCATCTGTGTTGTGTATATCACTACTTGATTCCTTTTAATTGCTTAACAGCAATCTGTTTATCTATTATGGAGTCCTGGGATGCTTCCAGTTTTAGCTATCATAAATAAATAAAGCTGCTATGATCAGTCATGCACAAGTATTTTTGTAACCAATGCATATTTACATTGAAAAGACACATATGCTGATATTATAAGACATATGCCTTGAAGAAAGATACATGAAAAAATCACAGAAAATATTTTCTTACTTCTTTGAAACAATACTAGTATATCACTAAATTTACAAAAGTTGCATTTTCATTACGCCCTGTATATCTGTTTGCTTTTTCATGACTCTTTTCTATTAATTATATTTCATTACAACCTGCATAACAACCTGGAAAGTTTTGGCATTTTTATACATATAAAATATTCTTTGTTGTACCAGAATTATAAGTTATGTTTTTATTTTCTGTTAAAGCTTTTGAAAAATTTTATGTGAGCTGTGTTTCACACTCAAGTAGTCTTGATTCCTGACTTTTAAAAAATGTGTTTATGAACATGTACCACTTAATGTGGTTCAGAAGTATAAACAAATATTTCTACAAAATGATGTCTGCACATAAGGATATACCCAACAAGGGATGATCTAATAGTAAGAGCTAAAATCATGAATAAATTATCAAGTGAATAAGAACATTTAATTTATTCTATTACACTGGAGTCATATTAGTCATGAAATCCAACCACACCTGCTGAGAGGGAGAGAAGGAAATGATTTCAATGATGAGAGTGATGCCGAGCTCAATTTCTCTGGAGTAAGCCATGGTGGGAGACCTGAAAATGCTGATGCCTTAGAAAGGCCCAGTGTCTGTGTGATATGAAGAATATAGTTGCATATTTGTTAATAATTTTTAAATTCCGTATAAACACAGGTAATGCAAAGGAAAATTAGATATTTTATTTCATGACATCAAACAAGATACTAAACCAAAAATACATTT
The DNA here is from genome assembly GCF_902686445.1 of Sciurus carolinensis. Classification (NCBI taxonomy): domain Eukaryota; kingdom Metazoa; phylum Chordata; class Mammalia; order Rodentia; family Sciuridae; genus Sciurus; species Sciurus carolinensis. Next base: position 64,206,148 of record NC_062217.1, on the reverse strand, counting down.
TCATAATAGATTTAAACTTTTTAAATTATATTTATGTAAGTCCATATAAATATACATATACAAGAAATGTATAAGATTTAAATATTTCATGACTTTTGGCTTTATATTGACTTTTAGGTCTAATTCTGTACTAACAACCTCACATACCTTTGGGTGCATGACATTTTACTCATTTTAGTAAAATTTAAAGACTTGTGTGAGTTTTGTTAGCTTTAGCAGATAATTAAGTATTACAAATCTTGGTGCTTCTCATATACAAGATGGTAATAATAGAGTTCTCTCTGAGGCACTTTAGTAAATGTCAACCTAAGGCTGAGTGCAGTGGTGCACGCCTATAATCACAGTGGCTAGGGAAGCTGAGACAGGAGGATTGCAAATTCAAAGCCAGCCTCAGCAATTTAGTAAGGCCATGAGTAACTCAGTGAGACCCTGTATCTAAATAAAACACAAAAAGGGCTGGGAATGTGGCTCAGTGTTAAGTGCCCCTGGGTTCAATCCCTGGTGCCAAAAAAAAAAAAGAAAGAAAGAAAGAAATATCAACATAATGGCACATGTAAGAATTTTTAAAAATATATGATCAAAGTCATATTTTGAAATATTATGATATGTATTATTCATTGTTGGAGATTTTTGCTCACACCTATACCTCATTCATTCCTTGGAGATGAAGCTTCCATTGTTTCATAGAACAAATCAATCTAAGAAGTAAAGTCTCAATAGTAACATTTGACAAAATAGTAACAAAGTCCCTTTTGAAAGGAAATTTATGAATAGGATAAGTTCAGTTATAAAAATATAAAGTTATACTTTTGCACAACTAGTTTTCACATCTTTTAAATCATTTGTCTTTATTATTTATTGCATTATAAATTTTATATGCATCAAAACTTTAATGAGTCAACATCAGTTTTATCAGACAATTGTAGAAGTTACTGTTTTTAATATAAAAATAATTGAATTAAGTATATTTTATAGAAATTACACAAAATATATTCAAATGTATTATTTTTAATATTAGTTGCTTAGTATCACAATGTTTTAGTTTGAGTTATTTTTGTTGCACATAATTTACAATTTTCTTTTAAGTAGCTTCTTTACAAGAATTTCTATTGACAGTGTGCATATTGTCAAAGTCTACATCTGAAGAGTGGACAGGAATAAACAAAGTCTTCAAATATTGACAGTCTGATTAATGGTAATTCTATCACATTAAACTCTTTTATACTCATGAGTTAAATAATTATTTAAATAAAAAATATGTTTTATGTAGAACTGCTAAACTCTCCTAAACTAGGAAAAATTCATGTCTAAATAAATTTCTGGCCCAACAATTAGGAAGTATTAATTATAAAATAGAGTTGCATCCTTTTCTGCTGTCAGTGGCTCAGACATTCTTGGGTTTCCAGATTAAACACTGACTCTTTTCTGATCATCTAATATCCCTATAAATATTGGAGTGCCTACCAGTTTCCAAGTACTCTTCTTAATGCTGACGAACAAAACAAAACAAAACAAAACAAAAAAAAAAAACCTCTGGCTTGCTTTAGCTTAAATAGTATTTAGGAAGCTGTAAACAAGTAAGTATTGAATAGTTCATGTGATCATTAGGTATGGAGAAATATTAAGAAAGAAAAGTAATGGAGCTTATAGAATAAACACTGTTTCTATTTCATGCATGCTGGTTAGGGAAGGCCACTGATAAACTGGATATTGTAAATTGCTATCTGGAAATGCCTTCTTCCAAAATTAGTTTTTTCATTTAGTTGACCAGACTATATTTGTTATCATTTTTGTTTTTTTCCTAATATTTGTATTTTATGGTATTTTAAAGGCAGAGCTCCTCAAACTGGCCTGCAGACCTGTTCTCCCATGTTTTGCATGGTTTGTGCCCTAAAAATTATATACTTTAATAGTTAAAAAATCAAAAGAAGAATAAAAATTTCTTTATGAAATATGCATTTCTTAAAATTCAAATTTCAGAATCCATAAAGTTTTATTGAACATTGCTCATTTATCTGTTCTTTCAGTCTGTCATGGTCATGTGGTTGCAACTAAGAAACCTATAAGGTGGCCCATAAAGCCAGTGATTTTTGCTATTGGGCTTTTTACCAAAATAAGCTTTAGAACTCCCATTCAAAAAAAAAATAATCCTCTTCTCCCTATTTCTATGAAATCTGTGATACAAATGTCAAATTCATTTGACCCATATCTACTTTGTCAGCAGCTCGAGTGGGAAGTTTCTGAGCATGTTTGCAATGCCACAAAACAGGCAACCTCTGATCTTGCCTATCTGCCTAAAAACATTGGGATTTTTTTTTTTTTTTTTTTTTTTTTTGAGAGCAAACTCAGACACAGAAGTCTAGAAGTTCTATTAAAGATAAGGATAAATCTCCAAGGGCAACAACTCTCAACCATCTGGATTTTGAAAACTGTAGTTCCAGTCTGGTTTCACTTGCAGTATTATCCTTTTCCCTTTTTATACTGCACTTACATCCTCATTGGCCAATTGTTTTTCAATTATCAGGGTGTGTGTGTGTGTGTGTGTGTGTGTGTGTAATATTAAAGTGGGTTTCTCTAGGAAACTGAAACAGAAAGCATGTTCATGACGTCAATAAAAATCACCTATATACTTTGAAAGAAGTGACATGACAAATTGTTGATTATGATGCGTTTCTCTGAAGTGGTGATTTGTAGACTGAAGAGCTAGTAGCAATGTTTGAATTTAAAGTAATTACAGTGAATTAGTAACTCAGATATAAACCCTGTCATGGGGTGACTGGTGTTCTTTTACTAAACAGTAATAAATAATATCCATGCATATCAGAACCAATACTGTCTGTATTTGAGAAGACATTAAAATTTGCCACTTGATACAGAAAAAAAAAAAACAGGACTGCTGGAATGTTAGGTTATAGATCACTGAAAAGTCCTACTAATAGGTACAAACCTGTGAAGAAGCAGGTGTCCTTTGATTTGGCTGAAGAGGAATCAAGATTCAGAGAGGACCTGCTCCCTTCTTGACACAAAGCAGACACAGTGCACTTTCCTACAATCAGGATAGCAGGTGAAGAGAAAGCCATTCTGACATTGATTAAGGCATTTATAACAGACTCCTTAATTTCAAAAAAGAATGAAGAAAGTTAAAACTGAGAATCATTCAAATTGGTAATCTTTTGAGAATGAAGTGGAGAAATTGAGAAAATTGCATTATTACAACGTTCTACTTTAACTCTATGCATTATAGCCGTGAATGCTAGATGGAACCTGACGAAAGCAATGCCAGGTGTACTGATGGCACAGAAAGGGTGCCTGCTCACTTAGACAGTGATCAACTGAGTAGAAAAGTGAAGGAGAATTAAAAGCATCCCTCATTATGTTTTTGCATTGCCGTCTCCTTGATGGCCTGATTATAAACAAAAGTTAGTTACTACCTGATTAACAGTCAGGTTGGTGTTTGATCACATAGCCCCAAATATTGCATGTGAACTCAAAGCAAATGTTCTTCATGCAGTTAATAAAAGGAATGTGATGGGAAGAAGATAAATAAAATATGAATGAGTTAAAGCTTTAATTATTAACTATAAAATAGAAACATAATTCCTAGGATTGTTCAATTATTTTATGTGTATTATGGTATTTTTATATTTAAGCCATCTTTTGAATTTTCACATATTTTAAAGTAAGAAATTATTTAGCTTTAGGTAAAAAATTTCTGATTTTTTTCTTGCCATTCAAAGGACTTGATCAGATCTTTTTATACTGAATTTGTCTCTGTTTCATTATCAGCCTTTTGGTTGAAAGGGCAAAGATGAGAAGTGAAATATCTAGGTGAAATTAACCATCTTGACCTAATTTTTGCTTCCATGACTTGAACAGGAAAATATGTAACTATCTAGAATTTTGGAAGCACAAGTTTTCACTTCTGTAATTCCATAATTAGTTATTTTTTAAAGCATTTTACTCACTAGTAATCATAATATGACTTTAAGGAAATGATTCACTTACAACTCTGTGCCAAAGAAACCTGAGCATTTGCAATTAGGCAGTTGCAATAACTTTAAAGTGCTGTATGACTTTTTCTGAAGAAAAGCAATATAAAAAAGAAGTCTTATTTTTTCATCTTTGGCCTTTGAGTATCTCCCGACTTGATGCCTGTCTCGGTAACCCCATTCAGTCACTTTGGTTCCACTTCAGCACTCTTTCTTTGAACTTGAACTGTATCATTGGAGATTGCCAGTTCAAGGTCACCAGTTTTCAGAAAGCTACAGAAGAAACTCAAAACCCTGAATAACATCTTGTCAGCCAAAGACCAGTTAGCTTTTTCACATACACAGAACTGTCTTCTGAAATAGATATATACTTCCTATTGTTGCAAAGGGATATTTTATTGGAGAACCATGCTTCCCTAAGTGTCCCAAGGGAAGAACTAAGTCATGCTATCGGTTTCCTAACAATGTTTGGAGTTAGGAAAGAAGCTCATGTGTTAAATTCTTGTTTGTATCTTTCCCGGTGAGTCTGTAGACAAGGGACTTTTAGACCCCTGAAGCCATGCTTTATCCAGGAATGAAAGGAGACTGTCAAGTGGATAGTGAATAAACTATCAGTGAAGTTGCCTTTCACAGCCTTATTTACTAGAAAGAGACAAATTTTAGTGACTAACCTGTGACCATCTCAGGTTGCTTTTCTAAGGATAGTGCAAGGTTAAAATTATAGTTAAAATTGTTCTGAATTTAATCTAATGAAAACTTTATTTTTCCCCTTAATAGTCAGAGGATTTGGACTACACCACTATACATTATGTAGGTCTTTCAAGAAATACAGATTGAATGTGAAATTATTCATGTTGTGATGAAATGTCCATCATTTTTATTATAAATATTCAACATATTAAATAAATAAATCTCAGTACATTCTTTTGTGGTCCATGCCCCTGTGAATGTACTGCAAATAATGATAAATAGTTCCTTTCTCACACTAACTCTCCTTTTGTAGATCCACAGGGGAATAAGTCTGAGTATGTTTTTGCATGTTTTATGAATACCTGGTTTTAATCTTTCAGTGTGTGCCTACTCTTGGCAAAGGAGACTCCCCAGGGCTATGGTAAATTACTTCTATGACAGAGACTCTCAGAGAATAAGAAGTAAAAGATTTAGAGACAGAAGAAGTCACTATCCTATTACTTAATGTGGCATTATTAATGTAATCCTTCATTTTGAAATGAACAAATTCAGTGAATCACAAAGATTCCTCAATTAGTACAGCTTTGTGAAGATGCATGCTCATTTTTGAAACAGGAAAAAAATGTATTTTCCAAAGGTTTAGAACTTAGGTGGAGATTAATTAACTTCCTATTCTTTTACTAAGACTTGTATTTTTGCCATATGTCCAGCAATACTGGAACCCAATTGCCATGAATGTTTTCTTTTTATTTCATTCATCAGTGTACAGATTTTCAACAAAAGTTAAAATACTTGTAGTCATTATTTTATAGAAGGTGTTTATGAGGCTACAGGGCATTTTAATAATAATGAATAATTTATGGATAATAAGAGCATGACTCATATTTGGCAAATGATGTGGATTATGAAAACAAATATTTAATGTGAAAATGTGAAACATGATTTTAATGAGCATTTACCAAGATGAAAATACACACACACTCATAATAATGTTTTAATGTGTGTGTTCATTTACTGCAAAGTTCTTTGCTATAAAAAGGTGAATGAGTAGAATTAATAAGTTTAAACTTTGGTTTTTCATTTTGAAAGCCTCTATCCTGTGATGTCAATAGCAACACCAGACACTGCTTTTAAAAACAATGAATTAGAATTTAAACTATCGAACTAAGTCATACTTATGCTAAAATACTTAAAATAGGCTGCACATTAAAAATTCAACTTCCTGCTTCCTAAATTTACTGCATATTTAAATACACACACACACACACACACACCTCTTAAAAATATTTGTATTGACTTAATGTCATTAAGTTGTTTGATGTGAACATAAAAATTTTATATTTTTGAAATCTGTTGGAACATCTAATTAAACTTTTTAATGATAGGAAAGTTAAGTAAATTTTCTAATGTTATTCATAATCGTTTCCTACTAAGTGCTGTTAATGTCATTGGCATGTTTTTTATTTGAATGTTTCCATTTTTCTTGATTTATGCAATACTTATACCTCCATTTAAATTTATTTTGTTGTGTATATTCTCAGATTTCTGTTTTTGTTTGTTTCACTATTTGTATAATTTTTAAAATTTTTCTATGTAGGTGGTTAGTGGTAAAATATATTAATAAATAATTTATAACTTCTGAGTTTTGTAATTTTTTCAAATAGACCTTTAATCACAGGTCCACTAAGAAGTGAAATTTGATTGCCTACTTTTTTTATCTTCTGGAACACTCGAGGTTCTTTTTAGAGTGTGGCTATGACCCTGGCAGGTTACTCAGGCTCTTCCTGTCTCAATTAATACCTGTGAAGTCCTGAGAAGAAAAACCAAAAACTAATTGAGTTCTGTGGTTGCTGAGCTGTTCTTGCATCATTGATTCATTTAAAATGCATTCTGAAATAAGTAGTAAGACAGGAATCATGTTTGCTTTTCTCAAAAGGATACTGATTTATCTTAATATATTTTTATATAATAAATATTTTCCATGGATGTATATAGCCACTTTTATATTTTTTTAAAAATACCCATGTCTGACTATTCCTGGCTTTCTTTTCAAATTTATTAATATAACCACTTTATTTCATCAGTAACTTAAAAAAAAATCTCTACAGTTATGCAGTACTTTTTAATGTCAGGTAAGTTTTTTTTTCCCCTTAGTACTGCTCTGTATTAGAGATTATCTCTTTTAAAAATTTATTTCCTAATGTTTTGCATTTGAATTTTCACAGTAATACCTATATAATTTTTAAAATATCTTGTAAAACATCATTATTCTATTAGTTATGGCTATACAATATAGTAATTTCCACAGTCATCTCACTTAAAATCAGTATAGTTTTTATCATTCATTCAATTGACATCTCTCAGTAGTGTTTTAAATCATCTGATACAGTCACTTAGCTTGCTGATTTTATTTTCACTTAATTTACTCTTAGTGTGGTTATGTTGAATAGGTTCTTCTTTTCACAATCTAAGTGATTTTCATTTTTATAAAGAAATCTCACTGATCTTGGCATTTTGCTTTTCTGATTTGCCAACTTCCACACATCTCTTTTTTTTTGAAATTTTAAAAGCAATAATTTTTAGTCATTGAAGTGAATTATTACATAATAATGAAACATTTTACACATATTTTTCTTTCCTTTGGCTATAAGTCTCAAGGTAGGAATCCTTTTTGTATTTTCTGAGTTTAATGAATTTAGTTTAAGTTAAGCATAATGCTGAAATTTCAAAATTTATATACCTTCTTCAAAATTATGTGTTAAAATTAATGATAAATTTTGACTTATATATATAAAACTATGCATCAGTCTATAACTATTTTACAAATGTTTTATATCAGGAGACAATGTGACTTTTTTTATTGCTTATTTGGAACATAAATATTATGATTATAAGATATTTATAAGAACATCTTTACAAAATATAACAAATTATCTGGAAAATAAAATTTCTATCTTACTTGAAAAATATTTTCCCTGCAATGATATCTTTTATATGAGTGTAATAAATATCATTCCACAATCATATTTTTCACAAATATGTGGATATGTAAAAGTCAATGAAGTGCTTATCCCATGATAATTTCAAGAAATAAGTAATTAATTATAATCATATTCTCTTTAAAGTTTGAGGTCTTATATTTTATACATTGTGAAAAATATCTTTGGCTTCAAAGTTTTCAAAAATACTTCTCAGTGTTTGCTGCTTTCTTAGAAAGAATATATCTCGTATAATTTAACCTTTTTGTAACGATTTGATAGCATAAAGATCAACATCAGTGTTGACTAAAAAGCTCTTTATACATTTGATAATTCAATTTTTTTCATTGAGTAGTCATAAATGATTGTTCTGTGCTAATTTAATGCATTTTCCCCCTGGTTACTCACTTAGTGTCAGCTATTGCTACTTTCAGCTGCCCAAGATCATCCTAATTTATGGGTTTGTAAAAAGGCTTGCAAGTCAGGTACTGAGTTTATTAATATTACATTAAAATTATGGTAAAAAAAGCTTTGAGAGAAGACCTGAGGGCCTTTCTGGTGTGTTGAATAGAAGAACTTTATCTTCTTTATATATAGGAGCCTTTTGTGACAACTAGTTTGTCAATTCAAAAACTTTTATCACTTAATTCTGTACTGTGTTCAGAATAAATGAGGTTACTAAATATTTGAATTATATATAATGGGGAAAGTTCTATCATCTATAATTCCAAAGTAGAATGTGCAAGCATTAATTCCTATCATTCTTGCCCCCAAATATTCATATTTGTTTCTAAAGAAACTCAGAATTGTGCTTTGATAACATCTTGAGCACTTTTTCCCAGTTTTATATCTTGAAAAGAATCTACTCACTTTTATATGAGGGAAATACTTTTGTATTTGTTTTGTATTTAACACCTTCTAGTTTTGTTATTGATCTTGGAAAACAAAAAATTTACAGACTATAAAAATGCAAATTAAAATGAACTAACATTTATTCCTTCTTGCTGTAGCACATTACTACATACATAATTGCTTAAAACAGTTGCCACATACTCGCTCAAATTTCTATGCTTAAAAGTCCAGAATGGCGGGTTTGGATGCTCTGCTTAAGACCTCGAGAATCAAGGTTCACTAGACTTTACTATGGAGCTCATTCAGATTGTTGACAGAATTCTTTCCATGTGATTGAAGAGCTAAGGTACTATTTCCTTTCTGGGGGTTAGGTAAGGATTGTTCTTAGCACCTACGGAACTCTTGCATGCCTTCTCCTGTGTCTTCTCCATCTTCAAACATGCAATACTAAGTTGAATCCTGTTCAAGTTCCAAGACATTCTGATTTTCTCTTTTATAATTAACTAGAGAAATAGCTCTATTTTTAAGGGGTTACATCATCAGGGCCACAGAGGTAATATACCTATCATAAGATTGACAGAACCATGTAGCATTGCAATCAATGGGCTGACGTTTTGTCATAGTCACAGTTCCCAAAAATAGGACATTAAATCTCAGGATGGGGAATTTTTAAAATTCTGCCTACCATACATGTTTTGTTGCAACTAACTCTTTCTTTAATAAGATGAGATGTTTAAAAGAAGTATCAGTAAGATACTGAACTAATAAATGAAGTTTTCTCAAAATTGGATATTTTATATAAAATTTGCATAGAAATGATATCCATTTCTTCAGGTTTTTATGAAAATACAGTGTCATGTTTGTAAATTATTACTCAAAAGCCCTTTACTCAAGATTTATTTAATAAACATTTCATAAAATATATGCAAACAATATGCATCTCATTATTTTCTTTGGTATTATGACTGCTTTTTCAGAAAATGATCATATTAGGAATTATTTTAAATCATACAACCAAAAAAGTTGGTTTTACTATAAATACTAAGATACTAACCATTATCAGGAACATAATTGATAATAAGTGAATTATGAAGTATATAAAAATACACATATGTGTAGTTGTATCCATAAAGTCTCAAAAATATATATATCTAGTTTTATTTCATGTTCTTTACATACCAAAAATGTTTTCCTTTACAATTGAAAAAAATATGACATTGTTAGGATGTTGTACCAGTTGCTTTATAGTTTCTTAAATTATAATAAAAATTATACAAGATAATATTATTACTGCACAAAGTGAAAGCTCACAGGATAACAGCAAAATTTCCCTCTAAGAGTCAATGCAGGATTCAAAATGCTTTAACAGGGCTAGTCTAGAATTTAAGATTTAATGACTCCTACTAATAGTCACCAAAGACTAGTATTAGTCATGGTCATATATGTTTTAATGGGCTTAAAAATTATTATAAATTAGTTGCATGCCTTCATTATTTGGAGGTTCCAAATTTTAAAAAAGAATCTAGTTTGCTGCCTGCCTCTTCTTAGTAAGTTGGATCAACTGGCAATACTAGTGCAAACTTTCTAATGGCAATAAAACAATGACAATTTTTACCTTTAGATAATATGACTATTCTCCAGTTTACAGAAATTGTCAGCACTTCATTGGACATGCAGTCACATGTTTTATTGTATTTTTTATTTTAGAAAATTTTGCTGTAATAACACATTTTAAAGTCATATATTCACTTCGTAAGCATTTGAGATAACCATTAATGGTTTCATTAATAAGGTAGCTCCAAAGTAACTGTCTTAAAATAAATTTTGCATTATTCCACAGTGATTACTTACCACAACAGTGGCCCACTCATATTCATACTGTTTTTTAAAACTATAATCACAGTAATTGTGTTTATTTTAAGAAACAATAAGGACTCAAATTCTTCTGGAAACAACAAAGGGAATACGTATACCCTTACAAATAAAGAAAAATAACTCACAAAATGAGAAAGTAAAAATAAGAATAATAATAAAGTTAATAAGGCTAAATAAACAGCTAATTAAATAGATTGGTGAGACTATTTCTTAAAATATTTATTATTAATAATTTCATCGGTAAAAGGAGAAGCATATGCTTAGCTTTGTCATTGTTAAAAGGCAGATAAAACACAATATGTGGTGACTGAGTAAGAATATGATGGATTACATTAAATAGTACAATATGCTCTACAAATAGAAAAGTATTCGTTATCATTGTTATTATTATTACTAAACTTTTGGTAACTAAGTACAATTGAAGAGTGAAGTGAAAATAGGCCTTAACTTCTAGGATAACCAGAATAATGCCATCCCCAAATGTCTATATTCTAATTTCTAGAATCTGGGAACATATTAGATTACATAGCGAAGGAAGGATTAAGTTTATGCAAAAAAATTAAGATTGCAAATCAGAGGACATTAGCATAAAGAGATTATTTTTATCTACATTAAGCTGTCAAATTAAGTTAGGGTGAGTCCAGTGTAATCACAATGGTCAATGTCAGAGAAATACAGTGTTGCTGGCTTTGAGCATAGCAGATGTCATAGGAATGTGAAGATGCTAAAGACAAGAAAACAGTTTTTCCCAAAGACTCCTGAAAGAGCACAGTGCTGCCAACACTTGATTTTACTGTGTTTTAGTTGCTGGCGTACAGAATTGTAAAATAATTAATTTGTGTTTTTTATGCAACTAAGTTTGAGACTTTTGTTTTTACAGCAATCATACAGAATAAATACAAATTCTAATTTGAAAAATGAAGACAGGACTAAGCTGCTATTTTTGCTGTTGCAACTTTAGGATAAGTTCACTTTTGAAAACTGAAGTTAGTAAAATCCCTTGTCATATATTGAGATGTTAAGACATACCTAGCTTATTTGGATAAGGCTTTGAAAGTCATATCAAGTGCTCAGTTTTCCCTTTTGAAAAGTAATTCCTTTGGTTATTCAGGAACCATTAACTTCACCCATTCTCAACTATTTCCACTGAGGTACATAACTGCACCTTGAATTCTCTACAGAGCTTTTAAGCAAGGTTTTGGAAATTAAAAGAACTGTCTGTTGTTCACATGCTTCCTTATCCATTCATACCTGAATAATATGAGTTTAATAGGGTTGGGTGTCTTAGAATTAGGTTATATTCTTCCTGTTGCCATCATTTGTCAATAACTGGAAGAGACAGGCACCTGTACATTACATCTTTATTTTTAATTAGGCATTCATTATAATAGGAATGCTGTTGAAATTTGATCATTCAGATGACCTTGAAAATATTCAACAAATGTAGTTCTCCTTGGAGTTTTGATTTGTACACAGTGAAATAAAGCATTCAATATAAAATATAATAAATGCATTAAAACAAAATAAATGTTTAAAATACTGCATAAATTCTAGTAAATACTATCATAATTTATGAACATTAAAAATTAATATTAATCTAAAAATAATTGCTTCATAATGCTTCAAATTTAGTTGTATGTGGGAATTAACTTCTATTTTTAGTTACATCAGAAAGCAGATTTAATGCATCTAATCCTGTATCTATACTATTACACTTCTAATAGGTTTGACTAGAAATGGAGCATAAACTGCATGAATTAGCAAAAATTCTTTTTCCAAGATGTTTATGTTCGTTTTGTTCATTGCTGGTTAGGTTTTAAAATATAAATGAGTCCCCAAAAGGAATGTTTTCCCTAGATTTGCAACCTTGTATCACAAGTAAAATAGATCTTCAGTGTTTGAAGTGAAAGTACACAGAAATGTGAGTTTTCTTTGTAAGGGTGTTTAACCTTTAAAGAAGCATTGGTGAATGTTAGTCTGCATAGTAAGAACAAATGATGAAGCAGTATTATATTTATTACCTATATCATTTCATGTAAATACTTGTAATCTCATTCTTGGAAGACATTTTCAACATGAATTGAATAAACACATTAAAACAAGTCTCACCAGCAATTTAGTTTATCCTTTAATTTCTTTTTTTATTTATCAGTTATAGAATTCTTAAATTAATGTATAAAAAGCTTTTAGATAAAGATATTTTATTTTGCGATTTTAATGTTGGTAAGGATAGAATGATATTTTATGTTGCTAAATTTTATGAAGCTATTTCTAAGATCATTTTTTAAAACAGGTTATAAAACGGTAAATACTTGCTTAAACATCTTACAGTTGACTTCTAAAATCTTAATTTATTAAAGACATAAGACAAATGTAAAGAGAAACAGTAATATTTCATTATTACTATGTAATAATGAAGTAAGAATTATTTCATCTGATGTTTACTTTCAGAAATTATACAGATAACACACACAGTTTAGTCATTTAAAAGGACTTGTCTACCAGGCATGATGGTGCATGACTGTAAAAACAGTGGCTTGAGAGACTGAGGCTGGAACATCACAGGTTTGAAACAACCTCAAACACTTAAAGAGGCTGTAAGCATCCTGGTGAGACCTGTTTTAAAACAAAAAATTAAAAAAGGGCTGGCATGTGACTCAATGGTTAAGCACACTTGTGTTCAATCCCTGGTACCAAAGAAAAACCAAAAACCAAACTAAGGGCTTGTCCAAGTTTTTTCAAACTGGGACAATGTCACATTTTTAAAATGGCAAACAGGATACAGAGGAGTTTTAAAATCTACTGACAAAACTGTCGTGGCCAACAATGTTTCTATTAAATCAATATTTTAGCCTTGAGAGCATTATGTAATTAAAAGAATTGAACATTTGTGTCTATTTGGATCATTAGCGTCTGACAAGAAGAGAAAGTAAAGTAGTCCAGTTACTATTTCCTTTGTTTTTCTGCCACTCTTTTCTTTAAGAAAAATGAATGTGACAGCAATGTTTTCACATCCTAGTTTGTACACTGTCTTGGGGGCAGGATTTATATTGGGTATAGTAGCAATTCTTGACTATTTGATTTTATGTTTTATCAGGAGCTACAACCATAGAGAAATATGACCTCAGAACAAATTTGTGGATCCAGGCAGGGATGATGAATGGCAGAAGGCTGCAGTTTGGTGTGGCTGTTATTGATGACAAACTCTTTGTAATTGGAGGTCGAGATGGCTTAAAGACACTGAACACTGTTGAATGTTACAATCCCAAAACCAAGACTTGGACTGTCTTACCACCAATGTCAACACATAGACATGGTCTAGGTAAGATCTATTACTTTACTGATATTACTATTACAAATATTTTATTGCTATGGTAATGCTATAAATTATTATTGCATTTATGCAAATTGTGGGCTTATTTGAAGCATAGTTTTTTTGTTCTTTAAATTCTTGACATTTTCCTGTTTTGACACATGTGCATTAAACTGTTGAGAGAGATGTTGAAGACCAAAGAGAATAGTCCTCAGGCTATCACTAAGGTTTTCACAATCTGACATTCATATATTTGATATAAAAGAAATGAAGAATCATGTAGAGGCAAAGTTAGTGCAGCCCAGAAGAAATAGTTACTGTGAGTGAGTAAAACTTAAGGTAGCCTCTCCCACAGTGCTAGATAAGCAATTTTATCTGTTTGTGCTATTAATGGAGTCTATCTTGAAAAATCTGTGAGGAAAAGGGCAATACAAGTTTGAAGAAACAGTGACATAACAACTGGCATCATAAGTCAGTATGATAGGATTCATCTGGTCTTTACTGTGGAGTAATTTGTAGAATAAGGAGAATTGTATTTGGATTCAGAAATTCCATATGTGAATCTTTAATTTACTATTTTATATCTGCATGTATGAAGAGTCAACACTTAAAATCAGTCTGTTTGCTGATTTGCCACCAATTCAAGGTTATTAAATAGGTAACAATCTAATAAAGATTATGAAATCACTTTGTAAAGTTCTGTGCAATTAAAAATAGTGAAATTTAATAAAGACTAATACTTGTTGAGTTTGTACTTTGTATAATGGTGCTTGTAAGGAGAAATTCAAATTACTATTTTCAAAGACTTGAAATATGTCAGGTAAGTAACTAAATGGGTTTGTGTGTTTGGAATATACATATTAAGGAGATGTCAGGGTTTAATTGAAATAAACAGACTCAGAGAAAAACAAAATTGTGGAGCATTTCAAAAGCAACTATAAATAATTACTCTGAAGTTTCTAACAATTTATTACCAATTTGTGTCTACTGTCTTTTTAATCTAAGCAATATTAAATATATATATGTACATATATAGATAGATGGATAGATACATCAACAAAATACCTCTGAACTAAAGAAACATTTTTAATTTTTATTAAGCTGGTTGATCTCAGTTTCTTTAGTTTGCTCATAAGTAAAACTAGGAATATTGATAAATATCTGAGAATATTTCCAAAGTTCTAAACTTCTATTTTATTTAAGAGTCTGTAAATTATTTAAAACACAGTGAGCCAAACTAATTTGTAATACAGATAAAAGCATCAATCTTAAATTGTATTTTCCCAGCTAATAATCATGATATAAAAAAGTATCTTCTAGACTGTACTTTTCTCTAAGTATATATTTTGAAAGATATGGGATTTCATATAAAACTCGTATGTGTTGTTTTTAGTAGCCAGCTAGCTAACTATGTATATTTCTGTGCTGGGGAAATATAACTGGATTGGAAGAATTAGAATTTAGTATATTCTTCCCCCTTTGTTTTTATCATTCAATTTATTTCCATTAATGTAGGCTAAAAACTCAGTTATGTAGGGTAATTGTATCTCAACAAAACACATTAAACCATTTTGACTAGAATACACTTTTAGTGGTAGAGCTTCAGGTGTAAAAGTATGTAGGATTAGGGTTTGCCTCAAATCCTATTACACAGGTTGCTGACTCTTCAGACCTCAGCACTGAGCAGGATGGCAAAGATGATTCTCTTGGACAGGCTCTGGTAAAGTGTCTAATTAAGACCCCAGTGAAAGGTGCATATGGAAGTGAGGCTGCACAGAAAACTATGAGGTCAGTACCACAGACATCTGAAATGTAATGCAGTGCTTCCCACAGGTTTTAGAAACCCAATTACAACTCTAGTAGTACAACATTTTCATATCTAAGCCTCTCTTCTGTTCTGCTGTTGTTTCCATTTCATTTCCATTACCTGGTAGATCATGTTGCCATCCTCTTTGTCAATAGTTTTCTCTGTTTTACTTGTTACTGGTTGTTGCTTCCTGCTATTTTTTTTTATACTCTCCTGCAGTACTCCAAATATCTGAACTGACTGGATTAGTAATAAAATCATAACACAGAACATATTTCTGAGCACAATTCTCATCTCAAAATTCTTGTAAATGACTGACATACCCCAGCATATGGAAAACTGCTTGATTGATTAGACAGTAATCCAAGTTCCAGTCAGTTGAAATCAGATCAAGAGGAATCCAAAACAGCTGTGCTCTGTGTCCTCTCCTGTGAAAGATTGCTTCCCCTATGAACTGTCATATTCTTTTATAATCATTTGAATCACAACAATGTCAACATTACATGTCATACCCACATAAATAAAATTCCTTGAACCCAGAGTCCTGATTCTCCTATATCAGGTGAGTCTGCTTTACCTTTATCTCTCTTCCAGGGACTTATAATGCATCAATGCTGATATTTCTTATTTAATTCATTGTATCTTTTAAATTTTATTTTATGGGTTCTCTTTATTCCTTCCTGATAGATAAATTTAATATCCAGTCTTCAAAATGTGCTCAGTCTGTATACATCATAATACTCACACCACATATCAACATCTTAATATGAGTTAATTGTATTGTGCATTGTCATAATTCGTACTTGATAATTCATTATAATCATTAATGGTATTAATATCCTCCCTTATCTCTATGCAGTTATTGGGTTATTTATTATTCCTATTTCAAATTCTTATCTAACTAATTAATTCATTTTTATTTATTATAGGTGATCACCTTCCTTCTCCTCTGCTTCCTCCAAGTTTCCTTCACCTTTTTGTCCTTTTCTCAGCTTTCTCCCATTATTCCTCCTACTCCTATTTCCCCCTCCTTCTCTTCTTTTCCTACTTTTTCTCCTTTCTCTCTTCATTATGTTCTTCCTTTTCTCTCCAAATTTCTTCCTTTTTTTTTTTTTTTCTTTCCTGTTTAATTTTGTCTACTAGCAGTTGTGGCCAATTAAATATGTGATTTTATTTCTGAACACTCATGTGGGCACAACAGATATTCTGGCTAATCGTAGGCAGGGTTAAAGTATATGCTATTCTCTGTACCTTATTAAAATAATCAAGAATGTATGAGGTTTGGAGCTCTGAAAGTGCATGCTGACTTCACCCAAATTATCTGCTATTATCCTGAAAATGTAATCCTCAGAGGTACATCATTGTTTACTTCAGTTTGCACAAGAATCCTCTTTAGCTTTTGTTTACCTTTTCTTGAGTTTTCCCTTGTATGTGATGCCTTGACTTTTAAACCAGCAGCTAACAGCAGAAGTCAATATCCAGGTCTGCCAGTCAATATCCAGATCTGTCAATTCTCATCCAAGTTAGGTTGTGATGTCATCCTCAGGCTCTGGCAAGCCCATTCTGGCAAATCGGCACTGGCACTGATGTTTCATGCCCAGCAGTATAGAGATGCAACAGCTCTTCTTAAGAGAGCAACATGGGGTAACAAAAGGAGCACAAATCAAGTTCTCCTTCAAGATGTCCACCGAAGTCAATGCCCAAAGTTTCCCTGTCACAAAACAGTACCGATCTGTTTTCCTGATTATTTTTACAGGCTTGATGTTAGTCTCTCAAACATGGCATGTATTAAGGCTTTAGTGTAATCATCAGGATTGGGTTTGAGTGTAAACCAACCACCTGTGCTCATTTTCTATTTATTCAGAATGACCCGTTTTATTTATTACATAATTAGGGTCTACTTGTGGCATGCAGTGGAATTACAAGTTTTAATATATAATACCATAATATACTTTCAAGTGATAAGGAGTTACATTCTAAATCAAAAAATTACAAAATTAAATAAATAAATAAATGAAACTAGGCACAGTGGTGCAGGCCTAATTATCCCAGCACTCCAGAGGGGCTGTAGTGGGAAGATCACATGCTTTCAGGAATTCAGGAGTTCCAGACTAGCCTGGACAACACAGCAAGATCTTGTCTTTATTAAAAAAAAAAAAAAAAAAAAAAAAAAAAGAACTAGAAGTATTTTGACCTGGATAGCTTTATTTTCCCTTTATGAGAAAATCACAAGTCCTTTAATTGCTAAAGATGATTATGTCATTAAAAAATGTTTCACAGCTGCCAATAAATTAAGAAACTTGCTGGATGAAACAGCATACTAAAATTCTGAGCATATTAAGTCTGTCATACCAAGGGAGCCATGTATCTGCCTGGAGAATTAAACTAATTAAGATCTCAGTTCTCCCAATTTGCCAAGGTTTTTTTTTTTTATCATTTATGTTTTTAAAACACATGATTTATAAATTATATCAACTTTCCCCACATTTTACATTGTATAAAATTGAATAAGACATTACACTGAATTCTGTTAAGGAAAAACTGATAAACAATAATATAAAGGCTATATGAATTTTTGACATGCCTGATACCATGCTATATGGGAAATGTGTGGCAAGGATTGTTTCGTTTTTTAATAGCTTATTTTCAATTCTGTTACAATTCATATATCATAAAATTAAGTTTCAAAATGTAAAAATCAGTGGTTTTGAGTATATTCAAAGAGTAGAGCAACCATTATCACTATCAAATTCCAAAATATTTTTGTCATCCCCCAAAAGAAATCCTGTACCCAATAATAGTCACTCTTTGTTGCCCTATCCTCCTTGGCAACTCCTAATCTACTTAATTTTCCTGTCCTGGACATTTCTTTAAAATAGAATCATACAAACTGAAGACTTTTGTGCATTTTTTAATGTAGTTTAATATTTTCAAGGTTCATTCAAAGGAGCACATTTGAACATTTTGTTTCTTTTAGGGTTGATACCGTTTGTTAGACTTTGCCACATTCTTTCTTTATATATAATCTTCACAAAGACATTTGAGTTCTTTCCACTTCTTAGCTATTACAATTGAAACTGCTATAAACGTTTTTATGCATTTTTGTTTGAATATGTTTTCAGTCCTCTTGGGCATAGATATGTAGGTAGGATTGTTTCATCATGTGGTAACTCTATATTGTTTTCCAGAATGGCTGTATCATTTTCCTATACACACCAGCAATACCTGAGGGTGCCAGTTTCTCCAAATCTTTGCCAACACCTGTTGTTTTCATTATAATCATCCTAATTTATTTGAAGTATTATCTCATTGTGGCTTTGTAGATGCTTCTCTAGTGATTTTTTTTTTTTTTTTTTTGAGAATCTTTCTGTGCTTATTGTCTTATCATATATCTTCTTTGGGAAAATATTGATTAAAATATTTTGCCCAATAAGTGCTTGAGGTTTTTTTATTTTTATTTGCATAAATTTATTGGTCAGTCCTTCCAAAAACAACTTTTATAAAAAAGTGAAGAATTGTGAAATGTTAAACACTGGTGGAAATAGAGGTCTCATCCAATCCTGTCGGAAAGTCTAGAACTGGGAAGACCAAATAAAATGTAAGTTTTAAATAATAATCTACAATGATGATGTAGTCTGAGATTACTGGAAAAGAAGATGGAGAAGAAAATAGTGAATATTATAAAATTAATCGGACAGAGTGATTAAATGAAAAAATCATAAGCTATAAGTCTTGGTGGAACTTAGAAAATATCTGATATAACCTTATATTCTATATACATTTTAATATATTCATAAAATAAATATATTTTATACAAACATGCAATTTTGTGTTATAAAAATGATTAAAATGACTCTCAATGACTCAGAGGGCAATGTTTTTATTACCATTGAGTTGTAAGTGTTCTTTTTATATTCTAGACAAAAATCCTCTATCACATATAAAATTCGTAAGTATTTTCTCACATTCTATGGGTTATATTTTAGTTTTCTTAATAATGTCCTTTGAAACACAATAGTTATTAATTTGAAGAAGTCCTTTTAATTATTTTCATTGCCTATGATCTTGGTAGCATATGTAAGAAATAATAACATAATATTTGCTGATAAAGACTTATGCTTATGTTTTCATTTAGAAGTATTATATTTATAGATTTTTAACCAAAAGAATTTGATCCATTTAGAGTTATTTGTTTTAATCTATTGTAAGATAGCAGTTCTCTTTCTTTCATTTGTATGTAGTCCTAGAACCATTTGTTGAAAGTATCTTTCTTTCACATTGGCACCCATGAAAAATCAGTTGATTTGTAGTTGGATAGTGTTCTTGTATGATGAAGCCTTGCTAAACATTTTAATGGGTTAGTTGATTTTCTATGTATTGTTAGGTGTCTATTTATATAAGATTGTGTTTTCTGCATGTATGGATAGTATTATTTCCTTCTTTCAGGTCATATGATTTTTGTTTCTTATCCTCACCTATTTTCTCTGATTAGGGTTTCCAGTACAGAATTGAATGCAGGAACTTTCAGCACTAACTCTTACATTTCTTAGGATTTTTTCTCTTTTCTTTTCCTTCTTTTCCTCCTTTTTTTCTTTTATCTCTTTTTCTTTTTTTTTTTTTTGTAAATGTTTTCATCAAGTTAAGGAAGATCTCTAATATTTCTTGTTCAATGATTTTTTTTTAATCAAGAAAGAATAGAATTTTTCTGTACCTATTAAAATGAACATCTAATATTTGGCCTTTATTCTATTACTATAGTATATTACATTGCAAAATTTCCAGATATTAACTCATCTTGTCTTCTTCAGATACAATCTACTTGGTCGTGGAATATAATCATTTTTTATATGTCACTGTATTTGCTTTGCTAGTATTTTGTGGAAGATTTCTCACCCAAATTCACAGGAAAATTTTTCTGCAATTTTCTTTTCTTACCAATCTTTGTAGGGTTTGGGTGTCAAGTTAATATTGGTCTCATAGTGAGTTGGAATGTGTTTATTTCTCTTCTATTTTCTGGGATAGTTTGTGGAAGATGAGTGATTGAAATAAAGTTAGGGAGAAGCGAGTGGGGATAAAGCACAGTAAAACATCATAGCATTCACTGTTCTTATCTGGATTCAGCTTTGTTCACTTCAGATTTTAAATTCCTTATGGGAGCACATTATCTGATGTGCTTAGTTTATAGATACAGGCCATAGACATTCAAGATCAGTAAAAAAATTAATAATAACTTATTAGTATTTATTAGTATTTAAGGGGAAAAATACTTGCTATCCATGAACATTTATATATGTGGATATAACCAAAATTTAAAAAATGATCAGATATGAAGTCAATGGGGGAAAATGGTTGATATTTACCATTTGTTTGTTACCTGATTAAATACTCACAACTACCATATAATACAAATAATGTTATTGCATTTTTAAAGATACAAAAATATAATGAACAGGGTAGTCAACTTTTTTAAAAGTCACAACTTCTTATAATGAAGACAAGGGATATTAACCTCAACCTGACTTAAAATTCATATTCTTTCTTATTCATAATGCTGTTATCAATAAAAAGATAAATAAATCATTCTACTTATAACTATATTTTCTGTTTTCACTTGATCAATCTGTGCTTACTCTATCAACTTACTTACACAAAAGACAACTACATGTGGGAAAAAGTAATTCCATTCATAAATTCCCACATGAAGTTCTTAGCATGGATGATCAATTGTTTCTGTAGGATGCATATGAGGAATGAGTCAACTGAAATATTTGATTGACTTAGACATACAGGTAGATATACATATAAGAAGATGGATAGGTTGTGGGAAATTAAGTAAGTAGGTAGATAAATAAGTATATTTCTGTTCTATGACTTTTTAAATTTTTTTGTTCACAGAATAAAAGAGAGAAAAGAATAAAAGGAAACAGATAAGAGAAAAAATAATATATATATATAAAATAAAAATGAGAAAAAAATAAGTGTACAAAACAAAACTGAAATATATTAATCAAAAATCCTAGTCCTCAAAATACTGATCCATGAAAAATGACTGCCTCTAAAAAGTGCTAAAAAAGAGAAAAAGGAAACAAATGTGAAAATATGTAAGTATCCATGAACCATTCACATCACAATTAAACAGATAAAAGAAAAAAAGAAATAAAATAAAAATTTTAAAAACAATCTCCATGAAAAGTTTGAAAATTATTTCCATTGAAGTTCAAAAGATTCTTCCCTTCTCAGCAGTGTTATGTGGGGCGGTTTGGAGTGTGAGGTCTGCTCCACTCTCAGGGTGGGGTTCTAGAGTTGAAAGGAAATCCAATAGGCAAAACTCCTGGAGGCAGGGCTTAGGCTTAGGTAGGCTCCAAGTTATTAGTTAAATGGCAATTGGTCTGAAGATTTTAAATCAGGGGGCCCACCAGTTGTTCGTTCATGCTGGGAGAATGCACCACAGGAATCTACTCCAGGTTCCATTTGTGTGGTGGAGGATCCAATGCTTAGTCCCCTCTATCGTCCTACATTTCCTGGTATCTTTGGTTCAGTCTCCAAATTCCATTATTCCCGCCCACTCCCTTCAAATTCCCAGTCCTGTGCATCTCTCACAGCCAGTTCTGAAAGTGACCAGGCTGTATGGGGAGCGAGGAATCCAGGTGGGATTCCACAACCTGTGCTCCCGTGTGCAAACCCCTCTCTCATTTGCTTTTTTTCCTGGTCAGTTAGGCACTCTGTGTCATGCAGTGTGGGCTTTCCAGGTCTTTAATTTGGACCATGATTAGGTTTGCCAGGAATCAACGACTCCGCTGCTGGCCCCGTTGCCACAACTGCAAAATGGTTCCTTCCTCTCTCCTTTGTGTGCAGTCAGGAGACATGTGCTTTCTTTCCTGTGCAAGGACATTTTGCAGCACTCCTTTCAGGTTAGTCTTTGATCTCTGGTCTCTCTGTAACCAGTCACACCTCAGGCCTCCTGAAATTGTGGTTAATTCAATACCCTCTACTTTGTTTGCAGGGTATTTCTCTGGCTGGCATCACCTTCAGCAGTGACACTGTGAATTTCTTCCTTATTTTATTATCCCCAACCTCCTGAGTCCACAATCTGCTTTAAATGTTCAGTATTAATTCCCAGCAAAGCCCCGTTTCTTCACATGCCTTGCTGAGAAACTGCCTGTCTGCTTTCTTGATTTTGCACCACACAGCATCCAGGAAAGTGACCTTCTCTATTCTGCCATGTTGAAAAACCTCTCTATGACTGTTTATATTCCTCAAAATGACTCCGAGGGCAAAAACAGGAACATTACTGCAATAACTATTATTGTCAACTTCATAATAGCAGAGTTTCTGTTTTATTTTTATTTTGAGACTGGTTTCACTATGTTACCCAGGTAAGCCAGGCCTTCAACTTGCTATCCTACTAACACAGACTAACAAATAATCACAGTTGTGATGCCATTGTAATGATAGAGTTTATAACAAATAAAATGAAAATTTCCCCTAAATTCTGACATTTAAGGATTACTCATGGATTACTCATTTAAAGAGACATTTTCCCCTCTGTCATCTTAATATTGTAATATTATTCATGTTTTCCATGCACATAGAATGCCAATTATATTTTGCTTAATATTATTGATATCTTAACTCTAAAGATCCCTAGGATAGTTGAAGGATATGAAGAAGTGAAGATATACATGCTTGCAATGTTCTCTGAAAAACCAAGATATGATCCATTTTCCAAGATAGAACTTAAAATATAAAAAGAACACAAATTTCTCTGGGCATCCTCAAATTGGTGCCATAAGATATTAACCCTTAAATAAAAAGTTGAAAAAGAAGAAAAATATAAGCAATGTCCTTTAAAATTTAAAATGCTTGCTGAAATTAAGTATTAAATAAGTTTGGGGAAAAAATAAAAATCTATGTCATCTCTTTAAAATCAATAAAAATAAATTTATCTTAAAATTATGAGAAAATAGATAAAGGACAAAACTTGTCCTTTATCAAAAAGTTTGATATTACACTCATGATCATTTTTTTTTTCCAGCCTATTTGTTCTCAGTGCAACAAGCATGGCATGGGGTTTGGAGGGCTTCAGTCTTAGAGACAAGGGCAGGGTTGCAGGTCTACTTCTTGTCCTGGGAATATTTGGGATCCCCCAGTTGGGCCATCCAGATCACCTGTCTGGAATCACCAGCTCTCTCCTCTCTCCTCAATGGACAGGAGAGTGAGTGGGAGGGCAACTTCACCCAGTGGGTGCTGCCACCTCCTCTCTGTGGGACACTGAGCCCATCTCCTGGGCAGGACCCCCTAGGGGCTACACAGGCATGTCTAGATCTCCATGTCCACAGAGCAAATGTAGCCCATTTTGTGCTCTCTGACCCACAGTTCTCTGTCTTTGACCCACAGTTCTCTGTCTTTGGGTTCACTTTTTGAAGCAGTTGGTCCACAGGCTCAACTGTGCTTTGGTTGAAAATGTCCATCTCATGCCACAGCTGTGTATACTGGCACAGATGTTGCTGGATCATCTCTACTCTCTCCACTTCCAGCTGCTCCAGCTCCAAAGTGGTGGTCATCATATCTTCAAACCACTTGACCCGGGCCTGGTTGTAGAGGTCCACATAGCACGAGAGGTCATCACCAGCCTGTGGGGACTTCCGTGCCTTCTTGATATTCTCCTCCGTCTTGTGTCTCAGCTTGATCTTCAGCTGCTGGGTCTTCATCTCCAGGTCTCTCTGATGCTCTGTGAGGGCTTTTCAGGCCTAATCCACCGATGCATAGCAGCTGGCGAGTTGCTTGTGGAGGTCAGCAATATGGTGGTCACACTTTTTCGGGTCTTTCTTGAAGTTCTCTACCTTGCTGTGAAGTTTGGCAGAGAACTTGAGAGGAACATCTGCATCATCTGCCAGGCTCTTCTTCACCTGAGCTCATGCTTCTCCCAGGGAGCCTTCCTCCTGTGCAGCCAACGAGTTCTGAGAGAGCTTAGCCAAGTTCTTTGCATATTCTTCTTCAATCTTTATCCTCCCTTGGACGAATTCAGACATTTCTTTCTGCATTTGTTTGCCTTTCAGTTGCTTTTGGAGCAGTAGTTGGAACTCCGCTGTGGTGCCATTGCCTTGGGGGGTCCTTCTCATTAGCCCAGAAGTAGTCACAGTAGCTCCACTCCATTGGCTTTAGCAGCTGCTGTTTAGGCATTGTGTCTGGGTGAGGGAAAGTCACGCAATTTATCATCTTCTCTGTATGGTCACCTTTATTTTCAAAATTATATATTTTGTTTTCATTGCCTGAGGTTCTGTCTTCCAAGTGTCTCCTCTGTTGGAGCTACTTTCCATTGAATCTTTATTTTGCTTTACTGATCCCTTCATTTCAAAGATTTCTTCTAGATTTCTTTTCAGGATCTTCATCTCTTTATTTAAGTTACCTTCCACCTCCTGAAACATAGCTCTGATTTCACTCTTTATATCCTCCTTAAAGTTGTGGAGCAGTCTTACTAAGAAAATTCTGAACTCCTCTGACATTTCTTCTACTGTTTTGTCAATGGAGTCTATAATTGGAGCATCCTGGTTTGTTCAGAGTGCTTTATTCCCTTTTTTTTTTTTTTTTTCATTTTGTTCGTGTGTCTTCCCATCTAGCTGTGGGGATCTGAGGCAGTACAGTTTCTACCCTGTAGACTTACAGTGTCACTGAAGGTTTCCAGTACCTCACAAATCTGAGTTTCAGTTTCCGTAGGCTCCACCACGCCCAGTCCCAAGATGGTCCCTGCCAGATGATCAATCACTCATGATCATTTTTAAAAAGCACTAAGAATGTGGGAGAGAAACGTAAAATTTAATTTGAAATAAATGAAGTACAACACATGATTTCTCAAATAAGTAGCTCAGAAGGAAACCAGAAAAATGAATGAAGAGTAAGTTCAGTTCATTTGACTTGTTATTTTATAACTTTCAAAGATGAAGAGATTACTGCAGCATCTCCCATAGTAGGAAAAAATAAATCTAAGCTAACAAGAAAATGAGCATGAATGAGCAGCAAAGAAATGACAGCAATGAAGTACTCAAGTACAAAGGAAGGACTAATATTAGGCTTTCAATATCAATCCTAGATGCTAGAAAATAAAGAATGCATATTTTAAATTTCTGACAGGAAATGGTTTTCAACTTAACCTGTGCTAAGTCAAGCACTTTTTTTTTTTTTCCAATTATGAAGTACA
The DNA here is from genome assembly GCF_902686445.1 of Sciurus carolinensis. Taxonomy (NCBI): domain Eukaryota; kingdom Metazoa; phylum Chordata; class Mammalia; order Rodentia; family Sciuridae; genus Sciurus; species Sciurus carolinensis. Next base: position 64,180,446 of record NC_062217.1, on the reverse strand, counting down.
GGAAAAAAGACATCTTCATACATGGCCTCTGCCCATCTCAGCAAGGATACAAACCCTAAAAATTCTTTCCCAGAAAAATCAAGATTTGCAAAAAGCATGGTGTGGGGAAAGTTGATAGGGAGAAAGGGGCTTCTTTGCCAAAGCAAACACAGGGCAGTTGCCTCCTACAAAGATTGGATCCTAATGTGTCACTACATTCTTTCCTTGTTGCTCAAAAGAAGTCCAATTCCACATTTGACTTACTATACTAGACTGGAATTAAATTACTAAAACAATCTGGTGATACCCTTCTTGGGACCAGGGTTGAGACAAGGGTGGGATAGAGGAATCTGTTAATTTGTATGCAGAAATGCTCACATACCAGAGAAACAAAACAGTAAGGTTTCTTAAACTCCAAGGGAGAAACCGATGTGGAAATTAAAGTATCTAATAATGTTTTCAAATAATATTAAATATTTTAAGTAATAAAATTTACCCAATATACATATGAGGAAAGAGAAACCAAAGAAATAACTTTTATTACTAATCTTTCCCCTCGTTTTTAGAAACTATACAGATAGCAAGGAGTAATGAATGGACTAAAGAAAATATCAGTATTCTACAATCCTTGTATTTATTTCTGATGTAACTCATTGGACTAGAAAATCTCATTCTAGGCTGTCAGTTTTCATTGTTTTAAAAGAAACACTCGCTTCAGCATCACCACCGTTTCTCTAATTATATCAGTATATGTTTGTCCTCTTCACGTCTCTTTTACTTAAGAGGTAGCATTTCTTACTAGACCAAGACAACCTGTTTCCTTAAAAAGGTTCTCCCTTCAAAGTTCTGCAGTATTTCACAAGGAACCACAGTTTAAATCTATCTACTCAGTATAATGTAACAGATACTTAAAAAAAAAAAAGAAAGAAAAGAGGGGAGCACCTATTGGGGATATAAATAAGGTTTAATTCTCTTGACAATATGTGCTCATGTATACATACTCAGATCACACACCCAAATCCAACAAACAAATATACACAGAGTCCCACACTTTTCAGTCTTTATGCATATCCAACTGATAAAATTTTTAAAAAACATTCTTAGCAGGTAATGGAATATGAAAATAAGGTTTTAGAGCAGAGAGCTTTATAATCTTCATTGACAGGTTAGGTATTTGAGTAAACAGGAAATTATAATAGTGCCATGTTTCTTATTACTTATGAAGATATAACAGAGGGCCGAGCGCCATGGCACATACCTGTAATCCCAGTGGCTTGGGAGACTGAGGCAGGAGGATTGCTAGTTCAAAGCCAGCCTCAGCAAAATTGAGGTGCTAAGCAACTTGGTGACACCATGTCTCTAAATAGAATACAAAGTAGGGCTGAGATGCTGCTCAGCGGTCAAGTGCCCCTGAGTTCAATCCCTGGTACCCCCCACAAAAAAAAAATAAAAGATGTAATAGAGAAACATATACGTTTACAATTTCAAACACTATTTTGGTATTTTTATTTACTTTATACATTTTATCATTTTATTTTGGAAGAATCATAGACACATCTTTAGTATCTGCTGCAAAAAATAAACAGGAAAAAAGAGAGAAGGAAAGGAAGAAATAAGGGAAATGTTGTAGAGGAGACTGGCCTGCAAAGCCAAAGTGCTTGCAGGGGTTCTTAGCAGCAGGTTCTTGTAATCTGGTAAGAAGGATCCCAAACCAGTTGTACATAGTACCAGGCAGGAGTTTATTTTGGAAAGTGAGAATAAGAGATGTAAATACAGTACAGGTACTTAGTGGCCTGGACAGTCTCTGAAGAGAATTGCATGACACTTATAGATTCAGACATTTTTAACAGATTTCAGTTTCTTTGACCTTGTTCTATTCTCTTGTGCCCCCTTAAGCAATTAATTTTCTCTTTGTATAGTCTTAAGCTGATTTCTGATAAAAGGTCATGATGACCTCTTCACAAGGGCTGGTTGTGACATGGTTTTGGTGATAAGGAAGTGTCCTGGCAATGTGGTCACAAGACATAGTGGTGACATGGTCTAGAAACAATAGTTCCCTTATGGGGTTATGATTAACTACTGCTAGAGAAGGTTCTGAAGTAATGGGTCCCATTTTGCTGACATTTATCTGCTTCCATATGTTCTCCATGATTTCAAGTATTGGTTACCTTATGGATTTATAATAATCTCTGGGTGATGGAAGGTTGGATATTTAGGCTCCCATTTTCCAAATGCTTGCCTGTCTGTTAAGGCTCCCTATAGTCTCAGTTTTGTGACTCACTCATTTTCTTAATGCATTTGTCTAATGCCTGCCCTTCATCATCCTTTCCCCGACCTACCCATTCATGGCTAAGTAACCTGCCTAATAGACGCAAACAGGAATGAAAGAAAGAGGAAAGGCTGGGATGAAGGAAAGAGGAAGGAACAACAGACAAACTACAAGATCTTTTTTCATAGAATGTAACATGATATACTCTGATCAGTAAACTACAATTTTATTTTTTAAAGTTCCATTATGTATTTGTAGTTTTTGTTCCATGAACAAAATGTTCTGTTACCTTTGGAATTCTTAGCTTAGATATTCACAGGTGTATTTTTATTGAATTATGTTCATGTTCAAGTAAACATTTATTGAAGAATTTTAGTGCTAGAAATTTCATTAGGTGCTTAAGGAAGAGATGAATAGAAAGAATACCTTCTTTCATGTTACATACACTAGTTATATAAGCTAATTTGAACACTAGTTGAAACACAAAATTATTCACAGAGATTTCATGCCTTATTAGCTATGCAGTAATCTTTTATTTAATGTTACTTATTATTAGAAGTAAAATTTTATATCATAAAATGTGTGATTAATCTTTAACAATGTTCTCTCTGCAATCCATGATATCACTTTTCTTTAATAGTCTTCAAGTTTGTTTGTTTTTTTTTTTTTCCATCTTCAAAATTCTGTTAAGGAATATAGCAGAAAACTATATTCTGAAATTGTGTTTAAGAAATTTTGGATTGAATTTCTAAAAAATCATTACTGACGACCCATAAAATATCTTCTTGAAAATAGGACCTTTAAAATAGAAACTGGTTTTGAGTACAGGCAGGTTTTTCTTTATAAGAAATACTGAGAGATATACCAGTTTACTTGAAGTCACAATATTAACTTTACCTTCCTGAACCATCAGTCAGTTTTTATTTCATAAACATTGTTAGATGATATATCTAACTAGGTTTTCCTCTGAGAGTTAAATGCTAGAAAGTCTAAAATTAATTTCACAGCCTGATAAGAACAAATATGCATTCAAATTTCATATCAATCTCATCTGGCTATATTTTAAATCCGTTTCTTTGTTTTACTGTCTTCTTTAGCAACTATTTTTAATCAAATATGTCCATGTCTATTTTATAAATGTTTTAATTATCTTAATATTCTTATATTAACATGGAATATGAATAATATCAAGATAAAGAGAAGCCCAGCCAAATTAGTTAAGTTAAAACATGAGAAAATTTTGTGTGAGAATGTTCATTGATTAAATTATAACATTCAACTAATATGGAAATTGCACTACGACACACCATAATATTGATGAAAAAAAGTAAAAGATATTGCACTGATGGAACATAAACCTGACTTGTGAGTCCAAATAATCTAATAGCTAATTAAAATGAAGAGTTATACATGAAACGAGTAAGGGTGTTGTCACATTAAGTACAACTAATTAGGAATTAGGAATGACATCTAAGGAGAGGTAATGCATAAACCAAAGTATGAAAGATTAACAATCAGACAAATTGAGGAAGAAAACTACATTTTGGACAAGGAAGGAGAATGTATAAAAGCAGAAATGTGAAAAGCAAGCTCAGCCAACTTTTATTGGAAAGTTTTATTGGAAAACCAAGTTTTATTGGAAAACAAATTGTTTTAATGATACTGAATTATGTCATGAAAGTGTTTTTAAAGAAAACAAACATCTTTTCCTATATTTACTCTCCAGTGAAAGAACTGCAAGTATAACATGTAATAAAACAACTTAAACCCCACTCTATGAAAATATTTCAATGGGAATTCTTAATTTAATGATGATATATTTATTTGGGGGTAATTTCTTGTGCACAGTTGCCCTACAGACTTAGAGTTATTCATCATTTCACATAATAAAGACATAAACTCACCTGATACCCTTTTTTATTGAATTAAAAGTTATGCAATTTGATTTTTAGAAAACTTGGGAGCAATCTGGTCACTGAGGTAATCACACAGAAAGAGCTATTAACAGAAGGAAAAACACTAAGCCCACAAAAGTTGAATACTTCAGACCCTGTCATTCTGATAATGCTTATTTATTTCTTACTTTTGCTTTTTAAGTTTCTCGGGGAAAAAATTTCATTTTGCATTTTAATTTTTTCATAGATGTATTTGGCATGAATGAAGATGCAAATCTTCCATGTCCCAATTTGAAATGTATGTTAAACTCAAGGTTTAATAGAAATTTCCTTAAGCCCTAGTAGATTCCAACCCAAAGAACACATGGTAATGGAACAATAAAGAAATCAAACAGAAATTTATATAGATTAACATATTTAAACCTCAAGCAAATATTTACTACAAATTTTAGAACTGAAATAATTAAGGGTCAGAAAGATTAACTAGCTTGTTGAAGTTGATATAGATCTTAGTAATAAAGTTTGGTCTAAAATTCTTAACAAATATGAGATTGTTTAGTTTTGCTTTACTCTTTTTCTTCATTTTTGTCCCATTCTGATTATTTATTGTATTACCCTTTCTAGCAATATAGTAAGTTCATTATTCACAAGTAGGTATGATAATACTAGAATCACAGCCAATCTTATGGGGATTAAAAATGGGACTCTTCTTATGGAAAAATAATTGTCATCTGACCTCAATGTGAGAGCCACTTCGTGGACGCTGTAGGAAGTTTGGTCAGTGACAGGCCTTCAATTTCCTTTCACCAGTCTCTCATAAAATCCCCTCTTGATGAGAGAAGCCATCATCCTTTTCTCTCAGACCATATTTTGCTTTATTTAAAATTATGTCTTTAATGCTTTTCTTATGACAATTACAGATTAGGTTATACTACACATATATCTACATCATACTCAAGAATATGTACAGTTATAATCTTCTGAAAATTGGATTTTTATTCATCTAACAGAAAAGCTACAATTATTAAATTGAATATATAAATAATCAGCTGAAATTCTGTAGATATGCATGTTGTTGAGACTTGAGTGACTGGTTTGGTAAAATATTTCTGAATCATTGAAATGATTTTTCCTTATAAATCTTCAGATTTGTGAATTACTTAAAAAGACACTTATTTAGAAATACCTTTATCATTATCAATGTCATGACACTAGGAAAAATATCTTGCTATCTTTTTGATGGAATATTATCAATTTTTATCCTATAAATATGTACCCAGAGAAACACATTTCATGTAATTCCCAAAAAATATTTTCTTGTGAATGTAAAACACTAGGTAATATTATTGATTTTTTTAAGTAAAAACAAATCAAATTGCTAGAATGTAAGCTTTTGATTCATGTGATCTGATAGATTAAGAACTTGATAAATATAGGAAATCATACATTTTCATACATTAATAATTTTTAATTAAATAGATTCAAACTAAAAAGCTTTCTCTCAGCAAAGGAAACTATCAGAAATGTGAAGAGAGAGCCTACAGAGTGGGAGAATATCTTTGCCAACCATACCTCAGATAGAGCGCTAATTTCCAGAATCTATAAAGAACTCAAAAAACTCTACACGAAGAATACAAATAATCCAATCAACAAATGGGCTAAGGAAATGAACAGACACTTCACAGAAGAAGATGTACAAGTAATCACCAGATATATGAAAAAATGTTCAACATCCCTAGTAATAAGGGAAATGCAAATCAAAACTACCCTAAGATTTCATCTCACCCCAATTAGAATGGCGATTATCAAGAATACAAGCAACAATAGGTGTTGGCGAGGATGTGGTGAAAAAGGAACACTCATACATTGCTGGTGGGGTTGCAAATTAGTGCAACCACTCTGGAAAGCAGTGTGGAGATTCCTCAGAAAGCTTGGAATGGGAACACCATTTGACCCAGCTATCCCACTCCTTGGCCTATACCCAAAGGACTTAAAATCAGCATACTACAGAGATACAGCCACATCAATGTTCATTGCTGCTCAATTCACCATAGCCAGATTGTGGAACCAACCTAGATGCCCTTCAGTTGATGAATGGATAAAGAAACTGTGGCATATATATACAATGGAATATTACTCCGCAATGAAGAATGATAAAATTATGGCATTTGTAGGCAAATGGTCAAAATTGGAGAATATCATGCTAAGTGAGATAAGCCAATCTCAAAAAACTAAAGGACGAATGATCTCGCTGATAAGCGGATGAGGACATATAATGGGGGGTGGGACGGGCTAGCATTAGGTTTAGGGTTAGGTTTAGAGTTAGGCTAAGGAGAGCAGTAAGAATGAAGGAAAGAAGGACTGTGTAGAAGGAAAAGAGGGGTGGGAGGGGTGGGAGGGGTGGGAGGGGTGGGGGGGAGGGGAAAAATATAATAAACATCATTACCCTATGTAAACGTAAAAAAAATAAATAAATAAAAAAGTGAAAAAAAAATATTATGCTCCTTAAATTATAGGGTACTGATATCAATAATTATTAATTCTTATGTTCATGTTAACAGATGTTTATATTCACAAGATATAAAGAATATAAATCATTTTTAAAAGATGGAAGTTATTTCTTTTTAAGGCAAGCGCTCTACCACTGACCTCTAACGTGTGAAGCAAGCACTCTACCATTGACATACAACCTCAGCCCCTGGAATATAAATCTTTTATTCACACATTCTTATAAAATTTTGAATCACTGATACTTCTTTTCAGGGCAATTAACCAACAGCTTAACCTTGCTTTGCCTCTTTGGATGTCATTTGTTAATAGCAAATATTCTAAAATACCAAATACTTGGTCACGAATGCATTAATAATGACATGCAGAAGGTGTTAGTCCTGCCCTATCTAGTAACCTATTAGTTTCATTAATGTATTTCATCTTTCAGCCACTCCTAGGAAAAGATCGGAACAAAATGTATTGTGTTTTGTTTTGGTTTTTGTGCCCAGGGAAAGAGATTAGATTGTCAGATTTAATACAGACAAAAGTTCATTCCAAAAACATTTCACCATTTCACAGGACATGAAGTTTCTATTTAATAACCAATAAAAATGAAAAATGGTGTTCCTAGAAAGCTTTTCTTCTGTGATCATTTCAGTTTAAATACAGTTTTAAATGAAATGGTTGAAATAGAATTCAGAAGCAACTTTACTAGTAAGCTGACTTGCACAATAAATTATGGCTCACAGGTAATCAGTTCAATGATTCCTTAGAGATGGCAGATTCTGAGAAGTTAATATACAAGAATATAACACAGTATTAAGGTTACAGTTGAAAAGGATGTTATAGGCTCTTTATACTTGTCATTTTATTATTTAAATTCATACTGTATTTTGACCTTTGGGATAAGAACAATTCAAAAATGTTTTGCCTGGGAGGAGGAGGAGAATAACATTATTCTGACATTATTTCACCAAAATGTTATTTAAGATTCTGAAAGGATGGCAAAGGTAGTGATTCATATTTTTATAATATAATATGCAAAAATATAATATATTTAATTTTAGTAAATTAATGTAAATGATCACAATATTTATATTTCTATACCTGTGTCTGTGCTTTCATGTCACCATATGTATATATACACTCTCATACAGAAGTTGATTAAAACCTGTTGAATTAGACACTCCATTAGTGTATTTTCTGACACTATAACAAAATACCTGAGTCTGAGAACTTTGTAAACAAAAGAGGTTTATTTAGTTCACAGTTCTGGAGGTTCAGGATCATGGCCTCCTGACTGTGTCACACATTGTGTGAACACAAGCAAGTAGGAAACATCATATGACAAGGCAGAAAGCAAAAGAGATTCAGGAATCAGGCTTGAAGTTTTTTTAATAATTGACTATCAAGAGAGCTAACTTACTCTATGAGATCTTCCTTAACCTGATTCTGAGGGCATTGACCTCAGCAAATGACCAGTGCTGCTCCTTGTTTATCTTCACCACATGAAGATGTTTTCACATTGACACCATTTTTCTCACCTGTCACCAGAAGCTGGGGAATGACACAGCTCTCTCTAGGACACTCTATACCCTGTTCTAAAACAAACAAAAAGCAGCTGTCATTGCAACTAAACCAGGCATTCCAAAATGACTCTTTATATAGAGTAAGTGTAAGCAAATATGCATAACTTTAAAATCAGACCCTTTTCAAGGCAATAATGTTGGTCATAATGATGCTTGAAATATTATTAATCTACAGTAGATTAGGAAAACTTGACAAAATTATAATTCAAACAAGTAGGATGTAGTTCTTAGAGAAGAGATTCAAAAACTGTGTTTGCATGGGTTATAACACCATTAGTCTAGCTCTTTTCAACCACACATAAGGCATTCAGTGAAATTTCTAGTCAATGAAATTTGGAAATAAACAACATCCAAATTTGGTTAAGTTTAACTAAATATGATTTGTAGGGGGGTAATGTCTGAAAAATTATAAAAAAGAATTGTTAAGTTTTAAGGAGTTTTAAGTCTCTTTATACAGAGAATGATTGATTTATTAATGATTTTTTAACAAAAAAGAAGTAAAATATAATTTTCCAATTAAAAAATAAATTTTGATTGAAGAATAATTTCTCTTTGGGTTTACTTGAAGAGAAAATGCAATTCATATAATAAAATATGCACATTATTATGATATACCACACAATTCAGGATTTCAAAGCTTCCCTATAAAACATGTATTTTTATGTTATTAAGTTAAAAAAATAAATAATAAATTCAGTCTCATATAAATTTACTTCAATTTAAAACTGTTACATACTATACATAATTGTAAATGGCAGAAAATAATGTGTCTTTGGAGGGATATACACACATACAACACACATGTACACACAAACACAATGTTATTAGCTTTCTGTTTCTGGCACAAAATACCTGAGATAATTTACTTAAAAAGAGGAAAGGCTTATTTTGATTCAAAGTTCCAGACCATTGTTACTTGGTTCTGTTTATTTGGGCCCATGGTAGCACTATACATAATGTTGGGTGTGTCTGGTGAGGGAGGCCTGTTTACTTCATGACATCTGAGAAACAAAGAGAGAAAGAAGGAGGCTGGCATTCAGATACCACCTAAAGGACATTCCCCAAATAACCAAAATTCCTCTACTTGACACTACCACTTGAAGATTTCTCCACCTTTCAATAGTGCCACAGACTAGTGACCAAGTGTTTGGATGTGAGTTATCTCCCAAAAGCTCATGTGTGAGACAATGCAAGAAGGTTTAGAGGAGAAATGATTGGGTTATGAGAGCCTTAACCCAATCAGTGGTTAATTCCCAGACAGGATTAACTGAGTGGAAACTGAAGTTGGGTAGGATGTGACTGGAGGAGGTGGGTCATTGGGGATGTGACTTTGGGGTATATAATTCATATCTAGCAAGTGGAATCTCTCTCTCTCTCTCTGCTTTTTGAATATGATGTGAGTTGCTTCCCTCCACCACATTCTTCAGCTAGATCTTCTGCTTCACCTTGAGCCCTGAGGAATGGAGCTGGCCTTCTATATGCTGAGACATCCGAGACTGTGAGCCCCTAAATAAACTTTTCCTCCTCTATATTTGTTCTGATCAGGTTTTTTAGTCACAGCAATAAAAAAATTAACTAAAACACTAACCCTTCGATACACAGGTCTTTGTGAGTCATTTTGAAACACACACACACATACACACACACACACAAGTGCATGTATGTATATGTGTACATTCATATGTGTAGCATATAAGTGCTGGAGTTTCTGTGCTGGATATTTGTAATCTTCAATATCTGTAGTCAGTTTTGCCCCATGGGAAACTTCTCCCAACAGACTTCCTATCTGTCAATGAAGAAAGAAAATTCTCAGTTCGAATTTACCTAAACATACAAATACTTAACAAATGAGGCAGAAAAAAAAAAAAAAAAAAAACAGGCACATTACTTGATTTATAAGCTAAACTAATTACAATCTTTATAATAAAATGTCACTGAAATTATGGTTTGAGTCAAGCAGTGGATTTCTATTTAATTACACCTGAAAAACCCCTTGACCTAAGGTCCCAAGCCTAATGAATAACCTACTAAGCAACCTGTTAGTACTTTAATCTCATAACATGTTTTGAATCTTATCAGTTGTTAATACAAGATCAGAGATACTTATAAAATATTTTTCTATAGGCTGCATATCTTAAAAGCTATTCATTTCACCAAAGGTCAGGAAACATCTACTGTAGTGATCCATCATGATATTCCCTCAGTTTCCCAAATGAGGGTGGCAAGAGGATTGGAAATAAAACAAACATACAAACACATGACTGATGTGATCCTATAATATGTACAATTAGAAAAATGAGAAATTACACTCCATTTATGTATGATTTATCAAACTGCATAAATGCATGCTACTGTCATGTGTAACTAATTAGAACAAATTTTAAAAATTAATTTAAAAAAAAAAAGAGAGAAAGCATCCCAATGCGTGAGGTAGCCCTGATGGGGTTTCTGACAACTAAGAGCATGGCTCCCCGCATTATTATATAGGTTTAGACATTAAAAGGATTTATTGTGAGAAGCTTCTTTAAAATAAACAAAAGTGAGGTGATGAGGAAACAGCCCAATTGGGCTCATCTGCTTGGCTGGCATTTTTTTCTCCTCCAGGCACCTGGCATCTCAAGACTGTTGAGCATACCCATATCTCTTCCACCCACTGGAAGCTGGTGTCTGAACCTAAGGCTATTTGAACCAATAAATTCTATGAGACATAGAACTCTCTGAACAGGGTGTCACCAGCATCCGAGCTGTCTCAAATTGGGGAGATACCACCAAGAGCTCTCAGAAGGGCATCACCTCTGCCTTGAGATGGTTCAAACAAGACTGTAATTCATTTGCCTCTCCCGACAGTCTACAATCACATCTGTTAAAAAATAATATGGGATTAAAATAACTAAAGTGCTTTTAATAGGCCACTTCTGAATCTGAGCTTCTATTTGGAGTTAAGAATAAGAAACCAGAGAATAGTAGAAAATGGTATGAGAAGGAATTGGACTTATCATTTCTTTGTTCCTTCCTAGATATTTTTGAACTTCACCTTATTTTTGACACTGAGCATATAAAATCACATTAAGCTAAGAGTTACTTTTTAAAAAATAACCAAGTGTCAAAAACTCTCTCAAGCACATTAAGCACATTTTCTCATTTAATCTTCACAATAGTTTTCTTAAAGTAAGTGCTATCTCTACCACTGCTTTACAAATAAGAAATTGGAGCTCAGAGTTATAGTAATTTATCGAGGGTTACAAAGATATTGAGAACTTCTGCACATAATTCTATGCCTTAGCATTTAACTTTTATTACTAGAATATTATGTTCATATTGTAGCTTAAGAAATAACTGCGTGTCAATTATTTACTTCCATGCATAGGACAGATCCTTAAGGATTCTTAGTGGATCAATGTGTATTTAATGAGACTGGAAAGAGGGGAATCGGCAGGACAAAACATTTCAAGGACTTGTGAGCTGTTGCTTTCAACTTCTACAGTTATTCGTATTGTTTAAATTTATTTTTCTTGGTTTTAGTTTAATGAAACTCATCTGAATAGGTGTAGTAGGGGTGGAATAGTAAATCATTATATTTTTCTTTGTTGTTTTCGTCATACCATTTATGTCAACTAAAAACCACCAAATAAAATGATAGAGTGAATCACAATGAAATGATAGTGTCTCAGGATTCTAATCTTAATGTGATTATTCTTATGTAATTTGCTCTATTTATAAGGCTCATGATAATGATGTCCATCAGAAAAATAGTTGAGTGATATTTACTCTTATGAAATAATGTCTTCACATTAGTTCACATGTCCCTAATTTTATCACTTTATCAAGTAGTAAAGGTCACATGTTATAGCACTATCATCATTAAATTGAATTCATGCACAAGTATTTGTTAAATATGCATCACCTCAATTTTAGCATTTAGGAAACCCTAAAATCTAAAACAGAGAATCTGTGCCAACAAAGATCAATAGCTGCTAGAATGTAGGCAAGCATGAAATGACAGACAAGGGTCCTTAGTCAACTCGAAATGTATCAAAGGCTTACAAACCTGTCAATGTTTCTCTAAAAGATTTAAGATGGAGAGGGCTAGATAAGTAACTCACCAGTTAATTCTTATTGTTTATTCCAATCTTAAGGCTAAAGAATTTAAAAAATCCTGGACTATTATAAAATATTGAAGATAAGAAGCCTGCCTTCATTAGTCTTATCTTTGCAAGTTGCTAAAGACAAAGTGTTAAATAATGCCTTATAAAAATGGTGGAATGAGACAGTCATCATTACCTTATGTACATGTTTGATTACACGAATGGTATGAAGCTACATTGTGCATAACCATAGAAACAAAAAGTTGTACCCCATTTATGTACAATGAATCAAAATGCAGTCTGTAAAAACTAAAAAAAAAAAAAAAAAATTAAAAAATAATTTAAAAAAAGAAGAACAGACTGGAATAACCAAACATGCAGCATAGAAGAGAAGTTCCCAAGGTAAAGAAGAGATAATGTACTCAGATGGATGTATGTGATTATGAATCATAGAGGAAAGCATAGCTAAATCCAGGAAACACAGATGACTATAGACTAACATTGTGTAGACCAAACAGTATAGCAGTGATACCTATAGCTCCCCAAAAAACACCCTGAAGATTATGCATTTGTTTTACATTTGCTTATGTCATCCATACATGCAATATATAAGCAACAAACTTATACTAGGATCTATTAATAATAAATAAAGTGATTAAGATCTTATTTGTTTTTTTGATAGGGCAGACATTTATTACCTTAGTAATACACAAAACACATGACTATGCTATAAACACCACAGTTGCAGCCTACTTTGCACAAATTTTTGTGTCTGTCTGGAATAACCCCTCTTCTAATCCCTCAGTAGAAAACTCTTCTTCATCACTTACCAGTTGAATTGAGTGTCATTTACTTCAAGTCTTCCTCCACTGTGCAAGGTTAATGGTTCTCTCCTCTGTACTCCAGGTATACAGTAGGCATATTTTAAAACCCATGAATGCAGATAATAATTATTTAATTTAGCAGTTTTCACACTTACTTTAATAACTTCTACAGTAAAACTTTGTCACGTTCATTTGTAAGTACCCTTTTATTTACTTGCCAAATTTACTAAGACATTGTTGGCTCACATTAGGGTTCTGTAAGTAAAGGTGAAATATTGTCATTGATTAAAGAAAATCATTATTAGAAACATTATGAAAATGTTAGCACTTTGAAAAGATAAGATTCAAACTTGTTCAATTTCCATTTCAGAAGTTCAAGCATTTTTTTCTTCTTAATTTTAGTTAATAGAACTTAGGATAAACCCAGATAATCTCAATTTAATAAAGAAATAATAATTAACAAAAGCATAGAAAAAGCATTAACTAAGTTATTAATAATGAAGCCATTTAATAATTAATGAATTTAATAATAAAAATACTAGATTTTTACTCATATAAACTCAAAGCCAATGTGTAAAAGAGAAAACATGTTCTCAAATGCAGAAAAGCATAATCTTTAAAAGAGAATTGAACAGAACATGTTTTTTAGCACCAAAGTTTACTTAATGATTACAAGCATTTGATATGCTTTTCTTGACTTTAGACTTGATAAAATAACTCCTTTAAACCTTTACAAACTTGATTAAGGTCACCAGTACAATTTTAATATTATCTCCTGTTACATTGGAACATTTTAAAATGAGATTTAATTCTTACTTTTTGAAATCTTCATTAAAACTTCCCAGTAAATGCTATGATTCCAGTATAATTTAAAATATAATAACATGGAAAAATTGATATTCCATGTATGATTTAGTTTTGAATATGAAAATCACTCCTTTCCTCTGATACTTAGTCAGATTATATGAAAAAATGGAAAAAATAAACATTTTAAATCCTATAAATAGAATTATTCACCTTTATAGAGTGTGTATTAAAGTCTTAAATAAAACAACTAATTTATTGATTGCAGTGATTTTACTTAATAATTTGGAAATTAATACTCTCTAATCATATATTAAATAATTAATATTAATTGAATATTATGCCAGATTATGAAATTTTCTATTTAGTGGTTTTCTTGACTAGAAAATCTTTGAGGTTTTAGAGCAGCACTAGTCTACATCATATAAGTTTGGGGGACCCAAATTCAGTACATTATTCATACTGCCATCTCTTATTCTTCTAATTTCTCATGTATTTGTAATAATGCCTTCCTCATTTTTAATTTAGGTGATTTAGGTCTTAATTTTCTTAATCAGGCTTACAAATCAAAACATTTTAATCATCTATTCAAATAAAAAACTTTGTAATATGTTCAATCTATTTATATTTGTTTGTGTCTCATTGATTTCAATTTAAAAAAAAATTGTTTCTTCTTATTAGCATGTAACCATTTTGTTTCAAATTTGATAGGATAGTAAATGGTAGTTTTTTATGTCCAAAAGTTTGGTATTTCCTATTTAAATGATGAAAAGCTTAAACATAGATTATTAGGTCATTATTAAATTGGATTTTTCAATTCTTCGTATATTTGTATTTTTTTCTAAAACTGAAGAAAAACTTTAATATGTACATTTAAACATCCTTATATTCCAGGGAAGGTTAATGAAAAAAACCAAATTCACTCTTGGATATGTCTATCTAAAATTCCTGAACTTCTAAATGTTTTATTTTATGGAAGTTGGGAGAAATGTCAAGAGATGATAGGATATTTTATTGTGAGAGAGTGACTTGCTGGAAAGAAATATGTAGTTTAAAATAGTGGGATTAAATGCTTCTGATTAAAACAGGATTTATTGATTGGTTGAAATGATGGAGAATGAAATAAATAGCATATTGATAGTCTGAAAAAATAAGACAAGGTTAAGAGGGAACAAATAAAGACAAATAGTTTAGTTATTTATACATCTAGACTGACATTGGTAAGATATTTCTTTTTTAACAGTTTCATATTTTACCTAAAATTGTCCTGAAAATTGTTACTCCCAACCAGCAATATCACTGACAATAGGCCTTAAAATTTAGAACAAGTAATAATTCAGTTCTGAAATATTTATTACATACACTTCAAGAGCTAGAAACATAATGTAAATTTTTGCTAGAATGATTCAAGGAAAAGAGCTCATAACCTTATTTTAAAAATTGACAAAAATGTGAATCAGAGGTTAAGGTATTCTTACAAAATCACATAGCTAACAAGTGATTGTTCTGAATGCAAACAACAAGTCTTCAACAGCAATGATCTTTTCAATATTTGCCTGCTTCATTTTCATTTAGTATACAGAATCATTTCCCCAATTTTATTTAATTTAGCAATTATTGAAATGTAATATAAATGTAATCAGTGAACTGTACAATGAGACAAGATAATCTTATTGAATTTATTTTATTAAATAATTATGGAATTAACTTCTTCCGCAAGGCCGTTCTTTTAAATTACTTTAAAAATGAGTACAGATACAGAGAAGTATTAAAATTGCATTAAAGCAATACTGCTTTTAATTTGCATCAATCATATTTGAAAATATTAGTTTATATAAATATAAAGTGGAAGCTATGTATAATGTTACTTCATAAGTAATCTGAATATTATATATTTAGAAAATATTCAGTGTGCCTAATATAGCTTAGATTTAAATATGGAAAGTGTTACAGGCTCATAGATATAGGAGGAAGAAATTTTATCAAAATAATGGAAAAACTTATAGAATATGTCCCCTTTGAGTTAGATTTGAGTAGAATAGTAGAATTTTATCAAAGGAGCCATGTAGGAATATTTAGGCAATGGCAATTCATCATGGAAAAGTAAGGTAAGTTCAAGTCATAGAACAAATAAAACTTGGGTATGAGCAGGAAGATGCCTGACTTCTACAGCATCAGGATGATTTTTATAGCGGCAAAGTGAAGAATGAATTGGAGTAGAAGGGTCTGTTCGTACACACTGGCAATGTTATATTAGGTACTTGAAGGTACATAATATAAAACATAGATCCCTTTTGTAAAAATAATACTTCCAACAGGCAAAATATTAACATTTGGAAGACAAATAGCATGTATCTTTAATATGGCACCAAATCTGAGAATTAATTCACTTACCAAAATATAGTGGACTTTTTGGCACTAAAGTGAATATTTGGCAAATTTTAGGTTAATCCAGATATTTGTATAAACAAAAAAGATATATGTCTCTGACCCTTTAAAATTATAAACACTTAAGTAAAAATTATATTTACATTTTATGCATTTTGAATGACACATGTTTTTTACATGCCTGAATAACATAACTGTAT
Organism: Sciurus carolinensis; assembly: GCF_902686445.1. Lineage (NCBI taxonomy): Eukaryota > Metazoa > Chordata > Mammalia > Rodentia > Sciuridae > Sciurus > Sciurus carolinensis. The sequence goes on along the minus strand of NC_062217.1, from coordinate 64,163,923 downwards.
GTAAACATGTGTCTTTAAGAAATGCTACAACTCTGGGGGTAGTTGGTTATCATGAAAATTCTCTTAAGTCTCATTTGTTGTAATAATCACCCTTCCATTTTTTTAAAGGAAATGAAAATGGAAGCAGACAAGAATACTTATTTTCAAATATTTTAAATATTTTCAAATATTTTTATGCCATTAAGGAAAGTGTATGCCATTAAGGACACTCCATAAGGAGTTTTATGAGGTTACCATTGGCATATGTAAAAATCATGGGTATGTCAGTAGAACACTGAGGTAATGCAGTAGAGAACAATTTTCAGGTAAAATAGTTGTTTAGGTAGTAATATCACACTATTGAATTTTTTTTTTGTTTATTTATTTATTTTTAACATTTACATAGGGTAATGATGTTTATTTTTTTTTCCCTTCCCCCCACCCCTCCCACCCCTCTTTTCCCTCTATACAGTCCTTCTTTCCTTCATTCTTACCGCTCTCCTTAGCCTAACTCTAAACCTAACCCTAAACCTAATGCTAACCCCTCCCAACCCCCATTATATGTCCTCATCCGCTTATCAGCGAGATCATTCGTCCTTTAGTTTTTTGAGATTGGCTTATCTCACTTAGCATGATATTCTCCAATTTCGTCCATTTGCCTACAAATGCCATAATTTTATCATTCTTCATTGCGGAGTAATATTCCATTGTATATATATGCCACAGTTTCTTTATCCATTCATCAACTGAAGGGCATCTAGGTTGGTTCCACAATCTGGCTATGGTGAATTGAGCAGCAATGAACATTGATGTGGCTGTATCTCTGTAGTATGCTGATTTTAAGTCCTTTGGGTATAGGCCAAGGAGTGGGATAGCTGGGTCAAATGGTGTTTCCATTCCAAGCTTTCTGAGGAATCTCCACACTGCTTTCCAGAGTGGCTGCACTAATTTGCAACCCCACCAGCAATGTATGAGTGTTCCTTTTTCACCACATCCTCGCCAACACCTATTGTTGCTTGTGTTCTTGATAATCGCCATTCTAATTGGGGTGAGATGAAATCTTAGGGTAGTTTTGATTTGCATTTCCCTTATTACTAGGGATGTTGAACATTTTTTCATATATCTGTTGATTACTTGTACATCTTCTTCTGTGAAGTGTCTGTTCATTTCCTTAGCCCATTTGTTGATTGGATTATTTGTATTCTTCATGTAGAGTTTTTTGAGTTCTTTATAGATTCTGGAAATTAGCGCTCTATCTGAGGTATGGTTGACAAAAATATTCTCCCACTCTGTAGGCTCTCTCTTCACATTTCTGATACTTTCCTTTGCTGAGAGAAAGCTTTTTAGTTTGAATCTATCCCAGTTGTTGATTCTTGCTTTTATTTCTTGTGCTATGGGAGTCCTGTTAAGGAAGTCTGATCCTAAGCCAACAAGTTGAAGATTTGGACCTACTTTTTCTTCTATAAGATGCAGGGTCTCTGGTCTGATTCCGAGGTCCTTGATCCATTTTGAGTTGAGTTTTGTGTAGGGTGAGAGATAGGGGTTTAATTTCATTCTATTGCATATGGTTTTCCAGTTTTCCCAGCACCATTTGTTGAAGAGGCTATCTTTTCTCCATTGCATATTTTTGGAACCTTTGTCTAGTATGAGAAAATTGTATTTATTTGGGTTTGTGTCCATGTCCTCTATTCTGTACCATTGATCTACCTTTCTATTTTGGTACCAATACCATGCCGTTTTTGTTACTATTGCTTTGTAGTAGAGTTGAAGATCTGGTATTGCGATTACCCCTGCTTCACTCTTGCTACTGAGGATTGCTTTAGCTATTCTAGGGTTTTTATTCTTCCAGATGAACTTTATAATTGCTTGCTCTATTTCTGCAAAGGTACATCATTGGGATTTTAATTGGAATTGCATTGAATCTGTAGAGCACTTTAGGTAGTATAGCCATTTTGACAATATTAATTCTGCCTATCCAGGAACATGGGAGGTCTTTCCATCTTTTAAGGTTTTCTTGAATTTCTTTCTTTAGTGTTCTGTAGTTCTCATTGTAGAGGTCTTTCACCTCTTTTGTGAGATTGATTCCCAAGTATTTTATTTTTTTCGATGCTATTGTGAATGGGGTAGTTTTCCTAATTTCTCTTTCTGAAGATTCATCACTTATGTATAAAAATGCATTGGATTTGTGAGCATTGATCTTGTAACCTGCTACTTTACTGAATTCACTTATGAGTTCTAAAAGTTTTCTGGTGGAATTTCCAGGTTCCTCTAAATATATAATCATGTCATCAGCGAACAGGGATAGTTTGAGTTCTTCTTTTCCTATTCGTATCCCTTTAATTTCTTTGGTTTGTCTGATTGCTCTGGCTAGAGTCTCAAGGACGATGTTGAATAGAAGCGGTGAAAGAGGGCATCCCTGCCTTGTTCCAGTTTTTAGGGGGAACGCTTTCAGTTATTCACCATTTAGAATGATATTGGCCATGGGCTTAGCATAGATTGCCTTTATAATGTTTAGGAATGTTCCCACTACCCCAATTTTTTCTAGTGTTTTGAGCATGAAGGGATGCTGTATTTTATCGAAAGCTTTTTCTGCATCTATTGAAATAATCATGTGATTCTTAACCTTAAGTCTGTTGATATGGTGAATGACATTTATTGATTTCCGAATGTTGAACCAACCTTGCATCCCTGGGATAAAACCCACTTGATCGTGGTGCACTATCTTTTTAATATATATTTGTATGTGATTTGCTAAAATTTTGTTGAGAATTTTTGCGTCGATGTTCATTAAGGATATTGGTCTGAAATTTTCTTTCCTCGATGTGTCTCTGTCTGGTTTAGGTATCAGGGTGATATTGGCTTCATAGAACGAGTTTGGGAGGGTTCCCTCCTCTTCTATTTCATGGAATAGTTTGAGGAGTATTGGAATGAGCTCTTCTTTAAAGGTTTTGTAGAACTCGGCTGAGAACCCATCTGGTCCTGGACTTTTCTTTGTTGGTAGGCTTTTGATGACCTCTTCTATTTCATTGCTTGAAATTGGTTTATTTAAATTGTGTATGTCCTCCTCGTTCAGTTTAGGTAATTCATATGTCTCTAGAAATTTGTTGATGTCTTCGAGGTTTTCTGTTTTGTTGGAGTATAGATTTTCGAAATAGCTTCTAATTATGTTTTGTATTTCACTCGTGTCTGTTGTGATGTTTCCTTGTTCATTCCGAATTTTAGTAATTTGAGTTTTCTCCCTCTTTCTCTTTGTTAGTGTGGCTAAGGGTTTATCAATTTTATTTATTTTTTCAAAGAACCAACTATTTATTTTGTTAATTTTTCCAATTGTTTCTTTTGTTTTGATTTCGTTGATTTCGGCTCTGATTTTAACTATTTCCTGTCTTCTACTACTTTTGGTATTGGTCTGCTCTTCTTTTTCTAGCGCTTTGAGCTGTAGTGTTAAGTCGTTTATTTGTTGATTTCTACTTCTTTTTTTTGAATGCACCCCATGAAATAAATCTTCCTCTAAGTACTGCTTTCATAGTGTCCCAGAGATTTTGATATGATGTGTCTTTGTTCTCGTTTACTTCTAAGAATTTTTTTATTTCCCTCCTGATGTCTTCTGTTATCCATTCATCATATAATAGTGTATTATTTAGTCTCCAGGTATTGGAGAAGTTTCTATTTTTTATTGTGTCATTGATTTCTAATTTCAATCCATTATGATCTGATAGAGTACAAGGTAGTATCTCTATCTTCTTGTATTTGCTAACAGTAGCTTTGTGGCATAAAATATGGTCTATTTTAGAGAAGGATCCATGTGCTGCTGAGAAGAAAGTGTATTCGTTCTTTGTTGGATGGTATATTCTATATATGTCTGTTAAGTCTAAATTGCTGATTGTGTTGTTGAGATCTATAGTTTCTTTATTCAATTTTTGTTTGGACGATCTATCCAGTGGTGAGAGAGGTGTGTTAAAATCGCCTAGTATTATTGTGTTGTGGTCTATTTGATTTCTGGAATTGAGAAGGATTTGTTTGACGTACGTGGATGAGCCAATGTTCGGGGCATAGATATTTATGATTGTTATGTCTTGCTGATTTATGCTTCCCTTAAGCAGCATGTAATGTCCTTCTTTATCCCTTCTGACTAGTTTTGGTTTGAAGTCCATATTATCTGAGATGAGGATGGATACTCCAGCTTTTTTGCTGTGTCCGTGTGCATGGTATGTTTTTCCCCATCCTTTCACCTTTAGTCTATGGGTGTCTCTTTCTATGAGATGAGTCTCTTGCAGGCAGCATATTGTTGGATTTTTCTTTTTAATCCAATCTGCCAGTCTGTGTCTTTTGATTGATGAATTCAGGCCATTAACCTTCAGGGTTATTATTGTGATATGATTTGTATTCCCAGTCAATTGACTCATATTTGTTTTTGACATGATTTGGTTTCTCCTTTATTTGGCTATTCCTTTAGGCTAGCGCCTCCTGTTGCTGATTTGCATTGTTGTTTTTCATCTCTTCCTCATGGAATATTTTGCTGAGAATGTTCTGTAATGCTGGCTTTCTTTTTGTGAATTCCTTTAGCTTTTGTTTATCATGGAAGGATCTTATTTCATCGTCAAATTTGAAGGTAAGTTTTGCTGGGTGTAAGATTCTTGGTTGGCATCCATTTTCTTTCAGGGCTTGGTATATGTTGTTCCAGGCCCTTCTGGCTTTTAGGGTCTGGATTGAAAAATCTGCTGATATTCTTATTGGTTTCCCTCTGAATGTAATTTGATTCTTTTCTCTCGCGGCCTTTAAAATTCTGTCTTTATTTTGTATGTTAGGTATTTTCATAATAATGTGCCTTGGTGTGGGTCTGTTGTAATTTTGTATATTTTGATTCCTATAAGCCTCTTGTACTTGGTTTTCCATTTCATTCTTCAGATTTGGGAAATTTTCTGTTATTATTTCATTGAATAGATTGTTCATTCCTTTGGTTTGTTTCTCTAAGCCTTCCTCAATCCCAATAATTCTTAAATTTGGCCTTTTCATGATATCCCATAATTATTGTAGATTCTGTTCATGATTTCTTACCATCTTTTCTGTTTGGCCAACTTTGCTTTCAAGATTAAATAATTTGTCTTCAATGTCTGAGGTTCTGTCTTCCAGGTGTTCTATCCTATTGGTTATGCTTTCTATGGAGTTTTTAACTTGGTTTATTGTTTCCTTCATTTCAAGTATTTCAGTTTGTTTTTTTTTCAGTATCTCTAACTCTTTATTGAAATGATCTCTTGCTTCCCGTATTTGGTCTTTTAACTGTTGATTGGTGTGATCATGTAATGCCTGCATTTGCTCTTTCATCTCCTCCTTCAATGCCTGCATTTGCTCTTTCATCTCCTCATTAGCTTCCCTGATCGTTTTAATTACGTACATTCTGAACTCCCTTTCTGACATTTCTTCTTCTGTGCTGTCATTGGGTTTTATTGATGTAGTATCTAGGTTTGTTTGGGACATTTTCTTCCCTTGTTTTCTCATATTGGTCAGTTGTCAGTGGGACCCTGAGATATTGCAGTTTTCCACTATTGGCTTATAGTGTCCCGGTAGATTTCCAGTGTATCACCTCCCAGCCTTCAGTAGCCTGATGTCTTGGAGGAATCTGATAAAGCAGCGCATCCGAAGAAAACTGCCCCTAGCCCCCTACTGGTTCCACAATTTGGAACTGGCTCTGTGCTGAAATGCTCTCACTGTGGGCCTGCACCGTGCAGCTGGCCGTGTGGGAGGAGCCCACTGCCGGAGTGTGGAAGGCTACCTTGGGAAGACTCTAGCTGCCCTGCCCGGCTCCAATAAGCCACCTCTATCTGGGCCTGCCACCTGGGCCAAGCTTTACCCAGTGGGCAGACTCACCCGTGGCTCTATTTCAGTCCGAGTCTCTCAATGCCTCCCCTTCTTAACTCCTGGGTTCTGGAGCGACTGGGGGTGCAGTCTCCCTCTAGGCCGCCATCTTGGATTGCCCCGTGAAGAGAGCCTGCAGCCGGAGTGGGCAGAGCCGCCTGAAGAGGTCTCTGGCTGCCCTGCCCTGATCCCAGAGGCTGCTTGCGGATCGAGGCTCTCCGTTGGTTCGGGGGCTTGTGGCTGGTTCTATGTAGAAAGTCTCTCACTGGGCGGTCAGCTCCAAGAAACTAGCCTTGAACGGCACCTCCCACCGCAGGGGTCCAGGCTACTTGGGGAGGTCTCTGGCTGCCCTATCTGGTCCCTGAATCTGCTTGCGTGCCGGAGTACGCTGCAATGCGCTGGCTCCGGGACTCGGAGCTTGTTCTGGTCAGAAAGGCTCTCACTAGCGGGCCAGTTCCGTTCCGAGAACCTGGAGAAGCTGGCTGTGTGGGCGGGGCCCACTGCCAGAGTGCGCAGGGCTGCCTGTGGATGACTCTAGCTGCCCTGCCCGTGTCCGATAAGCCACCTCTATCTGGGCCTGCCACCCGGGCCGCGCTTTACCCAGTGGGCAGACTCACCCATGGCTCTATTTCAGTCCGAGTCTCTCAATGCCTCCCCTCTTAACTCCTGGGTTCTGGAGCGACAGGGGGTGCAGTCTCCCTCTAGGCCGCCATCTTGGATCGCCCCGTGAAGAGAGCCTGCAGCCGGAGTGGGCAGAGCCGCCTGAAGAGGTCTCTGGCTGCCCTGCCCTGATCCCAGAGGCTGCTTGCGGATCGAGGCTCTCCGTTGGTTCGGGGGCTTGTGGCTGGTTCTATGTAGAAAGCCTCTCACTGGGCGGTCAGCTCCGAAAAACTAGCCTTGAACGGCACCTCCCACCGCAGGCGTCCAGGCTACTTGGGGAGGTCTCTGGCTGCCCTATCTGGTCCCTGAATCTGCTTGCATGCCGGAGTACCCTGCAATCACTATTGAATTTTTAAGATCTTTTCCAGTAAGATATCTTAAAATCTCAATTTATGTTGTAGAAAATTTAACAAATATTTCTATTTGCTAAAGTAATGGATTTTGACTTACCTGTCATGTTGTATAATAAAATCTAGTTCTGATCCTTTCAATACGACCTCCACAAGGCTCCCCTCTCTAAAATTTCACCCCACTGGCTACATTTAGACGTGATCTGCATTTATCTAAACAGAACAATTTAAATTTTTTAATTTCTTTTTCCTTTTTAACAGCATCATCAATCGTCTGTTTACATACTCTCTACAATGACACTAAGCACTGGGGTGAGATTAAACTACATTTCTGATGAGACCCGTCTCTTGTGCAAATACCTTCACCAGAGGTTCATAGTGGCCTCAGGAGGCAGGAGGACCACAAATTCAAACCCAGTCTCAGCAACTCAGTGAGGCACTAAGCAACATAGCATGACCTTTTTTCAAATTAAAAAAATAAAAATAGTTGGGTATGTGGCGCAGTGGTTAACCCATCTGGAATCAATCCTTGCTTGAAAAAAAAAAAAGCCTTCACCAATTCCTCAGATCTCACATAAAATATATTCTTCTTTGACCAATAATCAGTGTTTTTGTATCATTTTATATCCCTGTTCCAAAGTTTTGTTTTAACTTTATCGACAATATTTTTCTTTTAACGACTGTGTAAAATTAGGGTCCATGAGCAGGAGATGTTAAGATGGGTTAGCTGTTCATGACATTTATTATAGGGAACAAGCTTGAAGGATATAGAGGGAGGGAGCAGGAGAGAGAGATGGTGTAAAAAGACTTCAGATCTAAGTCTCCTGAAGGTAAAATGAGAGGAAGGAAGATTGAACAGAAGAGTTGCTCTCTTCTGGAACACACTTCTAAAAAAGAGTTTAGCTGGGCATACAGGGATCACAGAGATGAAGGCTCCAGTTCAGGGAGTCCTGTGTCTTCCAAGAATGGTCTGCATTTCTACCTCCATCATATGCAGTCATTGTCTGGGAGTGGTTGGTAAGAAGGGTAGCTTTGGTGCAAGAAATAAAACCAAGAATCAATAAGTGGGATGCCATTAAACTAAAAAGCATTTGCACAGCATAGGAAATGGTTAGGAGTGAGAGCCTGCCAGAACTGGGGAAAATCTTAGCCAGCTACTCCTCCAATAGGAGATTAATATCCAGAATATTACAAAGAACTTAAAAAATTTAAAAATAAACAGACGAATAACCCAATCAATCAATACATGGGCAAAAGAACTAAATAGAAACTTCTTACAAGAAAAAACACAAAGACCAAGAAAGATATGAAAAAATGTTCAACATCTTTAGCAATCAGGGAAATGCAGATCAAAACTAAACTAAGATTTTATCTCACTCCAGTCAGAATGACAATAACCAAGAATGTGAACAATAATAAATGCTGGTGAGGTTGTGAGGAGAAAAGAATATTTGTAAAATGTTGGTGGAATTGCAGACTAACTAGTACAACAACTCTGGAAAGCAGTATGGAGATTCCTCAAAAAAACTAGGTATGGAACCACCATACCACTTATACCACTCCTGGGTATTTTCCCAAAAGGTCTAAAATTAACATACAACAACACAGCCACATCAACACTTATAGCAGCACAAGTCACAAAACCTAAATTATGGAAACTACCCAGATGCCTGTCAACAGATAAATGAATTAAGAAATTGTTACACACACACACACATGCACACACACACACACCATGGAGTTCTACTCAGTCATTAAAAAGAATGAAATTATGGCATTTGCTGGTAAATGGATGGAAATGGGCAACATCATGCTAAATGAAATAAGCCAATCCCTGACATTCAAAAGTCAAACATTTTCTCTCATATTCAGAAGCTAGAATAAAATAAAGGAATGGAAGAAGGAAAGATATGATTACACAAAGAACCAATCAAATACAAATTGATAGATGAGCAAAAGGAAGTCGAGTAGAGTAGAGGAAGGAGAAAGGGAGAAGGGATGGAGGAGGGGATGAAAAAGAGGGGAACGTGAACTGAAATTGACTTCCATACATGTATGAGTTTATTGGGATGAACCCAACTACTATGTATAACAATAAAGTTCTAATAATAATAATAAAAGAAAAGAAGAAAAACTAGGAACTAACAAGTAATTTGAAGAATAGTCCTGAATGGGTGAACTTAAATAATAATTAATAAACTTTATGTAATTTCTATTACAAAACTAACCACAGAGTGGGGTTAAGGTGATGTGGAATGTCTGAAATCTTTTACAGTTGCCCCATGTATGATTATGTAATTATGTACTATTATATTATTAAAAGATAATATTTCCAAATAATGAAAAAAATAAAGGGTAGCTTTGGTTCCTGTGCTGCATGGTGGATGCAGTGAAGCAGAAATCACTTCTGAGTCCACACATTTTTAAGGTTGCTACACCATCGGGTAAGAAAATGCCTGTTCACTCACCATCATAGATAACCTGTTTTTTCTTTGTTCCACTCAAGTGATTCTTTTTACTTTCAGTGTCTTACATATCTAGTTGTCAACATTCTAACTAGCCTTTCAACCACAGTTCACTTGCCTCATCTCCTGAGATACATTCTGAGATACTCTCCAGTTAGAACTTGTGGGTTTTAGAGCACTTACCTGTGTTACATCAGTTGTAATTTTTGTTTTAACAGCGAACAACATTTAGCTAATAGGAAAACTAGCACTTAGAACTTCGAAATCTAGTACAATTTTTGTTTTTCTTTACATGTGCACAAACATTCCTACTTTAAAACAATGACTTAGTATTATATGAAAGCATCACTGGGATTTTCACAAAAGAACACTTATATTAACTTAGCAAAATATTTAGAAAGGGCTTTTTTGTAGTGTAGAATGTTTTAGGAACAATGTTTTAAATTGTTAAAATTAATCATATGTAGATAGAATCCTCAATAATAGAAGAAATGTGGCACATTGTACATAGTTATATCTTTAATTGGCCCTTCTACTACTGTCTCTTTATAATGAAACCACGATACTACACACTGAAGTAGGACCAGTAACACCTAGGTTCTTAATACTTTGCACTCATAATCTTCAACATATTGAATACACAATGCTAAAGACTTCCAGGCATTTTTTTTTAAGTGTTTTGCATATATTAATTCATTCAGTCCTTGAAACAACCTGTGGTTTAGGTCCACTATTACTCCATTGTATAGATAAAAAAAAGAAAGAAAAGAAAAAAAGAAACTGAAACACAACAGGCTAATTTTCTCAGGATTACAAGATATAATTTCTAATAAACAAATATGCTGATAATGGATGGAGGAGAGGTGTAGGAAAAGGGACCCATAAGTTCATGCTCTTCATTTACAAGTGTTTCCTCAGTTCTACACTTTCTCTTGTATCAGCTTTCATCACCTCAGGACGAGACACCAGGATCTCACATAAATTGGCATGGTCACATCTATTCTCATTTATTCCTACCCGGACAGCAAGACATATTGTGAAAGACAAATAGTCCTATCAGTTTTACAAAGTTAATTAGTTGCTTGACATTTATTGACATGTAAGGTCCCACCTTGTGTGACCTCTTAACTATTCGGCCTTCATATACGTCATGCTGCCTATGGCTCAGTCTTCCAGTTTTCTCGTCACATTGGCCTTCTTGCATCTCCTCAGACGTATTCTGCTTCTTCATGCCACAAGGCTTTCACACCACAATGTTCTTTCTCTCAAGAATTACTCATTCCCAACTAAATCTTAATATTCTTTCTTTAGATCTTAGTTCAGGCATCCCTTTTTCACCTGGGAAAGAACCTTTCTCTTAACCATAAGGTTAGATGATAAGGTAGAACTTATTAGTGGGCTTCAGTGACTCTGTCTCTCTGATCCCCATCCCCCTTTTATACACTACAAGAATATGTGAACATATAGAATGTAGGCTATGAGTTTTAGAAAAATGAGTGAATTATGAATGAATCCATTAAATAGAAGTTGTATAGGAATGAAACTGAAAGTTAGCTAACTGCTAAACTTTATGACATCCTTGATTCCATATGACTATACATTTAGTGTACACACACACAGTATATGAATGGAAAATATTAGAGATCTATAAGGTAGGCAGATTATTGGTTGAAGACATCCTGCCACGAGTCTAGTACTGTCATCATTTTCTACCATAGCAGTCATTCTCAGTCTTCACTGTCCATAGGAATCACCTGAGAGAACTTCAGAACATCTCTGTTTCTGGACTTCATCCCAGTTCAATCAAATTAAAATCCCCATAAACCAGACAAACCTTAGTATTTTTGTCCAAATGTTCCCAGGTGATTTCAATGTGCAGCCAAGATAGACACTCATTATTCTTAGTGTAAGAAAGAATGGAATATAATACACCAAAATAAATTATGCTTTTCCTTTTTGTGGATCAAGCAAAAAGAAACTTAATCCTACATGAATTTGTAGAGTTATGTGAAAAACGTACCTATGCTATATGCTACATTGTGTTCTGCCCATGTCTACTAATATTTTATTTAGTATGTGCACACAGATTTGCATAGTTATTATTTGTGTGTATTGTATATCACCTGCATATCTAATATTATTGTGCAAATATTAAAGAAGAGTGTATATTTGTATACATAAACAAACACAAAAAGTGTATACTCACTGGGAAAATTTATAGAATTAAGTATTTAAGTATATATAATTTTTTACTCATCTATTTTTCCATTTCCCATTATGCAAATTATATTTCTTAAATTATTCACACAGAGCAAATATAAAGTGTCACGTTTAAGAACTGTTATTTATTTATTGCTTCTGAAGTAAAATTATCTAATTACCACTCAAATTATCACACTAATATTTAATTATAAATATTTACTACTTTATAGCATAGCTTTGATAATGTTTTTTAATAGTTTTGATTAAAAAAGCTTAAAGTAAATTATACCATTGTATTATTGCCATGCATCACATAATAATGGGCATGTAAACTGAGAAATGTGTCACTAGGCAATTTTGTCATTGTGCAAATATCAAAGGATGTTCTACACAAACTAGGTGGTATGCATTAATCACTACAAGTGACCTTTTTTTCAAAATATATTTTATTTTTGGTGAGCTTTATTAGTTGTTCATATTAATGAGTTTAGTGCGATATTTCTATATAATGTATACAGTGTGCTCTAGTCAAATTCAACATCCTTTTTCCACCTCCCCCTCAACCCTTCTCAACCTGTCATAATCTCTTTTCTACAATTAGGTTGATAATTTTAGCTTCAACTTAATAGGAAGAGCATGTACTCCTCATATTCCATGTCTGGCTTATTTCACTTAACATGATATCCTCAGTTCCTTTCAATTTTGCCCAAATGACAGGATTTTATCCTTCTTGAAGGCTGAATAATATTTCTTTTTGTATACATACTACATTTTTCTTATCCATTCATATTTTGATGGGCACCTAGGTTGAATCCCTATATTAGTTTTTCTGAATAATACAATGCAGATATCTCTTTGTTATATTGATTTCATTTCTTTCTTGATGAAATCCAGAGATATGGATGGTCAGCATTAGGTGTGGGAGGTTGCTGGCAGCATAACACAATGTACTCTTTCAAAATGAATCCTTTTTAATAAGTAGAAGTACATTTTTTAAAAATGATAAAATCAAAGTATAGTAAATACATAAAACGATAACAGTCATTTATTATGTACAATACATAAATTCATGTGTTTTACTTTTATACAACTGACAGCACAGTAGGTTAGTTTACAGGAGCATATAACACAAACATGTAACACATTTTTCTATGACATTACCAGGATTATATCATCACTGGATGATAGGACTTTTTCAGTTCCATTATGATCTTATGGGTCCACTGTCATGTATGTGGTCCACTCCTAACCAAAACATTGTTTTGGTGAGTGACTACACACATATGATGAAGCCACTGGTGTGTTATTTTTGACTTCCCCAGATAATAATTAGTAATATCGTAGTAATTTATTTCAAAAAAATGGTTAAATCCAAAAAAAGTTTGCATTGTTAGAATTTCAAAAGAAATATGCTGTACCTAAAAATATATATACATGTGTGTGTGTGTGTGTGTGTGTGTGTGTGTGTGTGTTTTCAGACTCAGACTTCATATTAGTTTGTAATTAATGGTTAAATGCAAATAGGAAATCAATCCTGCCAGGAGTGGTGGTTTTTAAATCTAATTATTGTGGGAGTCTATCAGCCACAACCCTCATGGATGAGAAAAGGGTTAACTGCCAGAGGATGATGTTGGTTGTTTATCAATCAATTACCCATAAACTTATCTACTCAATAAACACAGAAGAGGCAAAACACAGAAGAGGCAATACTCTTTTTAAATGAGAGGGGCCATGATGGATCTGGCTATACCAGTTCTAGCCTCTAAAAGCATATAGTAGCCCAACTCTCTTTTATTTATAGACACAGAGGTAAAGGGGGCCAAGACTAGGAGGAGCTTCTTCTGTGAGGGACAGGATAGGGTATAGATAGGGGAGACATTCTCTTAGGGGGACTATTCCAGAAGGAGACTGGGAACCACTCCCATGCAGTGCCACATGCTTCCCAGCAGTTCCTAGAAGCTAGACATCTGATCCCATGGCTCAACTTAATCTGATTCTCCTAAATAAGGATGACTTCCCACAAATTATCACTTCTCTGGAGGATGAGGCAGGAAGATTGCAAGTTTGAAGCTAGCTTAGGCAACTTAGAGAGGCCCTGTCACAAAATAAAATTTTAAAAGGTCTGGGGACATTACTCAGCAGTAACACATCTACCTTGTATACATGAGGCCCTGGGTTTAATCTTCATCATTGCCAAAAAGAAAAGAAAAAAAAAAAAGCAATATCTTTACTTTGTCATTGTTTTCCATAATTAAACACATGTCTTTAAATTGGAACAGTTTATAGCTTAGAACTAATTTAGCTATATTCTGATTGATAATATTAGTAGGGATAGAAAAAGTAAATTTTTCTTCAGGAAAACAAGTCTCTCATTATGTTGATATGGAAATAGTAAAATATGTATTTTGATGTAAGCTGTGGAATTTTAAAATTCTCTTATTAAGTGAAAATATTTGTGGTATTAGATGTATAATCAGACCATTCCCCACTAATTAGTCTCCATATTTAAAGACCTAAATCTCCACTGCATTTATTAGCGTTCTATAACCCAGGTGAAAAATGCTAATTTTATGTTGTGACCTGAAAAGTAGGGATAGTTTGGTTGTTTGAATGAACTATCCTGAAATAAAAGTGTATGGAAAATTTCTGATAAATATATTGCTTCAGAATTCTCTAAGGCAATGACATGTGCAAGGAGCCCTAGCTTAAAATATACAAATAATTTTATGTATCTAAAAAAGGTATATTTTTAAAACCTAAAATCTATAATTTTTTAAAACTTATCAGAATTAATTATGAAATTATTAAGTTTGAGTCATTTAAAATAACTTTAGATATTACTCTTCTTTACATTAGATGTTAATTTTTTAGATTCTGGGTTAATATCGATAACAAAAAAATACTGTTACAGTCTTAACCTTATTCCATCTATAAATATAAAGATATTTTTAGTAAACATTGGAGGTGGTTGAATGTATTATTCTGATTTTGAAATTATTCTGGTCCAATTATTCATTCCACTTAATGAGACCCTTCTGCAAGGGAAGCTTCACAGCTGCAAGAAATGTGCAAATCGTAAGGAGCTAGAACTCAAGAATCCTTGGCATTCTACAGGAATATCTTTATAATATGAAAGCATAAAACACAGATATTTTCAGGAAAAAAGTAGATATTTTTCCAAACATGTTATTAAAAATAATCCTAAGAATACATTACTTACTCAATAATTTAATCAGATATATTTGAGAAAGGAATTCGAGTTCTGCTTTCAATTCTTAACGTCCAGCTTTAATGTCCATTCCTAAAACATAATGACCATTTGATTTGTCAAACAACTATATAACTTATTCATATGACAATGAATTAATATTTCCAAGGTCAAGTATTTCCCAGCTAGTAGTAATGGATCACTACGATTCCATACTATTATACTTCATAGCCAAAACTCTGTATTACAATAGTCTTTTGAATTTTACCTTGCCACTCTCCCCCACAGACCTTGTATTCTCTCCAAGAATGTTCTGGTTATTAAACAATATTAATATATAAAATATCATAATATTTCTGTGATTGTTGTCTTATTCTTCACTTCAATGTTGGATCTATATCATTTTTAGTAGATACATGGAGAACTTCCTAATTGTTCTTTAGAACAAATGACACCTGCATTGAAGGAGTAATGACCTATCTAAAAGTTTGCTTGACTTGTATTAAATATTTACAAGTTCTTACACATCAATTACTGCATTTTGCTATCATAATTATTTTAATTATAAATTATTGCAAATTTTATAAAAGTGACTGTCATATTTGCAGTGAACCTAGTTAAATTTACCTCCAAAATTATTTTCCTAAATTAAAATTCCATAAGAAATATAAAGAATTCTTAATTCACATTGTTCTCAACACCATTTGACTGCATCATAACTTAAACATTTATACATATCTAAAACTTTTTCCCAAAGACATTTTATTTGAATGGTTTTTCTGACTACTAAATATATCAAGCCTTTAGATGTTTATGCAATCTTTATATATATGCTATGAATTTCCTTTCCATTTTTCCTGAGACTTAAGTATGAAGATAATAATAGCAATTGCAATAGCTTATCAAAATCAAATGACTGTAATATATCAGATTCTGTTCTGTGTGCTTTATGTACCTTAATTCATATAATCCTTCCCATAACACTATGAAATCATTACAATACTTATGTCCTTCTTTGGTGATAAGGAATTTACAACATAGCATCAGAAACTTGCCTATGTGTATGCTAGAGCTAGAGGGAAATCTTGCACATATATAAACAAAAACAAAAATGGTGATAACAAATACATTTGTTTACCAAACATTCATATTAAAAAGAAATTTAAAGTGTAAATCACACAAAATTAACCTCTCGCCTTAGAATATCTGACTCTAAGTAAGACATCTAATAATGTATAACAATAAAAACTGAATAAAATGTGAAGACCTAATTCTTGAGGACACCAGAGAGAAAGCAAGGTAAGAAGGACATTTTCTCCTCCAAGTTATGAGATATCAAAAACTTCTGGTTTTCTTCCCATCTACTTTCCACTTCTTCGTCTCATATTTTGTCTTCATTAACTAGTATTGGGGTCATGTGGGCCTAGATTTTGATCTCTGTTACTTTCATTTTTCATGTTGTTTTCTTAACTGATTCTTTCAAATTCTTTAACATTAAATGTCACTTAACTGCTGATGACTTCAAAATGTATACCCAATTTTCCAGCATTACTTGAATTTCAGACTCCAACATTCAACCACCCATTTGGTCCCCTCGAACATGAAGCATCAAAGTAAGATTGTCAAATTTTCCTCTGAAACAGTTTCCAAACCTCTCCTCTCCCTGAAATATCTCAAATGATTAATAAATTTAGTTATTCTTGATTCACCTTTTTTTATTCATATAATCAAGCAATCTATGAGCAAGTTACAACAGCAAGATACCTAGAACATATCTCAAATATTTTTGTTTTTATGTTTTTGCACTGAAACCTGCAGGTTCAAGCTACCAAATTCTACTTCTGGATAACTGAAATTTCCTTCTAGTCATCACCCTACTGCTACCAAATCATTTTCTCTAAAACAACCAAAATAAGTATTATAGTAATTCGTCCTTTTTTTAAATAAACATTTAGTGGTTTTTTTTGCTTAGAATAAAAAATAATGAATTTGTTTACTTTATTAGATCCTGCTAATGATGTGGCCCTTTCTGATAAATACCTTATCTTTAAGAGGAAAGACAGAGCATAAATCAATAAAAGTGTGTTCTAATCTAAAGTATACAAACTATTCAAATTCTACTACATATTAATTTAATAACCCAAGAAAAAGTTGATTCTGTCATCACTTTTGAAACTTCATTATTATTTAATCTTCAATCTTAATAAGCTTAATTATTACTGATACATGTGATTAACTATGTATACTTCTCTAAAAGTCCATATAGTTTTGTCCATATCTTTATATATAGCCCCTGCCTTCACATGTTCTCATTCATTCTATTTCTTAATGTGACCTATTAAAGAACAAGATCTGAAGTTCAAAAGGCATAAACTCTAGATTACTATAACTAATCAAGGGTTCTAGCCCTTTATTTGTATACTTATACCTACTTACTAGTGTATTTAAAATAGGATTCATAAGTTGAATGTATACACTTCTGAATGTATATTTATAAGTTGAATGTATTATTTTAGTTAGATACTTTTTTTTTATTATAGTTGTGTTATACATATGAAGCAGGCTTATTCCATTTCAGTTAAACACTCACTGACTAATATGTGGAGCCCAGTGAGGGTCATAACTTTGTCTGCTTTGTTCATTTTTGTGTCTGTAGTGCCAAGATCAATTTCTGACACAAAATAGTCATTGAATAATAATGGTTAAATAAATGAATAAATAAATAAAAATCTTATTTTCACACCAGTACTGAGAGACAATTTTCCCTGGAAGATCTTATATTTATGCACATTTCTGAAGTCAGTTACTAACTGCTTTTTTTTTTTTTCTTTTTCTGGGCTATATTTAAAAGCATGTTAGTATAATCGGGAAGACAAATGTGCTTTTCACCAAAGTAAAAGGCAACCTAGCTTAAAAACAAAGATACTGTCTCTTTCCAGAACAATGGACATATATGTTTATTGGACATTATGAATTAGTTTCCTGTCCTGTTATTCAAACTGCTGCTTATCTGAACTTCAGTTGACATTTCTCAAAGCAAAGATTGTACCAAGCAAACTTAAGTAGGCAAGGAATCTTTTATTGAACATTATTGCAATACAGAAAATAGGCCAGAACTAAGGCTGACCTCAGCTTTAAAAATAGAAGTGGTAGGTTTTAAGAGCTGAACTAAGGAGAGAAGGATATTAGGAAGTCTGTTTGCTAATTGACCTTACCAAAGAAAAGCAAACTTTTCTCCTATCTTCACATCTATAGGTAGTTCTATAATTTGGAGCAAAATGCTAATGCTATCTCCCCACCCAGAGAGACTGGGAGACAACATAGCATACTATTTTCAATGCTAAGGGCATTTCAAAGGTACCTCTATCAGGTCCTTGAAAAAGGCAATCAGATGGTAAAAACTGCAGGAGGGTTTTAGAAAGATTTACATCTCAAAGGAATAGAGAAATAATCTTCTCAATGCTCTAGAAGCAGGAAGAACCTGTTTAAAGTTCATTTGGCAGAAGGAAACATTAAAGTCCACCTTACTCACCTTTTTTGGTCACCCTGTGGGAACTGGAACTCGGGGAACAAGCAAAAATAAAAACAAAGCTTCCCAAATTGGTGATACTTTGACTACTGCTCTTGCTATAAATAATAAACTGCTTTTCCTCTTTGACACAGGAGTCATGTCTTCTATCAATATGTATAAAGCTGTGGCAACCCACTCAGTGTGGAAGTAGGGCAAAATCACAGACAACTCAGAGCTCTTAACAGACATTGAAATTTATCCTTTTGTGGAATAGTCCCCATAATTTCTCTATAGAAAAAAAGAGATCACTTTAATCAATATTAACATGATATTTAAATATTTATTTATGAAGAAGTAAACATACTGGAAAATCAGTGAATGGAGTTGTATTACATCCTCCCATTTATGACTCACAATGATTTTGTTTATTTTGATTATTTGTGTTTAGTGATTTGGGCTAATAGTATGATGGATGTCATACTTTCTAAGCTATAAATAAGTTTACTATGAAGTAATTGGAAAACCAAAACAGAGAACACTACCAAGAAATACAAATTGATACTCCTCCATTGTTTTCACATTACGTTGCTGAAAACCATACAGTACTTTAAACTGCAGTGTAGAAATAGTCTTTAGAAGTGGAGGTACAAGATACTATCTCTGATTTTCAGATTATTTTTCTTCATATGGTTACTTATAAATGAATTAGTTTTCTTTTATGAAGCATATAGGTCATAATATTTATTGTTGGTTTAAATTTTGCTTTCACTTTTATAGAATGATTAGATGAATAGCGGATAGTTTTTACCTTATTGAAATCGTTTCTTAGCAACAGGAGTTTATGCTGAATGAGATCATAGTTTTGTACTATTAATTTGACTTTTAAAATTACACTGTGAAAGAAATCCATTCAATGTTCTTTTATTTTAATTTTCATAATAATGTCATAAGAACACATAAATCTAACAGATTTTTAAGTGTATAATGAGATATTGTTAACTACAGGTACAATATGTGTTTCTCCCATGTTTTAGGGGTAACAGTGCTTGAGGGCCCTATTTATGCTGTGGGAGGCCATGATGGTTGGAGCTACCTGAATACAGTGGAGAGGTGGGATCCACAGAGTCAACAGTGGACATTTGTAGCCAGCATGTCAATTGCTCGGAGCACAGTTGGTGTTGCAGCATTGAATGGCAAGTGAGTAGATTTTTCTTTAATTTTTTTATTGTGAAAAAAATGAATGAAAAATTGTTTCTAAAACAACTATTAGTAAGCTGGTTCAGTAGAAAACTTTTAAAGCATTTCAAATTGTTGATGTTTTAAGATTTAGTCTGCTTGGATAATTGACAAATAAAAATCAATGCTCTCTCCATATAAGCAGGAACCAAAAATTCTTTAATTTCTGGTTAAAGCAATGCCAAATATATTTTCTAAGAATATCTATAACCTTTAGAAAAAAATGGAAAGGACTACCCTTCAAAAGACTTCTAAATATTTGTTTTCAAAATATATTTTCTTGCATGATTATACCATTCTGTCTACTTTTAAAGCAACTCCATTCCTATTGCCCTAAGTGAGAAATTCTCAACATCAATACTGTTGGTATTTTGTGCCAGATAATAATTTGTTGAGGGTAGAGTTCTGTCCTGTGCATTGTAGACTAACAACATCCTGGATTTAACCACTATAGGCTACCAGCATCTCCAATCTATCCACTTCTGCGTGACAAGCAAAAATGTCTGAGGACATCGTGTAATGTATAATTTGTCTGGCAAATTCCAACTCCTTTCACCCCTGTTAGAACTGTGGTACTAAGCAAAGACAATGGCACCACCTACTCTGACAATTGCAAAAACTTTCAAGATAGTCTCTCTACTTCTTTCTCCTACAGTCTATTTGCTAAAGTTTCTAGAGAAATCCTTGTACACATGGTAACAATAAGTAAGTCTTTGTAAGTACATCTTCTTTGCAATTACAACACCATACAAATCTTTACCTAAAGGGGCCCACTAAATGTTGTTCCTGTCTACTCTATTTTGTTCACTACAAACTAGTCAAATTACCCTATTAAATACGACTCAAATATACCAAGGTCTAACCCAGCTCAGTGACTCTGAATTTACTTATTTCTTTGCTGAGTTGCTGCTCACATCAATACTGATGTACCTGGATCCTTCTTATTATCTAGATTTCATCAAAAATTTGTCGATATGGAGAATATCTAAATGAGACCACTGTGTGGACTATTCCAAACTGTTTACTCACTGTTCCTAAGATTATTAGTCTATTGCTCTGTTTCTTTTTATTACCATATATGTTTAATAGTATTGAGATTTTGTCTGCCTTTTTCATTATGCCTGGGCATAATAAACATTCTCTGTATCTACTGAGTGAATATTAAATGAATTCTTCTATCAAATTTAGTTAAAGTCTTTAAAAATTTAATGCTTTTTAAAATATATGTGACTGTGTGTAAAATACAGTTACTGTTATGATACAGTACCAAAAAATAAACTGCTTCACTCCCATAAATTGTAAATAAGTATTGTATGACTATGAAGCAGTCTACTCTTTGTTAAAAAAAAAAAAATTAAACTAAATGTAGCTAGTCTCTAAAAGTTTTATTAAATAATTCCATTTACGAACATTTAAGTTTCTAATTTTTCACTATTAAAAATAGATAAACTTGAACATATTTGTATGTATATTTTATAAGCACAAAACTATATTCTATGATAGACATTTGGAAATAGACTCCCTGGACCAAAGGAAATATATATTTAAAATTTGTGGCTATATTGTCAACCTCAAAATATCTTATAAAATGAGAGAAGACCATGTCTCTATAATCCCAATAACTCTGGGATTGACCTGGTGTTGCAGCAGATCTGAAGACTATATGAACCTGGCAGGCCTCCTGGGGCTTTGGAATCCGCCCCGCACCAGTTCAGGCATGGGGACTCAGTCCATGAGCACTGGCCTAAAGGCTGGGGCAATGAAAACGGCCTGGCTCTGGGATTTCCTTGGGCAGGTCTCTGTTGGTGTTTGAGGCAAAGGTCAATGTCCACTTTCCTTCTTCTTCCTCCACTTAGGGCTATCTCTCTTCATGTGATAGTGCTTGGGGTTTGGGGCATGAGGGGCATAGATAATGTCCCTTCCTTTTTGATATGACTTTTCTTATTTCTATGCTACATTTGGGTGCTGTAATCTCTTACCTAGGTTTCTTAACCCTTCATGAAGGTATGTACCTTGATATTCCTGTTAGGGGAAAAGTGCTGGGAAGTCTATTTCACCATCTTGCTGACTTCCTCTTTCTCCTAATTTGTTTACATTATTGACATACGAATTCCATGTTAATGTGTTTATAGCAAGCCAAAATTTATTCATAGTTTGTTGAGGTTAAGGAAAGCTTCATTGAGGTTTACCTCAGGCTTAAAATTATTTTCTTAGTGTCATGTTATTTTAGGAATAAAAAGTGAATTAGCACACTATGTGTACATACACATACATGCACATAAATAAATTACATTTTACATTCTATTTAATTCAATGGAAAGATACACTTTTTATATTTATTATTTTTTCCTATTTTCTATTTTCTATTTTTATCTGAGAACAAGGCCATATTTTTATCTTTCAAAATCACAGTTTATGTATTCTTTATGTATTCTGGTGGTTTTTAATTTGGCATAGGTTATTCTTTCTGAAGTCATTCACATTGATTAATATATTTAAATATGCTAATTCTATTTTTAAACTTATAATAATACGTTTGCTAGAAAGATAAGCATCAGTAAACTAGTAAAACATTGTCTCTGACTTCTCAATATTTATATTAATTTTATTTTTATTGTATTGCTTTATTTTTTAGAGTAGTAACATACATAATTGTAATATCAGGTGTCCTTGTCTATGTTTTCTAATTATGAAACAGTTTTAATGGGTGTAACCTGTGATGTCACTTATCATTTGAGATGCATATGCTCTGGAATATTAAAGGCAATATCTGATTGTGTATAGTTTCCTTAGTGGAGATTTTACTTTTAAAAGTCAGTATTGACTTTATACTTAAATTCCTTCCAACAATTTGTCAAAATATTTTAACTTATTGATCTATCCATGGAGATTTATATAATTATTCTAACTATAAATCATATTACTTATTTAGAATCAAATATATTTGTTCATATTTCATTATTCTTTCAATATTTTATAATAATGCATATTCCAGCTTTGGTTTTGTATCTACTTTAGTCTTTAAAGCATTTCACATTTTTCACTGTTATTTAATTCTTACTTTAGCATAATCACATCATAACATGAATGGCATAGATTTCAATAATTTTTCTGTATAACAGTCATGAAACATGAGAATTACATTTTTCTTGGAGGGGAGTCAGGGGACTTCATAATTTTCACCTGAGTTATGATTTCTTGCCATTGCAATTAAGAAAGTTAACAGAGGAGGCTCCGAAAACACCACAAATTTAAACACATGGAATCCAAGAGAGTTAGTGCAGAGCTGTTCCTCAGTATAGATCGAGATGCAGGCGGCAGTCCCAAAATACATGTGATTCCCTACCAAGTCCCCTGTTTATGCATCCAATTCCAGCCCCTGGGTACCTGACCTGAACTCTTTGGGGGTCTCAGGGGCACTAGCCTTCTTGAAAGAGCAGGGAGGTACTAGGTCAGGTCCCTGCAGGCTCCTCCCCTCATAGCAAGCACAACAGGCAAGACTCATTGGCTTTGCCAGGGCTGTCTTGACCTTTGGCCACGGTGTCCCTGCAAGAGTTTAATGGGACACACAGACCACAGTTATTGTCCAAGTATGGCCGAAGGAGCTGATGCCCACCATGCCTGTCATCTTCATCAAGATCATTTCTGATGTCCTCAGAAGTTCTTTATCAGTCAAGTCACCATCTTCATCCACAGTTTCACCAGGCCACTCGGCTGTTAGATGGCGGTGGAGGACACCACACCTGACTGCAAGTAGAGCAGCTTTTGCTCATGGTGAAACTGCTGCTGCAGGACTCAGTTCTCTGTAACAATGGTATTCTGGGTCTCCAGGCCCAAGTGAACTGACCTGTACCCAAAATTAGGAAAACCAATCAGCATGAGATAGGGAGAGCCACTCCCTGCCAGGGACAGCCAGAGACCTTTGTCATGAAACTTCCAACTCCTCCACTAGTAGTCCTGTACTTGGACCTGCTCCTGCTCCTCAGGCGGCATACTTCACTATAGAATTGCTGCTCAGTTTGCGCCTGCCACCTCTTTGGCTCCAAAGAAGTCATTTACCTCTGGAGAGGCCAGCAGGATCTTGTACTTTACCTGCATGGCCAAGACCAGGTTCAGGTAGGCCTGGGTCAGATTGAGATAGCCCATGGTGAGGTAGATCTCAACACCTTTTCCAGTTTTAGTCAGCAGGGTGTCTGTGACTATCTCATCAATGTGTGTCTCAAAAGGCTTCATCTGTATCAATTGATAAATCCAGGGGTCTCTTATCACCAGCTGATGCTGCCTCCTCCTAGATCAGAAAGGAATCCCCATGGAAGGTTTAGGCATGCAGCATCTGCTAGCAGATCTGGGCTGAATGGATCACATACATGACCCACTTATTGACCACCTTGCAGTGTACAGTCCAGTCCCAGTCACCTTTGTAAGGATGCATAGTCCCATCCACCACCTGCACCTTTTCTTTCCCCTGCGGCTGCAGGGTAACATCCCCCTTCATATCCACTTGATCTGTAAGGAACTCAGCAATCTCCTCATAGTTGGACAATAACATGTAGAGGTCCTGGCAATTGGGGAAGTAGTAGTCACTCCCGTTTGCACCACTTAAGAGGATAGTGTTATCTATCAAAGAGGTAAACTTTGATGTACCAGAGATCAATGGTCTTGTTGAAGTGCTCATTGACAAGGATCCAGAGAATCCCCCAAAGTTCCCATGCATGGAAGAGGAAGATGAGAACCTGCTCTAGAAACCTCTGCCAAAACTGGAGCAGCATTGTGCAGAGTTATTCTTGCTCTTGAACCCCAGGTGAAATCCAGGAGAATACAGACCCTGAGATCGAATGGAAACTTCACTTGCAGAGACTTTTCTAGAGTACTTTCCAGGAAATTCACCAGTTTCTGCTCTAAAGGTCTTGTCCCCAGGTAGAAGGGTGCAATAATAACCTGGCTCTTAGCTATTTTTATCTGCCACTTCGTGAGCTGTAAGAACTCTGCTGGGGGAGACAGCACCCTGACAGGAGAAATGCAGATGTCAAACTCTGGAACCAGACTCCTGATCCATGAGAACCTATGTGCACCCTCTGGACACAGGCAGCAAGGTGGGAAGGTGACATCAGGGACAACTGGAGATAGCAAGGGAGATAGCATGGCAACCTGAGCAAGGGGTCCTGGTCTTGCCAATGTAGTCCAACAGGTGCCCCAGGAACACCGCCAGCCTGGAGCCCACTCAGCAGCAGCAGGCTCAGCAATTGCCTCAGAACGCCAGCGCTGCAGAGATGAAGACTGGAGAAGCATAATTTCTTAAGCAGCAGAAAAAAATGATGGCGGAAATTTTTTGTACATTTTAAAATGCAATACCTTTAAAAATATTTTACTGAGATTCTAAAGTCTAGCAGGTAGCAGTTATACATTGTTTCTAGTTTAACAACTAGTAATAATTATCAATTCACATTGTTATGTCTCCTTCTATATTGTTATTATACTCCTTTTTTTTAGTTTATATACCTTAGCTTTATTGCTAATTCCATCTTGTCTTAGCTTTTTGCCAATGTCATTATTTAGTTTTATTTTTGTTTTTAGTTAATATTTAGCATATGCAGAAGCTATGCCTGCTTTTCTTGTTTTCTTCTTCATTAATTTTTACTTGCCTTAGTTCTATTTATTATGTCTCAAAATTCAAAACTTAATAAAAGTTAATAATGGTCTTTGTGGTATTCTTTTTTGTTAACTTAATTCATTTTTGATACTCGACTACTGAATATAGTTGAATATTTTTTAGTTTGTACTTCTTGCTAATAAGAATGTTGAATATCCTTGCATATGTCCTCTGGTAAACACATCTATACATTTGAGCTGGGTGTAGACCTATACCTGAAACAGTCTTTATAGTTGTCATGATTTGGTTACGAGGTGTCCCCCAAGCCTCTTGTGTTAATGCAGAAATGTTCAGAGCTGAAATGACTGGAGTGTGAGTGTTGTAACCTGGTCAGTCCATCCTAGTTTGAATGGGACTGATCCATGGTAACTGTATTCAGGTGGAGCATGGCTAGAGGAGGTGGATCACTAGGGTGTGTCCTGAATGGGTCAATCTTCCCTTCAGCCCCCTTTCCCTTTCTCTCTCTCTTCTTCCTAGCCATCATGACCTAAGCTACCTTCTTTTGCACACTCTTCTGCCACAATTCTCTGCCTTACCTGGAGTAATGGATTCAGCATACCATGGACTACACCTCTTTTCCTCCCAAGTTATTCTTGTCAGGTGTTTTGGTTACAGCAAGACAAAGCTAATTAAAGAAATTGGTACCAAGTAGATGAGTTGTTTCTGTGACTAATTTAACCATTTGGTTAAGAAGTCCTTGGAGCTGGTTTGAGGAAGAAGTTTAGAGAGTTTGGAGATACGGACTGGAGAAGACTTAGGATTTTATAAGCAGAACTTAATATGCAATTCTGCTGGAAGCTCAGAAGACTAGAATGGCTAATGGTGAAGATTTTACTCATGAGGTTTCGGATGGAAATACCTTATTTCTCTATTGGGAATTGGACTAGAGATCATTTGTTTTATACTCTGGCAAAGAACTTTTTGACATTTTGCCCATGTCCTGAGACTTTGTATGGGGCAGAATTTAAAGGTAAGGGACCAACTAATCTGGCAGAGGAAATTTCAAGGCATCACAGCATTCAGTCAGTGGTGAGATTTTGCTGACAGATTTACTCAGTTTACTGTGAGAATTAGGATCAGAAAGCAGAGGTAAAGGATGTTAAAACTTCCATTTTGACCAGAAAAATGTAAAACTGGAGCCAAGGAAGGGCAGTTGTTAAAGAGATTACAATCACTGAAGAAATACTAAGTACTTTGCACAGAAATAATAGGAAAGATGACTTGAGGGCATTCTTAGGAATTTGCCAAGACAACACCCATTGAAAGCTCAAGAAGGTAGAAGGGAAAATTTCCTTGGGAGGAGATTCTGAGGACATCCTGTTTACACAGGGAGACCTAGCAGGTTGTTTCACCATGCTCAGTTGCCCAGGCACTCAGAGGTTTCTGCAGCCTTGATCCCAGAAGGCCCATCTACTGTGAAAACTGGCAACAACCCTTGGCATTATCCAAGTGATGCAGGTTCTGCTGGAATGCATGATTCTGGAGTTAAGGGCTCATGTATGCATTCACCAAGATTTCAAAGAAGGCCAGTTAGCTAGGTCAGAATCCCTGTGGGCTACCACTGAGAGGGTGATGTGTTAAGCTGTGAAGTTGAAGCTGAAACCAGAATGGAGACTCCAGGAAATAAGAGATGTCTGCTGAGAAAAGCTTCTTTCTAAAAAAAAGTGCCAGCCCCTAACTCCCCCACCCCCCCCCCCAAAAAAAAAAAAAAAAAAAAACACAGGTTGAAAGATAGGCCATATGTGCTGCAATCAGAAAGGCCAAAAGAAAGGCCAAAGTGGTAGAGCTGTTGAAGCCCTTTGAAGATCACATTTTTTTTTTTTTACAGACTGCATTTTGATTCATTCTACACAAATGGGGTACAACTTTTCATTTCTATGGTTGTACATGATGTAGATTCATGCCATTCATGTAATCATACATGTGCATAGGGTAGTGATGTCTGTCTTATTGCACCATCTTTCATACCCCCACCCCTCTCCCCTCTCATTTCCCTCTATGTAATCCAAAGTTCCTCCATTCTTCATTCTTCTCTTATCACACCCCAGCCCCTTTATGTATCATTATCCACTTATCAGGGAATAAATTCAACCTTTGGTTTTTTGGGGGATTGGCTTATTTCACTTACCATAATATTCTCCAATTCCATCCATTTACCTGCAAAGGCCATAATTTTATTCTTCTTTATGGCTGAATAATATTCCATTGTGTATATATAAAGAGCACATCTTGCTGCCATGTGTCCTAGATGTTGTATGCAGAGCTATGAGACCTGTTGGCTGCTGGATTTTTGTCTGTTATGGTACCATCTCTTCTGTGTTTCCTATCCCTCACTTCGGGAATGGACTCATTTTCTCTGTGCCATTGTATGTTGGATGTATGTAACTTGCCTTTGATTTTTACAAGGGCTCACAGCCAAGAGTTTGCCTTGAGTCCTAGATAAGACCTTGGAATTGAACTTCTGGGCAATGCTTAAACTGTTAATACTTTGGGTCTTTGGATGGTGAACTAAATGTATTTTGCATTGCAAGATGCACATGAGCTTTTGGGGACCAGAAGAAGAATGTATGGTTTGTATGTGAAGTGTGCCACAAATGCTCCTGTGTTAATGCAGGTATGTTTGGAGATGAAATTTGAATGGTGAGAACTGCAACCTAATTGGACCATCCTAGTTTGAGTGAACTAATTAGGTAATAACTGTAGGTAAGGTGATGCATGGTTGGAGCAGGTTGGTCACTGGTGGGGGAGTGAACTGGAAGGGTTCATCTTCCCTGAGGTCCCTTTCCCTACTTCTGTGTTCTATCCTCCAAGAATGGAGTAGCACTCCTCCACCACAGGCACCCTGATGCTCTGTCTCATCTTGGATGCAAAGCAAAGGAATCTGCAAACCATGGAGTAAACCTCTGAAGCCATGAATCAAAATAAACTTTCCTCCTGTAACTTGTTCTTATCAGAAATTTTGGTTACAGTGACAAAAGTCTAACTCAATACTCTTTTGTGTTGTTTTTTTTTTTTGTTTTGTTTTGTTTTTTTGTTTTTTGGTTTTTTTTAGAAGCTTAAACAATACTCATTTATTATGGCACAGCTTCCCTGGATCAGAAATCTGGGCTACATTCTCTACAGCTCTCAGAGCTGAAATCAAGATGTCTGCCGAGCCACAGTCTTATTTAGAGCCCGGGGTCCTCTTCCAGATTTGTTGGGGGTTTTGGCAGATTCAGTTCCTATGGCAACAGGGAAGAGACCATTTTCCTGCCAGCTATCCTCTGAGTTTGCTCTCAGTCCTAAAGTCTGCTCTCAGTTCTAGCCAAGAGGACCTTTCACAATTTGACAGTTCACTTCTTCAAGGGCAGAAAAGATTCCCCTTGCTGTCAGCTATGACTGGGTCTGAGATAAGCTAAGGGAGCAAGTATTCTGTAACACCGGCAAGTCCTGATTGTCAACGGGAGGGATTTCCCAGAGTATCTGCCCTATGGGGCAAAAAACGTTGGGGACCGTCTTAGAGCCTAATAGAGAGATATTTAAAAGTCGTGATTAAGCTTGAATATTTGCTTCACTGATTAGAATTTTATTTTATTTTATTTTTATTGTAAACAAATGGGATACATGTTGTTTCTGTTTGTACATGGAGTAACAGCATACCATTTGCGTAATCATACATTTACATAGGTAATGATGTTTGATTCATTCTGTTATTTTTTCCTTCCCCCCCTCCCCTCCCACCTCTCTTTTCCCTCTATACAGTCCCTCCTTCCTCCATTCTTGCCCCCTTCCCACCCCCCATTATGTGTCATCATCCACTTATCAGTGAGATCATTCATCCTTTGGATTTTTGAGATTGGCTTATCTCACTTAGCATGATATTCTCCAATTTCATCCATTTGCCTGCAAATGCCATAATTTTATTATTCTTTATATTATTTTAGTATTCTTTATTATTCTTTTCATTGTATATATATACCACAGTTTCTTTATCCATTCATCAATTGAAGGACATCTAGATTGGTTCCACAGTCTGACTATTGTGAATTGAACAGCTATGAACAGTGATGTGGCTGTATCTCTGTAGTATGCTGATTTTGTGTTGAGTTTTGTGTAAAAGTTTTTGAAAGTTGTGCCCTTAATTTATTGACATATTAAGTTTTTTATTCAAGTGCAGGGTGTACCATATCCTGTTGACTTGATAATTTTAGTCTTTTATTATTCTTTTCCATTTTAGTAGATATCTCTATCATATTCTGTAATATATGAGACCAAACATCTTCAGTATACGTATTTTCCATTGAATACCTTTTTTTAGAACTGTATGGTATAGTGTTTTTCCTGTGTTCTTTTTTGTTTTGTTTTGTTTTGTGGAGTGCCTCATTTATCCTGGATATTAATTCTTTCTGGATTGATGCATCTCATTTCATTATTATTCATATTACTACTTCTGAATCAAATTCACAGCCATTTTTATTTTTTATTTTGAGAAAGGGTCTTACTACATTGCCAAGGCTGGCTTATAACTTGCAATATTTCTGTCTTAGCCTTCCAAGTTGCTGGGATTAAAGTTATATGTGCCACTGAGCCTGTTTTTTGTTTGTTTGTTTGTTTGTTTACCTTTTGGTGATGGGGCAATGTTTAAATCCTATAGTCTTTTATTATTTTTACATGTTTTCATGATTCACACCTTTATTTTCATAGATATTTGTTATTAAATGTTTCATAAAAAGAAATCAAACCACTTATCAGTTATGCTAAAAAAGATACTTTAATGTAAAGAATGCATTACATAGGAATAAAAATTAGTCAACTTGAAGATCTACAAGAGAACACTACATTATAGTGTTCCCCTAGATGGGGGAACTGAAAGAAGAGATTGAAATCATTAAGATTTAGAATCTTGGGGCAAGGACCAGATGTAACTCAAACTCAAGACATTTGAGACCGAGTCACAGTTATCTGGAGTCAATATCTCAGCATGGAAGAAGGGTCCCTTGCCCTGGGACCCAGAGTGCTCAGAAGAAGGTGTCAGAGTTTGCTGGTGTTAATGACTCTGAGTTGACTCTTTAAGATTAAAGAGTCTTTGCAATTGTTGGAAAAACTGCAAACTAAATTAAACTGAAGTTAAACAAGAGACTTCTTGTTGGAGTGAAGAATGGAGCAGTTGACTCTCACAGGAACCCAGCGCAAACAAAATGGAGCAAAACAGTTTCCCTAGTCTTTTAATCTCTCTCCATCACCTTGTAATGCCAAATTCTAACAATAAATCAGACAGCAAAGTCCCCACTCAAAAGCTGAGTACAAAAGAGAGCATGAGATCAGAAAAATAACAAGTTAAAAATAGTCAAACCCCTCTCAAAATAAAAAATGTATTTCACGATATAATCAGATGGCTACTCTTCATTATTGAAAGTTAATTCTTGAAGATCCATTTTAATAATTGCAAACTTGTCTTCTACTCAAGGAAGTTTCTGTCTACTGTGACTTGTTAATTACTTTCCTATTATTTACAGTCCTTTATTTTGCAGTATATATGTACACACACACACACACACACACACACACACACACACATACACACATATATATACATACAAATAGGGTCTCACTAAGTTACATATTTAGTATGTATTATGATTTAATTCTTCAATGTTCCCAAAGTTTCATGTGTTGAAGACTTGGTTCATGGAGCAGCAATGTTCAGATATAGGAATTTGGGGAAGTAATTGGATTATGAAGGCCCTGACTTCATGGATGGATTTATCTATGGAGGAACTCGGAGCTGAATGGATATTGGGAAGTGGTGGAAACTGCAGTAAGATAGAGGGAGTGGGACCTGGGGGCCGTGCCCTTGGGGATTTTTATCTTCTCCCCTGCCCCTCCCCACCTCTCTTTCCTGGTTGCCACGAGTGAACAACTTCGTCACAACTTTCCATTATGATGTACTTGCCTCACCATAAGCCCAGAAACATTGGAGCCAGATGAAAATGGACTGAAACCTCTGAGAGCCAAAATAAATCTTTTCTTTCTTAGTTATTTTTCTCAGGTATTGGGTATGAGGTCACTACAGTGGAAAGGTGACTAATAATATACATTTATATTGGTAAAGTGTTCAAACACTGATTTCTTTACCCTAAGTGTGTTTTCTTTTAAAATATTTTATTTCTTTTCCCCTTAACCTGGCAATTTTTTTCTTCAACATTGTAGATTCCAGCAGCATTAATTTCTTTATGATACTTATTATTTCCAATGCAGACATAAAATTTTTCTATTTTAATTTTCTCTACGTGATATCTTGGACTCATCTCCTTCCTATCTACTTCATTCTTATTTTATTTCAATTAACTGAATTTTATGTCACCTTAAGAATTCTTCTGTATCACCAAATATACATTTTCTTAAATATTTTGCATTATAATACATGTACTTTTGCTCAGAAAATAAGTGTTTTAGTCAGCTTTTCCACTGCTGTGGCCAAAGAACCTATAAGAACAATTTTAAAGGAGAAAAAGTTTATTTGGGGGCTCACAGTTTCAGAAATCTCAGTCCATAGAAGGCCAGCTACATTCCTCAGGGCTCAAGGTGAAGCAGAACATTATGGTGGAAGAGTTTGCTGGAGGAATGCAGGTCAGGACATGAGCATCAAGAAGCAGAGTAAGAGCTCTACTCAGCAAGGACAAGATACATACCCTGAAGGCATGCCCCCAGAGACCCAACCATAGCCTAGCTGTCCAGAGTCACCTGTCAGTTAATCCCTAAAGTGGATTAATGCACTGATTGGGTTAAGACACTCATAACTCAGTCATTTCACTACTAATCCTTTTTGCATTAACTTACACATGAACTTTGGGAGGACACATATCTAAACCATAACTGTACGTTGTTCTCATTTTATAGAAAGATGTTCACTTGCTATGTTGTACTTCGTTCTGTTTTCCTATGTGCTTTGTCCTGTCATTGAGTTTTTAGGACCCTTAAGTTTTTTTCACAGTGTGTTTAATTGCTCTTAAAATCCTACTCTCAAATATATTGCTAGCTACTTATTTAATATAAATCTTTTATTATTTTCAAAATCTTTTAGATAAGAAAGGGAAGATGGACCAGAATCATGGGAAGCTGACCTGATAGCAACCTGTCCATTTAGTTTCTTTTTGTGTTTGATCAAACTCATTTTCTGCTGTATGCTTTTCTCTTTCAAACCTTCTACTTGTAGCACCCTCAATAGAAAATGATATTTTTGAACATTCCTGCAAAATTTCTTTTGGCTCCAACTTTTGAGAAAAACTCAAAATTCTTCCTGGTTGCCACGAGGTGAACAACTTCGTCACAACTTTCCATTATGATGTACTTGCCTCTCCATAAGCCCAGAAACAATGGAGCCAGATGAAAATGGACTGAAACCTCTGAGAGCCAAAATAAATCTTTTCTTTCTTA
Organism: Sciurus carolinensis; assembly: GCF_902686445.1. Classification (NCBI taxonomy): domain Eukaryota; kingdom Metazoa; phylum Chordata; class Mammalia; order Rodentia; family Sciuridae; genus Sciurus; species Sciurus carolinensis. The sequence goes on along the minus strand of NC_062217.1, from coordinate 64,131,393 downwards.
AGTTATTTTTCTCAGGTAAAATTACTGGAAAGTTGATGCATAAAAGTCAAAAGAAGTTAAAGTACGTGCATTCTAATGGTCCCAGAGTGAGGGGATGCTACTTAACAAGTGATTAGAAGCACTCTTGCACAACCCTCCTAGAAATAACTTTTCAACATGATCTCATCAGCAATTTACCTGATTTCTTAACTTCTAGGAATTATTTCTACATGAGTTACTCATAGTCTACTCTTCACTCTCCTCATAATGTAATTTTTTTATTCTGCTGTATCTTTTAATGGCAATTGTAGAAAAATATTTTCATTTGTGTTAACATTTTCATTTTATTCCATGGTGAATACTTATATTAATGCCACTTTTCTACCTGTACTTATTATCTCTCAAAGGAGGATATCCATTTAAGTATTATAATATTTTTCTTCTTCTTTTTTTTTTTTTTTTTCCAACCCGGGATTGAACACAGGGGCACTTAAATATGGGGTCTCATCCCCAGCCTGTTTTGAACTTCATTTTTATTTTGAAATAGGGTCTCACTAAGTTGCTTAGGACCTTGTTAAGTTGCTGAGGCTGACTTTGAACTTGCAGTCCTCCTGTCTCAGCCTCCTAAACCACTGGGATTACAAGAATGCACCAGGCTAAGTAATATAATATTTTTCATAAGAATTGTAAGAGAAAAACAATCATATGCATGTATTTATTCACAGATTGTAAAATTTACCATAATAGAATGATTTTCTCTTGGATGTTAATTTTCATAATTCCTATAAAGAAAATCATAGATAAACTGCCTCTTTCATATTTCTAATAATCATATATATATTTCTAATAATTACATGAATAAGTAATAGTTCATCTGTGTAGTGACTTTTTTTCTTACTATTTACATAGATTCCTTGCATTTTTTAGAATAGTGTATCATTGACATAGCCAATTTGTCCTACAAATTGGAAGTCTCCTTACCCCATCATTATATTAACTCATAGTGTTATTGTGCAATGAAAACATACACACAAAGTAGCATTTTAATATATTATCTTATTCTAGATTATTTTGATGATTACCTCATATTATGACTTTGTGATACTTCCTTATAACTTTGTTTTGAAACATTTCAATATGTGTATTTTGTTATGTTTTTCAATCTTAATCAGAATTAAACAGGATAAAATATTTAATGGAAAATATTATGGCAAGTACTCACACATCATTATAACATTAAAAGTTTTCCATCTAGCTTCTTCTAATGCCACTTTTATATTTTCTAGGCATTCAAATTAATTAATTTTCAGGTTGTGTTTTGGTTACCAAAGATTTATAATACCTTTAAAAATTCTGTTTATTTCATGCCAAATATAAAAGTATGAAGTTAATACTATTTGAAGTTTACATTCTTGAAATTATTTGCATTTTGACTCAGTAAATTCTCCTAAATTTTGATCTTATCATATGAAAATACTTTCAATGATTTTGTGTTTTACTTTATATTATCTTTCTCCATTAAATCAAAGTAGCACAGCTCTTATTTGGGCATCTATACTCACCTCTGAAGTGAGATTTAATAGCCTCAACATTCTATAATTTGATGAGTGTCTCTTAACTCCTAGGTGTTTTTCCTGTGTTACTCATAGAGAAGAATAAGCATGAGAGGGTAACCTTTCACTTCAGACCCAGAGCAGAAAATTGTTTCAAAACATCACATCACCCTCTGACTTTTTCTTTTTTATTCCCCTTGCTTCTATGGATGAAAATTTTTCTTCTTGTTTTGTTTTTATATATCATATCACTAATGGATCTTTCTAACCTTGCTGATGTTTCCTCGAATATTTTTAAAACAATTTTTCCAATTAAGACTAATAAAAACAATGCACAATCCTCTAAGATTGAGGTTATTTTGATACCATTTGTTGTGGAAAACTATGAAATTGGCTCAGGGCTTAAAATTTATAAATGTGTTCTGGTGGATTCAAAAGCATAGATTGATTTCATGGAACTTTCTGGGCAGTCTCCCAATAATACAGAGTAAGCTAAGGAGTAGGTACATCATCTTAGGCCAGTGCAGCTGAAAACTTATTTGGTGAATAAAGAAAATGCAGCAAACTAGTGAGTAGACAGTGTGGTACAGTAGTTGGTCATTAATCTCAGAATCGCCAGGCAATATGTGCATTAGTGATTCTTTTTGTTTCTTTTTTGATTCCTGCCTTGGCTTGGTTTCTTTAAATTTTACATTGAATCTAAAAAGATCTTTCTGCGTTTTTCTTTTTTGTTTTGTTTTTTGTTTTTATTTTTCCCCTTAAATTAGCTAATAAGCAGATACTGATATTGTCTGAACACACCCACAAACAGGCCTGAATTTTAATAATGTTTTGACATGCCTGGAAAACATAAAAACTACACAACTGTTTCTGTTTCATGATTCACCATCCCAAAACCAACTCATTCATTCACTCAGAACTTCATGTTAATAATATTCATGGGACAGTGCCATTTATGTTCATTCTGAAGCTTATACTGTCTTAAGTATCATGAGTGTAGGAAATAATGTCTATTATTTTCTTTATTATGTCCCAATATCAAGCAAGAGGCCTGAAGCTAAATGACCAGGTATTTATATGATGCCTTCCAAACTCTATTTCTATTTTTATATTCAAGTTTTGTTACTCTTTTTTCTTAAATCTGAAACCCAAAATCTTATAAGATTTACTGTTTTTCTTCCACATCTAAAAAAGGAAAAAGAAGAGAAGGAAAAAAAAATTGTATACTTATTTATTGAATTACTTCTGGCTACTAAAAAGCTCAGGAAGTTTATAATTTATCTACTAGGCGAAATGGTAGGACTTTATGGATATCAGATATTCAACAAGGAAGCATTCCAACAAGGAAAGACAGTTTGTGTCATGTCCTTGAATAGGAGATGCAAACAAATGTAGAAAAGTTTTCCTGGGACATGATGAGAGAGAGTGGACAGAAACAATTGGACTGAAAGGCATGCTCCAGTCATATAGCAGCCATAGGCCAAGGTAAAGATGTTGTGAAAGGTTAAAAGGGCAGTGACACGGTTGCATTTTAATTTCGTAACGATTTTCTATAGCTGAAAATTAATTTATAATTGCTAAAGATACTATAAAATTATTAGAGTCCCACTTTAAGAGTAGACTGGCTAAGATGTATTACAATAGCTTCTTGATAAATCACGCCTTAGAACTGCAGACTATAGTAACAGCAAACAATTCATTTTGTTTCTCACATTTAGCATAGTTGCTTTCAGACTTCTCAGTCTGAAATGAGGAATGCCCTAGATGTAGACCCCATTTTTTTAATCCAGTCTTCATTCTCATCACCTGCCTTACAACCAGTTGAAATTCCAGCCGTACTTGAATGACTCAGATTCCCTGAACACTCTTTGATTACTCACACACATGTGCCTTTTCATATACTTGTCTTTCTGCCTGGATTCTACCTCCATTTTTTCTTTAACAGCGGCTGTGCACTGACCCCTGTCCACCATCCACTTAGTTCCTTTCTTCAGATGTTCTCCTGATCTTTGCTTGCATTTGAAAAACCTCTAGGCCAATAACCTAATATAGCTCTAGCCCCTTATGTGCATTAAATTCCCTGTGGTAAGATCAATACTAATGAGACTCATTTCATAGCCCTTGAAGACATTGTGTCAAGAAATATTAAATGTATATTAAGATTTATTCTGCCTAAACCCTGAATGAGAATATTTACAGTATTTCTGATCATCCAAAGCCTAGTTTAGGCTTTGACTTTTCCATGAACCCTTCTGTAATTCACATAATTTAATCTTCCCTTCTTTTGTGTTCACAAGAGACATGATTAATGTTTTTCACTGTTGTATGTCAAAGTCTTGTTTCAGTAGAACTTAAATAGGTGCTTTTTTCATTGACCAGTTTTCATAGATGAATCTTCATTTTTCTAAAATGGGAAACCATGATGTTACTTACTTTTCAAATTTCACAAACATGTAAAGGTTATGGTAATATATCAAAGAAAATAAATCAAGTCTGCCCTCGGGGAGCTTACATAATATTAGAAGAAATAGGGAATAGCCACAAAACAAAATGGAAGCTACAGGTACTAAGAGGTGGAGAATGGGAGTTGGCAAGAACCATGGAAGAAGAATGATGTGACCGTTTACCAGGTTTTAGGTTGGTGAATTCTACTAAGCTTTGGGACGTGTTGAACTTACTTAAATTAATTTGCATACCTACAATTGTCAAGTTCTTTTAGTAAATATTGGGTAATAATTAAAGGTTGATGTGCTTTATCAGGCTTCAGCCCATAACTTTGTTTACCAACCTATATGTTAAAATGGCAGCAAGTTTCAGGCTGAGTTTGCAACATGTACCAACATTTCTTGGTAAGCAAGAACAAAAGCCATCATACAACCTATTGCAAACTCAGTGAAATCTTGCTCACTGACCTGTCAGGCACTCTAACTAGTACCTTGCATGAAAAGTTTCACTGAAAGGCCAATGCAGAAGTACTCTAACATCAGGATCTAAAAGCTTCCTCATGGATTAAAGAATTTTCCATTGATTAGGAAACAAAAGACCAGAGTTCTAGATCTAGAGATTTGTTTCAGAGGTGTTACACGCTACTGGGATTGTGAGATTCTGGCAGCTTTTGTTCTAAGTAATCAAATACAGTGAGTGAAAACATATTTAATATCACACGCTAATTAACAAAACCTTTGAATATTTAGAAAAGGAAATCAGAAAAATTTTCCATAACCACCCCTGGAGTACGCATGATTGATAAAATATGCAAAGCGGTAAATAACTTTACCTAGGGTACAGATATTAATAAATTTCAGGGAACAGGACAATGTGAGATCAGTGAATGCTTTCTGGTGAGATAAACTTGCATTTATTAATGAGAGATGAGTAAAAATAACCCTACTTACTTAGTGAAAAAGATACCTAGGATAAAGTAAGCACAATCACACAATGGCACGTAGGACTGGAAAAGGTCTAGTGCTGTGGTAGAAACTTCTACATGTCTTCCAATTCTCATTTACTCTTTTTGCATGATAACATAAACACCAATTATTAATGAGGGATAAGATCACCTAAAATAAAATTTTCTAACATTTTACCAGTATTACCTTATATCTAGTTTCTAAAAAACTTATGCGAGAAGTAAGTTGTGCAACAACAACAAAAAAGTTTTTGAAAGGAAATGTGAATCCATCTCTCCTTCATCCAGCTCTTTGACCAAGGCTGTGATGGCTATTAGGACAAGAGAATTAGTGCACAAGTCTCCAAGGATTTTTAACATTATTGTACATTTTCCAAGCAAGAAGTTTTGGCAATTTTTATTCACACCATATTTCCAAGTTTATTTGTAGGTCCAACAGCAATGATAGATGGGGAGATAATGTCTTCTTCAGCGCAGAGAGCAGTTTTGTTCCTTGAATAAAGATAAATAGCCATAATATCTCCCTTCAGGACAAAGTTTGAGCAGGTTTGTTGACAGCCCCCTTTAAAAGATTAGGACTTCCTAAACTTGAGGTTTCTCAAAAGTGAAATAGACTCATTATATGTGCAGTGTTCACCTCAATCTCTCTGTATCACCCTGGAGGGCCTTAGGGGTCAAGGGAAAGCAACATGACCGTGAAACTCATGTTGCTTATTGTACTGTAAGTGATGAAGGCATTTCTTGACAAGGAGACTGTCTTCTGCCAGCATCTGAAACTATAACTCATTAGCTTGTATAACTTATAGGGTTAAAAATCTCAGAATTGTCACATTTGTGACAGAGTCACACTCTAGAGATAATATAATTAAAAGTATCCTGAGTCTTAACACATGTAAAGCTACATTATTTTTGTTGTTGTTGCTTGCAGGGGTGGGTCATGGGGATTTAACCCAGGGGTAGTCTACCACTGAGCTATATCCTCAGCACTTTTTCTTTTCTTTTTTAACTTTTTTTTTTTTTTTTTTTGAGACAGGGATTCACTAAGTTGCCTAGGGTATCTCTAAGTTACCTAGGCTGGCCTTGAACTTGCAATCCTCCTGTCTCAGCCACTGGGTCACTGGGATTACAGATATGCACCACCATGCTGCAGCACAAAGTCTCTTTAATACAGACTTGGACACTGCTTACTGAATATAAGATGTATTTCCTAGAACGGCTGTATAGTTCATACTAGAATAGCATTATAACTACTAGAGTAGCATTATCTTGGATGGGCAACTGAGAAGTAGGTATCAAGGCATTGAAACTTGGTGTCTAAACACTGTGTCAAACTGATCTGTGTGCTGATCAAACATATAAGCTATGAAAAATAGTAGAGAAGACTCACTTCTTGCTATTCTCAGCAGAGTTCTGAAAAAATTTACTTAAGTCAAGGATTTTTTTTAACCCCCTCCAGTTCCTAGCATTCCAAGTATATTATATGCTGGTCAATATAACAAACAGAACTAGGAACCTAATAATTCCTATAAATGTTATACTTTTGTCCTTTTCTTATCACCTGAGAATGAAATCACAACTCCATAGCTTGACATAAAACCCCTTTTATTCTCAGTCTAATCTTTTCATCTTACCAGCTGCATCTCTTCCTGTCCATCAATATCACCTCTTCCATCAGAATGACATAGCTGCCAATCTTTATATATCACCTGCCATAACCTTCCATGCCCCTTGTCTTTACACATAAGCTCTCCCTGAAGGTAATGCTTCCTTCTTTTTTCTTTATGTTACAAATTTTTACTCATCTTTCAACTCTAACTTGAAATGTCACCTTTCTTTTCTTGCTATGAAACTGTCAGATGTCACTTCCTATATTGTCATAGCATTTACTTCCAGTGTCAGACTCCTCTGCCCTTCAGACTTACAACATCTAATTTGTTGTGTTAGTGAAAGAAAGCAGGGAACTAGTCTAAACTTTGAGGAAATAGACCAAGAATGAGGGAAGATAACCTTAGATAATTTTTATGATAGTTTTCGTGCATATTGGAGAATTCATTCTAACTTCTCAGAGCATATTGTTTCTATCGTCTGGATATTTTTAAAATGTTAAGAATAACTAGAATAATGTCGTTATTTATTTTTACTTTATCGTTCTCTTTTGGTTTGCTTGTTTGTACTGGGTATTAAACTCAGAGTGTTCTACCACTGAGTCAAATCTCCAGCCCATTATTTACATTTAAATTTAAAGTTTTGTTTCTGTTTTGAGACAGGGTTTCACTAAGTTGCTGAGGCTGGTCTTGAATTTGTGATCCTTATCAGCCTACTGAGTTCTCAGGATTATAGGCACGTGCCACCATCCCTGGCTATATTCTATTTTAATTAGTCATTTACTATTAGTTTGGTTGACAAAGAAGTGGAAAGTAGATAATGTTGGTTAATTCCATATATTCATAAAGTACACAATACATTTTTTTTCAAATGTTGGAATACATCTCATGTTTTGTTTTGTTTTGTTTTTTTATATTGGGGATTGACCTCGGGGACACTTGAACACTGAGTCACATCCCCAGCCCTATTCTGTTATTTTATTTAGAGACAGGCCTCACTGAGTTGCTTAGTGACTCACTTTTGCTGAGACTGGTTTGAACTTGAGATCCTCCTGCCTCAGCCTCCAGAGCCACTGGATTACAGGCATGTGCCATCATGCCTGGTATATTTCATGGTTTTAATGATGACTTATGAAACATTCCTTAAGGACATCGTTATTGCTTTATATGAATTGCAATTTCTAATTTCTTTTTCAAAGCTCTTTCATTGCAGAAAAGTCCAATATATTATCTACTGTCAATTAAATTGTCTTAGTATTGCTATTTTGTTATTAAAATTATGATGGTTACTTTTTTATTGATATGATATACCATATTAAGAATAACATGAAAAGGAACCATACATCAAATGAAACAAACTATCAATAATGTAGTTTATTTAGGTTTTATTAAGTAATTTATAACATAATAGCTCATAGTTACCAAGTGTTAGTTTACAAAAAGAACTGTAAAATATCATTTCATTTTGACTGAGGCATCACATGAATTTCTTGAATGTATAAGCCCTGTAGCGGTGGATTTTATTAGGGAAGATTCATAATATGTGTAATTAAATCAAAGAATCAATGATAAGATCAGCTGTGAACTTTGCAGAAATATTTCATTTCTATATAAAATATATGCTAATGTATGTTATTAGCCAAAAATATGAAAATAGGCTTAATATTTCTGTATGGTAAGCAATATATTTAATTAATCATCATGTAGTTATTATAGTCTTCAAGCAAAAGAATATGAGATATTTATTAACTCACTGATTCTACCAGCATAATAAGTAGATTTTTCATTGGATGAATTTGGCTTAATGCATAATATCCTAACTAATTTTTATTAAGTGGTTTATTGCTATGCCTAGTTTATTGAAAGTTTTTATTGTGAAACTTGCACTGAATTTTGTGGTATGCTTTCTTTTGTTTTTGAGACAGTTATGTGATATTTAGCCTTTATTCTGTTAATATGGTATATGTGTCAATTTAATTGATTTTTGTATATTGAAACATCCTTGAGTCCCAGGTGTAAATCTCACTTGATCATGGTATATAAGCTTTTTAATGTGTTGTAGAAGTCAGTTGGCTGATATCGAGGATTTTTTTTATCTACATTCATCAGGAATATTGACCTCTAGCTTTCTTTTCTTGCAGTGTCTTTCCTGGCCCCACAAAATGTTTGGGAGTGTTCCTTCCTTCTTTTTGGAAGCGTTTGGCAGGATTGGCATTAGTTCTTCCAGTGTGTGAGAGTTTACCAGAGAAACCATCTCTAGTCCTGTATATTCCTTTGTTGGGAGGTTTCAATTACTGTTTCAATCTCCAAAGTCTGAATGGACATATAGCTTACTAATACTAGATTAGATATAGGTCTGTTCAGACTTCCTATTTCTTCATGATTTAGTCTCAGTAGGTCATATGGTATCATTGCTTTTTATACGTATTTTGTTATGTATTTGTTAATATAATTTATCATTTTAAGGTAATTTCAGAAAATGAAAATAAGTATGATATGATATATTATAGCATGGAATTATTTTATTATCAATAATAATAAAGGATCAGAAAAGGGTTAACTGCCGGAGGATGATGTTGGCTATAAATTAATCAATTACCCATATACTTATCTAATCAATAAATAAGAGCCAATACTCTTTTCAAATGAGAGGGAGCATGACCGGTCTGGCCATACCAGCTCTGGCCTCTAACATGGAGTAGCCCTACTCTTTTATTTATAGACACACAGGTGAAGTGGGGCAAGATCAGCAGGAGTTTCTTCTGTGATGGACAGGATAGGAAGGAATTAGGGGAGCTTTTTCTCAGGGAAACTAGACAGGGAACTGTCTGATTCTGCTTCATAGGTTGACTTCCCACAATATATGTTAATAAATAGAGCAGTTTAAAGTGAACCTCTTCTTTAAAACAATATCAAAAAGAGGTTGATACCATTTTTATATCTAAACTATTTACCACAGACTGTCTTAGGAGTCTTACAAGAAGACATTTACATAATAATTAAGTTCATGCAAAATACATATAGTTACCCTTAAAAATACCTCAAGATTAGTATACTTTCTTTAGTTAGACCTTAAATGAAACAAATAAATGAGGCCAGATTTCATGGAGTGTCTAGGATGATGAAACTTCTGAGTGAATAATTATTTTGCTTCTGGGCAATTTTGCAAGCTAAATTGTCCAGTATTTGTCTTTTTAAATGCTCCTATTGGTTAATTTCAATATTATGCAGGATTGAGAGCCAGTATACAACTTGTGAGTAATCAAGTAAAGAGGTATTACATTCATAAAGAAAACACTTGGGCAATCAGAAGCATTTTTTATCACAGGCATTATGAGAAATATAAACAGTTTTAAAAAATGTCCCCAGGATTTGAAATCAGTTTAAACTATCCTAGAATTACTAAATGATATTAGAGCATGAATTTATAAATCTATAATCTGAATTATTTTATACACCAATACTTTCTTCAAAGGTATTTATTTTGAAACTGAAAAAAAAAAATGTAGAATTAAGACTACATGCCAGGTGCAGTGGTGCACAACTATAATCCCAGGGGCTTAGGAGGCTGAGGCAGGAGGATCATGAGTTCAAAGTCAGCCGCAGCAAATTAGCAAGGCCCTAAGCAAGTCGGTGAGACTCTGTCTCTAAATAAAATACAAAAATGACCTGGGGATGTGACTCAGTGGTTAAGTGCCCCAGGTTAAAAAAATAAACAAAACAAAAAGTACTTCGACTACATATTAGGCAAAATATTCATAGAAAAGGAAAAATTCTGTAACACACCTCCTCATTAAAACATAAGTAAGTCATGCCATTCCTTTACTCTATGGCTTTCTATTTCACTGAGGGAAAGTGTCTACATGCACCTGTGTAAGCTGCCATTGACCCTGAACTACATCTCTTACCCCAAATGCCGCCACAGCCTCATTCTTCCCTCCAGGCACACGGCCTTATTTGCTGCTTCTGAAACTTGGCACTAATTGTTTAGACAGCCTGGAATCCTTTTCCTTCCAGATACTCCTGCACTCATCTCTAATCACTATCATTTTCAAGTTTCTGTGAAAACGTCACCTTCACATTGAGATCTTATTTAACATTCCAACAACCTTTACCTTTTACCCATTTGCCTCCTTTAACCCATTGTATTCCTGACCATGCTTCTGAGGCCTACAGCACTTAGCACCTTCCACAGTAGTATATAAGTTATGTCTACTCCTCCCACAAACTCACCCTTACATCAGTAGAAGTTAGGACAGGGATTTTTTTTTTTTTCTTATTTTGTTCATAGTTATGTTCACCTAACTCTGCATGGTGTGTGGCACATATGTAGAGAAGAAATGGGTAAATAACTGCAATACCACATCTGCCTGTGATGGAAACTTCATGACTATCATGAAACAGGAAAGAACAGTTTCACCCAAATTAGTATTTTAAAATGTTTACGTGCCAGTTATGAGGTATAGCTTATTTCCTGGGTTCCTATCATACTTCTCATTAATTAAATAACTGTAGCAAAATGAATGTATTCAGTTTCAGCAATATTCAATCAGGCTAACATCATTGCACACTTTTTTTCCTCTGTAAATCTTGTATTTAGCTAAGTGGAGGTGCTAAGAAAGTTGGTTATGACAGTATTTGTTAGAATTATTCTATTTATTTAGGGTCTTAAAGTGTGAGAATGGAACATGAAGAGCAGGCATGATTTATACACTTTCAAATCAATTCTTTCAATACTTCTGATTAGGGTCACTGTCTTTTATCTTCTTCCATATTATAATAATTATTCCTCAATGTTTATTAAGTTTAATTTATTAATACTAATTATCTTGCAATATGCAATTTAAGTCATTCTAAGATTCTAGAAACCATAGAGATTAGAAAATTCATCTAGTACCCTGTGTTTTAGTATAGTAGGTACTGTGGATAGATGTACTCATTTGTAGAGTCTTTCACAAACTCTCCGTGTAAAATAATGTATTCTAACACAACTAAAGCTCATACTGTCAAATGCATTTTTAGAGAAACTTTTCTGCATTTTGTTATCCAGACTGTGATATTAAATGGTGTTTTTCCAATTGTGTTTTTAGGTTGTATTCAGTTGGGGGTCGTGATGGCAGTTCCTGTTTGAGTTCAATGGAATACTATGATCCTCATACAAATAAGTGGAACATGTGTGCTCCGATGTGTAAGAGGAGAGGGGGTGTTGGAGTGGCCACATGTGACGGTTTTCTTTATGCAGTAGGCGGCCATGATGCTCCGGCTTCAAACCACTGTTCCCGGCTCCTAGATTATGTAGAAAGGTAAGACCCTTTGGGCACTGCTAAGGTGTAAGAGATAGTGCAAATGATACTGATGCTAATTCTAGTGATTGTGAAAACTGTACTTGAGGAAAAACAAATTCCTTCCCCCCTCCCCTCCCTGTCCCTCCCTCCCTCTCTCTCCTTCTCTCTCTCTCTCTCTCTCTCTCTCTCTCTCTCTCTCTCTCTCACACACACACACTCCTTCATTTTCTCATTTTCATGTTTCTTTTTTTCTTTCTTGCTTTCTTCCTTCTTAAAGTCCTAGAAGTTTTCTTCACATGACTCTTAAATAATCTTAAATTTTCTCCTTGATGAATTTTTAAAAGGTTAGCTGAAACAAAGTTTTAAGTAATTTACCAAACCTGAATATTCGTTCATTTTTTAAAATATTGGATATTTGATTTATTTGTTTTATTCATCCTGTCTTGTTTTTTCTACCTACCTCTTCAGACTCTCCAAAGACTATTTAGGACTTCTTTGTTTTAAGACACACCCTATTAAATGTAACAGAGTTACTAGAATTATTTTTATTTTTAATACAGTCTAAAACTTGATATCCTTCTGCCTCAGTGCCCTGAGTCCCTGCAATTACAGGCGTGTACCACTGTGACCAACTTCTTTCGACTGTTCCTAAAACGGACCAGGTACACAGAGACCAGAGTGAAAATGTACCTTACCTTCAGGTTTAGTTCAGCAATGTAGACATTACTGGCTTGGTTATAACTGTTCCCTTTCAGGGCCATGTCTCACAAGAATTATACCTTATGCAGTAAGGATTTTAGCATCTTTAGTAAGACTTATAGTGATATATTCTGTTACAGACAGATATATGCTGATCTATGGGGAAATCAAAATATGAAATATGTATCACTTGGAATAAGTAATCCCGTTGTATCTTCAAAACTCTCAGTGGTGTAATAGTGTGATGCTACTTGTCTATGGTGCTGTCACTCTGATATATATATATATATATATATATATATATATATATATATGGAGAGAGAGAGAGAGAGAGAGAGATAGTACTCTGATATATATATATATATATATATATATATATATATATATATATATGGAGAGAGAGAGAGAGAGAGAGAGAGAGAGATCGTACTGCAGGTCCCTATGCTCAAAGGAAAAAAGCGAGATACTAGGAAATTGTTCACTGATTCTTAAAGATTCTACTTGCAAATAATACGATTTTTTTTCTTCATACTTCAATGACAAACCAGTCATATGACCACAGAAAGCTTCATGAGAGTGGGAAGACAGTATCCCAACTTTTCCATGGGAGAAGAAAAAGATATATTTGGTGGTTACCATTGAAGAGAGGGAAAATTTCCTTTTGATATTAAGAAACTATATCATTTATACTCATGTTTATAAGTGTTATAGTTAGTAGGAAGAAGATTCAATAACTTTTTAAAATATATATGTATATCATTGATCCCCTGAGGTTCTGTTTATTGGCAAAAGATAGTTTTTGGTAAATAGCCTCTACTCAAATATATGCTTCTCCTTCTATGATATCCATAAATAATGTTAAACGGTATTGCTACTCTGTGAAATGGACTTCAGTTTTATGGCAACATATACATAGACAAGGACATTAGGCTTAGCATGTTTTCATTAAATATTCCCTAATCTACTGAAATTAGGAACTACAGTTGTTATAGTAAGGATGAAGGTGAGGGTCTAAATACATAGATTTATATTTTTATATGCATAAACATGCAATCATTTATTTTTAATAAATCCAAATGAATTGAAAGGTGATTCACATTTTCCTCTGCTAAATTCTTAGGAAAATGAAAGAAAAGCTGAATATGAGGACAATCCTACTTTTACCTTGAATATCAAAGACGAATACTACTAATGAAATGATATTTCATCCAAATATTCCCTCTAACTTTACTGTATGATGTATTGAAATGTTGTTTGTGAACAGAGGCATAAATAATTCAGTCTAGGAATATATTTATGATACAAAATTAGATTTAAATAAGCAAAGCTATTTTAAGTTATAGGAGTACAGTGAGTACTCACAGCTTAAGTAATGCAGAAGCACATAGTGTTCTCATGATTCTTGTCCTAATTCATACTACCTGTCAAAGTAATAGCATTCTTGCATGTTCTGTAAACTGTTTTTATATTGATGATTTCACATGTAAATCATCAATAAAAAAGTACTTCATGATGTTTCTGTAGAACTATTTTGCACATATAACGTGAAAAATATTTTAATATATAATCATAGGCAAAACATCACTGGAAATAACAAGTGTAGTGTACAATGCTATGTTTGATAGATAGATGGATATGTCAAATTTTAATATACTATTTGCATAATATTCTATGCAAATGCAAATATATTGTATAATAATGTTATCAAGCACATTTATATAATACTTAAAATTTTTACAGTTGCCTGTCATGAAAGCCAAGAACCTCAGATCAGAGCAGGTTGGAAGCCAGGGACTGAGTGAGAGAACAGGGAGTCCAGAATAGTGTATGGAACAGACAAACTTGGTTTTGTGACTGAGCCTCACCTTAATGAGAACACATTGGCTAACAATATTTGTTTCCAAAGTGTGGAGAGAGTTCTAGGAGAATTTAAGCCGATAAAAAAGATGCATTAGACAAAGAACTTTCACATATCTTTTTATTTAGACAGCAATTATTATCTTGTACACATTTTGTACTGTGCCAGAGTTTATGCTGCTTTTTAAGAGACAAGAAACAAATAATCAGAGCTTAATATTCAATAATATTTTAATACTGTGTAATATTTAATATTAGAAAATATTTTATTATATATAATAGCAAATGATATCATTAATAACACTAATTAACTTGCTATGCAATAATACTATCGATTAACAATATTGCAAGCAAAACTGGAATCCAGGCAATAGATCATAAAATGTCCTTAAAAGCATCAATACCACTGCTGGGTAGTAGTAGATCAGAAACACTTTGCCCTCAGATCTGCATCCCAGTAATGAAGGATGGTAAGAGAAGAGTGTCAAGATGATAGGAACTCCCTAAACTCTGTAACACCCAGTTTTGGTCCTTCCAAACTATTCTCCTGATAGTTGCTAGAGGAATATTTTCTTAATTGAGATTTGGCCTAAAATAACAATGAAGAATTTTGCTTTGTACTAATCAATATCAATTAAGTTATGCTTTTATCAGTATTTCCACTAAAGTTGGTTCCACATGTTGGGAATGACCAAGATTACATCTCCACCTCAATATTTCTGCACTTTGGCACAATCCCTGGTAGAGTAGGCACTCAGTTAACATTTATTGAATCAGACACTAAGGAAAACAGACCTCAAATTTCCCCCAAGGAAAAATATCTTCAGGTAAACTAAGAGTTATTATATTGATAATATTGCCAGTAAATTGGCAGAGGACATATTGAGAAATGTTATATCATCTGGTTATATGTATCATGATATATCATCTCTACTGTGTACATATACATGATATAGAGTG
Organism: Sciurus carolinensis; assembly: GCF_902686445.1. Classification (NCBI taxonomy): domain Eukaryota; kingdom Metazoa; phylum Chordata; class Mammalia; order Rodentia; family Sciuridae; genus Sciurus; species Sciurus carolinensis. The sequence continues at coordinate 64,116,047 of NC_062217.1, read as the reverse complement.
ATACAGAGTGATATGTGTCTCTTTCTGTATGTATATGATAGAGTGAGCAATGAATGAATGAAAGAATGGAAGGATGGATGGATGTTTGGAAGGAGATAGATAGATAGGTTTTTACTTGATTATTTTATCAGATTTGCATATGAATGTCTATTTTCATCATCTCTTGCTGGATATCAATGATTATTATATATTTGAGACATTTATTCAATAGACAAGAATTTTTAAGGTAGATGGTGCTTGAAAAAGCAATGGTTCAAATATTAATTCAAAAATATCTTTAAATCTTAACCAATTAACAACTATAAAAGTATTTTATATATTATCATAAATAGAAAACTATTTTTCAAGGTCTATCAAAGTCAAATCCAGTCAGAAAAATTTATCTAAAACAATAGAATTGATTATATTTCTGTAAAGATATAGTTCTTTAGTTTTATTTTGTTCATATCTTTGATAAAATGAAAGGAGCAAAGGCAATATTTGCAGTCATACAAACAGGGATAAATGCATTATTCAATTTGTTGTGAAATTGAATTTTTAATTACTACAAACAGAATATAAGGTAAGAATAGGAACATTGGATATTTTCATTTCTTTTTTCCATCCTTCTTCATTTCGTCTTTTTTGTTCAAAGTTCAAGAATTGGAACATTTGTAGAATATGAAGAAGTGAAAAAGGAGAGAAAAACTATTTACTCAAATTATTGATGATTTTCTTAGTTTTTAAAGAACCATATTAATATATTATTTATGTTTTGATATATATAGGACCCTAAGTTTTGTTTCTTGTATTTACAAAATATGGGGATTCCATGACAATTTAAGTACTGAGGGGTTCAGCTTTATTAGTGAATGCAATCATTGTTAACTGATACTAAGTTATCCATGATTTAGATGTGATTAGATATCTTCCTGAATGACTTACGAGGCAAGGGACATTCTTTGAAGTGATCAGCTGGAGACACCGAGTGCCAGAATGTCCTGGAAAACTCTGTCCAGAATTCTGGCATTATGTTTTTTATCTTTGTAATTCGAGGGAGAAGAACAGTCCTGTGGAAAGGCAGATGTTCATGAATTAAAGAAACATGTCACGTCTATATAAATAGAAGGACATCATCCCTCTTATCAAACTGAAAAATTCATTTTTATTTTGGGAGAGGTTATTTAAAAATGCATAGTTGAAACTCACAGGTGTTCTGTTATATTAATAGATGAAGTAATTATGTAAATAATCTATTGTTTCTCAGTTTGAAATGAGGAGATTCTCATTTTAAAAAATGAGATTTAACCAGTATTCATAACTCCTGGGTATGCTCCTTCTCCTATTGATTGACAATAATTCAAATAATCTGTAATCGTCTACTGCAGAATTGCATCTGAAAGGACTCAAAGATCTTCTTAGCTTGCTCTTGTTTTCTCTCTGTTCTGTCAACAACTCATTTCTCTCTTCTCAACCTAGGAAAGTAGATGTAATAAAACATGGCATTATTCAAAATAGAATCTTTCATTCATCTTCATACAAAAGGTGACAGATTAACTTCTAAAATATTTTTGTGTAAAAAAATAAACAATGAATACTGAGAGGGAAACAGAAACCTAGTTTCCTTCTCTTTCTTTCTCAGTCTGTTTGTGTCCATCATATTTTTAAAAGAAGTATCAAGTAATATAGGGAGAACATTAATAAAAACATGAAATATATGGAAAATAAACATTAGAACCTGAAACATGAAAGCCTGAAACACATTATGAATATTGAGTAGAATTATTTTTTTAACTTGAGCTAACCTCTTCCTACTTTGTCATAGAGTGGAAGTTGACAGTCAACTCAAAGTTATTTCCCTTCACATGTGACCCTAATTAGCAGGACTTCTGCAGTTGAATCTGAACAGAGAACATGCCCTCAATAACCTATGTGAGATTCTTGTTGAGAAATATATTCTGATCAGAGAATAATTTATAGACTGAATTTGAAAATAAGAAAGTTTGTCTTGAATGTTTGCAGCCTGATCTTTAAAACATTTAAAACTTTTTTTTAAATTTCTTAACTTATAAATACAACAAATTTGTTGTAGATAACATGGAAAATCAAGGAAAAGTTCAAAAAGAAAGCAATTTCATCAGTTATTATGCAACCAAATTTATTTAAGAAATCTGGTATCAACATTTTATTTATCTTCTTGTATATTAAGATATACATTATAGCAAATATTAACATTAGAAAAATATCTCTATTTCTTTATCTCTTTCTCCTAATTTACTTTCAGGCTATTTTCAGTAGCATAGCACATAACTTAAACTATGGATTGACACTGGGTGCAGTGGCACTCACCTATAATACCAGTGGCTTGGGAGACTGAGGCAGAGGATTGCAAGTTCAAAGCCAGCCTCAGCAACTTAGCGAAGTCCTAAGCAATTCAGCAAGACTCTATCTCTAAATATAATACAAAAAAGGACTAGGATGTGACTCAGTGGTTAAGCATTGCTGGGTACAATCTCTGGTACCAAAAAAAAAAACTATGAATTGATGCATTTGGAATGATGGAATGTCTAATACATTGGGCCACCTGATCTTAAATTCCATCAGAACTTAATGGCATTTTAAAGTGTGGTATGAACCAATAAGATGAGGCTTATTATTTTTAAAATTTATTTGAATATACCTTAAAGATGTTATTAAACACTTATTTTTCTGCTTTACAAATATCTTCCCAAGGCTATTTGCTTTAAGTGTGGGTGTTGTATATTTCTTTTAAGACAAAAACGTATGAGAGTTTCTTTCTCTGGTTATATATTTCTGACTACAGAACAATCCCCAGATCTTAGTTGTTTAAAATAACAATTTTATTATCATTCATGATTTCGTGTGTTGACTAATTTCATCTGGGCTGGTCTGCTCAACATGCAGGTTGATGCGATTATCTGGGGTTTGGTGATGGAATATTCCATATTCCATATAATTCTCTCTCAGGACTGACAAGGGTAGCTCTTGTTGGAGAGATCAGCTGATGCTTCTACCAGAGAACTTTGGTTCTCTGCCAGGTCTCCTTGTGATTTGAACTTCTCCAGTATGGTGACTGGAGTTCAAGACAAAGTGATCCAAAAGGAGAGGTCTCGAAGTGGACAAGGGTTCAATACAATGACTAATTAAACCTTTGCATTATATTTGTTAGTGTCCCTTAGTTGACTCAAGTCACTGTGATGTGGGAATATGCTACACAAAGGCATGACATTAAGAAGCGCAGTTCATTAGGTGTCAGCATAGTAATGATTTACACAATTGTGATTATGTTTTTTGGTAAATTTCTGTCCTGATATTAGATATATATGCACATATAATTTATCCTTATTTTATAGCGTTAGCTGTTTTCAGTTATCTCTTTAATAAATCATTTGGCGAATGATATAAAATGTTCACATCCATTTTATTCTCTTGTTCCAATTAAATCATTATGAACTGAAAAATACTAATTTCAACCAATATTATAGAATAAATTTAATATACTCTTTTTCTGACCTATTTTTATTATGTTCTCATTTTGTTATTACTAGGACCTAATCTACATACTTTTGATATGCATATATTTATATATTTGCTTAGCTTTTTATTTTCAAATTGTTAAATTTTATTAAATATTTTAAATAAAATCAAATATTAAATATTTAATTTAATAAATTAAAATATGCATTATATTAATAAATTTTGTTGTTTTTAACATAATGTTAGTAAGAATCAAACACCTTTACATTATTCAGTTTTCAAAATGACTGTTGTATACAATTTATTCTTTAACATGACCATTTAAAAATTAAGTAAGACCCAATGAATTTCTCCTAATATTCTAATCAAAGTTCCTATAGGCTGTACTCTGTTCTTAAATGTCCCTAGAATTAATTTCAACAATTATATTTAAATTGCTATTTCAAGTTCCCTTAGGTAATGTTCCCTGTTAACACCTAACATGTTAATGCTTTAGTGAGGGATCAGATCCAGGGAAACAAGGGATGGGTGGAGCAAAATTTGAAAGGAAGAGAGGAGAGCAAATATGAAGTGATGCATTATGGGGTTGTCACCTCAAAACAGAGTTGCTCCCACACTCATTCAGATTCTCTTTGCAGAAGCTTCGTAGGATGTCTCATAGAGGCATCTCGGGAAAGTCTCAGAAAGTGACTGTAGTGATACAGCCTGACTTCTTAGAATATCCTTTAGTGCAGTCCATTCACAGGTGCTGATGAGCAACCCTCTCCCTTTGTCAGGTGTACCGCCGTTCAAGAGCACCCACAGACCACCAGTGTTTACTGATCACAATGCAGAATGAATCAAACAAGCATGCAGATCTGTGGTGGTGCAGACCAATTCCATTAAATAAGCTATCAGGAGAATGATTGACATGTGTATGTGTGTGTGTGTGCATGCACACACATGCACATATGTGCACTCATGCATGTGTAGGTATGTTTTAATCACACAACACTCTCCCAAGAGAGTTCAAAGAAGTAAAAGAAGTTTTTTGGTAGACATTAATATTCTTTTTTAAATAATATTTTTAATTATAATCAACCAGCTGCACCTTATGTGTAAAACGTCTCTATATTTCATCCTCCACAACACCGTAGTGACCTAAGTCACCACTGTTTTATCCTTTTCTTCTTTTACTTTGGCATATTTGTATAAAATTTTTTATTTTAATACACAATATTTGTTTTATGCAAGTATATTTTTACTCTCTTTTCAAATATATTCTCACACCCATACATTTCTTTACAACTCTTTTCACTCCAATTTACAGTTATCTTTTGCCTTGATTTTTTTTAAAAAAATTATTTATTCTTCATAGTAATATATAACAGTAGAGTATATTTTGATATATTTATACAAACATGGAGTACATCTTATTCTAATTAGGATCCCAGACTTGTGGTTGTACATGATGTGGAGATTCACAGTGCTATATTCATATATGTACACAGAAAAGTTATGTCAGAATCATTCCACTATTTTTCCTATTTCTGTTCCCCCTACCTCCTTTGGATGAAGATAATATTTTTCTCCTCATTTTAGTTTATTATATACAATTCTTTAAAAATAGATCTAGATTATTGTAGTGTTGCAATAATTTCCTTTATCAACAATATTTTGATACATGAAAATTTGTATCAAATTTTACCAACTTCTGAGCCATAAAGTAAGCCTCAAGAGATTGCAAAACTTGAAATTTCAGAGTGTATTCTCCAACCAATGTGAAATTAAATTAGAAATAAATAGCTAAAAGATAACTTTAAAAATGCTAAACATTTGAAATTAAGCAATACAATTTAAAGAAACACATAGCCAAAGTTAGAAAATGATTTGAACTGAATGATAATAAAACTGCTAAGTGACTTTAAGTAAGACATTGTGGCACCACCACAGCATAAACAGACAAATGAAACAGATTTGTGTCCTGAAACAGAATCAAACACATAAAGAATCTTGATTATGGGAAAGGAGAAGCTGAAGAGCAGTGAGAAGAATCCAGTCTTTATGACAAATAGCGCTAGGTCAGTTGGATATTAAATATACAAAAGTATTATTCTTAGTTCCTATCTCATATCACACCAAAAATTAGTTCAGAATGCATTTTAGATTTAAATGTGAAAAATAAAGCAATAAAACATTTAGAATACAATATAGAAAACCATATTCAAAGTATTGGAATGTGAAATATTGGTTAACCTGGACCTAGAGTTATCAATAAAGAAAGATATTACAGTTGAAACATTTTCAAAAATATCATTAAGAGGATAAGAAAGTAAGCTAGAGAGTGAGAAAAATATTTGGAATACATACAATTAACAAATGCATTGATTCTACTCTAGAAATGAACTATGAATAAAATACAAATTATTTTTAAAAGAACATTAAAGCATTTTTAAAAAAATAGGCAGAAGACTTAAACAAGAGCTCTTCAAAACAGGACACCCAAACGGCAATTACTACTGGAAAAAATGATTGATGTTAGTCCTAAAGGAACTGCAAAGTAAAATTCCTATGTCTCTCCACCACTTACCACAGAAAGGTTAAAATGAAAACATAATACTAGAGCAGGTAGAGCAAGTGAAACTCATTACACTAATGAAGGGAGGATAAGTCAACAAGGCTTCTTTGTCAAATGAATTGACATTTTAGATAGTTTCTTCAACCAAATATCTCATTCCTTAATATCCTTTAGCAATGTGCATGTATGAAAATATCCAAACAAGAATGTTTATAGGAGCATTGATGCAGTTATTAATGAAGTTCTTAACAAATAATTTTATTGGAATTATTTTGCATTACTATCCTATATTCTAGTATTTCTAAAGTCAAGGTTTCGATTTTGATAATCTCATGAAAACTGATAGACAATTGTTTTCTTTATAGGACAAAATAAAATTATTTATATTTAACTAGCACTAGAGCACTATCATCACTCTTACCTAAAGCACAAATAATTTATTCAAATTAATTCAGAAATAATTTGTGTAATTCATTTACTTGAAATCTACAAACTACTCTTTCAGAGCAGTCTATTCTTTCTCGTAGCATTGGCTCTTCATTTTTGTCTTTTCTTGTTTCTTTGTGTTCTTATTTTTTGGTAATTTTATTTAATTATTTTTTTAAACAGGGAAACATACCTAGCTATAAAACACTTGTTTAGTCTGCTATCTGAATGCTGCTTATAATTTGAAAAACTGATCATTCTCAACTGTTACCCAAGTAATTTTTTCCTGTTTAAGATAAATTTTCTTTTAATATTTTAAGACCAAATTTTATTCTTAAATTATGGAAATGACCATAGAACTTGAAAAAAATTAGTGATTACTTAAGAACTGCAGTAGGGATTTTCAAAGAGAAACTAACTTTTTTTTCTGTAACTAGCATAAGCCTTTAGCAAGTTTTCATTTTACAGCCAATTTTAGCCACTATATACTGGTGCTTCTCTTGCCTAAGGACTATAAACTTTAATAGAGTATCTGATACAAAGCTTACTCTCCTACCTGGAAGGCCAAAGTGAGATGTGAGATGCAAGGAAAGCAGGCAAGGTAAATACAAAATCAAACCCTGCACTGCTTTTTTTTTTTTTTTTTTTTTTTAATGAAGTGGCAACCAGGGACCAAAAAAAGAGTGCTTAGAATTACATTTTTTTTTTTCAAAAACATGACATAAAAAGCACAAATTCATTGTTAGTAATGGTTTAGAAAATACTTATCCCTTTTTAGATCCTCTCTTAAGCTAAAAACAGATGCTAATCTCATTTTGAGGATAACTTTGCCTGTCCCCAGTCTAAGAGGGGAATCTACAGAGTTCCTGAATACAGAATAATAAGTTTAGAATTATTAATGTGTGAAGAAAGATAATGACTACTGGGTAAATTTGAACTTATGTGATCACTTCCTAAATATCTGTGATAGAGTGTGTATTTGGGGGAAAGAAAGGCGCTAAGGTCTTGGTTTGGTTTGATGTCACTGGTCATATACAAATGTAAATGTTATCACCACTGCATATACTCATGAAAAGATTGCTGTTACATATTTGAAATACTGACATTTCAAAAACAGGTACATCTAATTCTAAGATTTGAGGATTCTAGAAAGCATTACAGCTTTAAAATTACATTCAAAAAAATGTGTGAAATGTAGTCAGTGCAGTGGCACATGTTAGTAATACCGTCAACTTTGGAGGCAAAGGCAGGAAAATGCAAGTTCAAGGCCAGCCTCAACAATTTAGCGAGACACTTGGCAAGGACTCTGTCTCAAAATAAAAAGGATTGCTCAGTGGTAAAGCTTCCCTGGATTCAATTCCCAGTACACACACACATATACACACGTACCAAAATGAAAGGTGAAATTGAAAAAGGATCTGCATTTCTAAATGTAATTTAGTGTTTCTAAATGTGCCCCTAAATGTTGGATGTATTAGTATTGTATTAGTATTTTCTTAATTCCTCTTCAAATATGAGAGTTTCAAAATTGTTCATTGTATAAATTTAACTTAAAGAACTAAACTTTTTGAAATTTATGACTGCTTAACACCAGTGTTAGCCTTTTTTTTTTTTTTTTTTTTTTTGCTAAAATGAAAAGTCTGCTTTGCAGACCATATTTGAAAAAAATATAACTCTGTAATGCTGCAACCTGTGCAGCCAAACTCAATGTTCCCAGGAGGGGTGAAGGAGGATTAGAAATAAAGACTCATGAACACAAATTTTGAAGATTAAGCTGGGATCAGGTGGAGCTCTGCTCTCTGCTGGTGATGCAGATCTAAAGAATAACGCCAGTAATCTTTATTTATATACATCTCATCAGGTTAAAGACTATGCAAGGACTATTCTTTGTATTCAGGAATGTTACAGAAACTAGGATATCTATATGTAGCTTTTCCACAGTTGCAAAGTGCAATGTTAGGAGCTTTGTGCAGCTTTCAAGAAAATTCATTGTTTAAATTTACTGTAAAGTGGGCAAAATGGGCAAAAACAGGAGAAGCAGAGCTGGTTAAGCATTGTAGTTGTCTAGCATAAGAACTCCTTCCTTCCCAGGAGCAATGTGCCTGAGATCAAGTTCAGAGCTGATAGGACTCTTGCACAGAGCTTCCTCATGCAGGGCATTGCCAAAGCAGCTAAGCATTCTGTGCCCTTGCACAGAAACATTTCCAGGCACTGGGCATGCCACAGCCATGAGGTCATCAGAGACCCCTCTCCTGTCCTCTGTCACAGCTCTCCACACTGTAGACCTTAATAATGATTAAATAAAGTCTAAAATATGAATACAGATAAAGCTATGTTTGTGAAATGAATGCGACAATTGTCATTTTGGATTTTATTAAGAATATAATGTTAAGCAAGGTTACCTTCCCACTGAAATTAAAATGTATTCTACATTAATCCTTTCAAAATGATTTGGAATAGAAAACTTTCCTAAGAAAAAAAAGTAAACAATGCAGGATACTCCCTGTATTCTTTACCCAGCTCCAACACCTATCACAAGTTTGTCTCTCTTGCTTCATCCATTTCCCTTCCCTGTGTCCTTTTTTCCCTGTAAACTATTATAAAGAATTTATCAAACATGTTTTTAAACCAAAACATTTCTAAATTAGTTTCAGAAACAAACAACATGGCAATCCATTTTTTAGCATAACTACAATTGCTATTATCTCACCAATAAAAACTTCACCAATTCTTTATTAAAATTGAATACCTGTGTTATATTAAAATTTTCAAAATATCTGTCTTTTAACTTTGGTTCAATTTGAATTAGGACCCAAGTAAGGTCCACTTACTTTAGCTTATTATATGTCCAACTCACATTCAATTTAAAACCATTGCTTCTTCACTTTTGTTTACTCATTATTATTTTTTTTCTTTTTTCTTTTGCTTTGACTCATGGAAAAATTCAGTAAATATTATTGTTAAATGTGCCACCCTGTTCTAGACATTCTAGATTGTACTATTTGTATACTTACAGTATCTTTTGATCTCTCTTATTCCTCTCATTTTTTATCTTTGTGTACTTCAAAATGTTTGTGGAAAAGGTTTAAAAATTTAAGAGAAAATTCTGATAAAATAGATTTTATATTTGTGGCTGCAAACATGTGTATCTGTATGAGCCTGGTTGTTTTTGAAGTTTTGCATTGATTAATCTGAGCATGTAAAATCAAATATTTATATGCTGAGCAGTCTATTCTTCAAGGTGATCCAGGTTTTGCAGGTGTTCAATCAGTATTTCATTTCACACATGTCATCATTAAAGTGCACAAACCCTTCAAACACAATGCAAAAAATGCATGTGACATCTTGAGTAATATGATTATTGTCTGTATGACAACTGGAGATCTTTTGTAACCACTTTAACTTATTTTCAATGAACTATAGGTATTTTTGATTGTTTGCTCTCGTATTTTAGGTATGTGTTCATTGAAAATTTCAATTGGTATAAAAAGAATTGGAACAGAAAAACAAACTAAAAATATATTTGCTGTGTTTGAAAGGAAATACTTTCTTCTAGTCTTATTTTTATACTTTTCCTTTCGATTCTTATGAGTTTTTTGTGTTGGTGTTTGAACCAGCAACTGTGAAACGCAACAGCATAGTTCTATCATTCATTCTTAGCTGAATTAAAGCACATTAATTAAAATAGTCTCCAGGCTTTTGCCACTCACAATATTATATGTATAGATATATATATTTTGAAACTGAAATTATTTTTTGTTTGTTTGAATAATTTAGGCATCAATTTTTTTCTTTTTTTTTATTCCACAATTTCATTTTACTTTATAACAATTTCAATTCAAAGCTCAATTAGGAAGTGGGAAGATTATGTTTGTTTACCAAAATTAGCATATACCTGTGAAGGATTTGGAAGGAAATCATTTCTTTTTTGATTTTTTAATTTTTTCTTTTTAGTTATACATGATAGTAGAGTAAATTTTGATATAGTTTTACAAACATGGAGTATATCTTATTCTAATTAGGATCCAAATCTTGTGGTCTTACATGATGTTGAGATTCACTGTGGTGTATAACTATATGTACATAGAAAAGTTGTGTCAGAATCATGCCACTGTCTTTCCTATCCCTATCTCCAAGAACATTTATTGTTATTTGTATTCCTGATAATTGTTGTTCTGAATGAAGAGAGTTGAAAACTCAGTGTAGTTCTAATTTGCATTTCTCTAATTGATAGAAATGTTGAACATTTTTTCATGTTTGTTGACCGTTCATATTTCTTCTTTGGAGACGTGTCTATTTAGTTCCTTTGCCATTTATTGATTGCGTTATTTGTGTTTGTTTGTAGTTAAGATTTTGAGTTCATTGTATATCTTGGAAATTAATGCTTTATCTGAGGTGCAAGTGCCAAGATTTTTCCTCCCATTTTGTAGTCTCTTTCTTCCCACTCTTGATGTTTTCCCTTTGCTGTGAAGAAGCTTTTTAGTTTGAAGCCATCCCATGTATTGATTTCCTGACTTCAATTTCTTGACATACCACCCTTTCTCATGGTGAAACCTTGTCATGTTTCTACATGTCCCAGGAGTGGCAGTTCTGTTCAAATTATAATTACTTCCCCAAGTTTCAAAGGCTCACTATTTTTCTATTGAATAAAGAAGAAACATCCTGTCCAGGAAATCAATCAATAAGCTGATCAAAACTTACCTTTTCAGATATACTTCTATCTCATACTTTCTTGAATTTAGTTAACTACACTACAAACCTGTTTCCTCAAAGCTAACCACATGGTTTTTGAAAGAATGGGTCTTTTGCACCAACTTCTCTTTACTTTCCAGCAGTTTTAGGATAGACTTTCAGAATACACACAAAGGCATTTTCATCAACCAAGTGTGGCACAATTCTCCCAGAATTTTAGCCATTTCTTTGATTCATTACCATCACACTCTACATATATGATTTTAAAGGCACTTGTTTTGCTATGGAAAATATTTTTGTATCTAAATTTTCCTAATGAAAAGAATACTTTTGTTAAATGAATCTGCACTATATAAGAGTATAGGTATATTTTTTAAATATCTTAACATTTAGATATCTATACATTATTGCTATCAATTCCAAACATGCTCAAATGATTGAACTTTTAGGAAAAAAAAAGAACTTAGTTTTCTTTCTTATGTCATGCATTTGAAAAATTACCGTTCATCAAGTAAAAGTTTAATGCAATTAGAAGGTGTTATGTTCTATTTTCCTTGAATTTCAGATATGATCCGAAAACAGACACCTGGACCATGGTGGCTCCTTTGAGTATGCCCCGGGATGCTGTTGGAGTCTGTCTCCTTGGTGACAGGTTATATGCTGTCGGCGGCTATGATGGGCAGACATACCTAAACACTATGGAATCCTATGATCCACAAACGAATGAATGGACACAGGTAAGACTGTCATCTACTAAAGTTATTTCAAGTATAAGAATTAACTTCATCTACTTCTTTTGGAGGAGGAAGATACAAATAGTGATTGATCTAGTCCAGTTACCCTCAACCAAGAGCAATTTAGTCTTTTGTTAAGTTTGAAAAATAGGTCATTAAATCACATTTTGTATACTTTTCTCTTGCATATATTACTAAAAGAAACATATTTAAAAGGGACATGCCTGCTTCAATTGCATTTCCACTTTATGATAAGTCATAACAAGGAACAGGAACTGAATTTGAGCTAGCTGAAGCAAAAAGTTAAAAGTGTAATATGCTTGTTACAAAACACTAACATTAGAATATTTAATTTTACACATAGCTAGAAAAAGGAAATCATCATGTGCAAAACTCAATCTTTTTGCCTCGCATTTTTGTCTATATATATTAGATCCATTCTTACCAAAAAGAATTTTCTACTTGGAGGTACTGTTGTAATTTCCCACTTATATTCTTCATAGACATAAACAGAAATAAAATAACTTTTTGTCCCAGTTCAATTAAAAAGAAAAACAATCCTAAATAGCTTTTCATATATAAAGTAGTTGGTCCTTGACAATCACTTTATCCAGAAGAAGTAAGCAAATGACTGACTTAGGTGAGTCATTATCCCCTGAATATAGTTAGGAACTCAGGTTCAGGCTAGAGTGCAGCATCTCCCACTCTGAGTACATAGAGGGTGTGTGCTGCTGTGTGAGTTTGGTGGGGAGGATGAAGGCAGGACAACCCAAGTATACCTAAATCTAGAGAAAGCGCCTCAAACTTATAGCTTCCATGTCCTGATTTGTGATAGAGGGAATGGATACATTCTCAGACAGTTGTCCTTACTATCAATTGCTCTTTCTTTTTTCTTTCACAATTCCCTCAATATTTGTAACACTTTGCTTATTTAGTCAGAAGTCTAAAAGTAAGATACTGTCCAAATAAATATATACTCTCCATCAATGAGTGCAGTGATTTTCCAAAGTCTTACTTAGTTGAAGCTGATTAATAACCACATCTCATATGTATTAGTGGGTGGAAATGCAGAATCAAAATTCTAATGTTCAGGCTTAAGGTGCTTGCCTTATGAATCACCTTCCCCCCTAAAAGAAAACTCTTGAATTCAATAAACAGAGATAGATTTGGTTAAGGAGGGAAAATGGAAAAACAGAGGAAAGAAGGTAAAATATGAGGATAAATGAGTTTTGTTTGTTACTGCAATTCTTCAATTATAAGAGAAGCAATTTTCATCTAAAGGGCAGAAAATATAAAATAAGTTAGTGACTACCTTTCACATTGTTGTACTAAAAGTTTAGAGACTATATTTTGAGTTCTTCACTTTGAGACCTTAGTATTTCCAAAGAGTACTACATGAATTAATGATATTTTGATTTACTAAAAACAAATCCCAGTTCAATGGTATGTAATTTAATTGTATCTCTTATATAAAAGAGCATTAAATAAAGGAAGTTTATGGGTATATAAATGATGTATAATATCTTCATTACATATTTATAGTAAAGAGCCATTATGCTTATCATTCCTCTAAAATTGAAATCAAAATAATATATGTAGTAATAATAAGTTTTAAAAGCCTCCTAAAGACTATTTCTCTCTTCCGTATTTTATTATGCTCTTTTGTATCATATAGTATCATACAAACAGCAAGGCAGCATATAAAATGTTTTATAATGACTTTATTTTAGTATAATAAGCACTAATTTTAAAACTTTTAAATTACTTTAAGATTTTACTTCCACATCTTTTATTATTTATATTTTTAAGACACTCAGGGGACTCTCAACAGACCCACACCAAAACCTTTGAAAACTCTCAGGATTCCAGTTTATTGGAAAGGTTTCCTATTTATGCCATTTAATTCCTGTCACTTTCCCTCCACTCACTCCATATGTCTATGAAATTCATTGGATATCCCATATATCATTGTCCTCCACAAGTGGCCGATCACTGGAACAAATAAGTGAAAATATTAAAATATACAAGAATATGATTATTTGGAAAACTTTCCAGGTTAGCTGGAATTAGAAATGATGGAAACAGATTAGGGAGCAATTCCCACACATAAGTCTTAGTGTATTTTATAGAGAACATATACACTTGTTTGTGTATGTACATGCATGTGCTTTAAATAAATTTGACCACCATTAAACATTAGGCTTATTTCTGCCATTTAATTTGAAAAACATACTATGTGTGCTTCAAAACTTAAAAAGAACTTTATCCTCTTTCTCATAGCTTGGATAAAATCATCCATTCCTATGTTCTGTTGGTGTATTCCCACAGGGTTCTCACACTTTATGTATCTACCAGCTGTAAGAAATCAAAACAATATGCCATTTAATAATCTGTATCCAATACTATATTGATTGGTAAGATTTAGAGAATGTGTGGCTGTTTCTCATGCCAATTAATTGAGAACAGTCCTTGAAACTATGTTAATTTGGTGTGCATGTGTTCAGTTCATTTTCACACAACAGATCACATAGGACTGAGAATGTGTACCAGGGAAACCTTGTAAGATACCTGCAGATGTAGATATAGATAACAAGTGAAGCTACTTAATCATTTGCATTCGAGTGCATGGTACTTCCCAGTATTGAACATATATCAGAGGGCATTTGGGAAACTTTTCAAAAATTTTTACCCAGTACTTATCCATTTCTATTGAACATTAGGAATACTGCACATATATTTGGTAAAAAGCTCTTTAGATGACTGATATGAAACAACACTTGAAAACAATTAGATATCAGAAGAAACACAAGGAAAAGCACATGTATTTTGGAGTTAGATGCACTTCAGTTTCTTCACTTTGATGAAGTGTGACTTACATATTGCCTCTTGATGCTCCATTCACTCTCTGGTTACATGGAGCATGTGGATGTAACTATACACAGGTGACTGAAGATGATAGTGGTGACCTATAAAAATTATTCTTAGCACAAAAGCGATCATTAATGCCTTCACATGATCCTTTCCTCCTCTCACTTTTACATCAATTCTAAAGGAAGATAAATGATATTACAGAAAATTAGCTTTTACAAACAATGTATTAAGTGAAAGGAATAAAAAATAAATATTATAAAAATAAATATTATTTGAATTCTTTTAAACCTACAATGAGATAATGAGTAACAATAAATACATTAGAAAGAATTGGTAGATAATGCAGTTAATTTCCATATTTAGGAAATGAAAACATGCCCTTTTTTCAATTCAGCTCAATATTAGCTATTTTATTTCTCACAATTTTTTTACTTTCTTTCTAGTATGAAATAATATTCTTTAATTGCTAGTCTACCCTGAATCCTTAGACCTTAGAAAATCACAATAAAATTGATATCAAAAAGTCAAATTATTAAAATGTTGGTTTATGTCTAAAGAATAAATCTTCATTATAAACCATGTAAAAATTTTTAATATATGTCTAGCCATTTTTATATTCAGTATTATTTTTTAAATCCCAGTTCTCATTTCAATGATTGTCATAAGGTGAAAACAATTTTTAATAAGCCACCCAGCAATTGTAATTATGGTCTATTTATGACAAAGCATTGAAGTTACAACATTGTATGTTTCTGTCTGGAATAAATGAATAACACATTTAATTCAATATAATATCTGCGGAAATAACTTCAAAATGATTGCAGTGACTGTAATAGCTATTTCTTCTCAAATATAGTCCAAGCTATCACTAGGAAATATCATTGCAAAAGTATACCTGCAAACTGCAGAGTAAACCTTTTATTGGAAATTTTTCTATAGAAAGTTCATTTTACTTAAGTTCTATTTTTATTATTTTTATTAAAAATTCCATAAATGAGTGCTAGTACTACCATTTTTAACATACAAATCACTTCCTTTTTAAAAATGCCATTGTCTAATGTTTCAATTTTATTGTACTACTTGTGACTGAAAGGAGAAAAAGGCAAGTACATTTATGATTTTTAAAAATATTAACCTTTAAACACATTATAATTTGTATATTTTACTCTGAGGGTAAAATTTGTCTGAAAGTTGTCTTTTATCTTTTTGGACAGATGGCGTCCTTGAATATTGGGAGAGCAGGTGCCTGTGTGGTCGTCATCAAGCAAACTTGAATTATGTTTATTTTATTTGGAGGGATTTTATTTGCCGGAATGGTTATTTTTCTATTATATTGCAAGAATAAGAATGTCCTGAGATGAAAACATTTCAAGAACAAGGATTTCTGTAGATTTACCTACTGGTGTCAAAAGAGGTGACTATCAAAGAGAATTATAGGAAAGAAGGAAACATCAAAGTGGTGCATAGGTCTGGCCGTATGTTAGTTCAGGAATGATAATTGGTAATTTATTTTGTATTGTAGCATACAATAACTAGAGTTACCAAAGGCTTGTTTTTCTTGAGCAGTTGAAAGGAGACCAATGTTTGTGACATGAATAAATTACCTGACAGCAAATCATTCTATTGTTTTATAATTTGTGGCAATATGGAACAGGTTGCCAAGAGTAGAAGATATGCCGTTTCATCTCACAGAATCTGATTGGTTTACTGTTTTCCTAATCAGATGTGGTCATGCCAGGAAGCAAAATAATGTTTTATTAAAACAACTTGCTCCTTCCTCATTTTCCTGAGCTAAGAGAACAATTAGAGAAACAGATTCATGCTTGTCTCTTGCATTCAGAAAACAAAACTGTCCTGCTAATCAAAACTGCTTATTTCATCAGAGACAATGGTTGAAATTTATTGCAACCATGTTAGCAATATAAGCTGGCAAAATCAAGGGATTGTCTTCATTAAGCTTGCCACATTGCTTTGCAATTTGAACACACTGAGCCAAAGAATCAATACAATTATGGGCTTTTGCCTTATGTTGAGTTCAGTGTAAGCATGGGAGCTAGTTATTCTGAATGTTATGTATATCCACTGCATGTAAAGGCCTTTAGAATTTTGTTCTTTTAAAAAATACTAGAATTTTTAAAGAAAAAATATAATTCATTAAGTTGAAGTGTTATGATTATTGCTCTAAAGAAGACAGGCTTCAGATTCTCATTTTCCATTTTTCAAACTTGTTACATTGATATGTACATTATTTTAAGCCAAATGTTTGTAATTGTTTAAATCATAAAATAAGAACATCATCTAATATCCTTAGTAAATAGAACCATGTAAATTTTAAATACAATTAATAAATGATAAAACATTTGCTATCAGTGTATCTTTCTTCAGTAGATTTTAACTTAGATCAAAGTTGAAATTGAAAAGATGTACTACAGAGAAAAACAATTTTATTGTCTTACTTTTCAACACTAAAGAAATATTTTTTCATCAAAACATAAATTGATTTCCTCCTAAAGCAACACCATGCTGGCAACATTTGCAATTACTGTTTTCTTTTTAAGTCACTGACTTGAGACAGCATTAGTGCCTTGAAAATATTCATCATATAATAAATTAAGAATTATTCAGAAGTTATAAAAGACAAATAAATCCCTCTTTCTCGGTCAATGTAAGCCACAAAATTAACTTTTATTGTTGGGTGGTGAAAAATGTTTGAAATCTAACAACCAAGGAAAATATTATTGAGAGTTTATCCCAGGATTATACTGAGAAATCTTAAATTTCCCAAGATCTAGATAGCAATTTTATTACTTACAATTCATTTCAGAAAAAAAGATGTCATTATTGCTAAAAATACTAAGGCAGTGTTACTGATTGCTTTTAAATTCTAATTTTAAAAAGATATAACTCTTTCACCAGTAGCAAAAAAAAAAAATTCAACTCAAATAGATTAAAATCTTAAATATAAGACTTCAACTAATAAACTCCTAGAAGAAAACAAAGGGCTGTATTTCAGAATATTGGAATGGGCTAGTTTCTTTTTATTGAACAAGATCCCAAAAGCACAGGAAAAAGAGGCAAACGTAGATAAATAGGATTATATCAAACTAAAAAGCTCCCGCACAGCAGAGATAATATCAACAGAATGAAGAAACAACCTTCAGAATGGGAGAAAGTATTCTACACAATTGTTATGTTTCAGATATGTGGTGGCCCCTGAAAGCTCATGTGTGAGACAATGCAAGAATGTTCAGAGGTGAAATGATTAGATTATGAGAGTCATAAACTTATCTATGGATTAATCTACTTGAATAGATTAACTGGGTGGTAACCACTGGCAGGTAGCTTGTGGCTGGAGAAAGTAGGTCATTAGGGGCATGACTTTGTGGTTTATATTTTGTTCCTGGTGAGTAGAGCATGCTCTGCTTCCTGGTTGTCATATCCTGAGCTACTTTTCTCTATCACACCACTTCACCATATTGTTCTGTCTCACCTCTGGCCCAGAGCTATGGAGTTGGTCAGCCATGGACTGAATCTCTGAAATCATGAGATGAAATAAACTTTTCCTTCTCTAAATTGTTCACGTTGGATCTTTTGATCACAGTGACACAAAGCTAATGCACCATCTGATAAAGGGTTAATCCCCAGAATATATGAGGAAAACAAAGAGTTCAATAGCACTAAAACAAATAACCCAATTAATAAAGGGGCAATAGAGCTTATTAGATATTTTTAAAGGAAAACAACAGATATATGAAAGGCCAACAGGTATATGGAAAAACATTCAATATCACTAACCATTAAGAGGAATGCAAATTTGAACTATAATGAAATATTACCTCACTCCTGTAACAAAAAAAGACCAAGGACAAGAAGTCTGGAGACGGTGTAGATTAAAGGAAAAATTGACATATTGTTGCTTGGCATGTAAATTAGTACAGCTATTATGAACACCTCTCTTGAAACTCCTCAAATAATTAAAAAATAGAATTATCCTGTGATACAGCAATTCAACTACTGGGTATGTAGCTAAAAGAAATGATATCAGTAGTAGAAGAAATATCTGCACTCCCATGTTAACTGTAGTGCTATTCACAATAACCAAGAAATAGAAACAAGGTAAGTGTCAATCACCTGTTGACTGGATAAAGAAAATGTGGTGCACATACAACATGGAATAGCAATCAGCCATAATAAAGGGAATCTTGCCATTTGCAACAATATGAATGGAACTGGAAATATGTTAAGTGACATAAGGCACAGAAAGATAAGTATTGAACAATCTTATTTATATGTGGAATATTAAAAGATGATATCCTAGACTTTGAGAATAGAATGATGATTACTACAGATTGGACAGGGTAGGGGGGACAGAGAGATAGGAAAAGGTTTATCAAAGGGGGATAAGTTATGGTTAGATAGGAGCAAATATTCTGGTGTGCTACTACACAGTAACATGACTATAGATAAAAATAATATACTGTATACTTCAATGTGCATATGAGAATCTGAGTGTTTTCTACTAAGACAGATATTAGATTCACAAAATTTTAATTCAATGCATTCTTCTCTCTTTTGTTTGGGAAAATTGGTTATTTCTTATTAAAATATATTTATTAAAAAAAACCTCAGGGAAAGGATTTTGAATGTTTTCATCATAAATAATGATAAATGTTTCAGGAGATAGATTGACTTAACCTGATTTAAACATCATACGGTGTATACAAAAGCATTATATGGTACCCCCAAAATATGTGTAGTTTTGATGTTTGTATCAGTTGAAAGATTAAAAAATTTAAAAATAGTATTAACAAGAAAAAATTACATATAACACAAAGTTTAGCATCTTAATTTCTTATTGTTAGGTGTGTGCACATTGTTGTGGAACCCAACTCCAGAACTATTGTATCTTACATAACTGAAGCTCTCTCTATATATGAAACAATGCCCCTTGTTCTCCTCCCACCAACCCCCAGCAACCTACATTCTATTTTCTATGGATTTGAGAGTGCTATATACTTCATATAACTATAATCATACATTATTTGTGGGGGTTTTTTACTGGACATATTTCCTGTTGTGTTTTAGGACTAAGTAATACTCCATTATATGTCTACAACATGTTTTGATGATCAATTCATCTATCCATCTGCACTGGGTTGCCTCCCTTCCTTAATATTTGTGAAACATTACACTCTATTTATTTGCAAATATCACCTCACAATACTTCTTTTAATCCTTTTGGATATATATCTAGAAGTGGATTTTCAGATAACTTGTAGTTACAATTTTTTTGAGTGACCCTTATACTATTTTCCACAGAAGCTGCACCATTTCACATTCCCATCAACAGTGAACAAAGATTCCAATGTCTCCACATCCTTACTTTCACTTGCCTTACCCTGATTATTAGCAATTTTGAACATCTTTGCATATGCTTAATTTCATTTATATAATTTTTTTAAAAATGTCTATTCAAGTACTTTGTCAGTATTTAATGGGGTTGTTTAGTAAGCTATTGTTGAATTATAGGAGTTCATTATTTATATATTTTTCAAATGTTGCCTCCCGATGTATAGTATTTTTATTCTATTGAGTCGTTTGATGAAAGTACCACAAATTATGAGATTTAACATCTTTCATGCATTTTTCTGCTTCTTAGTCTCATAAACCCATTATTACAATTGTGGATAATATTCCCCAGTGTGAAAAAAGAAAGAATTAAACAACTATCAAGTAGGGGAGATATTTTACGATAATGAGCAAGAAACATTTTTGCTTTTGAAGCTACGTTTTGGCAAAAGATAACAAAGAAAAAAACAGTTTTTACTTATTTTTATTTTACATTCTTTGGATTAAAAATAGTTCATCAGAACTGATTTATTTAAATGTGTTGAAATAGTAAATCAATGTTGAATGTATCTTAAAACAAAACGTAAATTTTTCTATTCTACAGCTTTACTTATTGTTTATAGAAATGCTGAAGCATTTTCTTCTTCAGAGCATGAGTCTGACTAGGGGGTGTTCTAAATGAGGATTGTAGAATCATTGTGTCTACCTATACTCAATATAGTTTAGGATTTACATATTTTAAGACTTGTATTTATGAAGGACAATTTTTCCTATGCTCAATGCCACTGTGAAAATATGCATTTAACTTTGTTTTACAACTCTGCAAATTTTCTTTTCCTTCTATTTACATATAATTTTAGAGATATCTAATACAAAAATGTGATCAAAAGAATGAAAAAAGTGTAAGCTACTCATTAAAAACCAAACCAGCAACAATCTCCTTAAATTAAATTAAAGCATTCTCTTTGACATTAAATACATATAAAATGGCAATTTACTTTTATAAAACATTGAGATAATTAAAAGTTATAATATAAGACAAATACATTTTTTCATTCGTATAGACAAAATATCATGGGTTCAAAATTCTACTGATACCATTTAACTTTTATAGACATCAAAAAATACAATTTAAAAAAATCCCTGCAGGGATTTTCTGTCATTTATTTTTTACCGGCTCCTTTTATATAATTTGTAATTAACACATTTAATTCACATTTACAAAGAATACTAAAGGTTAAAATAATTGCAGGTAAAAGATTTTATATTACATTTATGATTAGAGGTTTTCAATGCAGCAACTGGTGTCAAAGTGGCTATTGTGATATGCACCTTTATTTTTAGTCTTAATATTTTAGAGCCTTAGGCTTATTCCAGGTGCTTCGGACACCCAGTGCTTGCATACCTGAGTCCTCTTTTCCAGGGTACACTATTTCACCACCCACATATTTTCACCAACACATAGAATATATAGATAATATTAGCGAGCTGGAGTGGACAACACGAAAGAATTGAGGAGAAGATAAATGGGTCTGTGTATATGTTTTGATCAGTAATATTTTGTTGTCATCATATTCAAAACTGGTTAATATATTTATCAAGATTTTTACTAGTAATTATTTTTCTCTTAAGAGGAAACAGTCTCTGAATATGTTACATTCAACGATTTATCTGTATAGATTATATTTGGTGAGTACCACTTATATACAACAGGTGTGTGTATCCAACTTAACCACATGAGAACAAGGAAGAACAGTTTGGACAATGAGATCAGATATAATAAGAGGCATTTTTCTAGGACAAAACAAGCTAAAATGCAATTTAATTTTGATCAGGACTCTTCAAAATTAATTTATAAGTCAATGTGATGTTTCAGTGTTTGAATTCACTCTACTCCTTGAGGTAAATTTAAAGCAATTTCAACAAAATTGAGCTAATGATAAAATTGACAGTGACATTTTTCTTACTCCTTTATCTCTCATGTATTATTAAGTCAATTTTTTAAATTGAGAAATGCATATTTTCTGCAGTTGAATATCTAGTTAATGGAAAGTTAATACATGTGAAAAAGTACAATGAATATTTTGTAAGGAAGTAAGCTGAATTTTAAAGCAAAACAAAATGCATTATTATTATCAATACCATATTGAGAATAGTTTCTCCTATTTTTGGTTATTCGAAATACTATCAACTACAATACCTTGTACACAGATTTTTTTTCCATGATGGATGAGAACTGAGAATATCAATTTTCTATTACACAGTAGTACAGAGGTAGAATATAAAAGCTATTGTCTATTAACCCCAAAATGCAGAATAATAGATACATGTGTGAATGTGACTATTTCTTTGTAAATCTCTGATCTGGTTGTGTGTAGGATCTTCTTCATAGGGCAGATACAGAAAAAAAATTGAGTATCATAACAATTCTGATAATGGTATTCTAATTAAAAAGGCATTATTTTACATATAGATGTATGAATAATATTCCAAAATGAACACTGTAAATTTAACTGCTATGAAGATTGTACACATCTCCCCCTCTCCACGTATACAGTTCAAAGAATTAAATATTGAGTTTGATGAAAAAGATAGTTTTATTATTATGAAGGGGTTATTACTAGATTTAAATCCTATCTACAAGAACAATTTATTTTTAAATGTCAATTTATGTAGATTTTCTTTATCACTTACGTAAGCTAAATATTATTTCTATACAAGCATTTACTTCATTTATTCACTAAACAAATACTTCTAATGGTCTTACCCTAAAGACCAAAGTGAGCATTTGGCATGCGAGTATTCAAGGCTAGGTGTGATTTCAGTATTGTTACATAGTGCAGTGTGCTTCAGTTCACTGGGCAGAATATATGGAATAACTTATTTTCCTGAGTCACTGTTGTATTTTTAGGGTGATTGTGGATTATACAAATAATCATATTTTATATATGCCTTATTCATTACAAAGGTTCTCCCCAGAGTTAGGTACTGTACCTTTGTTATTAGAGATTGAATGTCTGCGTTCTTCCAAGTTTATGTGTTGAAGCCCTAATTACCAGTGTGTCTGTACATGGAAATAGGCTTCTAAGGAAAAACTGAGCTGTTAAAAGAAGTCATAGTGTAGGACCCCTGAAACAATGGTTTAGTGTCCTTGCAAGAACTTTCCAAGGAGCTTTCCCCCTTTTTTCTCTTTCCCCTGCATCTATGCTGAGGAAAGGCCATGTAAAGAAAACATGGCCATCTACAGGTCAGGAAGAGAGCATTTACCAGAAACCCAACCCTGGAGGATGGTGATCCCAGACTTCAGCCTCCAGACTGTGAACCACACAGCCTGTAGTATTTCACTATTGCCTTGTAGCAAAATCATATAATCACCAAAGGCTCAGAAACTCACAATATTTATTTAAAACTTCATTTTATCCGACTATCCTGATTTTCCATCTGCAGTTATTTTTTGAGGTTTAAAGAAAAAATGCATATTTGTGTTGCAGTCAATTTAATATATTCCTAATGACAAATCTTAAACTGTATCAGAAAGCCACATGAACACATATAGTTACTAACAACAACCGCAGAACTAAAACAAACCGATTAAGAGGCTGGACTATCAAACAAAAGCATACCAAAAAGAAAGGTGAACAAGAGATTAATATCCGAACATGTAAAACAGTATAAGGCAGAAAAAAGAAAGTCAATAACAATACAACGATTATCACAATTGCTTCTATTTATAAGTGCATGTCACTAAGTCCAACAGATTGTTGAGAAATGTTCATCCTATCTTCTTTGCAGATGTATCTCCATTCCACGAATTAATATCCTAAGGAAACAGTAAGTAAATGGCTGAGAGGATAGGACTTTAACAAAATAACTAGATTTAAAAAAAACTTGAGATCTCATAAGACATATAACATTGATTTTAAGAATATATCAACTTTTAGCATGTCAAAAGTAAATTTATTTCCTAATCTTTCATGGTACAATTAAGTAATAAAATCTAAAATAATATATTAATAAAGGACACACACACACACATAAAAACAAACAAACAAACCCTGATTGTGCAAACAAAATTCAAGAACAGATTGCATACATTTAGCATATAGTCAAAGTGATATTGAAAGCAAAAGGAGAAAAAGCAGATTTGATGAGATAAACTTTTAAATATTCCAAAGAAATGATTTGATATAAGTCATGTATTTTTAAAAACATGATTTATACCAAAATAAGCATCTTAATTAGCAATAAATTAATGTTTAAAAATCATGACAGGACATTAAACAAATTGGACTGTGAACAAACACAAATTTCAAAAGAACAAAGATGGGTGATCTAAGGAAAATATCCCTGTAATACACAAAGTCAGAACTCTTATGCAAGAGTTTAGATGAGAATGGAATATATTAATTTGGTTTGATTAATTGATTAGCATATGAATCATCTTATTCAGTCTTACTGTAGTTCAAATATAAGCCCAGTGCTTACCTTGCAAAATTTGTTAAAACGTTAAGAGCCTTTATTCCCTTACCTGTTAAACATAGGAATTTTAAGACAGGAGATGCCTCCCCCAATCCCCTGAATTTGGCTTAATAATGGATAACTCTTCTTCTAAAATTAAAAAAAAAAAACTAAACTGAAATCTCTTCAGAAGTGGGCTAGTCATGTAAATATGATATGTTTATAATAATGCCTAAAACATAAAGCATTTAAGTTCACTAACGAATGTAAATGCTTTACATTTTAGACAACAATATGTGTGTTCTAATTGAATAGAAATATTGTGTTTTATTTTAGAACACAGATATTGTGTGAGAACAAGTATATACTGAGAAAGTTACACTTATAATTATCTATTAATTGTGAATTATAAATTATGAAAATCCTCCCAGTAAAAATGTAATCCAATATATTTAGGAAATACCTACCCTCCCATTTTCATTATATTATTATTCAAAATAGCTAAGATATGGAATAACCCAGTGTATCCATTGATGAATAAATGGACCAAAAAATGTAGTATATATACACAAAAGAATAGTATTTGGACTTAGAACGAACTATTTTGTTTGATCTCAGGAGACTTCTTTGGATTTGATCCTACAGAGAATGATAACTAAATTTCTTAATTAGGTGTGTATAAACTTACTTGATCCCTCTTCTCACCCTTAATTCCTATAACACCATCTCTATAGATTCATACTGTCATTGTCTTTTTAACTTCAGACTCCATACATCATCTATTTCATGTTGTTTATTCACTCCTTCTCAAATATATGCCAAAGTATACCCTAAGTGTCTGTTCCACCCCAAATTTCCATCCATTTATGTGAAATATGCTAATTTTGTCCAAAAACACTGCAATCTAGAAATTCCCATATGTCCTTTAAAATTTTTGAGAACTTTGAGAGGGTTTATAATTTCAAGGACACTTTGGATTTCAATTCCTAATCCCTTGAAACTATACCAGACTACCATGTTCTACATCCAGTGTACTATCTGTTCAAATCACATCATTTAATCTAGTCTTATGTGAGCAAAGAACTATGAGGCATGGTAGAAATGTGAAGTTAAGAGATCTCTGACAATAGCATCTTGTAGGTAAAAAAGAGGTTATTTGGCTAAGAATGTCCATTTCCAGAAATGTAATATGAAAAACTCCAGGAGATGAATGTATATAATATGCATATGCATATTATATGCTATAAATATACTTTTATATTTTCTCTGATACCAAACTAATACATCTCCAAATTTCTTAACAATTGCTTGGTTAACGTTTGTTTGTGCAATTAGGTAATTACATCTGGATGCCACAATGTCTGAAACGACCCTTGATTCCCTTTCTTAGAGACACTCTACCATGGCTTTTGATGAATACTTTTGCCTAGAGAAAATTTTGCTTACATTTAGAATTGTCTACAATTGTTCTTATTGTTAAAATCACTATGGTGACTGACATGGAAAGAGAAATGAAGATGAAAACAAGCTATCTTTACATAAGATATTGTTTGGACAATAAGGAGTTAAGTACAAATGCACACATTCTTCCTGTGAGCAGACTCAGTTTCTTCACACACATGTTTTCCACACTTTGATGGTCTTCTCAGCTGTGATGTGAGATAGGGAGAATGACATCATTGTGCCATATTATTACTAAGGAAATTACTCACAAATGTCACATGCTGAACAAATCCCACATCTTACTGACAGACTCCACCAAGACTCCAATCTAGTACTTTTGAAAGCTGACTATGCCAATCTAACTCAGCTAGTTACTCTAGTATCTCCCCTTGAAATGAAATTTCTGCTAAAAATAGAGGTATTACTACTTGACTGTTTAATTAATAAGACATATCTAAATACAGAAAGCATAGACAAAAACATCAGTGTTACTATTTTTTACGACATTGCTCAGAGTTTTTATTGTATTAATATCTCTGGAACACAAAATATTTTCATTGGTAGCATTTAGAATATACTGAAGTCTTAGAATATACTGAAACTATTTTTAATTTTAATGATGACTATAGGTGATAAAAGAAATACATAATATGTTTCAAATTTTATAGAGTATATAATCTTTTCCAATTTTCTAATGTGGTAATACTGAATTTTTTCCTATTATATTTATAAATAAATCTACCTTAAAAGTAAATAAAGCACGATCTATCTGACAGTTAAAATCAAAGAAGATATCTGAAGTTTATTCTGGATACTAGACTGGAAAAGAATAGAAGCATTAGTACAATCTCCTAAAAAAGCTATGTTCTCACAGAGCACAAGAATTTTATACTTTTAATTGAATCATTATATATTTTTAAAATATTGGTCTATTTAGAACTTTTGATAAAATGACCAGTTCTAAAAACCTAAAAACAAAATTAAAGCTAAAATATAATATTGAAATTTCTATAGTCTTATATTTCTAGGTTGAAATGTTTATATAAAAATTTTTAAAGATTTTGTATCTTTTGGTAATTCCTCTTTTAAACTTACCCATGCCATCATTAATACTACACGTGACATTTTAAGTACTATAAAAATTGTATAAATAATAAGAGGAGCAAGAACTGAAATTAGTATTCTAGGCAACTTTGTTCTTCATCACTTTGTCCCCTAAAAAGATATCATTAGTTTTTCCCTCTAAATATTTCACTATTACTTTATAATTTCAAAAGGCCTAGTATTCTGCCATCTTATGAATGATTGTAGCTCATCTGTAAATCTGATATTTTGTGAATTAGGTACATTTGAGATATTTTTTTTCTCTAAGTTCCTATGATTTGATATTGACAATAATTATATATTTCATAAATAAGCATATTCTAATACAGAATTTTAGATGCATTTATTGGGGTTATATATATGCTTACACTTGGAAAATTTTCATTTTATCACTTCAAATTAATTTGTGGTTTTTAGTAATTGAAAATTAATGGGCCATTACATTTCTTCTGCTTGGAAATATATGAAAAAATAAAAGTATGTAATGCACACAAGAATATTAATATATTCATAATACATGAACAACATTGTGAAAATAAAACCATTTTTTAAATTTATTTTGTTTATTTAGAATAGGTATCAATCTTTGTTTTAATCATCTTTTATATCTCTATGACAAAAATGTCTAACAATAACTTAGAAGAGGAAAAGTTGATTGAGGACTTACAGAGATCTTTGCCCATAGATGGTCCATGGTCCACTCAATAGCTCTAGGCCTCTAATAGCTCTGGGTGAGGCATCACATCACTGGGGCATGGCCCAGAGGAGGAAAGCTGCTCAGTTTATGGTGGGGTCAGGAAGCAGAGAGTAAGGAAGAAAAGGGGCCCCAAGGAAGAACAACCCTTCCAGGGCACACCCCAGTGTCCTACCTCCCCTAACCATGGTCCATCTGCCTACAGTTACCAACCAGAAAGTCCATTCAAATTAGGATAGACTAATTAGGTTATAGTTCTCATAATCTAAGCATTTAACTTTTGAATATTCCTTAATTAACTGGATCTTTTGAGGGACATCTCATATCCAAACCACGACATGCCCTGAATGTGCTAGCCACTGTACTCAGAGTGCTATATTTGCCCCCAAGTAGCTCACAGACATGAACCAAGATAAGCTAATAAATCACTGATTACATCACACTCCAGTAATATTGAGAAAATAATTTCCAGAATGCTATAAGAATGCAAGTTAGGGACATCAAACAATTCTGTGGATGTGATTTCTGAATCATGAAGAATGATGTTAATAGAAAACTTCTGCCTTACACTGGTAGCATGATAAGAGATTTTTCCCTAGACACTCCTGGACTAAGTAGATGCTCTTCCAAATTCCATCCTTATTCCTCTGAACCACAGTCAATCTAACATGGTAGATGCATGGTAATGTTGTGAAAAAAAAAAAAAAAAGACAAAAAACGAAAACCTCCAATCTAGAGATCCTCTCCACAAAGGTAGTTGAGAAAACTCTTATGCGATCAACTCACCATTGAAACAGAAAATGGTGCATTGGCAATCCACTGCAAAGACAGTAAGAACTCCACCATTTTATACAACCCAGACAACACAACCCAAGTTCTGAAGATCCACAGTACTAGGCCTCAAATAAAAGGACTTACAAGGACCATTTGTAACATGTAACTCATTCCAACCTTATTTGGTAGTTGGAGTGGTCATTTGTTGTACGTACTGAACTTTATCCAGAAGAAAAGCAAACTTCTTAAAATTTTATGACAGTAATTTGGCCATCTGAATCAATGTTCCTTAGGGATGTTATGCTCCTTAGAAAATAGGGGCACCAGAAAATAGGGCACTCTCTTCCTTAATTATTGACATTTCAAAGAAATGCCTCCAAATGCCTTGAGAAAGCCATCCTGGGTCCTAAAGCTGATATAAAGTCTATCTAATTTTTTAATATGTTTTGAAGAGGCAAAAGTAAACTATGTGCGGTAGCACATACCTGTTATCCCAGCAGCTTGAGAGGCTGATGAAGGAGGATGGCAAGTTCAAAGGCCAGCCTCAGCAGCATGGGGAGGCCCTAAGCAATTTAGATAGACCCTATATCAAAATTTTAAAAATTAAAAACTGAAGGTCTGGGGAAGTGGTTCAATACATAAGTGTCCCTGGGTTCAAGCCCTTGTACCAAAAAAAAAAGTAGTTAAAATTACAAATTTTGGAAGATAAAATGTCTGAAAGAAAGGGGAAGAAATCTCTTATTTTCGACAAGAAAAATCTAGCTTCTTACTTTTAATTTGTCATTGTCCTTACTATTTATATTTACTATATTTTTTGCAGTTGTTTTTCTGCTTAAGCTTTGGGAGATTTAGTCTTTTTCTATCTCCATTCAGGTCAGAACAAGAGTAGGATCCAGGTTAGTGGTCTGCAAACTAAGGGCTAAAGGCCAAATATAGCCTACTGCTTATCTTATGTCTTATTACCTAAGAACATTTTTCACATCTTAAAATGTTTGAGAAAATGTCAAAAAGAAGACTATCTCATGAAACAAAAATTACAGGAAACAAATTCCTGTGCCTAAAAGGGTAGTTTAAATGTGGCCAAGCCTACTCCTTTATGTGGAATCCTCTATGGCAATTTTTGAGCTACATCAACAGAGTAGAAGACTTGCAACACAGACCACTATGACCCACAAGCCTAAAATATTTACTTGTCTGCCCTTTAAAGACAAAAAAAGTGTTGATGTCTGGTTTAGGTCTTTACTAATCTAAGTCCATGAATAAACAATGTTGTTATTACCTGGGAGCTTATTAGAAATGCTAAATCTGGTGGCCCATCCATTTTAAAAGAGAGATCCCTAAAATGAAAAGGTGAGTATGTGTCTTTATTTGTATTACAAGAAGCCAGTGATTGTGCCCTGAGTGTCACCTGCCCATTGGATTCTAAATCAGTGTAACAAAGATTATCCTGGAAGTATGAGAATAATATCAGAAATTCTATGAATTTCTACATTGGCATTTTTAATATGATTATTTTCCATAAAGATGTCAGAGAAATTTCAGGGGACAAATGCACAGCAGTTGTTTCTGACCAGTGCACATGGACTCCTCTGGAGGCCAGAATCAGATGGTTATATAGAACAACCCTCTGAGTTTCTTCAAGCTCTAGAGCTAGAATGTCTTTGTTCTTTGTGATATTGTGCATAATATTTGTTACCACTTGTGTAAGACCATTTTGTGCCCCAAATATTTTGCCAGACCTCCTTAAAAGACCACACAGAGACTTGTCATGTGATAAATCTGGCTCTGGAAAGATCTGTTGAATGACGACCTTTTGAATTTCTGACAAGTTGTCTGAACCTATAGGGTTTCCCATCCTGGGGGAAAAGGCCAGATGTAAGATAACCAAGGGTCTTTAAACGGAACTGGGGAAGGAGGTTTCAGTGCTTGGTGTCCCAAAATCAAGTGGAAAGGAGAAAACCGGAAACTTTAATTTGGAAGGTAGTATGCAGGTATTTGAAGGAAACTGTAGGAATTGAAATTTGGGGCAAAGAAAACAAAATTCATATTTTCAGGTGGGTACCTAAACCAGTAATCCCACAGAATGGAAATTAAATTTTCTTTGCATATCCATCAGATTTCTGAAATTTCCAAAGTAGTGCCAACATGTTGAAAGACAGAAAATGGCCAGAATTTAACAACCTGGAAGGGGTGTTTATAAAGAATATATACTGTCGGGGTACTGCAGACCCCCAGCCCTTCGGCGTGGCCAAGATGGCGCCTGGCAAGGTGCCAAGGAAGTGCTGAGAACAAAACCAGGTACCTCCAGCAGACTAATACTCTCTGCCAACAAGTGGCGTATTTTGAGGAAGTTAATGTGATTGGCCATGGGTCCTCGTGGACACTGCATGATTGCTATATCCACACTATTGTGCTCCATTACTGTCCATGCTTTCCCCTCGTGATCTATAAGCTGATTGGTTGTTGTATGTAATGTAAGGCGCTTGCAAGAGCGGCCCGCGGCTGCTGGCCAGCCAGAAGAAGCAGACTGCAGAAAATAAAGAACTTGCCCTGATCCGGTTTCGTGTTTCTCTGCGGGCAGGGGACGCGATAGATGGTGCCGAAACACCCGGACTGAGAAAAAATATAAGGGTAAGTTCACATAAGTTTTCAAATCAAGAAAAATTAGTTTGAGAGTTCAAAAGGTGAGACGTCTCGAGGTTCGCGGAGCAGCGACAATTCATTACAGGAGGTTCCCCAGCAGAGGGACAATTCATTACAGGAGGTTCCCCAGCAGAGGGACAATTCATTACAGGAGGTTCCCCAGCAGAGGGACAATTCATTACAGGAGGTTCCCCAGCAGAGGGACAATTCATTACAGGAGGTTCCCCAGCAGAGGGACAATTCATTACAGGAGGTTCCCCAGCAGAGGGACAATTCATTACAGGAGGTTCCCCAGCAGAGGGACAATTCATTACAGGAGGTTCCCCAGCAGAGGGACAATTCATTACAGGAGGTTCCCCAGCAGAGGGACAATTCATCACAGGAGGTTCCCCAGCGGAGGGACAATTCATCATAAGAGGTTCCCCAGAGGAGGGACGATTCATCATAAAAGGTTCCCCGTGGGAGGGACGATTCAAGTGGTACCAAACTGTGTGCGTGTGTGAGTGAGCGTGTGTGCGTGCGCGCGCCTGTCTTTTGTTTATGTGTTTAAACTAGTAAACTACCTCGTAGTCATGGGAACGGATCTGTCTAAGATTAGAATGCAGCGGCCTCTTAGAGAACTTTTAAAAAAAAATCACGGAACACCATTGAAGGCAAACACGGCCTTCAAGTTCCTAGATACTGTAGAGAAAGTCTCTCCGTGGTTTTTAGACGAGGGATTATTAAATCTTCCTCAGTGGGAACAGCTAGGAGAGGATTTGCGCGACGCGGAGAGACGCGAGCCTTTGCCAATGGGAACTCTGGCAATATGGTCACTTGTTAAATCTTGTTTGATGCAGCAAGGTAAATCAAAAAACCCTTTTAGGGATTTAAAGGGGCCTTTAGAAGAAGGAAGTCAGATCTTAGAAGAAATTAAAGAGGAACGATCATGTTCTCAGTCTTCAAAAAGAGTGGGAACATAATATAGTAGCCATAGTCCCCACAAGTATTGGGAGATAATTGTTTCATGATTTTCTGCATTCAAACCTAATCTGATTTCTCAACCAGGTAAAAAAAGGGTTAAAAAGTCCTGGGTGATCCTCCCTCCCCCCTGCCTGGCCTTGTCAAAGCCTACAATGGATTATAAATTACAGCAGTCTCAGCGGGAAGGAGGAGGGGTAACCTAAAGAAAAGAAAAAAAAAAAAAAAAAAAAAAAAAAAAAAAAAAAAAAGGGGTGTCCGTTTTAAACTTAACTAACTTATTTTCTAGGATTCTTTGTTTGTTTTGTTTTTCTTTAATGC
The DNA here is from genome assembly GCF_902686445.1 of Sciurus carolinensis. Lineage (NCBI taxonomy): Eukaryota > Metazoa > Chordata > Mammalia > Rodentia > Sciuridae > Sciurus > Sciurus carolinensis. The sequence continues at coordinate 64,083,544 of NC_062217.1, read as the reverse complement.
TGTATTTTTGAGCTCATAATTTTGATCCTACATACCTAGGTTAATGATTTTTTTCTTTTTGATCAGTTCTATTTTTTATTCAACTGAAGTTTTTAAACATCTGTTTCATTGCAATGAACATTTACCTATAAAGTTACAAGGCCTTTAATTTTATGTTATCTGTATGTCGTGCTGTCTAATGTCATGTTTTGTCAAAACTGAGTGCTCTTAAAATTAAAATTTAAAAATGGATCCAAATACTTTTATTCACGTGATTTAAAAAGGTTCAATTTAAATTGGGTAAACTAATAAAAGTAAAATATCTTTGAAAATAACTTACAAGTCTCCAGGTGGTCAAACTAATGAAATGTTATTGTTAAACAATGTCTAATATCAATTGCTTCTAGGACTTTTCTTCAGCAGGAAAGAGGCAACGGATCCTGTTCAGGACACTTGTCTGATATCTTGGTTTTTATAAAATAAATAAATTGGAGTTAACATGTATGGGATTACTCAAATGTGTTTGTAGAGACGTCTGGTTAATTTACAAAGTTAAAATGCTAATTGTTAAATAACATCAAGTACTTTTAACTTCTTAAATTACATGGGGTATCATACTTAAACATTCTTGGTGTTTTCATAGGTTGGTAAATAAAAAGAAAAAGGAAATGTTTCTGAGTAAGAAAGTCTGTGTGTAAGTAAAGGGCCAGTTTCAACAAGTCTGTGTATAACTAAGTTGGTTGTATGTATGTAAAACAGCTAAAGCTATTTAAGGTTTTTCCTAAGGTGAAATACTAATGTTCTAATATAAGCCAAAGTTTAATCTATATGGTAAAATGACATGGTAAAATGGCAAGGATTTCTTAGAAACACTAATTTACTCTTAACTTTGTGTCTCTTAAGTTTTATTCATTAGAACAATTAGTCTTAAAAATTGGGGTGTATACAATTATGGTTAAACAACTGTTAAAGTATTGTACTGTGTTACAGAGTCTAAATTTTTCTTTAAAAACTAAATTTGGTAAGAAAAAAAGGTGTCAAGGTAATTGTGAAATGGTTTCTAGTTGTATATTAAATGTGTTCATATTTTTCAGGTATACAAGTTTTAAAGCAGGAAATTTATCAAGGTGCTATTCTCCAGATAAACTTGTCTGTAATGGTAATTTTAAGCTTATAAAGAGTAAATTTCATTGGGGATTAATTTCTATCATTTAGTATTCTATTAGAGGACCTGTTATCAATAGGATATATGTAAAATTGGTTATACTTTACATTGAGATAAAAAATTTCAAATGTAAATGTATTTCTAAACATTAGAGCCTGACTTGTTTAAAGGTTAATTTTGTGAAACATGAAAATATTTTGCCACTTTGACACACAAAAGGAAAGTTAAAAGCTCTCTCAGCCTTTCTTTGATTCATGTTTTAGATACAATGTTAAATTGTGTTAATTATAAAGTTTGTATAGACTCAGGAAACAGTATATGTAAACTACTTAATGATATTTAAGGAAAAAGCAAAGATCAACATCAGAATTAGAACACTTAAGATCTATAAAGAGTCACGCCTTACCTGAGATAAGGCTCTGCCTCCCACCTTACTACATGTTAGAGTGACTCCAAAATAAGTCAGACTTCAGCTTATTTAAAGTTATAATCAAAAGATTGGTTCTTGTTGTAAAATTACTATGATCTCAAATAGGAAATATAATGTGGTTCTCAGTCAAAATTCAAGATAGCTATTATACAAGCAGAATATATTTTTACTCTTGCTAATTTCATTTTGTAAAACTGTTACCTGTTAATGTTTTACAAAAGTAGCTGCTTCAAAAACACGCAACCTAGGTAACTTATGATAATAAGCCATCACCTATAGAACAGATAGTGGTAACTTCCAGAACTAATACAGACTCCAGTTAGATAAAAGGGTAAATAACTGTAAAGTTATGAACATTAAAGTTAAAGCCCAGTACTCTCACTCTATGACTGGTAAAACTGGCTTGCTGGATGATTAAGATCAAACTTAGAGATTGGAATTAAATACAGAAGGCAAGATAGGCCAGTATTTGGATCTTTTGCCCTCAGTCAGCCTGAACCCAGGGAATAAGAGGACTTCTCTAAGGAGTGCTGCAACTCTGGGTCACACAACCTCCTGATCAAGGAGATTGTTGAGACTAGAGGATCCTGGACACCCAGCAAAACAGTAAAAACCAAAATATAGCCATTCTTGGGCATTTAAGAGAAATAATAATTAAATGTAACTTAAGATGTACACTTATGTTAGTCCACTAGAATAAAGACTGGAAGCTACAAATGAAAAAAAGATTCTTCAACAAATGTGCCTGATAACAATCAAGAGAAACTGCCAGAGTCAGAAGTTTTTAGTCAGTTTAAGGCCTACAGATCTTCCTAAGCTACACAGGTAGACTTAATCTATGTTTGCTCGTATGATTACCTAGCCCTAAGTAACAGAAATATAGAGCTCTCTACTAAACACAGGTTATACCAATAAAGGGATATTTTACACAATCAGATGACTTAAGTAGCTTAACTATATTTTTTGGGATATCTATGACATTAAGAGTTAAATGTTGTGTTTACATTCCTGATAACCTGGACTATGTTAAAGTTCCCAAATAAAGGCCTTGTCCTTTCCAGCCTTTGCTAGGTCTAGTTATGGGAACAATTTCTCAGTTCTTCCACCTCCTGGTGAAAGATTGACTTCTGTCATTTTCATGATACTCAGTGGCATGTTCCAGATACTGCAACATTTACTTTGTACTAATTTCATTTCAGTACTCATGTCTTTTTGTTCTTCTATCATAGAAACACCCACCCCCAGATGACTTTATAACCTGCTCCTCCCCAACCAGACTTCTACCTCGGACCCCTCGATTGACCCGATTTTTAAAAAGAGGAACTCCAAGCTGCTTGCCCCTCACTGCCCCCTTTCAGCTTCGAAGCAGCCAGAACGACCAACGCCCCCTTTTCCTTGAAGCAGTTGGGAGTTCCTCTAGCTAAAGCGGAGAATGAAGCCAGAATTAAGGACAGGTAGTTAGTGTAGAAATAGGGAATCGGGTCAATTCGAGGAAATGAAGCCATGAAGCCATCTGCCTTTACAAATGTCAAGGATCTCCGGAGCCCATTGATTACCAAATTTACCTGCCTATAGGGGATGTAGGGTGCGCTCACTTCTCGGGACTTTCGAAATATCAGCTTTCTCCCTGCCGGGAGAAGTCTGTATTATTCCCTTTAAACAATCCAAACTATGGTCCTTACTCAACAGTACCAAATGATTAAGCAAACTGATAACCGAGGCAGGATAGACAAATGGGTATAAGATTCTATCCATGATAAACAAAAAGGGGGAATAGAGGAGACCTTCAGATCCCCTAAAGATAAACTTTCTCTTTGTCTCTTTGTTTGGGTTTTTTTTTTTAACTCTGGGTAATAAGGGTAACCCGGTGCTTTACTGGAGCTGCGGCTCAGTTTGTGTGTTTCCACGGAATAAACTAACTTACAACCTCTTTTTAGTCTCTTAGGAGGAACAGTTCAACTATGTAACAAAACAACTGCTTCTCTCAATTGTACTTCAGATTTGTGCTATCTCTCAATGTTAAAATGCTTCTAGGTTCCTGCTGGCAGACTTAATGTGTGTTCCTACCTTCCTACCAGTCCCAGTTTCTGTTACAGATGATGAATTGCCAGTATTGCTTTCCAGAAATAAGAGGGACTTTGGAATCACCGTAGCAGTCATTACCACCATAGTTGCATCAGCAGCAGCAGTCGCCACAGCAGCTGTAGCCTTGACGACATCAGTACAGTCAGCAACTAAGCTTAATGAAGTGGTCCAGCAGACAGCTACTGCTCTGTCTACTCAACAAACAGTGGATCAACACCTAAAAGCAGGACTACTTTTGGTGAACCAGCGTGTGGACTTACTTCAAGAACAAATGGACCTTATACAAGAACTGTTAAGCGTGGGGTGTATTTATCATCTGCCGGGACTGTGCATTACACCTGTAGCTTATCATAATCTTAGTTATGCAGCAAATTTGTCTAAAATCATATCTACTCAGCTACGTGCCAATTGGTCTTATAAATTTGATAATCTTACTGCCATTCTTAGATCACAAATTGTTAGCCTTAATTCTACTAGAGTTAATGTAGCCCCTATATCTGAAATGCAAAATTGGTTATCTTCTTCCTTCAGTTTTGTAAAGCAATGGGCAGGAATGGGAGCATTGTGTGTGCTAATGATTATTGCAATTATCTTCCTCACACGCTTTATCATGCGTATACACCAAGTTCATGCCAGAGATCGCATCATTTTCCATCAAGCCATGATGGCCTTAGAGGCTGGCAGCTCTCCTCAAGTCTGGCTGAGCATGCTGGATCGGTAGTCAACGACGGGTAAGGAAGGAGGTAACCGCGTACCGACCTAAGACAGGAGCTGTAGCATGCTCTGCAGTTATCCGATGACGGGTAAGGACGATGGTTGACCACTCCGCCTAAGACAGGCACGATCCCAAGCCAGCATTCTTTTAATAAATAAAAAAGGGGGAGCTGTCGGGGTACTGCAGACCCCCAGCCCTTCGGCGTGGCCAAGATGGCGCCTGGCAAGGTGCCAAGGAAGTGCTGAGAACAAAACCAGGTACCTCCAGCAGACTAATACTCTCTGCCAACAAGTGGCGTATTTTGAGGAAGTTAATGTGATTGGCCATGGGTCCTCGTGGACACTGCATGATTGCTATATCCACACTATTGTGCTCCATTACTGTCCATGCTTTCCCCTCGTGATCTATAAGCTGATTGGTTGTTGTATGTAATGTAAGGCGCTTGCAAGAGCGGCCCGCGGCTGCTGGCCAGCCAGAAGAAGCAGACTGCAGAAAATAAAGAACTTGCCCTGATCCGGTTTCGTGTTTCTCTGCGGGCAGGGGACGCGATAATATACTTTCCTACTGATACAAAATTGTGCTCGATAGTCTTCCTCCTTCTGATAAAAAATAATTATAAAAGTATAATTGATTGAAAAATAAAGCTAGACTCAGACTCAGCTGAATTATTTTTAAGGATACAGCAATGTGATAATTTACCCTCTAGGTCTTCTTCAAATTTGCTGAAGTGTTCATAGAAATCTCAGAACAGAACTTTAAAATCCTCTGTGGTCTAGGAATCCAAACAAAGAACTTAGCGTCAGTTTTACCATGTAGTTCCTACTAATTTGGGTGATACCTTTCTTCCCGGGGTCTTCAAATCTTTATATTCCTATACCTACCAAAAAGTAAACTTCCTTACTCAGTTCCCAAAGTGAGGACACACCAGAGCCAGCTCAGTTTTCCCAAGCAAGCATTTTGAGCATTGTCTCCATAAAGTCAATTTTAGTCATTAAAGAAGTATTTGGTCACATCTACTTAAATGGGTATTATTTTCAAATATGATATTCCAACAAGGTTTTAGCTACATATCAGTGTTTCTAATCATGCCTTGGTTAAAAAAAAAAAAAGAAAAAAAAAAAAAAGAGGTCAGATTCTCACTATTTCTTTGGAACTAAAGATCACACCATATGAGAATGATAGAAAATTATTTATTCAGATATTTCTATCAGCCACTCTAACTTGAATTTGTCAGAGTCACTATATAGACAACAGAGTTTGAGAATCCTTATAGTGAACACAATAAGAAGGAGGCAGAGGAGGAGGAGAAGTAGTGGGGAGAGAGGAACAAGAAAGAGGGGGAAGGGTGGAGAGGGATAGAAAAAGAGGGGGAAGAAAGGAACAAGTAAAGAATAGTTTCAGGTATCCCCTGATGAGGTTACATGTTTGGGAAGCTAGCAGCAAGCTAACAAGAAGTGAGGTATCATATGTAATGGTTCTGGGAGTATATTTGGCTTTCTCTGGCATTAAGATTAAAGGGGATTTAAAAAATAGTATGGTAAGACCAGTTATCTTATACTGTGTATCTTAATATTTTCAATATTCCTTATATACTTAGCTTGCTTCTCCTAGAGTTTTATAGTTAAATCCATAAATCAAAAACAAGTAAACATTTTAAATTGAAATCCTGGTAATGTGAAAGAAATGTGAATGTTGTCATATTCACAATGGATTCACATATCTCAACAGAAATAAAAATAAGTGAATGAAGTCAGGAAGATTATGAAGAAAGCATTCTTAATGCATAGTTTCCAGATAGTAACTATATCAAATGACTTATAGATCCACAAGCTTACACGGAGGCTACAACAACCTTATACATAAAGTACTCCTACAAGGACATGTGCCCAGTTACTATCTGTTCAAACTTGGATTGACTCCATTCTTTTAATCACTGTAGTCAGAGAATATTGTTTCAAAATATCTGATGAAATCCTCCTCACTTTTGGCTTTAAAAGCTTTCCCTTGCCCCAATCCTTTTGATAGGCTTATAGATTACTCTGGAATATACATTCCCTTTGCTAGGTTCTGCAATTCCCAAATAGATATCATTACTTTTTGGAGAATCTCTCTCTCTGATTGTTTTATTTAGCTGACATGCAGTACCAAATGTCAACTTGATGATATACAATACTTGGATTTGTGAGTGTGCATGTGTTTGGTTTGGTTTTAGCATTTTAGTAAATAACGATAGCCCTTGGAAATTTGAATTAGGAGTTAGCTAATCTGCTAATATTTTGCTGTGATGTCTTTATAAACACGAGTCTCAAAATGGATTCTGCCACACATTAAAAACTTTAAAGGCAAACATTTACACTGAAAATTTCATAAGCAAACATTTATACATGTAGGCTCAAAATAATATATTCAACATTTGATGTAGGCTTAGTTAAGTCTAGTTATTTGTCTTTTCAATGGGTTTGGCAATGCTCATGAATGAAAGGTTAACGAGAGTAGATAAGACATGCCATCAGAGGACGGAAAGCAGCCATGCACAGTCGATGTCAGAAAACCAGAACTATTTCCCTACTGATAGATGGACAGAGGATAACTGAAGGATCAGATCTGAGGTGCTGGTTCCTGATGTGGTATACTCCTGTGAGTCTTTTTGTAAAGGTGAGCATTATCTCTAAAATATTTGAACCAATCCATAAAATGTAAACACATTGAATTTCTCCATTGAATGCTCATTTTTAATACTTCCCATTAAACATTGCTAATTACCATGCAAATTAAATGTATTCCCTTGAAATCTTTCTTTCTTTATCCAAATCATTTTTCTTACAATACTGAAAAGAGAGGAAGAAAAAGTGAAGATGATTATCCTATTTACTAAGCCATTAAGCATGATCTTATATTTTAAATTTTAACAAATCTATATAGAAACAGCCATAATATTTACAGTCTAAATATAGTAAGATTTTCCTCATTTTCTCTTTTTGAATCGTAGATTTCAAAATTATTTTCTCATTTCCAATTGATCATACTGTTTCTTACAGGTAATCTTCAAAAGGAGTAACAAGCTTGATATTCCTATTATAAATTGTGATGCTGCTGTTCAGAAGAGATTCATTAATATTTATCTTTTAAAAATATAATTCAGTAGTATAATATTTCTTAGGAGGAAACTCTGATAATTATTTTTGGAATTCTAAAGTTCTTTTTTTAAAAAAGTGTAGTAATTGCCTGAGAGACTATGATTTAATGCCTGCCAGCATCATAGTTGTATTTCAGTTTAAAATAATAAATATCTTACCTCTTCCAATGTTCCACATACACTAACACTAGGAAAATATAGTTTTCATTATGATTAATTTTGTCATTGAATTTATTTATTATTGTTATTATTTTATATTTTTAAAATTCATATTTTTTTATATTCTAGCATAAACTTATTTGTTCATAAAAGCCTAATAAAAGGGGTAAAAATGCCGACCTGTGAAATGGAGCTGTTACCACCTAATATGATTTCATATAGTACCTGGAACAAGTAAATTCACAAAGATTAGTGATTCATGAATGATTAGTTTTTCAAGGATGAGACACATTGAGTAATTACAATTTATAATTTTAATTAAATGCTATTTACTCCTTATAAAAACATGTTATATATGTTTCAATATGTATTTTTATAGCAAAAAAACACCATTGTTTTATTTGTTTTGAGAACTATAATTTACTTATAGCCTTCAAAATCTTAGCCTAATGTTATTTACCCTCAAGAATTATATTCTTTCTATATCTGATTGAAGAAGACATTCAATTCTGCCTAATAACAGAGCCGTGGTTTATCGTTAAGTGGCAGGAGGTAATAAAAAGCTGTTTCTCTGTATATTTTTTCTGCATTGTTCATGGTTGGCAGTAAAAAGAGAAGCTGAAGTACTCATTAAGTTGTATATTTGATAGACTTTATATAGTAATCTCCAACAGCAAATAAGAAAGAAACAATTGGGCAATAAATAAGGCCACAAAATTGAAATGAATTGCACATTGCCTGGAGAATCATGAAGACCAGGAATAAGGAAATTCTGTTTGTGAAAAGGCATTGGTTCCTTCTCTTCTGTTTTATGAAATGTATTTGGGATAAAGTTAAAAAATGTACAAAAATGGTGATTATTATCTGTAAGTTTTATTTTACCTTTTTAAAGATGTGATGTAATCTTTTAACAATTCAACTACTGAGTAACTGAAACTTTTCCTAATTGACATTCTACTATTACCATACATGTAGAGAAGTTATAGGAAGAAAAAATGTTATTCCTTATTCTTCCTCTCTCTCTCTCTCTCTCTCTCTCTCTCTCTCTCTCTCTCTCTCTCTCTCTCTCTCTCCTCCCATTCCCCTTCCCTCCTGGGTTAGTCTTGAACAGTCATTAAAATTGACATGTTCTGTGGTTGATACTTGTCCAAGGTTGGGCTATCCTTATATGCTAATATCATCAACTGGAAAATTTCAAGACCAAGATTTCAGCACGAGAGGATCTATCATTTCTTCTATTAAAGTCTCAAGACTCACATAAATTCTTGGGAGTCTTCTCATATCTCAGTTCTGAACTATGCTTGGAGAAAGACATGTAATTGGAACAGTAGTTAAATGGGTTCTCTGATTGTCTTCTAGAGTCAATAGAAGCTGAGGGCAAACACAGAATGGTGTTCTAATTATCTAACAATTTTACATTTTCCAGATTAAAGCCTAAACTACTTAAGCATTTACTTATAACTCAATGTAATTATAGTAATTAACAAAAACACACACAGAGAAAATATGTGTTACCTAAATAGTCTCAGATTATCTGTAATGATGATCCCTTAAAAAATGTCAAATTATGATCAATTAGTACTTTGGAAAAATACAATAAATTTATCATGCCAGAAACAACTACTCAAAAAAAAAAAAATCACTTATTTTTAAACCAGGCCTAGTGGTGCATGCCTGTAATCCCCAAAAATTGAGAGACTGAGACAGAAAGATCACAAGTTGGAAGCTAGCCTCAGCAATTTAGTGAGGCTGTAAGCAACTTAGCTTTTTTAAAAAAAAAGGACTAGGGATTTAGCTCAGTGGTAAAGGACCCCAGGTTCAATCCTCAGTACCAAAAATTAATTAATTTTAAAAATTGCCTGTTTCTGTACTTACCTTATCAAAGACAAATAAAAATTCACATCTCACCAGACTGAGTAGCCCTCTACTGAATGTCTTTATTTCCGTGGAAATGTCACTATTTCTATTAGGATTACATTTTGCTGGAAGGATCAAAATAAAAGTGTCATAAATAAAAAATGATAAGCGTACCTTCCTGTCTCACAAAGGTCTGAAGCTTTGCATGCCAGGCTAGCAAGGCAACTCGGCTTCAAGGTGGCCGCAGACATCCAGGCCCTTTTTATTCCACTGCTGAAACACTTGGCCTCCACCAGCTCTCCCAATGAGGCAAATGGGGACTTTAGTACTCGTCATCACATCTGTACAAAGACAGCAGAAATGAGGAAAGGACAAATTAAAAAGAGGAAACTCCCTACACCAGCTGTCTTTTGAAGACATTTGAAGTAGCTTATACATGACACTTCTTTTTTCATCCCACAAACAAAAACTTAGCTGCATGGCCATACCTTACTTAAGTTTGTGAAGTGTGATCTTTTCTTGGGGAGATCACATAAAGAGATGAGAAAAGGAAACTTCCAGCCACACTCGCTACATCACAGAATAGATAAAATTTAGTTTTCACAAGGGTGACCAGCAATTAGTCATTTGATTGATTATTCTGAACATCTACCTAAAATTTGTATTTTAAAATTTTGAAATAGTAGAGAAGTAAAATTTTGCCCCCAAATTGGAAATATTGAGCTCAGTATTCTTACTGCTCATATTCTGTCCATTCCCAGAAATAAAATGTAGATTTAGTTTTGGTATACTTCAGTGCCTCTGTCTATTAGACATGAGTGATGAAATTCATTTCTTTGCCTCAATGACTTTGATAGCACTGGACAATCATTTCCCCAATGCATCATTTACTGAAGAGACAAAAGTGGAATATTTTAGTATTCAGTTTAGCTTTGACAAAAGTATATGACTTCTGGGATAGATTAAATACTGCCATGGCAAATTTCATGGTCACTTTTGTCATTGCAAATTGAATTTTTATAACATATGCCCTTTGAGGAACTAATTCAAAAGTATAGTACTTAAACTTACCTAGAGGATTTTTTCCTAATAAAATTTGTGAATTTGCTTTGCCTAAAGTCATCATCAGTGAACTTTACTAATCCAAATGGGATACTGAGAAGAACAGAAAACTCATATTTATTTTAGAATATGTGAAGATTAAAATTACTGATAAAAAGGAAATATTTAATTCTTTCGAGCTTTTGTTACGAAGGTCACTCAATCATTTTTGCTTCCTTCCCAATACTTCTCTTTCTTCTTCAGTGTCCATATTAAGAGAGGGTGTGGGAAAATAAGGAAAGATAAAAAGAAAAAATAAAAAGGAAAAAATGATGATCTTCCATAGAATATATTTAAAGGCACTATTTTGATTAAATATATTAGGACTGATCATGTAGTGGTATAAACACTCATGTGTTAAATTAAATGAGTCACTATAACACTTCTATTTTTCTTTAAATATGCATTTTCCCATCTTGTGGTCTTGGAAGCTGAGTTCCATTTGGGGTTCAAAATGAAGTTATTCAGTATTCTAGGTAGATGATGATTATATCTTGGATAAGATTTATGAGAGCAATATTGAACAAATGTCAAACAAATTGGGATCAGTTCTTTGAATATACATCAAAGAGCTTGATGCTGGATTGACTGTGGAGGCAGAGTTGAAAACATTCTTGGATTTCTGTGTTTATTAAACTGAATGCATATTTCTGTCACCCATTGAGACGGGGAACTGAACAGGATCGTATTTTGAAATGAATGTTGCACACATTTTCAGAGTAGATGTTGCACACAGCAATAATATAGCACAAAATTCCAAAATAATATATTCTTAGACTAGAAAAAGCATCATAAATGATATTTAATCCATGATCTCAGCTAATGATAGCTATGCTATTTCTGCTTGGATAATTGAAATAATATCTTAGTTTTACAAATACAGAACAATACTTTTGAAAATGGAATAACTTTTGATATTCTGCTTGAATAGGACAACATCTGTCTCAATTTTGGAATGAGAATTCTATAAAAGTCACATTACTTTTAGAAGTAGATCATGAGATTTCTTAATAAACTATATACTAAATAGTTTAAATAGTATTAAGTAGTCTAAATAGTATTAAACTATGAAGGCAGATATTTATCCCACATTTTCATTTCATGTTACAAACACACATTTTTACATACTGTGTAACAAAAAAAAATTGGCCTTTTCCTTCAATGGAAAAGAAATTTCCTAAGTGATATGAACATCTTTCTCATTGACAGCGGGCTTCTCAGTGCATTTCACTAATGGATTGACTCATGATGAACTCTATATAGTCAATGCTAATAAGATGAGTTAGAGTGGGTTCTGACCATGCCAGAAAGACTAGCCATGAAACTGAAGAATCAGTTTAATATTTTAGGAGGAGAGAGAGCTGGAGATTGACTTTGATGATTATTTGGTCAATGACTCAAAAAACATGTCCACATAATGAAACTCTGATAAAACACTGGAAATTGATGCTTCAGGAGCTTCCCTAGTTGGCAATACTTCATGTTTTCCCTTAGTGGTGTGAAGATGATAATGGTCTTATAAATGATGGAAGTTTTGCATTTGGCTCTCTCCCAGACATTTCCTGGTGGAGTTTCACTGTTGTTTGGTTCTCTTTTGCATCATTTTGCTTAAAAAAAAAAAAAAAAACAAAAACAAAAAACAAAACAAAACAAAAAAAAAAACCCTGAAATCTTAAGTAAGGTACTTTCCTGAGCCTCAAGACTCGAGTCACTCTAGCAAAGTACAGTTGTATACCACTTAGCCACAAATGAGTTCTGAGATATTTATCATTAGGTGATTTTGTCATTGTGTAAACATCAGAGAGTGATGGTACACACACCTAGGTGGTTTATCCTACTATACACCCAGGCTGTGTGTTATATGTATGTCAGAAAAAGGGGAAGGTATATCTAGGATTATTATTTTAAAATATAAACAAGTTTTCAGGAAGAGGAGGGGAATTTTTACCATCCTGGAATGTGTCCAGGTAGTGGTATCTTCTCCATATTGTAACTTGTAATCTTTTTCTAAGAAAGCCTAGAATGTGAATAAAAACAGAAATTCAAGTGAATTACCTTTCAACATTGCAATTATATTAGAATAAGTTAATTCACCACTTAAAAATATTTATAGTAGTGAATTTAAGTCATTTTTTTACTTAATTTTTTGAAATTTCTCAACTTTGTAGATTATTTACTTCATTGTTTCTTTCATTCACTTAAAATATTATTAAGCTGTTATGATAAAATCAACAGGGTCAAAGCAGGCCACTTCCCTAATGGAAAGCAAGATCTAGTTGTGAAACAATGTGTAATCACACAAAAAGAAAACTATAACTGCGTAGAGGACTACCAACAGAATTTGACAGTTACAGAAATCAGAGAAAGATTCTCCAAGGTGCTGATGCTACCAAGTGAAGAATGAACAAGATTTACCTAGAACAGGGAAGGGAAGACCCTCCAAGAAAGGAGAGTGGCCCTTGCATTCTTCCACAGTCCATAGTGATTACGGCTAAAAGCAGATTCAAGTGAAGTCAATGGTTGAAGGAAAGAGGGGAAAATCTAAAATCATGTATCAGAGAATCATCTTAATAGCATTACTAAATAAATTTGCTACTATAGTATAAGGCAGAAATGGAGGCATAGTAATTGGTTAGGGTGTATATTTTATTAAGCATTATATGATAGAAAATATTGATATAACTCCCTTTCTCCTTGTTTTCTATAAATTGTAAGTTACAAAACTAATGATTCAGAGAAACAATGCAGGATACAATTTAAGGATAAAAACAAATAAATTAGTTGAATTTATTAACTTGTATTAATTTTGTTACCAATATGTAACTTAAAAATCCATTTTATTATAAGATATATACCATAAACCACAGAAGTTCTGTCATAAAACTCTAAGCGTTAAACTTAATAAGCAAAAACACCCACATGTTAAAATAGCATTATTGGTTTATTTGCCTTGTAAGAGTTTAACATTCCCTTTTCTGCATGCAAAATAAATCTTGAGGTGAAAATATTTTAATCAAGTAACAAATAATGAAGACAGTACACAGCTAAATATGCTTATACTCAGGACTTAGTTCTTGAAACTATCCTATCTACAAAGCAGCTATTGTGGTTCCAATGTTCACTGTCTTCAATTCATGTGTGAAAATCCTACCAATGTGCTGGCATTTGTGGGTGGGGCCTTTGGTAGGATGATTTGTTTTGGTCTGAATTGTTGACATAAAACACTAGCCTCTAGTTGTGTTTATTATTTCTTTGCCACTTAAATAGGATGCCAAAGGAAGGGAAAGCAAAAAAACACATAGGAAAAGGAAGCATTACTTACTTTATCAACATAAAATCTTTTCATCAGAGTAAAGCTGGCAAAGTAGTTGTAAATTATTAAGTCTTCTCAGAATAAAAATATCACTGAAAAGCAATATGATCTTAATTTTTTAAGTGAATTGCATTTTCTGAGTTCTCAATGGTTTTTTCTTTGTAGAATCATTGAACCTCCCTTTTCCCTAGGTGGAAACAGTTAAATTAGAGACTGTGCCCCTCTTTTGCAGTCCATTATAAAGTCTAACGAAGTAACTAGTCAATGTCAATTTGTGTATAACACTTGCAGTAAGGTCCCCAGAAATAAGAAAAATGAACAGCATGGGAACTAGAGACAAAACTGCTCTTTAAATGCTACTTTAGAAGGAAAGTGTTATGTGCTTGTTCTAAGGGCAGTAAGCAGAGGAGAAGCCTTCTGAAACTGAGTATTTTATGAAAAACAACGGACCTCTTTGTGGAAAAAGAAATAGATAAAGGAAAAAATAATCAGGCAATTAATTCTCAATAATTTAGTTAGAATCAGAAGTATGAAAGTCAGAATAGCTTATTCATTTTGAGAATGAATGATAGGAAAGCAGTCAAAAAGAAGCAACTTATATCATCCATGTAAAATACTGAGCTTTCAGAGTCAGAAAAGGATGTGATTAAACATAACTTCATTAAAACTGAAATTTGGCATTTTGAACAATGTACACAAAATTAAAACTCTAAAAATTTTACTCAATTTGAAAACCTTATGTAATTTGAGTTGTATAAACAATGAGTTGAAATAAATAAGTGCATTAGAAAATACCTTCTTGTTTGTATTATCTAATATATATACTCACATATATTTATATGTAATTTGAAATATTAGAAACTATCATACAAATACTTTGGAGTGTGATGGGCTGACAGATCTGACTCCATGAGAATGTTATAGGGCAGACTCTAAGGGAAATGACTAAACAGACTCCATTTTGTTCTGAGACTCCATTTTATGTAGAAAATAAGCTTCTCCCGTGGGAACACCCCACCTCTATACCTATCATCAGTTACTTAGTGTGACATGTTTAACAATACAGAATGACAATTCCTATGTAAAGAAAAAATGCTCTCTTTTGATTCCTATTGCTCTTAAACAATGTACCATGTGAACAGTGATTATGTGGATGTTAGTAACCATTCTTTAGATTGCACCTAGGTGAGGGTCATTTTGACCCACTTCCCCCTCTGTTGATGATCTCATGATGTTAATTTGTAATTTTGAATCATACCAACAGACACTTATGATTGATGTGATTTTTGGTATAAGAACCCCTACAACCCTATGGTTGGGGCTGTTCTCCCAATAGGCATTTTTTGGGGCATTGTGTGAGACAGTCAACTGGCTTAATAAAGACTCCCAAATTTGGACTTCTCAGTGGTGACTGGTCTGTTCTTAAGTTGCACCCCATAACAGGAGCTTGATTTGCTAGTGCAAATTAAAGATATAATTTATATACCTCTGATTCAATTATTCCTCTTAAAATAAAAATATGATTGTAAATACAAAGATGTTAAGGCAATTCCTTAATATTAACTAATATTGAAAATAAGAGATAATCCATTAATAGATTAAATAATTTAGTATATTTACATTATTCACACACTCACTAAAAACAATAGAATATTCTTTTTTATCCAGAGGAATACCTATAATATTGTGTTGTGCATCAACAGCAAGTTGCAACAGCAGATATAAAATATTTCTTTAAAGAAAAAAGCATCACTTCTATGTGGTACTCAGAAGCATCACTTCTATGTGGTACTCAGAAGAGTGGCAAACTCACATTAATGTGGTGATATTCACAGAAGCCACACTGGTGTCTCCCAAAATGTGACAAGCCCTGGTAATGAGGCTGTGTGCAATGACTTACCATGTAGCAGCATCTTGAAGTAATCATGAAAAATCTGATGAGGAAATAGTGCCGAACGCATGACATATAACACATGCATTTTACATGAATGTCAAATATGCCTTAAATTTTATATTTAAAATGAAACAAGAATCATTAAGTTGAGTCTTCATATTTTGATTACCTGAAATTTAACCACCAATAACGTACTGGTTAATGCTTACGAATGTTTACAGCAGTTTAAGTTAAACTACTTTAACTACTGTTCACTTTTTTGTAAGGTAAACTATTTAAGTTTAGTAAACTGCCATCTGTTGAGGCCTATAATGTACCAGCACTTATCATATCATCTCATTTATCTCTTAGAACTACGCAGTATATTAGCTATTATCTTAATCTTGCAGAAGAAACAGAAACTTCAAATTTAAATAGCAGATGAAGTTCACACAGTAGCCCACATACTTGAAAACTGGTCTATCAGAGGTCGAAGGCATCACTGTCTGTACTGTTCTCCACTTTTTCCTTAGCAGCTGGTCATGCTTAAGACAGTGACCCACATAGTCCTAAACACAGAACAGTGCCAGTACGTGGCACATGTGGATAAAATTTTATCAATATGAATATAACTTGAATACTCTTACTTTCATTTGTAAATGCAAAATTTTAAAGTAAGATTGAACACAAAAGTGATTATCTCAACTCTGATGATTACCTAGCAACAAGCAGAGGCTGAATTTTCCCCCCTTACCAATAAAGAACATTTTAAAATGTGGTTTTTCTCTTGAGATATCTATCTAAAATAGTTTACCCATTTCTATCCTGTAAGTCTATTTGAATACATAAATTGACTCCCTATTAAGCAAATATAATTTTAAACTTAAATAATTTAACCTACTAGGATAAAAAAGTACTTAAATCAGCTTCTTTTTTATTGCATAATTTTTTTTTATTTTTGTTAATACAATGCATTTCTTAATGAAGGACAATTTTGGCATTTAAAAACATGTCCTGGTTTGTACACTTGAAATAAAATGCAGCCAACTCAGTTCTTTTAGTCAATAGATATTGATTACTATCAGAGTTATTTAGGTATAGTGTTCATAAATAATAGCAATAACATTTATTTTATGATAATAAATTACAGCTTTAATTAGAAGCTTTCTCATGTGATGTTTTTCCTTTATGAGGATCACTTTATTGTTATTTAGAACTCCTATATGTAATCAATACTCTATTAAGGCCTGGACTTAATAGTTCATATGAATCAAAAATTCAAAAGCTGTCCTCAATGAAAAAATCATTACCATTATCATCTTGTTGTTTAATATTTATTGTAGGCCATGTTTCTTCACCAAGTTTTGACACTATTTATATTGGATGTATAGGTCTCAATAAAATACCATAACAAAAATTAGAAAAGATCCTATTTGCACAAACTTCAAAGCTTATTTTTAACCCCAAGCTTCTCTATATTCTGAAATAGTTAAAATTTTATTTGTACAAAGGAGACTAAAAAAACTAAGCTAAGTAATTTCAAAGTTTTATAAACTATGAAAATTTCTCCCATATCTATTTTTACATTGATTTTTGACATTATTCCAAATCAATCAATGATCAAACCCAACATCAAAAGATATTGTCCATGGGGTTGGGGTTTTAGCTCAGTGGTAGAGCACTTACCTAGCACGTGTAAGGCACTGGGTTCGATCCTCAGCACCACATAAAAATAAGTGAATAAAATAAAGACTTCGTGTCCATCTACAACTAAAAAGAAAAAAAAAAAAAAAGAGAGAGAGAGAGAGAGAGAGATTGTACTTTATTCCCCCATGCTCGATCCTACATTTGGGTTTCCCTATTTAGAACACTATGCATAAGGACTGTAACATATTTACAACCTTGAAGTTGTGTGACATAGTCCCATAATTACAAAGCATATATTAGAAATTCTGCATAATTCTTAAATAGAGATGCTATTAGAAAGAGAAAATCACTCAAACAAATATCATTGAGGGTAAATTTTGTAATAGTTACATCAGTTTTTTAGGAGGAACACAAAATATGAGACCAGCTTCAAATTAAGTTGGAAAAGTAGCATATTTGCTGATAAAGCAAAATAAGTGTGAATGGAGAATTAATAAATGTAGGCATTTCAAAGTCAAGGAGACTCGTATATGTTGATGAAGGTCCCAGGCAGGAGCTATTTTGGAATCCTTTTGTGTTCATTTCAATTCCACAAAAAGCACTACCAGTTAGGTTTCCGTTCAACTGAGAGTAAACAGAGATTAATAGTCCCAGTGTTTTGAACACTTAGAATGTCTTGACATGTGCAGTTCAGGGTTGACGTGGCACACTCTTCTCTGCAAAGTCTTCACAGACTAAGAATTCACTTAGTTCACTGCTCTGACAGTCCTCATTGTCCAAAACCAATATACTAGGAAAGAGCAAGAAATGAATGAAGACCAAAAGACACATGCTGTTTTTGTGGTTGTTTTTAACAGCTAACCAGGATTGACTTCCATGTTCCTCTCAGCTTAACTAAAATTTAAACAGATTTCTTCCTGAGGGCAAATCCCAGGTCTCTTTTATGAGAGCATTTACTTTAGAAAATTTGTCTTTATGAATATTTGCCCTACCTCTTTGGAATATACATAAATCTCTCAGTCTTTTGTCAGATTTTTAACTGAGAAATGTCTTCTCCATGGCCTGGGATTCATCCTTTTGGAATTAAATTATCAAAAGAGATAGTGCCCTTATCTTTCTGTTTCTTCATAAGGACAGAGGCCTAACTTTCATGGCACCAGTTAGGAAAGAAGGATGGTATCATCAGAGAAAAACATTAACAGACTCAGGAATAATCAAATGTGCTTTAGTAATTGAGATCCTCCTGCTAATCCCATCCTGTTCTCCAGCACTTTTCCACCATTCACACCAGTAATTGCCTTTTATTTTAGCTAAGTTTTCTTCTCTATTGCGATAGTTTTAAACAGTCTTTTACCCGTTTAACTCCGTTCATTTACAGTTTGCCTTTGACAGGGAGGTTACCGAAACTTTCCCAGAAATTTTTAGTAGGTCAAGGGGAAATGTAACCTTTCTTCTGAGCAGAAAAAACCTGAAACTCTGTTACTCTGAAAGAAAAAAAAAAAAATTCAACATTTGGAAGTAACTAACAGCATTTCCATGCAACAAGTTACTTCTATGTAGCAACAGAACTTCTATGTGCCAAAATAATAAGCCTTGAATCTTGCCATACTACTATCAAAGTTCCTTGGATTTCATGTTTCCAAATTCCCTACTTTACAAATCAGATGCTTGCTTGCTCTAGTTTCTGCTTCTTGAAGGTCAAAGGGGCTCAGAGACCATTATTAGCCTCCACCCTACAACCATAAAATTTCCACATGCCCCACCACCCTTCAAAATCTGTCTTCATTTATTAAATACAAAGCAAAACAGAAAAACATAGACTCCACTATCTGGTGAATTTGTTTGCCCAAGTGGATTTCTCTCACAAGATTGGCCTAGAAAATGTATCTATTTAAGGACTTTAATATTCCCTACTGGGAAGTTTTTCTTGTAAAGAAAAGGTACTGACAATTTGGTACAGAATAAATATGTTAAAGTACTATGACTAATGATTCAGTTGAAATTTTGTCATACGAGTTTATTATTTATTAATTTTTTGTTATAACAAACCTATCAAATGCGGTGTTGTCACTCACTATGATACAGTTTTGAGTTGTGGGTGTGTTTCAAATAGAACCTCAACACCAGTCAAAAATACAAGACTTGCAAAGAAAAAACAGCTTTCATTACTACAAACAAGTATATATTATACACAGAGTACTTAGTAAACTAATTATAATAATTATTGAAGAGGAAGATGTATAAACCAGGGAATTGGAGGAATGTCAATTAGAGCTATGAAAACAAGTTGAGAAGCCTACCCTCCCCAATCCCTGCCAGATACGCTCACTGGACACTGAGTCTGCCCTCACTGGGGCTCCCCAGCTTCTTTGGAAGCTGGTGCAGGCATTTTGAATTATTCCTGAGGGCGTGGCCACCATCATAGGAAGAGCAGTTCCCTTCCTGACACACCTAAAGGAGACTGGAGGCCCTTTGACAGGCACCTTTATTTACTCACTTACATCCTACAACCTTCCCCATCCTCTTCATTCACCACTAGAAATTCTGTAACTAATAATCAAATACATCCTGTTTATTACAATAATGTTATCTTTTAGGGGCTATTGGGTTCAGGGATGCATTTCCTTTGTGTTGGGTGCTGCTAATGTTGATCTCCCCTTCAAAGAAAAGGTACTAGAAAGCAGGAGGTCACAATAAGCCTGCAGGGTGGAAATTTCAGTGCCTCAGATCTTCACTGCTAGAGGGGACTATACAGAAATAATATGAAACAATGGGGGAAGAAAGTATCCCTAACAAACCAAGATGCTATTTTGATAGAATCCAATGACAGTATGGCAGTAGAAATGACAGAAAAAGAGTTTAGAATCTGCATAATTAAAATGATCCATAAAGAGAAACAAAACATGAGATAAGAGAACAAATGCAGGCAATGCATGATCACTCCAATAAACAATTAAAAGAGCAAATGCAGGAAGCAAAAGAACACTTCAATAAAGAGATAGAGATTCTGAAAAACAAACAAACAGAAATACTTGAAATGAAAGAAACAATAAACCAAATTAAAAACTCAAGAGAAAGCATCACCAACAGAATAGATCTGATGGAAGACAGAATCTCAGACAATAAAGACAAAATATTTAATCTTGAAAATAAAATTGAACAAACTGAGAAGATGTTAAGAAATCATGAACGGAAACTCCAAGAATTATGGGATATCATGAAAAGACCAAATTTAAGAATTATTGGGATTGAGGAAGGCACAGAGATGCAAACCAAAGGCATGAACAAACAATTCAACTAAATAATATCACAAAATTTCCCAAACCTGAAAAATGAAATGGAAAATCAAATACAAGAGGCTTATAGAACACCAGGTGCACAAAATTACAACAGATCCACACCAAGGCACATTATAATGAAAATATCTCACATACAAAATAAAGATAGGATTTTAAAGACTGAGAGAAAAGCATCAGATTACTTATAAGGGGAAACCAATATGAATATCAGCAGATTTCTCAGCCCAGACCCTAAAAGCAAGAAGGGCCTGGAAAAATATATTTCAAACTCTGAAAGAACATGGATGTCAACCAAGAATCCTATACGCAGCAAAACTACCCTTCAGATTTGATGATGAAATAAAATATTTCCATGATAAACAAAAGTTAAAAGAATTTACATATAGAAAGCCTGCACTATAGAATATTCTCAGCAAAATATTTCATGAGGAGGAAGTGAAAAACAATACAAGTCAGCCAAGGGAGGAATTACCCTAAAGGAAAAGTCAATCAAAGGAGAAACCAAGTCAATTTAAAAACCAAAAATAAGCCCAAATAAATACAAATCACATCTCAATAATAACCCTAAATGTTAATTGCCTAAACTCACGCATCAAAAGACACAGACTGGCAGATTGGATTAAAAAGAAAGACCCAACAACATGCTGCCTCAAGAGATTCATCTCATAGAAAAAGACATTCATAGACAAAAGGTGAAAGGATGGGGTAAAACATACCATGCACATGGACTCAGTAAAAAAGCAGGGGTCTCCATCCTCATATCAGATAAAGTGAACTTCAAACGTAAGTTAGTCAGAAGGGATAAAGAAGGACATTTCATACTGCTTAAGGGAAGAATAAATCAGCAAGACATCATAATCATAAATATTTATGCCCCCAAAAATGTAGCATCTATGTACATCAAACAAACCTTTCTCAATTTTAAGAATCAAATAGACCAAAACACAATAATAGTGGGGTACTTGAACACACCGCTCTCACCACCGGATAGATCCCCCAAACAAACACTGAACAAAGAAACTATAGAACTAAATTATACAATCAATGATATAGACTTAATGGACATTTACAGAGTATTTCATCCATTATCAAGCAAATATACTTTCTTCTCAGCAGCTCATGGATCCTTCTCCAAAATAGACCATATGCTATGCCACAAAGAAGCTATTATTAAATACAAAAAATAAAGATTCTACCTTGTATCCTATCAGACCATAAATGGAATGCAATTAGAAATCAACCATAAAATAATAAACAAAAACTACTCCTACACCTGGAGACTAAATAACATGCTACTGAATGATGCAATGATAACAGAAGACATCAGGGAAGAAATAAAAAAATTCATAGAGGTAAATGAGAACAATGACACAATATATCAAAATCTCTGGGACACTATGAAAGCAGTACTAAGAGGAAAGTTCATTGCATTGAGTTCATACATTAAAAAAATAAAAAGCCAACAACTAAATGACCTAACATTACATCTCAAATCCCTAGAAAAAGAATAATTCAACACCAAAAATAGTAGAAAACAGGAAATAATTAAAATCAGAGCTGAAATCAATGAAATTGAAACAAGAGAAACAATTCAAAAGATTGACAAAACAAAAAGTTGGTTCTTTGATAAAGTAAACAAAACTGATAAACCCCTAGCCACACTAACAAAGAGGAGAGAGAAAATTCAAATTACTAGAATTCGTGATGAGGAAAATCACGACAGACACCATTGAAATACACAACATAATTAGAAGCTACTTTGAAAATCTATACTCCAACAAAATAGAAAATATCGAAGACATTGACAAATTTTTAGAGGCATGTGAACCTCCCAAACTGAATCAGGAAGACATACACAATTTGAACAGATCAGTTTCAAGAACCGAAATAGAAGAAACCCTCAAAAGCCTACCAACAAAGAAAAGCCCAGGACCAGATGGATTCTTAGCCAAATTCTACAAGACCTTTAAGGAACAACTAATACCAAGACTCCTCAAGGTATTCCAGGAAATGGAAAAGGAGGGAACCCTTCCAAACTCATTCTATAAAGCTAGTATCACTCTGATAACAAAACCAAAGACTCATCAAGGAAAGAAACTTTAGACCAATATCCCTGATGAACATAGATGCAAAAATCCTTAACAAAATAATGGAAAATCACATACAAAAATATACTAAAAAGCTAGTGCACCATGATCAAGTGGGGTTTAACCCAAGGATGCAAGTTTGGTTCAACATCTGGAAATCAATAAATGTAATTCATTACATCAATAGACTTAAAGTAAAGAATCACATGATTATTTCAATAAATGCTGAGAAAGTGATTGATAAAATCTTGCACCCCTTCATGCTTAAAACACTAGAAAAAATAGGAATAGTAGGAACATACCTCAACATTGAAAAGGCTATCTATGCTAAGCCCATAGCCAACATCATTCTTAATGGAGAAAAACTGAAAGCATTCCCTGTAAAAACTGGAACAGGCAGGGATGCCCCCTTTCACCACTTCTAGTCATATCATCCTTTGAAACACTAGCCAGATCAATTAGACAGATCAAAGAAATTAAAGGAATTTGAAGAGGAAAAAAAGAACTCAAGCCGTCACTATTTGCCAATGACATGATTCTATATTTAGAGGAGCCAGAAAACTCCACTAGAAATCTTCTAGAACTAACAAATGAATTCAGCAAAGTTGCAGGATATAAAATCAATAGGCATAAATCTAATGCATTTCTATTCATAAATGATGAATCCTCTGAAAGAGAAATTAGGAAAACTACTCCACTCACAAAAGCCTCAAAAAAAATAAAATATTGGAAATCAATCTAACAAAAGATGTGAAAGACCTCTACAATGAAAACTACAGAATACTAAAGAAATAAATTGAAGAAAACCTTAGAAGATGGAAAGATCTCCCATGTTCTTGGATAGGCAGAATTACTATTGTCAAAATGACCATACTACCAAAGATGCTATACAGATTCAAAGCCATTCTAATTACAATTCCAATGACATTCCTCATAGAAACAGAGAAAACAATAATGAACTTCATCTAGAAGAAGAAGAGAACTTGAATAGCCAAAACAATCCTGAGCAGGAAAAGTGAAGCAGGAGGTATCACAATACCAGAACTTCAACTATACTACAGAGCAATAGTAACAAAAACAGCATGGTATTGGCACCAAAATAGACAGGCAGACCAATGGTACAGAATAGAAGACACAGAGACAAACTCACATAAATACAGTCACCTCATACAAGACAAAGGAGCCAAAAACATACAATGGAGCAAAGATAGCCCGTTCAACAAATGGTGCTGGGAAAACTGGAAATCCATATGCAGTAAAATGAAATTAAACCTCTCACTCTGCACAAAACTCAACTCAAAATGCATCAAGATCTTAGGAATTAGACCAGAGACCCTGCACCAAAAAGAAGATAAAGTAGGTCCAAATCTTCATCATGTTGATTTAGGATTAGACTTCCTTAACAAGACTCCCAAAGCACAAGAAATTAAAGCAAGAATCAATAAATGGGATGGACTCAAACTAAAAAGCTTTTTCTCAGCAAAGGATACAATCAATAATGTGAAAAGAGAGCCTACAGAGTGGGAGAAAATCCTTTCCACACACACTTCGGATAGAGCACTTATCTTCAAAGTTTATAAAGAACTAACAAAACTTTATGCCAAAAATACCAAGAACCCAATCAATAAATGGGCCAAGGAACTGGACAGACACTTTACAGAAGAAGACACACAGGCAATTAATAAATATATGAAAAAGTGTTCAACATCTCTAGTAAGAGAAATGGAAATTAAAACAAGTCTAAGATTTCATCTTACTCCAATTTGAATGGCTATTATCAAGAACACAAACAATAATAGACATTGACGTGGATGTGGGGAAAAAGGCACACTTTTATATTGCTGGTGGAGTTGCAAATTGGTACAACTACTCTGGAAAACAGTGTGGAAAATCCTCAGAAAATTTGGAATGGACCCACCTTTTGACCCAGTTATCCCATTCCTTGGTTTATACCCAAAGGACTTAAAATCAGCATACTACAGTGATGCAGTCACATCAATGTTTATAGCAGCACAATTCACAATAGCTAGTTTGTAGAACCAACCTAGACACCCTTCAACAGAGGAATGGATAAAGAAAGCATAATATATGTACACAATGGAATATTATTCATCCATAAAGAAGAATAATATTATGGCGTTTGGAAGTAAAATAATGGAGTTGGAGAATTCATGCTATGTGAAATAAGCCAATCCCAAAATAATAAAGGCCGAATGTTTTCCCTGATAAGCGAATGATGATATATAATGGGGGTTGTGAGGTGGAGAGTGAGAGAAGAATGGAGGAACTTTAGATTATGTAGAAGGAAATGGGGGGATATGAAAAATGAATGATATGAATCTACATCATGTACAACCGTAGAAACAAAACAGTGTACCCCATTTGTGTACAATGATTCAAAATGCAGTCTATAAAAAGTAAAAAATTAATAATTAAAGAAAAAAAAAGAAAATAAAACAAGTTGAAATAAACAACCATATAAAATAGAGAATGCAAAAATAACACAAGAACCAACACATTATTAAAATGACACTAAACCCTCGAAGATAATCACGTGAATTGTGGAGAGAATGGCCCTAAGACTAGAGTAGCTCCTGAGCAGAGCTGAGGTACTGGGAGCCATTTACCTTTCTGGTGTGCCTTACTTCTTGGTGAGAGACAGGATGGCTTAGTAGTGGCTAACATCCTATTACCCCCTCCAGTCTACCATTTAAAAGTTTGGTATATAAAAAGAGAAAATTTCAGTAGTCTGATCTCTTCTTTTTAATTTTAAAAATTTATTCTTTTGCTTATTAATGAAATCAGATGCCATGTTTGTGTTTATTGAGTCATTTACTCATTTATTCATTTTAAGTTACTTCTCTTCCCCAGTAGCAAGAGCAAACATCTAAGAATCTTGACTTACATGTTCAAACTGTATCCTGTGTTCACCCCTAAGAGATTATTATTATCAAAGTAATGAAATCTTATGATTTTTTTTTAAGTTTAGATTGCACATTCACTTCCTGATCTAGAGATGGGTTATTTGACCAGATGAATTTAGGATTTTTTCAAAGAAATTAAGGAAACTTATCAAAACAATGTAAATTGGAATGTCAAAACAAGTTTTCTTTGCAAGTATATGTTAGTAACATTATTTTTTCTTATTTAATATTTATCCTAAGTAATTTTGCTGGAAGAAACTTTATTGGAGATTTACCTTTAAGAGTTAATTGAATAATCACCATTAATTTTTCCTTTTAAATAGATTTTAATGTTATAATTTGTTTTAATTGTCATTTTTTGCCCCACATTAGATATCCCTCTCTCTACCTATTACAACATTTTCCCTTCCCTGTTGAACAGAGTATACTGGTCAATTATTAGAATTTTAATAAAGTGTTTTGACAGTTTAAGGAGGTTTTAGTGGTTTTTTTTTTTGTCTTTTCCTTGGGCGTTTTTTTTCTTTTGGTGTTGCCCTTCAAATTTAACATAGAAAGACAAAAAAGAATTTTTAATTACTTTGAGTTGTTTCCAAACACATTAAAAGGTGACTTCTTGATAGAAGAAACAATGTCTATTTTGTTTATTAATGTTGGGGGATTTAGAAACTTGATAAAATAATGCAAAATTAATTTTGAAAGCAATTAACTATAAATGGTGGGATGGGATGTTACATAATTATTTAATGATCAGTATGATACTGTTTTTTATTAAACACTTATGAATTTGTCATTTTTTTATTGATGAAAAGTTACATTACAGTTGGCTAATACTTACGTTGTGCCAAAATAAACTACTAAATATCAAACTGTTCAATGAAAATGGATGTATAAATCTATCAAAACTGTCCCTTTTAAAATAATAAATAGTCACAGTCAAAAATGTAAGACAATTGGTCAAATTCTAAAATAATAAAATTAGAATATTTTAGCTTTACATGACTCCTTATCTTGAGAAGCCTTATACCTAACACACCTGTGGAGGTTTGCAATTTATTATTTACCCCAGTTTATTTCATGTCTTGCCATGTTGGATTACATGTTAGTGATTCAAGAATAGATTTTAATCTTGCTGTCAATTTTTTGGTAGGCTTAAAAATTCCTTATTTTAAAGAAGCAAGAGGCATCACAATACCAGACCTTAAATTATACTACAAAGCTATAATAAAAATGGCATGGTATCGGCACCAAAACGGACAGGTAGACCAATGGTACAGGATAGAAGACACAGAGACAAACCCACATAAATACAGTTATCTCAGACTAGACAGAGGTGCCAAAAGCATACATTGGAGAAAAGATAGCCTCTCCAACAAATGGTGCTGGGAAAACTGGAAATCCAAATGTAGCAAAATGAAATTAAACCTCTATCTCTCATCCTGCACAAAACTCAACTCAAAATGGATCAAGGACTTAGACTCTAGAACAGAGACCCTGCACGTAATAGAAGGAAAAGTAGGCCCAAACATTCATCATGTCAGCTTAGGACCTGACTTCCTTAATAAGACACCTAAAGCACAAGAAGTAAAATTAAGAATCAATAGTTTCCTTTGCTGAGAGAAAGCTTTTTAGTTTGAATCTATCCCAGTTATTAATTCTTGCTTTTATTTCTTGTACTATGGGAGTCCTGTTGAGGAAGTCTGGTCCTAAGCCGACATGTTGAAGCTCTGGACCTACTTTTCTTCTATAAGATGCAAGGTCTCTGGTCTGATTCCGAGATCCTTAATCCATTTTGAGTTTAGTTTCATGCATGGTGAGAGATATGGGTTTAGTTTCATTCTGTTGCATATGGATTTCCAATTCTCCCAGCACCATTTGTCGAAGAGGCTATCTTTTCTCCATTGCATATTTTTGGCCCCTTTGTCTAGTATGAGAAAATTGTATTTATTTGGGTTTGTGTCCGTGTCCTCTATTCTGTA
Source organism: Sciurus carolinensis (assembly GCF_902686445.1). Taxonomy (NCBI): domain Eukaryota; kingdom Metazoa; phylum Chordata; class Mammalia; order Rodentia; family Sciuridae; genus Sciurus; species Sciurus carolinensis. The sequence continues at coordinate 64,055,798 of NC_062217.1, read as the reverse complement.
CCATTGATCCACCTTTCTGTTTTGGTACCAATACCATGCCGTTTTTGTAACTATTGCTTTGTAGTAGAGTTGAAGATCTGGTATTGCGATACCCCCTGCTTCACTCTTTCTGCCAAGGATTGCTTTAGCTATTCTGGGTTTTTTATTCTTCCAGATGAATTTCATAATTGCTTGCTCTATTTCTGTAAGGTACATCATTGGGATTTTAATTGGAATTGCATTAAATCTGTACAGAGTGGGAGAAAATCTTTGCCAATCATACTTCAGATAGAGTGCTAATCTCCAGAATCTATAAAGAACTCAAAAACCTCTACACCAAGAATGCAAATAATCCAATCGACAAATGGGCTAAGGAAATGAATAGACACTTCACAGAAGAAGATATACAAGCAATCAACAAACATATGGAAAAATGTTCAACATCTCTAGTAATAAGAGAAATGCAAATCAAAACCACCCTAAGATTCCATCTCACCCCAATTAGAATGGCGATTATCAAGAACACAAGCAACAATAGGTGTTGGGGAGGATGTGGGGAGAAAGGTACACTCATACATTGCTGGTGGGGCTGCAAACTAGTGCAGCCACTCTGGAAAGCAGTGTGGAGATTCCTTAGAAAACTTGGAATGGAACCACCATTTGACCCAGCTATCCCACTCCTTGGCCTATACCCAAAGGACTTAAAATCAGCATACTACAGAGAAAGAGCCACATCAATGTTCATAGCTGCTCAGTTCACAATAGCCAGATTGTGGAACCAACCTAGATGTCCTTCAATTGATGAATGGATAAAGAAAATGTGGTATATATATACAATGGAATATTACTCAGCCATAAAGAATGATAAAATTATGGTATTTGCAGGCAAATGGATGAAACTGGAGAATATCATGCTAAGTGAGATAAGCCAATCTCAAAAAACCAAAGGAAGAATGATATCGCTAATAAGTGGATGATGACACATAATGGGGGGTGGGAAGTGTTAGTGTTGGGGTTGGAGTTGGGTTTAGGGAGGGGGTAGGAATGGAGTAAGGAAGGACTGTATAGAGGGAGGGGAGGGGTGGGAGGGGTGGGGGGGAAGGGAAAAAATTGCAGAATGAATCAAACAACATTACCCTATGTAAATTTATGATTACACAAATGGTATGCCTTTACGCCATGTACAAACAGAGAAACATCATGTATCCCATTTGTTTACAATAAAAAAAAAGAATCAATAAATGGGATAGAATCAAACTAAAAAAAAATTCTTCACAGAAAAATAAACAATAATGTGAAGAGAGAACCTACAGAATGGGAGGAAATCTTTACCACCTGCACCTCAGATAGAGCATTAATCCAGGATATATAAAGAACTCAAAAAATTGAATACCAAAAAAAGAAACAAATAACCCAATCAGTAAATGGACTAAGGAACTGAAAAGACACTTCACAAAAGAAGAAATACAATCAATCAACAAATATATTTAAAAATGTTCAACATCTTTAGCAATTAGAGAAATGCAAATCAAGACTACACTGAGATTTCATCTCACTCCAGTCAGAATGGCAGTTATCAAGAATACAAGCAACAGTAGGTGTTGGTTAGGATGTGGGGAAAAGACACATTCATACATTACTGGTGGGACTGCAAATTGGCACAACCATTATGGAAAGTAGTATGGAGATTCCTCAAAATACTTGGAATGAAACCACCATACGACCCAGTTATGTCACTCTTTCATTTATACCCAAAGGACTTAAAATCAGCATACTACAGTGACACAATCACATAGATGTTTATAGCAGCTCAATTTGCAATAAACTATGGAACCAATAGATAAGTGGATAAGTAAAATGTGCTATATGTACATAATGGAATATTACTCAACCTTAAGGAAGAATAAAATTATGGCATTTGTCAGTAAATGCATGGAGCTGGAGAATATTATGCTAAGCAAAATAAGCCAATCCCAAAGAACCAAATACTAAGTTACATAAAATGAAGGATAAGGAAGGATTCACTGACAGTGAAATTTCAAGAGCTGCAGGTGAAAATTTAGGAGGAGATAGAGGGCTCTACATTTGTCAATTTGTGAAATCCTTCTTGTCATCAGTCCCTAATCTTGATTAGCATTCAGAAAAGAATGGCTTTGGGTTGTCTTCATGACCCCAAAATCTGGTCCATGAGATTGTTACCCCAAAAACCTGGTCTTCCCAACCCACATAGTAACAAGAAAGGAGTCTATGGTTCCACTGTCTTCTGACATAAAATAAAACATGGCCTAGTTCATTTGGAAGCCTGATTCTTTTGGGGGTGAACTGGAATCTTTCTAAGCAAGCAAAGATATTCAGTATCTCTTTCCACTAATTCATTTGAACAGATAACTAATAGAGAATGTTTTTATTTATCTTTACTTATTTCAATGAGTGAGAAGGAAAATTATGTGCTTGTTTCATAAACTTAACAGTCCATGTTCCATGTGATATTATTGATGGAGAAAAGACACTAACATTTTTCCATCCACTATATTCTTGTGATGCAGGAAAGTCTTATGCCATCTTAATTAATTGTAAATTACTAGTGCCAAAATGTGCCACATATTAGTTTTAAATAACATGAAATTATGTGCAAAACACTACTGGGTTGGATGATAAATACAATAAACATTGTAAAATAAAATCTAGCATTACATTTATAATGTCATATCCCCTGCATGAGATCCTAAGAGCACTGCTTAAATAACATTCTCCAGAGTTAAGCCAATAAATGCACATGATGAAAAATACTGTGATCAACAGTTTATTCAGAAAAGGTTTATCCACAATAGGCTTAATCCATAGCCTTCTATTTATTAATTTTCTAGCAGAACCCTAGTTGAACTATTTTTATTCTAATGTATTATCTTATTTAGGGTTAAATGTTAATTGGCCTATGCTGCCAGTCTCAACATTTAGTGCTGCTTGCCTAGTTTTCTTGTTTATTTCAAGAGTCTGTTCTAAGACCCATTTTAATGCATTACAGAATGTGCATGAAACAGCCAAAGAAATAGAAATAAACAACAACTAATATAAATGAGATTTTACAAGGAGTCCTGGAAATTGCTTAATTTTCAGGAGCAGGAAAGGCACTTATAGGAGAAGGGACTGTATAAAACTAAGATGGAAAGAAGATGCTACTATTTAGCAAAGAAGACTCAAATGAGAACATATGGAAATGTAGTAGTGCTAGAGGAGTGATAAGCTTGATGAGACCTGAATGCTAATGAGAAGTTCTGAGTTTTCATCGAATAATATAAGCTGCCTTATAAAATTCCCAAGCAAAAATGTAAAGAGCACCTTAGTCCAGTCAACAACTACGTGCACATGTTCATTACCAAATGAATACCAGGGCCCAATCTGTGTATAATTTTTGAGAAACCTTTTTGCCTTTTTTCTTTCTACATTTTAATCCTAGGGATTGAATCAGGCATCTTGCACATGCTAAGCAAGCATTGTACCCCTGAGCTCTATCCCCAGCTTTTTTTTTTTTTTTAATAGAGAACAAACAAGAGTTGTAAAATCTATAACGCTGCATAGTATTTAAAAGTTTAGTATCAACTGGGTTATCTTTACCAGACATCTTTTCAATTTAAACTTATTCTCCAGATATCCATTCTTATGTTTTTATATATAAAAACTTGCACATTGATCATCTTTTTTCTTAGTCCTGTAGACTCCTATTTCCAACTTTCTCCTTTATGCCTGTAATTGGTTAACACCTTAAATTTGACAGCTCATCAACCACATTCCTGAATTCTCCAGGTTCAGCATTAGCCTGTCATACCACAGGGGATGGCAACCCCATCCCTCTGGTTGCTCAGGCCAAAAAAATCTTAATACCCTCCTTGAAGTTTCCCTTTCTCTCTCTGCTCTCATTCAATTTGTGTGGAAATCCTTTACAAAATATAGCAGAAGACAAACACATTTCACCATCCCTAATCACTTTGGTCAAAACCATCATTTCTCTTGTGGATTATAGTAATAATAGCTTATTACTATAATACAATAGTAATAACTTTCTAAACAGAAATATGGATTCCACACTTCTCCCCATACAGCATATTTTCTAAAAAGTTACAGCAATAATTCTCTCAAGTAACTTAAATCAAGTTTCTAATATGCTCAAAACAATTACTATCATCTCTCTGACCTCGTTCCTTCTTACATCACACTGGTGCTGTAGTCTCAAAATATCTTACCCGCTTTACTTTTTTTCATTTCATTTATCATATGTTAAAATACTTGGTGATATAAAATTAATAATTTATTATGTATCATATTTGTCCCCCAGCCAAAGAAGAGAAGGAGTTCCACAAAGGAAGACTCTGATTTATTCATTGATGTATCCTTGGTGCTTAGACTTTCACCTGGTGTGTGGTAGGAATGCAATCAATATTTGTCAATGAAGAATTCCTGCTCAGTATCTCAGCTGCCTGTCAGAGAGTTTCTTAGGAAACTCTTTCCTCTCTAGTCTCTTACACAAATTATCTGTACTTTGTATTCTAACTATCTGGACACTCCTCTAACTCCATTTCAGACACCTATCTTGTTTTTCAGCACTGTGGATTTAATCCAGTGCATTTCATCTCTGAGCTACAATCTCAGCACCTTTAATTTTTTTTTTTTTTTTTTTTTTTTAATTTTGAGACAAGGTCTTGCTAAGTTACTGAAGGCTAAGCTAAGTTGTTGAGGCTGACCTTGAATTTGCCTCAGCTTCCTTAGTTGCTGGGATCACAGGTGTGCATCACCACAACCAGCTCAACTACCCATTCAATATTCATTCCTAACCTCTCTTGCTCTTCCTTTCTCTTACATTTTCATAGATAAAATCAATACTTGCATAGTTTGAATGCCACGTATATGGAGACAACACAAATTTGTAGTTATCTCCATTGGAAACTTAACATTTTACTCCATACACATGTATTCAGTTTTCTACTGGACATACTGATTAGGTTAGTTTTCCATCATTTCCAACTTAGCAAAATGTCATTGTCACCCCATTCTTCCTAAAATTCTATTTAGGCTGGGGGTGATGGTGATGGTGAAGACCTGTAATTCCAGCTACTCCAGAGACTCAGTAGGAGAATCACAAGTTCCGGGATAGTCTGAAAGACTTTGTGACAGTCTGCCTCAAAATAAAACTTTTAAAAAGCGCTGAGCATGTAGCTCAGTGGTATAGAGGGTAGAGTCCTTACCTAGCTTGCTTGAGACCCTGGCTTCAATCCCCAGTACTACCCATAACAAACAAACAACAGCACCAAAAAAATCTATTCATACTGACCTCAATAAACAACAGCACCATTTGTGGATTAGAGTCAGAAACCTAGAATTCTTTGAAATATATGCATTGCAATTTTTATAAAATTTAATCATGTATTTATATATGTAATTACATACTTAATATTGATTTAACTTTCTACTATTATGTTAAACTCTGTGCAAGCAGGAAAAATGTCTATTCCCTAGCCATTCTATGTTATTGAGAGTGTGTGTGTGTATATACATAATACATATTTTACACAAATACATATTATATATAAAATAGCAATCATATGTATATATTATCAAATAATTGCTCATTGCATATACACACACATGTATTTATCACTGTACTTACCACTATAAAACATAACTATTGATTCCTCTAGGGAAATTGCTGAATAATTGAATAAAATTAATGAATATCAATAATTTCAGTGATTGAGAGAACTTCTGAGAATTTAAGCAACTTTCTCATTTCACAGATAATTTAAAACTCTTGGAAATTATAAAACTAAACAAGGGTCACATATAAGCTTGGACAGAATGTAATCTGGAGCTCAATTATTTTCACTAGTTTTCAATAGTACTTGATTTTGTGATTTTTTTGAATCATCTATATTGTTTTAAGAGTGTATACCATAATTTTCTAGAGTTATATCTTATTTGTTCAATTAACTTCTTACTAGACTATAAGAAACACAAAGCCAGGAATTATTTCTACTTTGTTGAATATGATCTAGTACAATCTAGCACAGTAGCAAGCTTATACGAGGAGTCAATAGATTAATATATTCATTTCATTTATTTATTGACATAATATTTTCACATATTTATGAGGTACAGTGTGATATTTTGATTCATGTGTAGTTTGGATAGTGATAAATTCAGGGTGATTAGCATATCCATTGCCTTACACTTTTACCCTTTCTTTTTGATGACTAAATCCAAAATCCTCTATTCTAATTATTTTGAGATATACACTGCAATGTTGTTAATTATATTTACCCTGCTATTCCACAGAACACCAGATCTAATTCTTCTTATCTAATCATAACATTGTACCTATTGATGGAACTCTCCTGCTTTGACTTCTACTGCTAGTCCCCTCTCAACTTCTGTGAGATCAACTCAAATAAGTGTTTATTTAGCCACCATGAGAATATCAACTTCTACAGGATAGTTCTCTGCGTGGTCCTTAGCTGATGTAGTTTTTCTTTCTTCCAGAATAACTGTGGAATATGTGGGAATACAACATTCTGAAATGAAGGAAACCTGGCTGCAACAGTCCAGGTTCTGTCCCAGTCTCCTCTCAAAACAGGATGTCCTTCAATACTTTGGTGCATTATGTCATGTGATCCCCAGAGAATAAATCTCAAGGATGATGCTTTCTGGGATTCCTCAGATATAGCACAGTTGATGCACATGCTGACGAAATTCTATCTTCCCTGTGCAGTTTTTCTGAGCCTCAAAGGATTGGTTCAGGGTTCTACTGTAACTTGCTACCTAATTGTAAGCAATAAATCTGCTCGACTTAACTTTTATGTATGAGGGTTCTGTCTCACTGAGACTGGGCAGGTGATAGAAACTGGCAAAATAATTAGTGAACAATGAACCTGCTTTGCAACCCTCAAAATAATATTATCTCTTCTTAAATTGGGCATCCCATTTAAAATTTTAAGGGGTTCTATAAAGAAGGTGATGCATTGTAACAGTTTAACATTCATATATATTTATGTATACATATATATATATTTATTGAGAAGGCATAGTCAGAACTATATATATATATATATTTTTTTTAATCCCAGTATGATATATGTAACTCTGGGTGCTGCTATAGATATTTGAAAAGAAAATAATATAAATTATCAAAACTTTGACTTTAATTGCAAATGTTTAATAGTATTTTTACATAGTGAATATATGTATGAATTACTTTATTTGAATTGCTTTCTTATTCTGGTAGAGTGGTAGCTTTTATGAGCTAATAAAATAACTATAAAATACAATTTTTTGTTTTCTAAAGAGAATTCTCACTGCAACATAATGTTGTAAGTAATGCAAAATGTCTTACAATAATCAAGAAAGTAATTACTATTTAAAATATTATTTTGAACATAAATTAAAGTGTATCAAACATTTGATTTTAATTTAATTCTCTGAAATTTTTACTTTTATAAAACTGTTTATCCTTCCAGAACCTTTATGCAAAACAAAGAGAATACTACTCTTAAGATGATTCCACTTGAATAGGAATTATTTCTTGATTCCACTTGAATAAGAATTATTCCTAACACATCTGCAAAATTAAGTCTGGATTTGGCAGAGTTGTTTCATATTTCTTTTTTGGCACACTTCAGTAGATGTTATGTAGTCCTGATCAGTTGTGAAGACAGCAAGTCTCTCCTCCCTGATATATATTCATTCCACCCCCTACTTCCTAGACTACCAAGAACAGGATGGCAGTTCCCAAGAACATACTGTAAGGAAATCTCAGACAACACTATTAATCTAGAAATCTCTGACCATTCACAATTCATCCATAAACCTCACACAGAGATAGAAAAATATCAGAAAGATCACGTATTTAACTAGTAACATGTAATTTTTATTCCTTTCATTCAAACTTTCATTACTTTGAGTAACCATTAAATTTATCATTAACATAAATGTATAACATAAAATGTATATGTGGGGTACTGTGTTTTCATACATATATGTAATTAAATGATTGCTTTTCTTAATAACATACATACACACACGTGTGTATACATGTACAAGTATAAATTTTTAAAAAGTAAGAAAAATAGACCATTAACTCATGAAAGAGAGAAACATATAGATATCTAAAGTGACTATGCTATTAATGTGCTGGAAACAAGAATAAAATTGGACAAAACAGTGTTCATTTGCTGTCACCTTTTACAGAGTATATGTATGTTAATGCCCAGAGAATGTGAATATACTTATTAAACAGCTGTGCAAATTTTATTCTACTTTTACCAAACACAATGAAGCATTGTTGGTTTTCTCTAACTATTCTATTGTGTTAAGGTGGTATAATTTAGTGTAGATTAAATGTTGTCTATTATGTAAATTTATTGTTTCAATAAAGCATTTATGATTCCCTTTAAACAAGAATAAAGAATCAAGAGAACTTTGAAAGACAGGTTATGTTTGGGTTTCATTGTTATTCTTTGTTTGCACCCAAATATTTTGTGTTTAAATATAATATATAGAAAATTTAGTATGTCAAGGAATATCAAAGTAATGCAGTGCAAAAGTTTGTGTAATGGTTGCTCTATCAAAATATCCTTTAAGGCACAGAATCAGAACATTGTCATTGATTATGCCAAATTCTACTGGATTTGGGTGAAGGGAAGACTTCAAAAAAAAATCGCCAGGAGAGTCTGAAGACTCTAGTTATAAAATGGGAAACTGTTTTCTTTTAATGGTCCTTTTACTCACTGCAAGCCAATACCTATACCTAAGTAATTCTTTGAGTTCAAGTAAATTCTTCTGTCTTTGCTAGCTACAGCCTTAGGAATTAACAAAGAAGGAAAACTTTAAATAAAGGAAATTAAAATTAAATAAGTGAAAATTTCCTGATTGTTAGATATATAATAATCAATGCAACAGTGTTATTGAAACTTGGTCCTTTGTCCCCAGTGCCAATTCAATAACAAGAACATAGTTTTAAGAAAAAGGAAAAAGAAGATTTATTGCTTTGTTAGCAAAGGAAAAGCATAGGGCACTCCTGTCCCAGAGGCTGTGATCTGCCCATGAGGAAAAACGGGTTTTTTTTAAAGAACAGATTTATTCCAGGTGTTACCTCTGGGCTATTGTGATTCACTTGTTAATTTGGGAGGAGCCATTTCTTGGATCTTCTGGCTCCATCCCTGAAGTATGAATTACTTGATTCCTGTGGTAGGTAAGTGCTCAAAAACCAATAACTCCTACTCTCCCTGCCCCCAAGTTAGAGAGGGAGAGAGGAGAGGAGGAAAATAAAACATGTCCATTTTTAATATAAGCCTCAGTGGCAGAATAGCAAGGGTTATATTTAAATTTGGTATGAGGTGAATCACTATTACAGTAGCAGCAACATATGAGAAAGTTTCAACTTTTCATGAAGGCAAAATCCAAGGTGGCCAATTTTTGTAATAATTCCTTGTATTGATAAAGTTGAGGCACATACACATTTTCATCAATTCTAAAAACTCTATGTTGAATTGTTATAAAGAGAGAAATAACATAGTATGTAAATTCCTAATTTCATTGGAGAGTAAAATGTCATAAACATAAAACTGATGTACAGGTCCTCCATTCTTCTCTCACACCCCACCCCCCACCCCCATTATATATCATCATCCACTTATCAGGGAAAACATTCAACCTTTGGTTTTTTGGGATTGACTTATTTCATTTAGCATGATATTCTCTAATTTCATCCATTTATCTGCAAATGCCATAATGTTATTACTCTTTATGACTGAAATATTCCATTGTGTGTGTGTGTGTGTGTGTATATATATATATATATATATCACAGTTTCTTTATCCATTCATCTGTTGAAGGGCATCTAGGTTGGAGGGAAATAAGAGGGGGGAGGGGGGGCGGGGGTATGAAAGATGGTGGAATGAGACAGACATCATTACCCTATGTACATGTATGATTACACAAATGGCATGAATCTACATCATGTACAACCATAGAAACAAAAAGTTGTACCCCATTCGTGTACAATGAATCAAAATGTACTCTATAAAAATAAAAAAAAATAAAAAAATAAAATTTAATTTTCTAGTTTTTTAAAAACAAAACAAAACAAAAAACCTGATGGTTGCTATGTAGACAAAGTGTTAAATGAATGTGCATAATATAAATTATATCTTAGCCATACCCTTCATTTTCTTTCTTAATAATACACTTCATACTATGAATAGCTATGGGTAAGAAAAGACTTAGCAACATATACGAATTAAGCTTTGTAATTCCTTAGACATTTCCTAATGACCTTTTCCATCATCAGTTTTCTTTTGATAATGAAAATAAATATTCTAAACCAGTTGCATTGATTTGGGACTTTAAAAATGCTACCATTTAACAATAGCTAAATATAACGTTATTTTAACTTTGTGAAAAAATATTTGTTAAGATATGATACTGTTGAAGTAGAGTATCAATATATAAGATTTCTAAAAATTACTAATGAAACTAATTATTTTGAGCAGCTTCTAATAAACTTCTGAGTCTTCTGCATAAACCTTGGCAGGTGTTAGACAACATGATAAGCTCTGAAATTCTGCCAGATGTCAATGATAATAACTACTTGACAGTGATAAGTATAAAACGTTAGCAGAGAGAATCACTTCAAGGAGATTTTCCTGTCAAGCCTCAGCTGGCTGTAACCAGAGTGAATGTAACAGTTGCTTTGATGTCCCCTAGGGTTTGCTCTGAAAGAGAGAGAATGTGGGTAGATAGTTGAAAATTTCCTCTAATTTCTTGGAAATCTTTGTTCTGTACTAAGGAAAAGAAAATTGAGAACAATATAAAGCATTGTTACATTCTATTATTTTGGAATTATGAAGAGACTGTTAGTGTGCCATGCTCTTCCTGACATAGTAATCATCTCAAAACAAGTTCTTCTATTGTTCAATGTGGAAGTTCACGTTCATTTCAAATGTTTACTGTTGTCATCTTTGGGGATCTGGAATAGGTCACGGACTGCACTAACACAGAAAACTTTCAGTCTGTAATTATACTGGAGAAATCTAATTAAATAATTGAAAAGTCTTAGCCAGTACATTAACAAAGGAAATTGTTTTGTTGTTGTTGTTGTTTTCTTGATTGGTGGTTAAACCTCTTTCCTTGTCCTACAATGTATAAGTATCCTACATTCACTGACAATGAAGTAACTATTTTAAATTCAGTTTTATGGAAGTATCTGATTGAGGAAGTTTCAAATTGGAATGAAAAATTTGCCTCTTTCCCCGCATTCTCACCAGCATTTATTATTATTTGTCTTCTTGATGCTTGCCATTCTAACTGGAGTGACATAAAATCTCTATGTAGTTTCAATGTGCATTTCCCTGATTGCTAGGGATGTTGAACATTTTCCACATATTTGTTGCTCATCTGAATTTCTTCTTTTGAAAAGTGTGTATCTACTTTATTAGTCAAGTTTTTTGGTTTTTTTTTTTTGGGGGGGGATATTAAGTATACTTACACTCTGGATATTAATTCCCTGTTGGAGAACCAGCTGACAAAGATCTCCCAGTCTGTAGGTCCTCTCTTAATTGCTTCCTTTGCTGTGCAAAATGTACACTCATACATTGTTGGTGGGACATCAAATTAGTACAATTACTGTGAGAAACAGGTGGAGATTCCTCAAAAGTCTAAAAATAGAACTACATTATGACTTAGCTATCTCACTCCCCTTTATTTATTCAAAACACTAAAATCAGTATACCATAGTGATAAAAGCACCTCCATTTTTATAGCATCACAATTCACAATAGCTAGGCTGTGGAACTAACCCACGTGCCCATCAACAAACAGATGAAAGCACAAAGGAAGTGTGGTACATATACACAATGGAGTTTTGCTCAGCCACAAAGAAAAATGAAATTATGGCATCTTCTCGTAAATGTATGAAACTGGAGAAGATCATGTGAAATGAAATAAATCAGATTCAGAAAAATCAAGGATCAAATGTTTTCTCTCATACGTGGAAGCTAGACCAAACGTAGGGAACAAAAAGCAAAGGAAAACCATGAAAATAGAAAGAATATGGATGTCAGTGATGAGAATCAGGGACCAGTCCTGTTTCCCTGATATGAAGACTGAACACCCGAGAAACACCCAGGCAAGCGTAAAAAGCAAGTTTTATTTAAAGGATAGACTTCTCCAAAGAGAAGGGGTCCCAGAACTGGGTGTCTGAGGGTGTGGGGTGTCTTGCCCCTTTTATACATTTTAGATTTCCTATGTTCTCATGCTTTCTCTTTCCCACGTCCTGCCTATGTGGCTAGTGACCAAAGTTGGGCTAAAAGGTGGAATGATCCAAAGGTGGGATGGAAGCAAGGGGAACAGGCAAGAAGGGAGCATCCCAGAGGGCCTCATTCATTAACATTCATTAACAACTGCAACTCCCTGCAGGGATGCACAATTCCCTGGAAGCAGGTAACCTTGGCAGCAGGTGGAGGGAGAGGGGGCTCTGGAGGTTTGGCATTTTATTTCCTTTTCTTTCAAATCAGCTCCAACTTCCCAATTTGATGGAATCATTTATTATCTATACCGACCGTCTTTTTGCCCCTGGCCTTAATATCAGTGGAGTAAAGTAAGGTAATAGAGCAGGGGAAAAAAGGGACAGGAAAAGCAAGGAGTGGTGGAATGAACTTGTCCAAATTATGCTATATAAATATATATGAATATAAATAATATAAAATATAAATATAATATCATATATACATGTATAAATATACCATGATGAATGTCAACTTGATGTATTATGTACATCCATAAAGCACTAATTTTAAAAAGCAGATACTCTTCCTAGCAGAGTAGGAAAGGGGACAGAATGAAGGAATAGGGGAGGGAATTAGAAACTACTGAGAACTGAATTGGAACACATTACATTACATGCATATATGATTATGTCAAAATCACTACTACTATGCATAAACATAATACACTAATAAAAATCTTAAAAAAGAAGAGAATTAAAAAATATTTTTTGCCTAAATCATTTACAAAGGAGAGTTAAGTAATAAATAGCAAATGATTATTCTTTAACTTCAATTTAACATAAATTGCATAAAGAAAAAAATACAATTTTTATCATTTTATTGACTATGATTTTATTGTACAAAACTTACAATCTTTTTTTATTGGAAAAGGATGGTACAATGCTTTTTTTTCTCAATAATATCTAAAGTCTTTAAGCATAAAATTTCTCCCATGTGGCTTAATAGAGCTGTTAATATAGTGTTTATTTAAAACAGAACCATTTTCTTTCCCTGGTACATGAGGTCTTTGCTTATCTTTTTTTCCCTTACTCTTAGATTCATGTGAATAGATTTTGCAATTTTATAGATATTAAAACAACAGGCAACACTGTGAGGATCATAAAAACTCAGTGAGTTTCCCTATTTGGCAATAATTCTCATTTTTTTCTATCAGAGCAGAACAATAAAAATGCTGAGAGAAAAATCTTAATAGGATGTGTGACCATTTCCAGTCCTGAAGGCTGAATTTTTATCTTCTCTATAAGCTGAACCTGCCAGTCAGTGCTACACTTTGGAGTGGTAGAGCTACATTGTGGAATATGCGTGTGTGTGTGTGTGTGTGTGTGTGTGTGTGTGTGTGTGTGTGTGTTTGTGTTTGTGAGAGAGAGAGAGAGAGAGAGAGAGAGATGAGAGAATGTTCCATAGACCTTTCTGAATCTCATTATTGTCTTTTTTCTTAAAATTTTATTATATAGAAGGACTACAAAAGAATTCCTTAAAGGTAAATATTGTGCAAAATAGGGAAATAGAGTAGTATAAAATTAATATGTTATTACTTATGTCATTGATAGCTCAATAAATAGTAAAAGGAATTCTTTCTTGAAGATTTATTTAGTTTATTTGACAATGAAGCATCAGTTTTACCAAGTAAAGTCTGAATGCAATTATAAGTATTATTCAAGTATGATATTATATAAATCTTTTATATTGAGAAGTCACTACTGAAAAGAAAAACACTCTGATAGAAAAACATCAAGAAAAGAGGGGTACTTAATGATCCTTTCTAATGTTATGCAAGAAATTAAAATTATGCTGCATGTAGAAACTGCTATGGAAAGAATAATGGAAATAATCTGTACAAAAATAAGGAAAAATTAATCACACATACTGATGATAAATTTGTATTGACCATTCCATCAGACTTCACCATTGCATTGGTCTGTGTATATGTGCAAAGTTTCCTTTAGCGTTCTGATTTAAGTTTCAACAATGGATTAAACTTCTAACATATTATAAGAGGTAAGAAAATCATCAGAGAATCCGCTGGTTCAAAACGTTATTTTCTTCCTTTATGCAAACGATTAATAACTTATATTTTGTATTTATTTTTTAAAAGCAAATATCTACACTCTTATTTTCTATATTTCATTGTTCAACAATAGTCAAGAGACCATAATTGCTTAAATTTTGACATACTTTAATATACATAATATATAATTATTTTAAACACTAGTCAGTGCCTAGGAAAGTTTATTGTTTGGGGCAGTGAGAAAAGAAAGACTCCAAACATTGTAATAAAGAAGGAAACAGGAAATTTGGGTCATTTCCCTTGTCTCCAAAATTATGTGGGGGTTAAAGCAGAGCAACACTGGTTGTAAAATAAAAGAATGTATTTATAAAACATCTGAAGAAATCCACCTGCCCACTGGGCATGTAACTTATCCCATATATTCCCCTTGCTCATAGGTTCTGTGTGACCCTTCATTATACCCCAGCCTGCGGCCACTGTCAAAGAGTACATGAGTGATAAAATATCCAAACCCTCTCCATTGAGTCCTCTAAGTTCTTCATCTGGGATCAGTAAATAGTATGTTGGGGGCTTTGCAACCCTAGGGTTGAACAATTGACATAGTCTGCAGGATCTCAAAGAGGAATGTGTTCAGTTGACTTCAGAGTCAGAAAAGGGCATTGAGTCTTATCCCAGACTGACCACAAGTCTCAGTGTGGTTTGAGGTGGTTTCCCTATTGGATGGGTAGAAACCATCATGTGAGTTTTGGGACATCCCCCCCCACCACCACCAAATACAAAGAGAAATGCTGCAAGTGTTGGATGCAACACCAAAGTACTTATGGGAAAGCAAAAGGAAACAAAATATGCTACTTCAGTGGTAGTAAAGCCCCACCTGCTGGCATGAAAGTTAACCACAGACTAGGATTTAGCTACACAGACAACTCTGTAGAATATAGGAAGAGCTGAAACTACAGAAAGAAGCCTAGCTAGTGCACACTGACAGCAAGGATATAGGTACTTAGAACTTACTGAAGAATGCCTAGAGGTCATGGTGTGTAGTTTTGCTAAATTAAGACATCATAGACTGAGAGTCCCTATTAGGGCATTTGTGATAGTAAAAATCTGAGATCCCCAGATATGAAAAACACTCAGAATTCATGAACTCCAGTGACTCAGAAGTTGAGGTAGAGGATGAAACTATAATGGAAGTTAGACCAGTTCAAAAGTTGAAGATCCAATAGGAATGGCCTGAGGAGACTGACCTTAATCTGCTTCTGCTCCATCATGAGACCATATACCCTGGCAGAGATGGTGGAACTGAAGTCCAAGCCCAGACAGAAAATGAAAGAAAGCATACCACAATAGCTGCTCTATTTGTGGGACACTGGAACAAATAGGATAATGTTAAATGGTGTAAAATTTTCTAAAATGGTTTCAGTTAGCTTCCCCTTGCTTTATGTTAGTGCCTTTACTTCAGTGGTGCTGGTGAAAGTGCGAAGTCATTATTAGCTTGGCTGCTTTTCACCACTCAAGATACATGACTGAATTTAGAAGATGCAATATGAACAGTCCACAGCTGCCCCTGAAGAGTATTTGAGTCCTTGCTTGTGGGTTGAGTAGAGGAAGATCAAAGTTCAGGAAGCATATATATATATATAAAATTGGCAATGCACAGGTTTTCAAAAAATATTCTGAGAATAATAGCACTGGTGGACACAGGAGCTCAGTGTTCATCGAGATATAGTAATCCTGACAAATTCTCAGGCACTTTAACTACTATTGATGGATGTGGGGGAAAAACAGTAAGAGTTTGTGCTGTAATGCTGAAGTTGCAGCTTGGACACCTTCTGCTCAACTCTACCTGGTATTCATAGCTCCTATTTCTAAATAGATTATAGGTATTGAGATTTTATGGTGTAAATGTCTACAAACTACCATACTGGAGTTCCATTTGTGTTGCTAGGAGATTAAGCATGTGTCAGTTCTAATGTCAATATTAAGAGAACTGGCTGGATAGTTGCCATCAAACAATATTGGCTCCCCATCAAGAGATAAAGGAGAACACACAGGAACTGGCTAAATTAAACAAAATTCACCAAACCCACAGTCCTTTCAACACCTCTGTACAGCGGGGTGGGGTGGAGGCGGGTGGTGGTAAGAAAGCTGGGTGGAATTTGGTAAATGACAGTGGATTACCAGGAATTACATAAAGTGAACCCTCCACTTTTTGCAACCAGTCTCAATTTTACCACACTTATGGAAGAGCTTAGCACTCAACTGGGAGCATATAATTGCATACTAGAGCTTAATAACATCTTCTTCATCATAGATACAGACCTTGAGAGTCAAGACTCATTTGCCTTCATGTGGGAAGGCAGACAGTAGTCTTTTATGGTGTTACCTCAAGAATATCTATACAATCCCACCATGTGTCATGATATGGTCCCCACATTTATGTAAAAATGTTTGCATAATGCTCATGTGTGAACCTTTTTTAGTATTCACTGGGGGGGGATGCACCCATTTTTGTTTGTTTGTTTTACTTCTTTACAAGGGAGAGGATGAGCCATGGACCCCATGACGTTTAGGTGTCTTGGGTGTCTTCTGGTCAGGTAAGACCAAGGTTATACTTCATGCAGCAAGATAAAGTTCAGGTATTTCCAATTCCCAAGACAGTAAAGAAGGTATAAATATTTGTGGGGCTACTGGGTTATTGGAGGACTTTTGCTCCTCATCTGTTTCAATTATTACAACCTCTACATAATTTCTGTAAGAGGGGTACAGTATGGGATGGGACTAACTGATATACTACCACATTTAATCAGGCCAAATGAACAATGAAACAGACCCCAAGACCTTGGTACACTAGATACATCAAAACCTGCTGAGTTTACCATTCATGTCACTCGAGAAGGCTTTGGATAAGTTTTATGGAAATAGATGAACAGACATAAGGCCCCTGTTGAATTTTGATCACAATAATGGAAGAGGACAAAGCATCACAATAGCTCTTTAGAAAAACAATTGTGTGCTACATATGCTGAGTGCCAGTCAAGTTTATGACCACCTTATCCATGAATGGTTACAATAATTTGCCAAAGTCCTATGGCCAGGATTATCTCAGATGGCAATGATTATCTCAGATGGCAATGATAAGGATTAACTACCGTGCAAAGATAAAGTGACTGGAGTAAACCCCAGCAGAGAAAATGCCACTTGACCACATCATAGATTAAAGTCTGCAGGTCAAAACACTGTGTGCACAATTGTGAAATTCTGGAGACTGCCCCTAACGGTGTCTAATGTTATTTGCTTCATATCAAAACTGTCTTGCCTGCTCTCAGTACTACTTATGATAATTGGATGCCACTACAAGGAACAAAGTGACATTCTTTTTCAGTGATGGCAGATAGATTACATTAGCCCTCTCCTATTATCAAAAGGGGCCAATGTGCTTTGACCTGTGTGTACATAGTTATGGGTTTAATTCAAGTCTTCCCAAGCAAAAGAGCCAATCAAGTGGCCACTACTAAGTGGCTAATTTGACTAGCTATGAATGGTACACAACAGGCAATTGAGAGTAACCAAGAAACTAATTTCATACACTATGATGTACAAGAGTTGGGTCAAAAACAAGACAAATTATGGATTTTCCACCTTCCAAACAATCCAAAAGGAGTTCAGCTAATTGAAAGAATGAATGACCTTAAATAGTTATGAAAATAATTCCATGCAGAGGTGGACTGTTTATCTGCCTAAGGTACTGAGGATATTATGAGAAATCCAAACACCAATGGCCTGCAGTGGTTTATATGTTAAAGCACCCATGGCCACCAGCATTACAATTGCAAATAAAGACACACCTACTAGAAATTTTCTTAAACTGTCCAGGGGCACAAGTAACAAATTACTGGTGCAGGGTCCTGAAGACCTTCTATCTGAGACAAGAAGCATTTGTTGGCCCTGGATACACAAGTAAGACTTCAGTGGGGAGGAAGAACATTTAATTTTATAAGTAAAGTCTGCTGTGTTGGGAACCTGGCACTCACAAGTACAGGTTATGTTACCATCAGTGTCATCACCAAAGGAGCACTTTATATCAATTTTTATCAGTTACATATTGTATAGGTGTCTTGTTTTTTCTATACTCCTGAAATGAAACAGACTGATTGGCATGGTACACTTGCCTTGGGCAAGTCAACAGTGCAGGCTGCTTTTTTAACACAAGATCATACAGTGGTCTATATACTTCTTTATGGAGTTGATTAGCCATTGGGGGGGTCAATTAAACATTTGTCATTTTCTCCATAGATCATCAACAAGTAACCTTTTCCTGGACTATGCAATGAAAGTTGTATTTTTATTCCTAAAATCACAACAAAGATCCAAGAATTGTTTCAGATGAGCCTTGTGTTTCCCTTATCTATCTGAAACTGATATTGTTCCTAATTTGTGTTACTCTCTCTTGATTGCAGTCTGATAGCTTCGATTTTTGATTCTCTTAAATTCAATTTTGATATAGGAATATGTCCTCAAAGATTTGGTTTAACTTCCATCTCCAATATGCCTAGTCTTTTCCCGCCCCATCTACTAAACTGTTCTTTACCTGAACTCAAAGTATTTCTTCTCTGGAATTCTAGGCAGCTTTGTATTTGAAGAAATCAATCCTCCAAGGCAGAATTTTATAGATTTTTCTTTTCTGAGCATCCTATTTTACTTCCTGTGGTTTCACAGAAAAGTAGTGTGACAGGCTTTGTGCTCTGTTCCCTATCATGTATATACAGATCCTCCATTGTCTAAAATGCAAATAATATTCTTTAATATTCCTCTGGTTACTATAGCTCTTCAAGTTTTATTAACTTACATTTCACATATATTTCCATTATTATTTTTAAACCCACCCATACAACTTCTCCAGTTTACCATTTAGTGGGTATTTTATGGGTATTCTTAGTTTATCACAAGTAAAAGAAAATTACTAATTTGCTATTTTAAAAAGTCATTAATATATCACAATCCTTTAATTTTTAAATAATGTGCTAGCATTTGTCCACATATTGTACTTCCTATAAAATATAAAATTAATAACCTTGAGCCAACCACCTAATCTAAAACCTAGAATCTGGCAATATCTTTACTGTGTAATTTCCTCATTTTTTTCTCTCTATATCTTCCCAAAGGTCATCATTACAGCAAATTCTAATTTTATATTTCCTAAAAGTTTTAAATGGTTTAACTTTGTACATCTAAATAATATAATTTTCTACTATGCCTTCTGTGAAAGTTTAATTTAAGGGTCTTTTTTATAGTTATGTAATCTTTTTATGCATTATATTTCTCAGAATCATCATTCCATAAAATTTAGAAAATGTTATAGTCACACTGTAACATTATATATAATCATAACTCACCTTTGAAAGAAATTCAGCCAAAAAATGTGAACTTTTTAGTTAGAATAATTTTCCATCCAATAAACACCAAGCTATGTTTCTGAATTATAAAGTTATCATTTAGACATTTAGAATCGCTATAGTTTGTTCAACCTTCTTAGTTAAGATCACTCTTTAGCCAATCTCTTCTTTCCCTTTTTTATATTAATTGTTTGAGGTATGAATGAGCCTATTTTTCCCTGTGTGCTTCTGTCTATAAAGAAAAATATTTTACAGTGTCTATATAGCATTATCAGTAATTGATATAATATAGATTATGCAGTTCTTCTACTTTTATAAGTACAATAAAATTGATATAAATAAGTAAATAACTAGCAGAAAAATTACTGGTTGAATATGTTGGGAAATGGAAATGTACATTTCTCTTTTGCAATTAGATGACTTCAGCTTGAGTCAGATGTTACTCTAGGAAAAAAGTATTGTCTGTGGTTGCCTAAAATATACACTATATACAGGATATCCTATATCCTACAGGATATATAGGATTTCTACAGTCACAGTGATATGCACTTCTATTAGGATGAGATGCTCAAGAAGATCATCTTCAAACCAAGAGAGAGTAAATGTCATGAACAGTGATTTCTGTCTTCTAAAATATATAAGACTGTTGAATAAAATGCTATTAAAATAATACTTCTGCTGCCATCTTCTAAAGTTGGTGATAATCAGAGAAGAGGTGAAGAAGATGGACAGGAAGCAATCCCAGAACTCAGAAACATGAGAAGCCTTGAAGATTTAGGTGTTCCTTCTTTTCTCTCTTTTTCTTGATGCTGAATTTCATTATTTCATAGAACAATTATTCATTTTGTTTACTGAACAAATAGTGTGTTTGAACTGCAATGGACACTAATATTATAGTGGTGGAAAAATAGAGAAGGAATTCATCCTCATGGTGTGTACATCCTGAAATTCCCCTGGTTTTTTGTTTGTTTGTTTATTTTGTTTTGTTAAATGTGATGCTGCAGACCAAGCACCAGGCCTTGTACATGATGCATGAACACTCCTACCACTGAGATTTACCTTCAGTCCCTCTCTATGTTTTCATTTATTGAACGACTAAAGACAGATATCAAATAAATGATGATTTGGGGTTGATTGTGCTATATGTATTCCAGAACATGGCAAAGAAATAGGTTATAGAATGCAAACATGAAACAGGAGAGTGGAAGGAGTTGTAAAATATGTATATTCAGTACAGAAGAAATGTGTCTATTTTCATATACAGCCACATGCACACATGCATGAATAAATGCATACTATATTACTGGAAGCAGCAGGCTTACTTCTCAACTATTTTTTATGACATGTAAATAATCCTCACTGCTTAAAATCATTTGTTCTGGGGAATCAGATGTGGGAATGGATAACAGAAAAATAGATGTAAATGGAGAGTATACTTTCTATGTTGAATTTAGGTTCATGGAAAGATATATATCTAGAATTGAATCTGCCCTGGCAAGTTAAGAAACCATAATAAAAAACTCCCACCTATTTGTGTTAAAATGAAGACAACTGCTGATAAGCAATAAAATATATTTTTGCTTTATGGATATACCAGTGTAATATATGAGAAAATATGTAAAGTAGTAATAATCATGACTATCTTTTATTGAATACTTCACCTCTAAGAAGAAAAAAACCAATGATATAGATTCTCATGAAAATATCAAAACTAATAGAATACATATTTTAAACTTCTTAGATTCAGTGTAAAGTAGTAAATCACATAGAATCAATGACAGCTTATATGTTCAGAAAACATGATTCACCAACAAATTAACTAAATTAAAACAAAAAAAGGATAGTATATTGTTTTTGTTACCATAGCTCTGTAGTATAATTCAAGATCAAATATTGTGCTGTTACCAGTTTTGCTCTTAAGACTAGAGATTGGTTTGGCTATTCTTGTTCTTCTATTCTTCCGTATGAAATATAGGAATTATTTTTATAGTTCTGTATTTTGATGGAAATTTCATTGAATCTGCATGGTCATTTCAACAATGATAATTCTGCCTATCCAATAACATGAGTGGTCTTTCCCTCTTTTAAGGTCTTAATTTCTTTCTTCAGTATTCTATAATTTTCATTGCAGAAGTCTTTCACCTCCTTGGTTAGATTTATTTCCAGGTTTTTCTAAAGACATTCTAAATGGAATTGTTTTCCTAAATTCCTTTTCATTAGGTTCATTATTGGTGTTTAGTATAGCTGTTGATTTTAGTGTGTGGATCTTATATTCTGCTATTTTTCTGTATTTGTCAATTCCAGAAGTCTTCTGGTGGATGCATTTTTGTTTTTGTTTGGGGGGGGGTGGGTATCGGGGATTGAATTCAGGAGTACCCTACCACTGAGCCACTTCTCCAATCCTAATTTATATTTTATTTAGACACAGGCTCTCACTGAGCTGCTTAGCACCTCACTTTTGCTGAGGCTGGCTTTGATCTCATGAGCCTCCTATGGCAGCATCCAGAGTTGCTGGGATTACTGGAGTGAGCCACCACACCTGGCTTGGGGTTTTTTAAGTACAGGATTATGACATAAGCAAACAGATCAATTGACTTCTTTCCTGTTTGGATCCCTTTAATTCCCTTCTCTTGTCTAATTGCCCAGATAGAGTTGGATGGAGCTGGAGAACATCATGGTAAATAAAATAAGTCAATATTGGAAAATCAGAGTTTGGAATTTTCTATCATATGTGGGGGACAGAGGTGGAGAGAGGGAGAGAGGAAGAGAAATTAATTTTTAAAAAAGAGATCTCACAAAAATAGTAGAGAGACAAACAGAGTTCAGAAAAGGATAAAGAGGTAGGAAAGAGGAGAGAGCATAGGGAAGTACTAGAGAATTAAGTCTACCAAATCATGGTATTTGTATGTATGAATATACCATAATGAATCTCACCTTTTATATAATTATAATTCACTAATTAAAATAATAATAGATCAATATAGTACAGCAAGTGAATTGGGAGATAGAGCAAGTGTGGGAAGAGACGATAAAGGGAAATGAGATCAAACTTTGTAATGTGCATGTCCAAATATGGCAAAATGAATCCCACCGTTACATATAATTATAATACATCAATAAATGATTATGTAAAAGAAAAAAGAATTGATACTTACAGTGGTCTTGTGCATTAAAGATAGTAGGGATATAAATTGGTAATATGTTTTGCAAATCTTTTGGAAATACATGCCAACATTCTTAAAATGCTTTATACCTTTTAATTGTCACATTTATTCAGATACATCATAAGAGATAATTTGGAATGCAAAGTATGTGGGGAAATATTTATTACTTCGAATTAAATTTAAAAAATAATCCAGTGTTACAAAAAATTCAACACATTGCTCTAGAGAATAGGCATTTTAAATTCAATAAATATTCATAGCACCTTTTCATTGTTCTTCGCACTATATTGCAAAGATGAACAAACACAGTCCCTTACTTTGAAAGATGTTGAAGGTGTTTCTCCTTCTTCATAGTCTATTCCTGTCCTCTGCTTCTGACATATTTCTTTCAGTGGATTTTTTTCCTGTCCATAAGGTTAAATTCATTATTTCCTGAAATTATAAAGGGGCTTGCTCAAATTTTATAACAAAGGATGCAAATGTACTGACGTAGCAAAAAAATATAAACACCATAAACCAGAGGGTCCATTCTTTGGGATTAAACAAGGTCCAACACCACACCGTCTTTCCACATAAATACAGGTTCCAACTCAGTGACAAGTGCAAGAATGTGTCTTAGATGTCTTCTGAAAGTGTAACTGCACTTATTTCAGGTACTTGTCATTTAACCTGGAAATAATGTTTTAAACAAAACCTAGACTATTTCTGAATATAAAGTTACCGTTTCATGTGATGCTTTTCAATAAGCTTACCCCAAACCAAAATTCATGATCATCTCACAATACAAAATAAATTTAGCATTTTCTACAGTTCCCATAATCAATATTTCCAGCGTTACCCAAAAGTTTGCCCTAAATCTCATCTGAGACTAATGACAAAACCTTACCTATGAGAGTAAAGATCATAAGCAATTTACATATGTTCCATATATAATAGCACAGAGTGAATATTTCCATTCCGAAAGGAAGAAATAGGAGTATAGAAAGAAAGGATCAATTCAAGACCAAAATCCAGCTGGGTAAATAAGTCCTGCAGTTCCATGTCCAGCATCTGGGGCACATGGATTCATGATTTTCTCTCCAAATGTCTTGAGTAACCATGCCACTATGGCTTTGCTTGTTGCAGCCCACATGGCTTCTCTCTTGGCTTCTTTCTGCCTGATTTCTGCAGCTCTCCTCAAGTAGATAAATTCACATTACTGGCATCTCTTCATCTCAGGGGTCTCCACTGCAATATCAGTTTCCTTCTCACATCTTCATGTATCACTCACTCAGGGGAAGCTTGCAGGGACTCCAGTTCTGCTGAACTTTGTCTAGCCTCCCAGCCCTTCCTTTGAAATTTTAGTGGAATCCTCCATGACCCTTGAACTCCAGCATTCTGCATTCCTGCATTCCTGGTTGCACCACATGGTTGCCACCAAGGTCTGCCCCATTTCAAGCCATACCCAAGCCTCCTGTAATCATGCTTATAGCATCCTCTGAATGCCCAGGAAGCTGAGCATGGTGAAATTAACTTCCAAGGCACCCAAGTTAAATCGGGCCCCCATGCTCTCTTCTCAAAGAAATTTTTACTTTTATACCCTTGAGCCAGAGATGGATTTGGACTTGCTAATCCCTGAGAGGCCCTCAAGCCACCTTTTCTATTGCCTCTGTGCAAAACATTTAGCGCTTCTTTAGTGGTTCCAATATGTTTGACAAACACAACTTCCTTAACCCTGGAAGGGGTTTGCACTTTTCTAATGAAATTGCTAGTTTTCAGATCTTTCTGCTCTGCTTTCTCCTCCTGATTCTCATAGTAAACCTGATTGAAATCAGCCAGCAATATCCATGCCAATGCCTGAATGCTGTACTGCTCTGAAATATCCTTTGCCAGATATTTTAGTACATCACCTTTAAATGCAGTCTTACAAAAAAAAAATCTCAGGACATAAGCAAAATTTCTTTGAAATTTCTGACAATTTCTTTATAAGAACATGACAAGACTGGCCTCTAGCTCAATTTCCAACAGATTTCTCCTTCTCTGAAACTACATGAATCCAGTCTTTCCTTCCACAAACCTGTTGGCATTCTGGTCTTCTGAGCTACCACTAGAATCACCCATTAAGCTCTAGTTAGAACATTCTAAAATTTTTTCATCTTGTATCTCTGAACTTTTCAGTTTCTCCCTCCTTAAAACTATCTCCAAAACTTCTCTGAACCACATGGTCAGGATAGTCATAGCAATAGCAATGACCCTACTTTCTGGTACCAACTTTTGTTCTAGCTAGTTTTTTCACTACTATGATTTAAAAAAAAAAAAAAAAAAAAAACTGACAAGAACAACATAAAAGAGGAAGTGTTTATTTTGACTCATGGTTTTAGATGTTCAGTTTAGACCATGGTTGTTCAACTCCATATCTCTGGGTCCAAGGGGAGGCAGAACATCATGGTTGAAGGGCATGGAGGAGGTGAACAGCTCAAGACATGGCAAAAGGAAGGAAGAGAGAGAGGGAGTGAGAGGGAGAGAGACAGAGAGGTCTCCACTTACCAAGGAGAAAATATAAATCCCAAAGACATGCCCCCAGTGACCCACCTCCTCCAGCCACCCCTCCACCTGCCTACAGTTACCTCCCAGTTAACTCATCAATGGATAAATCCATTGATTAGTTTACAACTCTCACAATTCCACCTCTGAGCAATTCTTGCACTGTTTCACACACGAGCTTTTGATAGTACCTAAAACTATAACATCCCATAAACATAAAAGTTGTCATCAAATATTTAATATAGGTCACTTTAGATTCCAGGTACCGTTAAGGTCAGCTTCACTGATTGTTTTAAGAAAAACAAAAACTTTAAAAAAATACTGTCTACGTTTAATCCAGGGCTATCTGAGTGAATTTAAGAATCTATATTATGCACCAACCTATCCCTAAAGGAAAGATTCATTGAACATTTAATGTTTCCAAAAACAGTTTTAGAAGTGCCAAATTGATTTATTTGTACCTTGATACATCATTTTGTTACTCTTTTATTGGCTTTAATATACTCCCATAAATCAATTCTTTCTAACTCTTCAGCTTGACGAACAGCTTTATGCATACTGAGAATATATGTGTTCCCTGCAACTGTCTCTCACCTCCCACATATATGTATCTGAGATGTGTTTTTAATACTTTTAATCCCTCTCTGGGAATAAAGCTCAATTGTCTTTACTTTATAATAAATTATTTCATTATTTCATCAAAAAGAAGGAATGTTGCACAAGAACACCAGGAAAGTAAATTGTTAGATATATTTATTCCAAAGTGCACCACAGACTTCAAATTGTATATATGGATAGCCAATTAAACTATCAATAAAACTGAATTTGACGATAAGCATAGCTGTATATATATATATATACGAAAGTAGTATATTTTGCTCATGATGATGTGGTACTGATATTAAACCTATTGTGCAGCTTTGAATGAGAAAAGTAAATGCTTGCTGAAGAGTTCTGTTAAGTTAGCAGATGATTCATTATTTAAAAATTTCAGCCCCTTTTGAAAATTTCTCTGGATGAATATGCACATCAATAGCTAAGAGACTGGTTGCATTTTGAACTGTTGGCAATGAAATTAAGATAAAGTCATCATGAAGTTATTTACAATAAATTTCTAACTCTGAAAATAAATATATGATGCTATTGAAAATATAAAATTATAGTCAGAGCTAAACAAAAAATATATACCAAGACATAGAAGTAACTTATTATTATTTTATGTATTTGTTATATTGACAATTTCTTTTTATGACAACTTTAAACATTCACTTTATATTTATTCTCCTTAATCCGAACCTAAGTAAAAAGACATTGTAACATTCTAAATAAATCTCCTACATCTTATAAACATATATGCCAAATTTAAATGAAGATTAAAGTACCTTTCCATTTAATTTCTATCTAGTATTTCTAAATTGCAGTTCTACTAATCATTGAACCACCATCTCCATGATACTGGAATAATTTTATGGTGTGGAATTTAGAAATGAAGAAGCTCATTCATCTTTGTGGTTCACTATCACTGAATTATCCCTCCACAGTCATAGTGCATCAAGTTGTTTGGACTTAGTAAAAAATCAGGTTGAAATCAAAGAAAAGTAGACAGAAACTATACTGATTACCAATTAACAATGATTGGTCTCTTGCTTGGGCAACTGTCATGGTATATTAACTGTGCTTCTCATATGCTTCCTTCAATGCATTGTACAAAAAGCAGAAAGATCTTTCAAAAACATAAATCATAGCATATTACCCATTTGCTTAAAATTCATTGTATTTGGGAAAGAATTGACATTTCTTACTCTCACCTAGAAAATCTTTCTTTCTAGACATTGCAGAGCACCTCGACCTGATTCCTAAGCACAATGCTTCAAACACAATAGCTGCTTTCAGATTGAGTGTTATCCCAAGCTCCCTACAATAGAAATTTTGTATAGCACTTTTCTTCTGCTTAGAACACTTTACCCACTGATCTTTTATCTTTCTACTCTATAAGGGCTCAGAATAAATACAGTTCCTGAGATATTCCTCAGCACATTATGCAGAATTAGTTGACTTATATTTCTCTTTATTCTGAGTTATTGCAATTCCTTCCTTTACTAATACCATTCGTCACTGTATTACTTTTTTGTTTGAGAAATTTTCTCTCTTCCCTTTATATTGTAAACACCATAAGAATAGAGATTTTTTTTTTCTTTATCTATCCAGGACCCAGAAAAACCTTGGCAAAGCATTGGTAAATGGTAAGCATTTTTATTTAATAAATCATTTTATTAAACATGTAGATGGTA
Organism: Sciurus carolinensis; assembly: GCF_902686445.1. Classification (NCBI taxonomy): domain Eukaryota; kingdom Metazoa; phylum Chordata; class Mammalia; order Rodentia; family Sciuridae; genus Sciurus; species Sciurus carolinensis. Next base: position 64,028,107 of record NC_062217.1, on the reverse strand, counting down.
ATTGTTTTTTACATCTTTCACCTAATGTAAGATTGATATTTTATTAATAGGACAAAGTCATCTTGTGTTTCTAATAGCTTTGGAGAATATGAAAGCAATCTACTTATATTCTCAAGCCCTCTTCCTCTTATGACTAATAGTGTTCATTAGTAAGTTAGTTTTTAAGAATCATGAGTTTATTAGACTTTATATAAGAATCAAATTTATTTCACTAATATAATTTCTTCTAATCCCTTCAGGAAGAAACTCAAAAAAGTCACTGTAGAGAAGTAGACAGATATGTGTGAAACCAAGGGGTCTACTAGTGTTAAAGAAATAGACATTCTTATTCTTTGAGTTTTAATGATATTAGGATATCTGTGATGAAAAATGATTATCCCAATTGAGAGACACTAGGACTGCATGAAGGAAATGACCATGAAAGAACAGGGAGTCCAGGCAGGTAATCCAGGCTTAGCACCTGGGCCAAAGAAGCAGTAGAAAGGGCTGACTCTGGCACATGTGGCTCCTCTGGGAAACTCTGCTGCTTCAACCATCCTGGCATAGAGAAATACTTTGGCCATATGGTTGTTCATGGAGTGTGAACTAAACAGCCACCATCTGTTAAGACAAAACTGTCTGAAACTAATCCAGGAGGCTTGGTATTATCTTCTATTGAACGATCATTGACATCTGTGTGAAAATCTAAGTATTCAAAGTATCAACACAGTAATGAGCCATCTTTTGTTGTGTGAAGCAGTAGTTTTCTACAAAAATCATAACAAAAGCAACCAAACCAAATCTGGTCTGCTAAAGGATTACCCAGTGCAGAGCAACTGAGCCCAAAAGTTCTGAGAATTTAGGGTGGGGAACATCTCTTGGGGGACGGCCCTTATATTTGAATGTCAATGAAGAACACTGATTTATTTGATTATTTTTAGCAAATACAGTCAATGCCCTATCTATATCTCATGGCTCTTACCATTTCTATTCACATAGACCTGAATCCCAACTGCCAGGCTTTCTGGATTCTTCACTGAGAAGTATCTCTGACCACTAGAGTGCACTCTTCCCAAGTGCATATCAAGTCATACTGTAGGGGAATAAAGCTTCTCAACCAGTGAGAATTGGTACACAGTTATGTACTTCAACTCCTGCACCTGTCAAAAGGGATAACGTATATGTGTTCTCTACAGGTGTAGATTTCCCAGGAAGGATTTAGCTTCAGTGGCATAGAGCTCACTATCATATCATTTATTAAAGTACTATTCCAAATCCATCTTGCAGTGTGTCCATTGAGATCTAATACCACATTCTTCATTGAAGGGAACTACTTGCTTGATGTAGGATTTTGTGTTTCCATAACTTATAGGAAGGGTGACTAGGGGCTCAAATTCCACCACACAAATAATATCAACCAGCAAAACTGGGTGATAGCGATAGAGAAAAATTTAGGCAGAGAATAATGGTTATTTCTGCTTTGAGATTAGTAGAAGTTGGGAGGACATCCCAGGAACAGTTTTATGATTTTTTTAAAAAAAGTTGAACAGCAACAATCTTGAAAAATTGTTAAAGGTCAGAGGATAATTAACTTGTTATGTAAGTGAACATTAGTAGTACTCTACTGTAGCAGATATTATCATACCCTGTCCAGATTCCCTCCAAGCTGCTATTTTAAGGCAAGGTGGCCTAAATTTTGCTGCCTTGTACTTCATTGTTTAAGGATTTTATTTAGCTGCCAAAGCTAGAAATTTGGAGACCATTAACCCCCTTTCCCCAGAATCCTTCAACCAATTACTGATAGGAGTTAGTAGACTAACAGTCCAGCTCCTGGCTTCTCAGATTTTCCTAGTTAATTAAATGCTAGTTGTCCGTATTGGTTTCTTATTCTCTATCCTTTTCTGTTTCAATTCCCAATTCTTAACAGGTGTTTACTGGGATTAAAAACTTTCCAATAAATTACTTGCATTTGAATTTTTCTTTTGAGAGAACACTACAAGACAACCTTCAACCAGTAATGCAAATCTTATTAGTTGCATAGATATACATCTTGCTTATACTTGTAAAATACTAAATATAGTATTACTGGTGATCTTCTGTACTGTACTTTAGTTTTTAGATATGCAACTAGTTAAATGTGATAAAGGGTGAATTCAGTGAGTGCACACTTGAGTAATTTTGTTCATGTTTATTTTTATTTATGTATTTATTAGGTTTATTCCCAACTTTTTTCTATAATGAATAAGGAATTCTTTCAAGATAGGATTATATAATTTTCCTTTTTTAATTTTTTTAATTGTACATGAACATAATACCTTTATTTTATTTATTTATTTTTACGTGGTGCTGTTGATAGAACCTAGTGCCTCACATATGCCAGGCAGGCACTCTGCCACTGAACCAGAACCCCAGTCCCAAGATTATATAATTTTCTAGACATCTTTACATACTTTCTATCATTCATTTCAATGCAACCCTGTGATTAAATGTCTAGTTAAAATTCTATTCAAATCATGTATCATCTTCTTTATTAAAACTGCAACTTCATAACAGGTTTAGTCCCAGGATTTTGGAGTGGGAAAGAGGCAGTTTCTATACTTTCACTATTTTATCCCTTTTCAATAGAGACTAGTGCATTGAAGCTATGTGTTTGTTTTCTGTTTTTTGTTTCCCTGGTATTCTTTTCTTCTCTCTCTATGTTTAGGTCTAGCTCTTCTGATGTTGGAGGTTGAAAAGAGAGAAAAGCACATGGCAGGGCACTTCTTTGAAACTGACCTAAGTTACATCTGAACTGGCTGGCTTTCACTCATCATTAAATTTTAAAGGGCATTCTGCAGAGATGAAAGTCCATGCTTACCTTCAAAAGTCCTCCTTTGCTGCTGATATGCTGAGAAAACCCAAGTAATTTTCCTGCAGACTCTAAAATGGGAACTTGGGAGATAACTTCTTATTCTTCTTTTCCTAGAAACACCATTCCACAGTCCTCATGGTTTTAGACTTCTCTAGGAAGCCTCTCCATTCAGAGATGCTAAGATTCATGCACAAATTTCTATGTCTATCATTGCCAGCAAACATTGGTAGATGAAAAATTATCAATTTCCCTCTTTGCCTCAGATTTGCAGTACTATGACAAAAATACATTTTCGTGCCTTAGGAAATATACAATCAGAAAATGAGATATATTACTGTTTCTTGTGAGCACCGAAAAATTTTAACCTATTTTTTTTTTTACTATATATTCCACCCTTTATGTTTGTGTAATTCGGGTTAATTATTTACAACTCTGAGACTGATTTTACACTATATTTTCCTTAATCTCTTTATTTTGAATTAAAATTAAAGAGTATCACTGGAGTTATGATCAGGAATATAAAGCCAACTATGTTAATCTCCTAAGTAGTTATCTTATAAGCTTACTTATAACAAGAAGAATCATTTCTTTTGTTTACATATCTGCAATTTGGTCAAGGCTGTCTGGGGAATCTTATCTCATTTCTATGTAGCATCAGTTAGAGCAGCTGGGCTGGGGCTAGAGGATACATTCCCAAAGATGGCTCAATCAGCATGGCTACCGAGTTGGTGCTGGTTGCTAGCTGGATACTTCACCAGAGCATTGGTTAGAGTTCCATGGCATGTGGGTCTTTTCTTCTAGGCTGCTTGGATTTCTCACATGGCAGTTTGTGAAAAGAAACTGATACATCACTTCTCTTACATTCTATTAGATAAAAGAGAGATCCCTGGATTTTTCAAGAGGAAGAGATATAGAATCACCTTTTAATGGAAAAAGTGACAGATAACCTTGATATTGCCATAAACTCTGAGGTCAATGTACATTATCTGTGTTCTCCTTTCAATGGAGAGTGAAAGTACTACCCTCTAGTCCTAGCAGTAGAACATATAAGAAACCCTAATCAACATTTTATTTTCAGCTTCACTTCCTCTACCTTAATTAACAGGTGATAGAGTCAACAGTTATTTCATTAACTATGCTGAGAATATTTTGCATTCATCTGTATATTTCCACTCCTTGCATATTATTTTTGTAATATTTTATTATTATAAAACATTAGATTCATCATTTTATGAAATAAATAAATTTTAGAGTTTTCTATCAGAAAAAATAAAACAAGTAGAAAAGTAAGTATATTTTAAGTCCTTAAAACATTTCTTTAATAAATCAGACTAGTGCTTCATGAAGCAGGTATCAACTAAATCATGTATCTTAATTTAGATCTCAACATGCATGCTATTTCCCTTGCTTCCTTTGTTTCTTGTGTTATCAAATCACTGCCACTCTGTGGGTTCCTGATACTGTCCTTTGCATTAGGAGGACTTGCATCTGGTCTTGAACACAGGTATGGCAGGGGACATTCAGGGTTTTCAACAAGAAAACCATCTCAAATAAGTTTTCTCTGGCCTTTGAGCTTAAATATTTTGAATAGGTCATTTTTTTCCCTCAACGAATGTAGGTTTTTCCTTGGGAGAGCAATAGCTTTACTGAGGTAAATCAACCCCTCTGAAAAAAGCAGGATTACCAGTAGGGGAAATTATCTGTGTGCTGTAATAAATTATTCTCTATGACTTTCTTTTCCTTTTTTTATATTATTAAACTATATTACTTATTCCTCGTGAATACAAAATTGGGTAGGTGAATTTCATATCATTTTGATGAAATGAATACATTCCGTGGGGACAATCACTGGTGCTGTGGGGCTCTAAGAGAGAGAGTCTGTGCTTGTTTTGAAGTTATAAGATAAGAACAAAAGACAATATGAGCTCCAAATAGGCAGGCCGATTTCATGTTTGCCTCAGGCAAACCAAATGTTCACTGTTGATTTACTGTTGAATTGCAGGAGCAAAGGGTTTTAAAAGCAAAACAATCTTTATTCTTCTTTTCCCAATGTGGTTCCTTGATACCCTAAAGTAATATGATTTACTGAAATGATTTGAAGGGGTTGGTTAGACTTATGGTTCTGGAAACTTTCAACTGTTTTAACATTGTGGACATGAAGTGTTGATAATGAAACCATTTTTGTGAGAAAAGTTAATAAAATTGTTACAAATATAGAGGAGAATTGAATTTCAGTGAATTTTTCCACCTTAGTGTCATTGTAAAAGTCAGGAAGTTGAGCTAAAACAGTAATATCTTATGTGATATGGAGTCCTGACATTCCTTTAGAACTGGCACATGCTTCTAGAACATTATCTATAATGACCAGGGAAACCGACATATTCAAGTGCTACCTCCAATGAGAATGAGAACATTTGTTACTGGAAAATACCTTGTGGAGAATTAATCATCTTTTCTTGCCTGAGTGATATGTTTCCATCAGTGAGCATAAATTGTTACCAATCAAAACTTTTCTAATTTTCTTTATTGAAAAAACAAGGGAGAGGAAATGTCATAATACTTTGATACTTTTATAGGAATTGTATTAACCTGATGCTATGATTTAGATCTAGAAATAACCCCTCAAAAGTTCAAGTTTTAAAAGCATGATACCCAATGCTGAAAGATTAAGCGGAGAAAATCTAAAGGCAAAGATGAGAGCTGTAACCTCATCATTGAATTAATTCATTTGCTGAATTAAGAATTTGAATGAACTATAGGGTGATAATTATAGGCAAGTGGGAGTGTGGTTAGAGGAAGTAGGTCACTGGAGGCATGCCCTTTGACTATATCATGTCCCCTAGCTCCTCTCTTCTCTCTCTACTTGCTGTCATGAGTTGAGCAACTTTCCTCTGCCACACCCTTCTCCCATGATGTTCTGCCTCACTTTAGGCCCAGAGCAATAGGCAACCACAGCCTGAGACCTTAGAAACCAAAAGCCCCAAATAAATTTTTCCTCCTCTAAATTATTTTTATTAGGTATTTTGGACACTCTGACAAAAAGCTGACTAACACACTTGATATCAATTATCCTGTTGATGGTACCATGAGTCAGAGGAAAAACTAGAGACTCAGAAAAACCTTATCTGAATTAGCAGAACTAGGGAAAGGTTCAATATGGTTTCAGAGTCATATTTTATTGACTTCAAAATCCAGTCAGTCCTTCACATGTTACAGTTCTACTGGGTCTAGAAGTTTTCAGGATTATTTATTTTTCTGTAAATAAGGAAGAAAATTTGTGGAAAAATGTTTTAGAATATGTCTCTCCTGTTAAATAAGAAACAATAATTTTGATATTATTCCAACAATTTTATACCTATATTTTGAATTAAATAGTAAATCCTTATATTTTGAATTGTATTAGAATTAACACAAAAGCCATGGAATTCTCTGGAATTTTCATGTGTCCAGGTGTACACAGTATTAATTTCCAGGGACTCCTGTAGCAAGTACCACAGAATTGATGGGTTAAAATGACAGTGATATATGAACTCACAGTTATAGAGACTAGAAGTCTAAATCAAGGATTCAAAAGATATGATTATTTCCAAAGACTCAGGGAGAATCTGCTCCCTGCTGCTCTTCTGGCTTCTCACATTAGCTAGTTAACTCTTTATATTCCTTGGCTTGTGTATCAGTCCAGTCTCTGCCTCAGTCTCCATATGGAGCTCTCCCTGTTTATCTCTTATTCTCCCTTATAAGGACACCATTAAATTAAAGATCCATCTTATCCCATATGACAGAACCTTAATTTATAGCACAGTTACATCTACAAAGACCCTGTTTCCAAATAAGGTCATAGTCAGAGGTTTTGGAGGTTAGGACTTCAACATATCTCTATCAGTGACACAAATTCAACCTATATCATGCAAAAATCATAGAACAGGGCTCGATTAAAATGCAAGCAGAAAACTATAAAGCCTGAAGGAACTGACAATTACAGGATATTCGTATCCGCATATGCATGTATACATTGTGTATGTGTTGTTGTATTTGAATAAATGCATTGCTTTTAGACTAGTTCCTCTTTTTGAAGAGAATATGAATCTGTGGAAAGTTAGGAATCTGAACAGACATTTGCAATGATCTGGTATGCATTTCACTTTGTCTGCAAATAATTTAACAATTTCAGGATTTCTTAGCGGAAGATTTATTTATAAGAACTCTGGTTTCATCTTGCCTTTAGGGTTTATACAGTTTTTTTCTCTGAGATGTTTCTTGAATACTCCTATGTCTTAATTAAAAATTTTTGTTTGGACACTTATAGATTTATTATCACTTTTCATATGAACAGAAATTGATCAGGACTCTGTTGAGGAATATTTACCATGAACACTTAGCATACTTAGCATATCAATGTTTAAGTTTTCTAGAACATAAAATTTGGGACATTTTAAACATATTTTTCCAAGTAGCTAAAATTATATATTATTCAGTTTTATAGGGTATAGAACATACAAAATAAATCTGAAAGCAGCTCTATAAAACAATAAGACCCTAAATTTACAGCTAGGATATGGAGTGCTAATTATCCAGGTTCAAGAATTTATTCATCTGGAAACATAACAATCATTAGGTCAATCCTAACTTACTTCTTTTAAATCGATTAGTTCTCTACTATTTTTAAAAGATCTTTACCTGCCATTCACAAAGCATTGGTCTTTTTGAGCAAAACATCTTAATTAAGCAGTTTTAGATACGTCTATTTTTACATTCTTATTCATTTCCCAAGGGTTCAATCTCTACTTACCTATGGTAGTTTAAAACCTGTAGTAATTCTGATAGTTATTTTTCCTTACATACTTTGGTTTTTCTCATAGTACACTCATGTTTGAATATTTTAAAATAATGCGATTTGCTTTTTGATGAGGAGGTAGATTAGAATAATAAATTAAATGCGCTATGACTTTCATGTGACAAAGATTTCTGAGCAAGTGTAGTGATAGACAATTATTATAAATCTGTATTCTCTGCTTCCAGTTCAGAAAGTAGTTACCTAAATGTGATACCTAATTTGGAAAGAATATTCCACTCTATTCTTTCTTTAATCTCCTGATTAAAGACTTACTGGCTGATGAAATAGTGAACAGGAAAGTAGCCATGGAAGGCACATGGTGAATACAGCAAGGAGGATTACAGACAGACTCACCACCTCTTCTCCAAACCCAGATTCTAGCCACCAAAGCCATGCATCTGGTAGATGTAATTAATTTTTCAGAGAGCCATGCAATTCATGAAGAGTGCCATGTGGAGAGAAGTTTATAACAGAATTCTACAGTAAAATTCATGGCAAAGAATTCTGTGAGGTTTTGGGGAGTTTTTTTGCTGTGTTTTGTTTTTTGTACTGGGAATTGAATCCAAGAGTGCTTAAACATTGAGCCACATTCTCAACCCTTTTTATTTACAGGACCTCACTAAGTTGGTGAGGCTTACTTTGAACTTGCAATCCTCATGCCTCAGACTCCCGAGTTGCTGGAATTATGGAAGTGTGCCACTGTGCCTGGCTTTTGTAAGGTATTATTTAGGGCTATGATGGAGAAAAGATATTCCAGGCACAAGGAATTTTGAGAAATTATGGATTGAATACAGTGAATTAGGTTTATTTAGTTCAGAATTTCTTAAATCCCTGATTATAATAATATGCATTGTGAATAATTAAAAATGGGCATATACTCATAATTATATTTTTCAAATTGCATAAAAATATGCTTTTATCTGATTACATTGTGGGACTTAATTTCAAAAGATGTTCCTTTAAGAAATAATGACCTGTAAACATATTTCTCATCTCTTATGAGAATGACATTTAAAGATGCAATAACAATAAAAAAGTAGTCTCATAAGAGGCAGTCTCTGGACTTTAGTATAATTTGATTGAGAAAGTCAGTATTCAAAGGACAAGCAAAAGCTTTCTATAAATTTAGGACTTTCAAGAGAAATGAATTATTAATCTGAAAAAGAATTCTGTTGTACACTGAAAGCATTTATTTATAGGGCAACAATTCTCAGTGAGCCTCAATGATAAAAAAAAAAAACTACTTTATTTTGATATGCATATATTTCAATTTGTTTTGTCAAAATTTTGATAATTAAAATAAATAATCTAAAAAATAATATACCATTTCCCTATAAATAAATGACTTATTTTGAAACATTTGAAAGAATTAATTATTGCTAGGCATGGTGTCATATGTCTATAATCGCAGTGACTCAGGAGGCTGAGGTAGAAGAATCACAAGTTCAAAGTCAACCTCATCAACTTAATGAGGCTCTAAGCAACTTAACAAGACCATGTCTCAAAATAAAAAATTAAAAAAGCTAGGGATGTTGCCCAGTTGTTAAGTCCCCCTGGGTTTAATCTCTGGTAGAAAGAAAGAAAGAGAGAAAGAAAAAAGAAAGAGAGGTGGGGGGAGGGAGAGAGGAAGGGAGGAAGAAAAGAGTTAATTATTTTGAATTGAGAACTTAAATACAAACATAAAAAAATTTCATCATATGTAAATTTTAGCAATTCAAATGTTATTTCTATTGACAAAGTTTTTGCTAATTTTTCTTTGTCTTTCAATAATATTTTTTCATGCCCTTTATATTTTATGAGGTGTAAGTTCAGAAAAACTCTTAATTTATGTCAAAGCAAAATTCTCATACTATTTTTGAAGGCTAACTTTTGGTTTTAAGAGTATAAAAATAGGCTTATTAAATGGTAATTTGTCAGTTTCTATCTTCACTGATGAAATGAAAACAAAACAAAATAATATTCAAAGAAAACACAGGATTTAAATACCTTGAAAATATTTGGTTCAAACATAAAAAAACAATTTCCTAAAAATGACATCTGTAAAGTGAATTCTTGCACAGATACACAAGAACTGATAGTTTAATTAATATGTTTTATTGCATTGAAGCAGAGCAGTAAACTCACTGGACATCTTTGTTTCTTTCTAATTTCTTCTCTTCAATAAAAATAAATCTTGACTAAACTTGTTACTGAAGGCTAACTTCTAAAACGTGAATTATATTTGAAAAATCAAGTATCACTGCTGTTACTCAGAACTGACTTCTGGTTAAACATAGTATAAAAGTTAAAACTTCATCTCATTTTATGAAGCACTTTATTTTAGTTTTCTAGTCTAGGACTCTAATTGATGAATCCAAACTACTTTAAACAACAAATATTGTGAGATTAATATCACATAGCTAATTAAGTTTTCTCTCTCGTATTTCAAAATTTAAATTATTCTCCAACCATACCCCAATTCAGGAAAATATTTCTACACACGCCTGTCCCTTCTTTAGTCATTTGTTTTTCTTCCTGTTAATTCTTGTATTTCCTTGGTTCTGTCCACACCTTAGTCCAGACACTTCTGTTTAGAAAACAACAAAATGGAAACTTTGTAAAATGAGGTTCTGTCCCTGGTTTGTTCAGGGCCCAACTTTCCCCCTAATTTTCCTTGTTGGAGAATTGTCCTTGCTATCCATGGATACTTGTATGTGTTGCTTTTATTATTGTTTTGATAAGTTGCAGTAGGACATGGACAGAAATGTTGCCCCCAGCACGTATTCATTAAGCCCAGGGTAGGGCAGCAGTGCAACTGAAATGAATTTGCTCAATAATCCATCCCTCTAGCATCAGTGGATGGTTTAAACTACCCCTATCTCTATTAGCACAAAGCAATGCTGGGGACCTGTGATAACTGAATCACAGCCTCCCACAGATGTATATAGCTAAGATCCAGAACCTATGAAACTTACTTTATATGACAAAAGGGTGTTTGCCTATGTGATTTAATTAAAGGTCTTAAAATGTGGAAGTTATCCTGTGTTATTCTATCGGCTTCTAATTGTAACCACAAAGGTCTTTATTAGGAGGAAGTGGGAGAAGTCTGAGCTAGAGGAGGCCAATGATGTAACGGAGGCACACGGGAGTGATGCACTTTCCTTTGTTTTCCTTGGCTTGTGAGAAAGGACTCACAAGCCAAGGAAAACAAAGAGCTACTGTAAGGAGACATTTGAAACTGTAAAGGACAAGGATACTGTCCTGTCAGAGACTCCAGAAAGATACAGCTTTGTAGACACCTCGACTGTAGCCCAGGAAACTTTTCAAACTTCTAACCGCCGGAATAGTAAGAATAAATTTGTGTTATTGTAAGTCAACAGTTTTTTGTTAATTTGTTACAGCAGCAATAGAAAACTATATTATAGGATTCAGATTCAATTTATGGACATTTCTTGAATAGTTACAAAAGAAGGCTAATTTTTTTCTGATTGGTATATAGCACAGTTTGATGTATAGAACTCTTTTAACCATTAACCATCATGACCAAAGCTACCTTGAATTTAAAATTTACAAATGTAGAAGATAAAAACAAAAAATATAGAGAGAATCAAGAGCATAGCCCTGATCAAAAACATTACTTTAAATCTCCAATATTTTAGGACTATTGCAGTTATTGAAACCTATGGATTCCCCTTATTATTGAGAAACATTTTCAATGACTTTCAGTGGGACTCAAAATAATTGCTATAACATTTTACACACAAAAAAACTAAATACAAAATTCTAATGTGCTTTCAGAGTTAGAGAAGGAAGACATGTTGTTTTGAACAGGTTTAATCAGAGAATCCTGAAAGCAGGTATGTTACTAAGATACTTATCTTCTTTACTGCTCTACCCTCACTGTCTAACACTGTTCAAAAAATATGACAATGTTATATAAATATTTGTACAATGAACCGATAACTGAATAAAAAAGTAAATAGTATGATTGTACTATCATGACTATTCATTCTTTCCTTTAACATGTAAGTTATGAGAGACTAAATACATAAATACACAACTGGCAGACAGTAAATTATTTTGAAGATCTCATCCACACTGCTGAAGTAACCGGTATAGAAAGACAATCACATTCCCTTCAATAATCAACCCCGGGGGCTAGGGAGATAGCTCAGTCGGTAGAGTGCTTGCCTTGCAAGCACAAGGCCCTGGGTTCGATCCCCAGCACCCAAAAAAAAAATAATAATCAACCCCACCTAGAACCTGGTTGGTGACTACTAATTTCCCATATTTTGCCCTCTGCTTCCAACTTAGGACCAATCAAAGAAAGCCAAAGATGATCATCAAATTAATCATGTAGACTTAGCTTACAGTTAGACTTCTGCCTTCTGCTGTCCCATGACAACGACCTTCCATCAGACCATTACTGAAACCTTCTCTTTTTTTTTAGTATAATACTTTCTCACCCCCTTGCCTGCCTCTGAGTCTGCCAAGCACAAATGCAGGGTCTGACATTTTGCTACAGTAGATTCTTGACAAATAGCCTCTACTTCTTATTTGGGTTGTTTTCATTTGTTTTCATAGCTATACAAATGTGGTGAGTAATAATCTTTCTCAAGATTTTACCTCATTTTAGTAATATGTCTAAATAATAGTTATTATGTAAAGGTATCTTCTCAAAAAAATATCACCAAATAGATAGAACAAGCAACATGTTTTTAAAAGTGCAAACTAAACACAAGAGTATAAAATAGCACTTCCTGTCCAAAAATATCTCCACTGATCCAGTCTTTGCTTCAGATTTGATCATTGAGTTTCATTTACTTCACTTATTAATTTAAAAATCATGCAAACATTAAAACTCTCCAAGTATGACAGTAAGTACTCTCCAAGTATGACAGAAAGGCAGACTGCAGGGCAGCTAGAACATGCCCCTCATCTCTGGGAGTTTATATTTTCAAAGGTATGGAGAAGAAATATTTACAGAAAAAAATATATTTCATTTTAATAAGAGTCAAGGTAGAAATGCAGGAAAATAAAAGGATATGATACAAGGGGCTTGGCTGTGGGGACCAAGTCAGCTTTACAAAATAGTGGTGGAGGATCAGATTGTCCCTCCCTCCTATAATCTTCTAAAATCTCAGAGATCAGTCATGATTCCAGGAAGGGTTTGGAAGCAAAATGACTGTAATTGAATTCCTGTCATTCTGGCAGAATGGGACATAAAAATAGAAATCATTTGCCTTACATGGAAAATAAAGTTAACATTTTGTACACACTAGATGCATTGGATGCTGATTCTTATCCACTGCTTTCCTAAACCCTTAGGTGTTAAAAGTGATCATATCGAATTCATTTCTTTCCCTTGTAAAAAATAGCTAAGCTTTATAACAGGAAACAAATATTACCACTAGCCACTGAAAGTAACTGAGTAAAGCCAACCTACAAGCCTATTAACTTCTTTTTTCCTGCAAAAATAAAGGGAGAATCCTTAGTAGAACTTTTAGGAATGCTCTTTATGATTTATCCCCAAACCTGTCTTCTCCACCTTTCCTAGGACTATCCTCCACTCCTCTTCATGCTCTTAGAATTATACATGCCAAGCTTATCTTCTTTATACATGACCATTATTTTCATAGTTCCACTTTTCTTTTCATGCCATTAGTCAATTTGTGATTTTTTTTTCTTGCTTTTTCTGGCTGTTGTGTTCATTACACAAAGTCCAGATTAATGTTATTTTTTTTTACAAGACTTTTCACATAAGCAATATTAGTTTCCTACTCTACTGTGATAACACATTTTGGTATAGCTAAATTTAGTACTTTGAAGTTTCAGGGCACTGGTGATGAAAACCATATGCTTAGTTGTCATCATTAACAATATTCACTATATGATAGCTTACATTTATATATGTCTATTTTTTACCTAGATATAATTTATTATGAAACCAATTTAACTTAATACAATATAATGTTTTATACAACTATGGTGTTGTCTCAAAGATATATTGGATGTTGAATAATTGATCTCAATTATTTTTTAAAACTTTGTAAAACCAATTGTTCAGTGGTCCTCAAAGGCTAAGTTATGATTAGTAACTTGAAGTGAGTTGAAGGCCAAGCTCTAAGATCAGACTCTCTCAATTTGATTTTTGAATCTGCCACTTAATAGCTGTGTGACTATGGACAACTGACTGAACTTCGGGGGCCTCCGTGCCCCCTCAACTATGATGTGGGCACATTTATAATATCTGACATACAGTACTTTGCTGAGGTACAAGGGTATACAATGCCTAGCACATGATAATTGCTTCTCATATTTTAACCTATTAATACTATTTGTAATTTTGAGTTTAGGGGTAGGAGGTAAAAGAAAAGGTTCAGTGCTAGTGGCAGTACATTTCAAATAATAAGCTGTATATTTCTTCCATCAAGGAGTTGTAGTTCACTGAGGAGACAAACAGAAGCAGATCAACGCCCATTATTTTATTTGGCACACCAGTAGAGGAAAGTACTTCTGAGCAGGGGGACATTGTTGGAAAAGGAACTACAGATGGAGACACACTCTGGGGTGAGTAGTGCCTCAGGCATACAAAGCATTAGCAAATCAGGGTCTGGGCTCTGGGTACTCTGAGCCCATGTCTGAAGGAGATGAGTGATACTCGATATTGTGGGTCCCAGAGCAACACAGATTTTACACAGAAGAATTTGTGTCCTAGGCAAAAGTGTTTGCATTTTACATTGAAGCCATGGCAGGAATTAATCATGTAAATGTTATTATTTAATGATTAATTTTAAATATTACCAGCCATTACTTTGATAATAATATTTTGGGGTTAGATCTCAAAGAACATTTAGAAAATACTACTGCAAGTATAAGAAGGCAGGAAATGGAGCTCCATTAATGAAACTACACCTAATCAAGAATACAATTTTGCCATATTCTGAGCTTATTTTTCTCTGTGTAATGATAAACAGAATATATTTCTCATATTTCAGCTTTAGGAGATTTTTATTATTATGAAGAAATCAGAGCAATCCTAATAGATTTCCCTCTTGGTACCCTTTATATAAAAACATCTACGATGTGTGATTCAAAGTAATGAGAGTTCAGAAGGGCATCTCTTTATCACAAATACCTAGGGGCCAACAAAGTCTTTTGACAAGGCTAACTGCTCTCCTGCTACCTTTATCTAAAGTGCACAAGTCAGACTTACTTGGGCACTGACATTCAGGGATCAGTCCTTACCGAGGACAGTTGACATTTCAGTTTTGCTTATGGGATGAACTTTGGTGAACTTGAGATAGAATTTTTATTCTGTGATAAAGTTAGAAATTTATATATATAACTATGTATTATATAAATTATAATATATGAACATAACTGTTCATAAATATATATTTATATGTAACATATTTATGTGTTACACATGTTATATACATTATGTCTATATATGAAGTCATATATAGTGATATATAATTAGTATGCTTATATGAATGTATTTACAAATTTTCAAAGCAGCAATAATTTGTTACATATGTGGAAATTTTATGAATAAACAAATACATCTTTTTGTCCAGTTTTCTCAAACACTTTTAAAAATGATCTAAGATAAAGATAAATTTGAATTACTTTCAAATACAATATTGAGTCTTTCTTTCCTCAATATTGCTTGATCTGGATTTCAAATTTGTCTTTGTGTATAATTATAAACTTGAGTTCTTTCCAAATGAAATATCAAGTTGATTCTGTAAAGCCTGTATAAAATATAATTAAATAATTCACACAATCAAGAATGTATTCTTCCCATTAATCAAGATTTTAAGCAGTGCACAGAATAATACTTCAACTGTAAAACAAAATCTTGTTATGTCTCTAACATACAGCTATTTAATATAAAGGTTATTATGTTAGTTTTGAAACTAGAGTATCTGAATTAAAATGCTGGCTATACTATTTACCCATTTTGGAACACTGGAAAACATTTCACTTAATTATACCTCAGTTCATTCATCTATAAAAATAGATTTTTTTCCTAGCATTGCTGTGAAGGTAAATAATTTAAAGAAATACTGCATTTGAAGCATTTAGCATAGTACTGGACACATAGTTAGGATTCAAGAAACATCAGTGTTTATCTATTCCATTCCTACAGAGAGATTTGGGGAGAAGATAAGGCAAATGGTGTAGTAAGTGGTCTAGCTTTACTATTCCCATTGCCAAAAATAGGATGATAGGGCTGGTGGAGTACTGATGCTGCCTTCTAATGGGGGAAGCACTGTGAAATTTTCATGAATTTGGGACATTAGTTTGACATCATGTTGGTGGCTTGAAATTACCTATGATGGGAGTATTTTGTTAACCAATCTGTGCTGAAAGGCAGCTGCTGTACATTTACTAGGATGATACTGGAAGTAGCTGCATGCTTCAAGTCAGAAATTTTCTCATGCTCTGATCAAATACAAAGGATCTTTAGAAAGATTATAATTATATAGAGATTATACAGAGATTATATTCACCAATGACAAAAGAAATTGGAAATTTGGTAGTTACATGTTTATGACATAAACCACAAATTTTATGCCAAGGTGTTTACCCCAACAAAATGAAGGCATATGTTTATAGCAAAAAAGGCATATGTTTATACCAACATTATTCAGAACAGCCAAAACAGAGGTTTTTTTTTTTTCAAAAGTATATAGATAAATTATTTTGTATTCTTACAAGTCAAAATTACATGGTAACAAAAAGAATCTATTGACAGGCTAAACAAAGTAAAAGAATTTCACAGGCAGAGAGTTGGTGGAAAAGTCAGAAATAAAACAAAATAAACCAAAAAAAGATTTCACAGCATTTGACTTTGTAGCAGGTTTAAGACCTGAAAACAGTAATCTATGATGACATAAATCAGAACAGTTGTGGCCTTTGGTGATAGAATGATTGGAACACAGAATGACAGGAATTTTGGGGGGGAAATGAGTATATACATTTTTCAAAACATATGTGTATACATGATATATATATATATATATATATATATATATATATGTGCATTTATCAATTGTACACCGCATGTCTGAACTTTTTACAATATGTTGATTATGTTTGAATTAGAAAAATAATTATATTCATAGCAGTGTAAGCATTGAAAGATTATGACCCCTGTGTTTAATTTTCAACTGACTCAACAGTGCCCTAAGATATGCCAGGTGTGTCTCCCTTAGTAGGAAGATGGCAAACATTTGAAGAGAGAATGTGTGGGTGCACAGTCAGGTTGTAGGGTGCAGCCATGAATCAGGATGTATGTTGTAATGGCTGGCTCACTAGCTCAGAGAGACAGTGGGTATCCACCATGCCAACTTCTAGGAGTCTGGACTTTAATACATGCAAGTGCTGTGGAGCATCAGTTAAGAACACAGGATCTGTCTCACTTTCTGAGTTCATAGAGTAACTTGGGCACTTAGTCTGTGACTTTAGACAGGTAGCTAGCTGAAACTCTCTAAGCCTTGGTGTCTGTCTCATGGGGTAATTATGAGAATTGCATGAGGAGTACATGTAAACAGCAGAAGTCTCAAAATTGAGCTCAAGAAATGTTAACTGTTAAATTTCAGATGTAATGTGAATTCCAAATATTCTTACACTGTGAAGATTGTGGGTAGAGTCCTAAGCAATTTTATATTTTTGGAAAGAAGGAGAAAGAATACAGACACACTGTGGAAAGTAACTTTAAAATATTTGATAAGGAGTAAATTCAGTATAAATTACATCTGTTTTAGAAACCATGCATTGGAGGGTTTATTATCACAGAAGGAAGAAACCTCATTTAGAAAGGAAGCCAACCCCTGGCATAAGCATGGGTCTGTAATATACTTGAGAACCCAAATCCTAGAGAAACAGTGAACTCTATCATGGACTGATTTGTGAGCATGGAGAAGACATTTAACTTCTCAGTGTTCTCAATGGAAAAAATAAATAAACGTAGAGTTAGACTTAAATATATCAAAGACTTCTGAGAGGACCCATTACACGTGAAAATTCTATGGTTCTAGTTAATGACATGAACTGTCAGAAGCTGAAAAAAAAACTAGACAGTGTGTGAGCGTAACAGCCCCACAGTCTAGAATAACAATTTAATACTGTATCATTTAGGCTCCTATAAATATGCTGTCATTAAAAATCTTTCAATCTTATTTCCACAGCAAGAGTAGAAACACTTTAAAAATAGGGGAATAGTAAAAAAATAAATTTTGAAGGAAATTCTGATAAATAATGGACATGAATTAAAAAAATTTGATGATACAAATTTTTAGAAAGTATCTATGTATATCTATATTACTATTTAAAGAGAAAAAAGAAACAAAAAAGAGTAACAGGCAGATGTACAATACATCCTATCAGCCATAATTTTTAAAATAATGTGACCTTGGGCAATTTACTTAACTTTAATTATATTATGATTTTTAATCTTCTAAAGTGGGTTTAATTATAATATCTACTTATAAAGGTAGTTGGATTTATAATCTCAAGTACTGCAAAAGAGAAGAAGGAGGGGGAGGGGGAGGAGGAAGAAGGAGGAGGAGGAGGAAGGGAGAGGAGGAACATAAGAAGAAGGAGAAGGAGAAGAAGAACAAAAAATATAAAAAAAGAAGATAGTTGAATTCAATCAAATAATTTAAGGGTTATGAGAGTTTAGGGTGCTAGACATGTAGTAAATGCTCGGTAATTGTAAGTCACTTGCATTTTATTAGGAAATAAAGATAAAAAAGATAAACTAAAAGAGAGAAAAGGTACTGAACTTCCAGCTTCACCTCATGAAAAGTGTCAGAAAGTAGGAGAGAGACCTGGGAGAAAGTGAAGTAATCAAAGAATTAATTTATTTTCCCTTGAGCTGAACATTTAGAATCTTCTGATGGAAACCCAAGAAGTACCAACCAAATACAAATACACAAACCTAATCAAACTTGGTGCTGTTTCATAATTTAATTAGAGAACACATTACCCAGAAAGACAGAATGATTTGGCTACATTGAAATGGTTGGGAGAAATTGTCCTAGCCCTTATTTCCAACTACAATATATAAAGTAGGAAACAATGGATTCATGTCTTCTAATGCACCTGGGAAACAATTTTAAACCTGGACATAATGTCAACCTAGAACAAAAATGTACAGTCATGCAATTATTCAGAAATTCATTTCTGACATAAAAAGTGAAATAGTAAAAATCTTTTGTGTATTTAGCATCAGAAGCAAATAAAGAAGATGAGAATTAAATTATCCCTGGGGCAAAAAAAGAGGAAATTAATTTATTTTATTGTATACTTTTCTATATTTCTAAAAGTTTTTTTGGCTATAATTACATACTATTTTTGCAATTTCAAGGAGATTGAAAAATGAAGGCAACAAGTAATCGTCTTCTCTATTTCACCTCTTTTTCTAGATTAATTATGCCCTATGCAAATAGATCTTTTGTGTGTTAAGCATGAGATATAGTTAACATTGCCACGATGTTTTCCATTCATAACATAATAAAGGTAAAATTAGCATGTTTATAAAATGCTCTGACCTTAGGTGTTTAGTTTTGTATTTATTGACCATTGTATACACTCCTGTAGCTACCACCTAAATCAAGATCTAAAAAGTTCCTATCATTTCCTCCCCATTACTTTCTGTCTCTTTTCAGTTTATTTCACCCCTTCTACACTTTGTTCTCTGTAACCACTTGTCTGATTCTTGTCAACAAAGATGAATTTTGCCTATTTGGGTTACATAAGTCTTATGTGCAATATGTATTCCTCTATGTCTAACTTAGGCTTTTTGAAAATTAAGATTTATTTGTGTGGATTTATGTACCAGTATTTTGGTCTTTTTCATAGCTAATAATCCACTATATGAATAGTCTATCATTTACTTATTCATTCTTCTATTAATGAACATTTAGCTCATTTCAAATTTTTGGCTTATATTAATAAGAGTGATCTAAAAATCATTATCTGAGATTATTCATTTTCATTTTTTTCATAAATATATAAAAGTGGAACTTCTGGGGAGGCGGGCCAAGATGGCGGACTAGAGGGCGGCTGCATTTCACGCTGCTCCAGGACGCAAGATTCAAAAGAGGAGATAGTGAGAGACTTGGGACCAACTCAAAGCCGCCGGGTGAGTCTCTCCCGTTGTGGAGGCGTCCCGGATGGGGCGGTAGCCCCGGAATGCAGGGAATTTGTGAAGTGGAGTTGCTCGGCGAGACGCCCCTCCCCCCGCTGGAGCGGTAAACACGGACAACTGGGATCATCGTAGAGGAGGCGGCTCAGCATAGCGCTTGGACTCGAGCAGCCGCTGGGGCTCCGGGTGGCTGCCTGGGGAGGAGCTGCGTGGCGAGCTGTTTGGACCCAGAGTGACCGCTTCCGAACACCGGGGGATTCCCCGGAGGAGGAGGAGGAGCGCAGCGTGTTGCTTGACCTGGGAGTGACTGCATCAGAGCTGCGGGCGGTTGCCAAAGGAGGAGCTGCGTGACGAGCTGTTTGAACTCGGAGCAGCTGCTCCAGAACACTGGTGGCCTGCCTGGAGGAGGAGAGCGGTGGGACGCTTAGCCTGGGAGTGACTGCATCAGAACCACAGGCAGTTGCCAGAGGAGGAGGCGAGTGGTGAGCTGATTGGACTAAAAGCAACGGCTCCTGAACACCGGTGGCCTGCCTGGAGGAGGAGCGTGGTGAGTCACCTGGTCTCGGAGCCACCGTTCCTGAACACCTGGGGGGCTACCCCAAGGAGGAGGAGGAGGAAAAGGGCGGGTCACTTGGACTTGGAGTGACTGCCTAGGGCTACGGGTGGTTGACGGGAGGAGGAGACGTGAAGTGAGTTGTTTGGATTCCTAGTGACTGCGTCGGAAACCGGGCGGCTGTCCGGAGGAGGAGGTGTGTGGCGGGTCTCTGTGTCTCGGAGCTATTGTACGGGGCTCCAGGTGGTGGCTCAGGGGAGGGGCTGCATAGCCAGGCGATTGGTGCAGAGCAGGGTCCCAGGAGCTAGGTGGCTTCTTGCTGGAAGAGCCGCACAGAGACACGCCTAGGGGCGGAGCGAAGTTTCCAGGGCTGCGGGCAGATTCTCTGGGAGAGGCAGCCTAAGGAGACTCGCCTGCGAAGGGTGAGGCTCCCAGGCCCAGGACGTAGGTCCGGGCCCCTGGGATCGTTGCAGAAGAAGACAGCCCAGCCCAGGTGGTAGTTGTAGATTGAGGGGAACCTCTAGGAGGGCAACTGACTAGCGAGACGTCCTCACTGAGTGACTCTTCCCGGCCGGGAGAGGTTTTCCCACAGGGACGGTAAAGCCAGAGACATAGGCACAAACAGGCCTTGCCTCAGCCCACAGTCTACTTCCCCATTGGATGACCATTGGTCAACAAGTGGAGGCACCTCCGCCCACTAGCAGGGAATATACGCCACATGAGGGTTACCACACCTAGAGAGGCAGCTTCTTCGTGGAGCTCTGCATTATCAACCTCCTCCAAGACTTCAGGCTACTGAAGGATAAGAGGGGATATACTAGCAATCTTCAGGGACATTATAAGTTGATAGAGGAAATCTGCAATATCTTAAGGACCCACTGATCCCTGAACAATATGAGAAAACAAGGGAAGAAAATGCCCCAAACAAATCTAGATGTTACATCAATAAAATCCAACGACAGCATGGCAGAAGAAATGACAGAAAGGGAGTTCAGAATGTACATAATTAAAATGATTAGGGAAGTAAACGATGAGATGAAAGAGCAAATGCAGACATTGAACGATCGCACCAATCGACAGTTAACAGAGCAAATTCAGGAAGCAAAAGATCATTTCAATAAAGAGTTAGAGATATTGAAAAAAAACCAAACAGAAATCCTTGAAATGAAGGAAACAATAAACCAAATTAAGAACTCCATAGAAAGCATAACCAATAGGATAGAACAGCTGGAAGACAGAACTTCAGATATTGAAGACAAAATATTTAACCTCGAAAACAAAGTTGAACAAACAGAGAAGATGGTGAGAAATCATGAACAGAATCTCCAAGAACTATGGGATATCATGAAAAGGCCAAATTTAAGAATTATTGGGATTGAGGAAGGCTTAGAGAAACAAACCAAAGGAATGAACAATCTATTTGAAGAAATAATATCAGAAAATTTCCCAAATCTGAAGAATGAAATGGAAAATCAAGTCCAAGAGGCTTATAGGACTCCAAATACACAAAATTACAACAGACCCACACCAAGGCACATTATAATGAAGATACCTAACATACAAAATAAAGACAGAATTTTAAAGGCTGTGAGAGAAAAGAACCAAATTACATTCAGGGGGAAGCCAATACGGATATCAGCAGATTTTTCAATCCAGACCCTAAAAGCTAGAAGGGCCTGGAACAACATTTTTCAAGCTCTGAAAGAAAATGGATGCCAACCAAGAATCTTATACCCAGCAAAACTTACCTTCAAATTTGACGATGAAATAAGATCATTCCACGATAAACAAAAGCTAAAAGAATTTACAAAAAGAAAGCCAGCATTACAGAACATTCTCAGCAAAATATTTCATGAGGAAGAGATAAAAAACAAAGAAGCAAATCAGCAAAGGGAGGAATTATCCTAAAGGAACTGTCAAATAAAGGAGGAACCAAGATGTGTCAAAAATTTTACACATGAACCAAATGACCAGGAATACAAATCATATCTCAATAATAACCCTGAAAGTTAATGGCCTGAATTCATCAATCAAAAGACATAGACTGGCAGATGGATTAAGAAGAAAGACCCAACAATATGTTGCCTGCAAGAGACTCACCTCATAGAAAGAGATACCCATAGACTAAAGGTGAAAGGATGGGGAAAAACATACCATGCACATGGACTCAGCAAAAAAGCTGGAGTATCCATCCTCATTTCAGATAATGTGGACTTCAAGCCAATGTTAATCAGAAGTGATAAAGAAGGACATTTCATACTGCTTAAGGGAAACATAAATCAGCAAGATATAACAATCATAAACATCTATGCCCCAAACAGTGGCTCATCCATGTATGTTAAACAAATCCTTCTCAATTTTAGAAACCAAATAGACCATAACACAATAATACTAGGTGATTTTAACACGCCTCTTTCACCACTGGACAGATCTTCCAAACAAAAATTGAACAAAGAAACCATAGATCTCAATAACACAATCAATAATTTAGACTTAACAGACATTTATAGAATATACCATCCAACCAAGAGCGAATACACTTTCTTCTCAGCAGCACATGGATCCTTCTCTAAAATAGACCATATATTATGCCACAAAGCTAATGTCAGCAAATACAAGAAGATAGAGACACTACCTTGTATTCTATCAGATCATAATGGATTGAAGTTACAAATTAATGAAAGAGTAAAAAAAAGAAACTACTCCAACACCTGGAGATTAAACAATATGCTACTATATGATGAATGGATAACAGAAGATATTAGGAAGGAAATTAAAAAATTCTTAGAGGTAAACGAGAACAAAGAAACAACATATCAAAATCTCTGGGACACTATGAAAGCGGTACTTAGAGGAAGATTTATTTCATGGAGCGCATTTAATAAAAGAAGTAAAACTCAAAAAATAAATGACCTAACACTACAACTCAAAGCCCTAGAAAAAGAAGAACAGACCAACACCAAAAGTAGTAGAAGACAGGAAATAGTTAAACTGAGACCTGAAATCAACGAAATTGAAACGAAAGAAACAATACAAAAAATTGACAAAATAAATAGTTGGTTCTTCGAAAAAATAAACAAAATTGATAAACCTTTAGCCACACTAACAAAGAGAAGACGAGAGAAAACCCAAATCACTAAAATTCGGAATGAACAAGGAAATATCACAACAGACACGACCGAAATACAAAACATAATTAGAAGCTATTTTGAAAATCTATACTCCAACAAAATAGAAAATTTCGAAGACATCAACAGGTTTCTAGAGACATATGAATTGCCTAAACTGAACGAGGAAGACATACACAATTTAAATAGACCAATTTCAAGTAATGAAATAGAAGAAGTCATCAAAAGCCTACCAACAAAGAAAAGTCCAGGACCAGATGGGTTCTCAGCCGAGTTCTACAAAACCTTTAAACAAGAGCTCATTCCAATACTTCTCAAAGTATTCCAGAAAATAGAAGAGGAGGGAACTCTCCCAAACTCATTCTATGAAGCCAATATTACCCTGATTCCTAAACCAGACAGAGACACATCGAGGAAAGAAAATTTCAGACCAATATCCTTAATGAACATCGACGCAAAAATTCTAAACAAAATTTTAGCAAATCGCATACAAAAACATATTAAAAAGATAGTGCACCATGATCAAGTGGGTTTCATCCCAGGGATGCAAGGTTGGTTCAACATCAGAAAATCAATAAATGTCATTCACCATATCAATAGACTTAAAGTCAAGAATCACATGATTATTTCGATAGATGCAGAAAAAGCATTTGATAAAATACAGCACCCCTTCATGCTCAAAACACTAGAAAAAATAGGGATAGTGGGAACATTCCTTAACATTGTAAAGGCCATCTACGCTAAACCCATTGCTAATATCATTCTAAATGGTGAAAAACTGAAAGCATTCCCTCTAAAAACTGGAACGAGGCAGGGATGCCCTCTTTCACCACTTCTATTCAATATCGTCCTTGAATCTCTAGCCAGAGCAATTAGACAGACCAAAGAAATTAAAGGGATACGAATAGGAAAAGAAGAACTCAAACTATCCCTATTTGCTGATGATATGATGGTATACTTAGAGGAACCAGGAAATTCCACCAGAAAACTTTTAGATCTCATAAGTGAATTCAGTAAAGTAGCGGGATATAAGATCAATGCACATAAATCTAAGGCATTTTTATATATAAGCGATGAATCTTCAGAAAGAGAAATTAGGAAAACTACCCCATTCACAATAGCTTCGAAAAAAATAAAGTATTTGGGAATCAATCTCACAAAAGAGGTGAAAGACCTCTACAATGAGAACTACAGAACACTAAAGAAAGAAATTCAAGAAAACCTTAGAAGATGGAAAGATCTCCCATGTTCTTGGATAGGAAGAATTAATATTGTCAAAATGGCCATACTACCAAAAGTGCTATACAGATTCAATGCAATTCCAATTAAAATCCCAATGATGTACCTTACAGAAATAGAGCAAGCAATTATGAAATTCATCTGGAAGAATAAAAAACCCAGAATAGCTAAAGCAATCCTTGGCAGAAAGAGTGAAGCAGGGGGTAGTGCAATACCAGATCTTCAACTCTACTACAAAGCAATAGTAACAAAAACGGCATGGTATTGGTACCAAAATAGAAAGGTGGATCAATGGTACAGAATAGAGGACACGGACACAAACCCAAATAAATACAATTTTCTCATACTAGACAAAGGTTCCAACAATATGCAATGGAGAAAAGATAGCCTCTTCAACAAATGGTGCTGGGAGAATTGGAAATCCATATGCAACAGAATGAAACTAAACCCATATCTCTCACCATGCACGAAACTAAACTCAAAATGGATTAAGGATCTCGGAATCAGACCAGAGACCTTGCATCTTATAGAAGAAAAAGTAGGTCCAGAGCTTCAACATGTCGGCTTAGGACCAGACTTCCTCAACAGGACTCCCATAGCACAAGAAATAAAAGCAAGAATTAATAACTGGGATAGATTCAAACTAAAAAGCTTTCTCTCAGCAAAGGAAACTATCAGCAATGCAAAGAAAGAGCCTACAGAGTGGGAGAAAATCTTTGCCAATCATACTTCAGATAGAGCGCTAATCTCCAGAATCTATAAAGAACTCAAAAAACTCTACACCAAGAATGTAAATAATCCAATCGACAAATGGCTAAGGAAATGAATAGACACTTCACAGAAGAAGATATACAAGCAATCAACAAACATATGGAAAAATGTTCAACATCTCTAGTAATAAGAGAAATGCAAATCAAAACCACCCTAAGATTCCATCTCACCCCAATTAGAATGGCAATTATCAAGAATACAACCAACAACAGGTGTTGGCGAGGATGTTGGGAGAAAGGTACACTCTTACATTGCTGGTGGGGCTGTAAATTAGTGCAGCCACTCTGGAAAGCAGTGTGGAGATTCCTTAGAAAACTTGGAATGGAAACACCATTTAACCCAGCTATCCCACTCCTTGGCCTATACCCAAAGGACTTAAAATCAGCATATTACAGAGATACAGCCACATCAATGTTCATAGCTGCTCAGTTCACAATAGCCAGATTGTGGAACCAACCTAGATGTCCTTCAATTGATGAATGGATAAAGAAAATGTGGTATATATATACAATGGAATATTACTCAGCCATAAAGAACGATAAAATTATGGCATTTGCAGGCAAATGGATGAAACTAGAGAATATCATGCTAAGTGAGATAAGCCAATCTCAAAAAACCAAAGGAAGAATGATATCGCTAATAAGTGGATGATGACACATAATGGGGGGTGGGAAGGGATAGTGTTGGGGTTGGAGTTGGGTTTAGGGAGGGGGGCAGGAATGGAGGAAGGAAGGACTGTATAGATGGAGGGGAAGGGTAGGAGGGGAGGGGGGAAGGGAAAAAATGGCAGAATGAATCAAACAACATTACCCTAGGTAGATTTATGATTACACAAATGGTATGCCTTTACGCCATGTACAGACAGAGAAACAACATGTATCCCATTTGTTTACAATTTTATAATAAAAAAAAAAAAGTGAAACTTCTGTGTAATGCATTATTTCTCCAAAATATCTGTATCACTTAGCAATTCCACCAGCAGTTTATGAACATTCCAGTTGCTTTGCTAGACTTTTTAACTTTGTGCCTTTTAGTGAGTAAGATAGGGTGGCTCACTGTGATTTTAATTTACATTATTTTGATGAGAAAAAGTGTTGAGTACTTTTTTCATGGTATTTGCGAATCAAATTTCATAAAGTTTCTGTTCAAGTTTTTGCCCAACTTTATTGTATTTTTTTGTTTTTAAACTCATTATGACTTTTCAAGTCTTGTATATTTTGTGCATGTTCCACATAATCTATGCATATAGTTTCTGTTTTTCTTTCTGAGTCTTGTCTTTTCATTTTGTTAAGAATATATTTTTTTAATTTGTTCAAAATGTAGATTTTGGTGAATTTCAATTTTTCATTTTTTTATGTTAGTGCCCTTTCTGATGTATGCAATAAATCTTTGTCTACCTGGAAAATATTTATTTGTTGAACCTTTGATTTTGAGGTGGAAGTAGTCTACCACTATTTCCTTCCTGATCATCCACATCAACCTTCTGATTCAAAGAATGAGATATATGTGACAAATTAAAACAATAAATGAAAGCAGCCTCCCATTGGCAACTTTCATATAAGTCTGGGTGTCCAAACGAACTCCGAAATACTTTAATGGGCTATGCCATTGTGGAGGGCATCATCACTGAGATATTTTTTCCCTCGGAGAAAGAGAGAAAAAAATCACATTTTAATAATATCTTATATGATATGTGGCTAACCCCTCCCAGTATATATTTGGTTACCTATGGAAATCTTTCAACTTAATTATGATGTAGTTAAAACTTAGAGAAAGTTTAATCTATGAAGTGTTTTAAGGCGATGATTATACAAATGCAAACATGTCCATTTTGCAAAATATATAGAGTTGCTACAGATGGATAAAAATTCATACTAAACTTTAAAAGCACAATCTGAACAGTGTTGTTTTTCCTAGGAACCAAAATTGTACCATTATGTTAATCATAAGCATATTTTTCAGGAAAACATTCTGAACTTTCAAAGTCATGTTTGATTGTATAACACAAATAAAACAACATTTGCATAATTAATTGAAAGCGGCATGGTTAAAGCAGATCCTTCTGCTTTCAACTGGTTGTCATGTCTTGTCAAAAAATGTTAAAGGGAAATCGGTGTCTTTAAGCTTAAGAAAAGCTTTTTCAAATGATGCTCATCCTTTTTACAATTCAAAAGTCTGAAAGTAAATACCATTTCCTCCTTACTATATATTATGTATTTTTAATATATTTAACTCAACCTATATTTATTATAAATACATTTATTCTATTCATATATATTACATATAATACATATTATATACTTTTAGAAAATAATACATATTTTAATTTGACAGTCTCAAATTCCTCCCATAAACTTCATCAATTTATATTTTCCTAACACAATGACAATGTCCATTTCCTTGCATCCATGTATCAGATATAATTATTCTAATTTTTGCTCATATGCTTGATGTGGGTTTTGATTTTAAAATATGTATTAAGAAGAAAAGCACCAATAAACTATCATAAATTACTGTTCTAAACTTGATTTCCAAAAAGCAACCAAGTAGATTGATTCAGAACCTAAGTTTTTAAATTTCTACTTTACTTGTATTAAATTCTATATACAGTTCACATCAAGTTTCTACTCATAAGATCCACACAAGATTGGATATTTAGAAATTTAAGCAGAATTAAGATCTTATAGGTGATCAATAAACTATCTTTGACATTTCAAAGCTTAGATAATTAGTGGAGGTTGACATTAATCATGGCTCTCCATTTCTAGCCAGTTAAGCATCCCAATCACTACAGAATATAAAGTCAGTGACTGAAATGCCTTCTTTATTTGTAAGCTGGCTGAAATTATTACATGTTTAAGTTTATTGAATTGCAACCATAAAAGGTCTATTTTTGAACATGGTACAGAGACCCTACAATTCCTATACAGTTTTCTTTTAGCTTCATCTGGGTGTGCTTTCATGGTGCTCTGCCTTTCAAAAAATTTTTCCTTCAAGCTCAATTTCAGAGTTGTTTTAAGAAATACAATATTGAACCATTTATTCACACCAGACACCAAGCAGAAAGGTCAGCAACCAGCATAATTTCCAGGTATAATCGGTAGCATAGTATATGATTGCTTGGTTAAAGTGTTATCATGGTTATATTAAAAATCGGAATCATTAGAAATGTATACCAAGTATTAGTTTTATATTATTATTATCCCCACAAGAGTGGGGATGATATAACACAGTTTAATTTTTATTTACCAAATTCAAAGACTATATCCTACATATCTCAATTTTACTTACTTCATCACATCCCAGACTTTTTCATCTTGTTGGATTATAGGGAGAAACAGCAGACTGTATACAAATGGGACAAGGAGGAAACAAAGTGTCCAGGGACATTAGGGAAGACTTTAGAGAGCCTGGAGTTACACACAGAATGACAGTAGACATTTTTGAGGTGGATTAGTACTTACATTGTTAATTCCAGCTGTTTAGTTGCATTTTTTGTTTAAAGTTTTGATTATTATATCTGTAATTTTTTTCCTCACCACACATTGTGACTTTGGGGAAATAGTTACTGCAGCAATCCTGCATTTATTATTTCAGATGTCCAAAGCCTGTGAGGTGCAGAATTCATAAAGGCTTTTCTCTTAAACATGACTTGGGAAAGCTTTTTCTATTATTTCAAAACCCTCTTGGCAAAACACTGAACTCTCTCTATATATTGATCTCCCTTCCATTGTCTCTATTGTTTTTAAATCTTCAAAGAGCAATTAGTACACAAGCAAAAGTGTAAGAAAATGACCTTCTATTTTATATGTGATCACTTTATATCTGAAAGAATAGAGGTTTTTAAAAATATACTTTCTGTAACCATAAGTAGATAGAAAAATTACCTAAAATGTTGATTTTGGGGAATTTTCCTAAAGCACACTAGTAAGCTGCACAATCACCACTTCATCACTTATCTTTGTACAATTGATTGCTCAGTTCCCAGTATTATTTAACTTTTCTTGAACCTTATCTGTAATCTCTTTTCAATGGTTAAATTGCATGATAAGATTTGTGCAATTTCTGAAGAACTGCACAGAGAGAGAACTGTTAGATATCTCATATGTATCAGGTAGAGGGGAGTAAAGGAAAGAGAAGAGATGTGGGGGAAGGAATGATAGTAGAGTGAAACAGACATTATTACCTCATGTACATGTATGACTGCATGACCAATGTGATCCTACAATATGTATAATCAGAAAAATGAGAGATTACACTCTATTTATGTATGATCTATCAAAATGTATAAATACATTCTACTCTCAAGTACAACTAATTAAAACAAAAAAATTTTTAAAGATTCTAGGAAAAAAATTTTAAATGCTTCCTAATTTTTAATAGGAAAAAAAATATATATATATATTTCTTTTTTCAATGTATATGAACTATAACCTTCACATATGACATATGTCATTCAATATGAGCAAACTATGTCGATGGAGAAAGTAGTATAAGATTTATAAGATGAAATTAGGACTGTTAGATTGTAATTCTTTTAAAAATGCATACTTCACATGCTGTTTTTGTAAAGAGATTTAATCACAGAGCATATGAAATTATTTCTAACCAACTGACAAAGAACTTAAAATTTAAGGTAGAAAAAATAATTTTTGTTTAATGGATTCACAATTATTATTTTTCCATACGTAAGATGGGACTTTACCCCAGTTATCTGATTTATATGCTAATTTCATAGGTAACAGGCATGATTTCTTTGTATTTGCAAATCATCTGTGAAAGAAAACCTAAATCAGAAAAGGTATGCCATTTTTAATCTTGTAAATATTTAACAGTTATTCCTGCACTGATTGTGTGAATTTACCTTCTGAAATAAATTACTCAGTTTAAACATACAAGATACGGGGTTAGTTAAAAATACAAACTAATTTATTTTTGTATATTAATTGACCTTCCACTACTATTGCCTTAACTTTGTCCCCTGTCAAAGTGGGGTTTTTTCTGTACACACTTTCCAGGAAGCTAACAAAATTAAGATGCATCTCCCCCTACTTCATACTAACCCCCAACACCAAAACCACCATTTTATGCTCTAGGAAAACACCTATTGTGAAGAACCACCCACATCTTATGACTTAAGTTCCTGTATGTCCAGCTTGTCTATGACAAGGCTAGGTCCATACCCTTCAAATTCCCATTCCTGGTTTCATAAATAATTAGCTACACTATTTGGGCCACTGACCAATATGAACAAATGGCTCAAAAATGCTTAACTACCTGACTTGACCAGAATTTAGTCTGCTTTCTTCTGATTCCTAAACTTTGTTCCTTCTTTAACAAACTCTTGAGAATCAACTGATAGCAGAGAAAAACTCCCTGATCAATTGTCTGATCACACCAAGAACTCATCCTACACCCCAAGTCTTCCTAGTCTTGTTTACCTTTCCCTGTAAACAACACTCATTACTACAGAACCTTTGAGAACTTCAAATGACTCATAGTTAAACTATTCTCCCTATTGCAAAGTTCCTCCTCCTCCTATTCCAATAGTCTTCTTAAATAAAATCTTCCCTCACCTAAGTCTGAATTTGTTATTTTAACTAGTAAGCCCTTTTTAAATTATGGTTGACTCTAACTTAAGTTGAGAAAAATTGTTACAGAGAATATTTTTGCAAATTTATTTGTCAAAATCATAAATAGATTCAGAATCACTCCCAAATTTTGATGGTTTAATCCATACATTTTAGGAAGAAGGCGACTCAGAATAATAATTTAGTCTTCATTTTAATGCTGACCTAGACTTCAGAATAGTCAATTATAACCAATTTATGATTATAACTACATAAAAAAACTAATAAAGTGTTATAAAATTACAAAGAAATAAAAGCAAACTCCAGTATTTCTCTTTGAGTGTTAAGGTAGTATTCTGGTTTAAATATGTATCTTGAGAAAGATAAGGCGATTCACCTACACAAAAAAACAATTTCAGCTGATGTCAGAGGAACATCTGTTGTTGAGATCTGGCAAGTTAAAGAAGAAAACAAGGACCCTTGAATTATTCAACGTTATATCCCCAGTGCCTATCCTAAGCCATGGCACATAGTATATGCTGACTCAATATTTATAGGAGAAATTTATGATGTTTTCTTTGACAAAATTTTATTTCTATTTGTTTTATTTTAACTCACTCAAAACTTCATAGTGTGCATTTCTAGCATAAGATGGGCAAGAAATAATATACATATTTATGTTGAAGAGAGGCAAGAAATATTGGGGAATGGGAAGTGACAGGTATGTCTTTATGAATCTGCATTTCACATCTTTTGGGCATTTAGAACTACTCTTTTCAAAAATATTTTAATTGTTCTTTTTAGTTATACATGACAGTAGAATGTATTTTGACATGTCATAACACGTGGGGTGTAACTCCCCATTCTTGTGGTTATACATGATGTGGAGTTACACTGGTCATGTATTCATATACAAAGAAAAGTTAGATCTGATTCATTCAGCTGCCTTTCATATTCCCAACCCTTCTCTCTTCCCTTCATTACCCTTTGTCTAAGCCAATGAACTCCTATTCTTCCCTCAACCACTGCTTATTGTGTGTTAGGATCCACATATCAGATGAGAATATTCAGTCTTTGGTTTTTTGGGATTAGCTTATTTCACTTAGCATGATCATCTCTAGCTCCATCCATTTATTGGCAAATGTCATAATTTCATTCTTCTTTATGTCTGAATAATATTCCATTGTGTACATATATCACATTTTTTGGACCCATTCATCTGTTGAAGGGCACCTAATTTGGTTCCATAGCTTAGTTATTGTGAATTGAACTGCTGTAAACATTGATGTGACAACGTTACTATAGTATGCTGATTTGAAATTCTTTAGGTTATATGCTGAGGATTGGGATAACTGGTTCGAGTGGTGGTTCCATTCCAAGTTTTCTGAGGAATTTTCATACTCCTTTCCATAGTGGTTACACCAATTTGCAGTCCCACCAGCAACATATGAGTGTACCTTTTTCCTCACATCTTTGCCAACATTTATTGTCATTAGTATTCTTGATAATTGCCTTTCTAATTGAAGTGACATGAAATCTCATTGTAAGTTTTAATTTGCATTTCTCTAATTTCTAAAGATGTTGAACATTTTTTTCATATATTTGTCGAACAAGTTCAGTGCCTTTTGCACTTTGATTGGTTTATTTGCTTTTTTGGTGTTGTTTTTTGAGTTCTTCAAATATCCTGGAGATGAATTCTCTATTTGAGGTGAAGGTGGCAAAGATTTTCTCCCATCCTATAGACCATCTCTTCATGTTCTTCATTGTTTCTTTTGCTTGAATAAGTTTTTTAGTTTGATACCGTCCTGTTTTATTGATTGTTGATTTTACTTCTTGTTGTTCAGGAGCCTTGTTGAGGAAGTTGGTTCCTAAACTGACATGGTGGAGATTTGGGCTTACTTTTTCTTCTTCTAGTAGGCACAGGGTCTTTGGTCTAATGCCTTGGTCTTTTATCTACTTAGAGTTGAGTTTTGTGCAGGGTAAGAGATAGGGGTTTAATTTCATTTTGCTACATATGGATTTCCAGTTTTCCCAGCACCTTTTGTCGGAGAGGCTATATTATATCCAATGTATGTTTATGGTGCCTTTGTCTAATATGAGATAGCTTTATTTATATGGGTTTGTCTCTGTGTCTTCTATTCTGTACCATTGGTCTTCATGTCTGTTTTGGTGCCAATACCATGCTGGTTTTGTTACTATACCTCTATAGTATCATTTGAGGTCTGGTGTTGTGATGTCTAACTCCTGTTCTACTTTTCTCGCTGAGAATTACTTTGACTATTCTGGGCCTCTTATTTTTCCAAATGGATTTCATGACTACTTTTCTTAGTTCTATGAAGAATGTAATTGAAATTTTAATAAGAATTTCATTAAATCTGTATAGCACTTTTGGTAGTATGACCATTTTGACAATATTAATTCTATCTATCCAAGAACATGGGAGATCTTTATAAATTCTAAGTTTTCTTTCTTTCTTTAGA
This sequence comes from Sciurus carolinensis, assembly GCF_902686445.1. Lineage (NCBI taxonomy): Eukaryota > Metazoa > Chordata > Mammalia > Rodentia > Sciuridae > Sciurus > Sciurus carolinensis. The sequence continues at coordinate 63,994,563 of NC_062217.1, read as the reverse complement.
GTTCTTTAGTTTTTTATCATAGAGGTTTTTCACCTTTTTGTTAGATTGATTCTCAAATATTTTTTAGTTTATTATGAATGGGATAGTTTTCCTAATTTCTGTTTCAGTTAATTCATCACTGACATATAAGAACACAATTGATTTGTGCATATTAATTTTGTTTCTTGATATTTGATGAGTTCATTTATGAGTTCTACAAGTTTTCTGGTGGAGATTTTTGTGTCTTCTAAATATAGAATCTTGTCCTTGGCAAATAGGAATAGTTTCAGTCCTTCTTTTCCTATTTGTATCCCTTTAATTTCTTTCTTCTAATTGTTCTGGCTAGAGTTTCAAGGACTGTGTTGAATAGAAGTGGTGAAAGAAAGTTTTCTTGTCCTGTTCCAGTTTTTACAGGTAATGCTTTCAATTTCTCTCCATTTAGGATGATATTGGCCTTGGGTTTAACACATATAACTTTCACAATGTTGAGGTATGTTCCTACTATCCCTAGTTTTTCTAGTGATTTAAAAATGAATGGATGCTGTATTTTGTCAAATGCTTTTTCTGCATCTCTTGAGACAATCATGTGACTCTTGTCTTTAAGCCTATTGATGTGATGAATTAGGAAATACTCTTTAGTTTGTACACTTAATGAAACTCTTTATCTTTGCATGGTTAAACAGTCATTGATTTCCAATGGCAAAATTATACACTCTTAACTCTGAAAATGTCTCCAAATAATGTGTGATATAGAGATGTTTTTTGTCAGATATAACATTAGCCATTCTTGGTGTTCCCTCATCTTCACATAATCACTTAATTTACATTTTTTTGTATTACAGAATAGAAGTAAGTTTTATAATATTATTTTGTTTAAAAATTTATTCTGAACATTATATGCATATTTATCCTCCAAAGATTCCAGTCTTTTCTTATTTGCTCCCACACTATACTGTTTTATTGTGCCTTCCCAAAATTCCTGATTTTTTTTTGAACCTCAGAATGAGACTTTATTTGGAAATAGGGTCTATGAAAATGCAATCAATTAGGATGCAGTCATACTGGATGAGGGTGGACCCTTTAATTCAATCTGAATCGTATCCTTATAAGACCAGGGAAATTTGGACATAGAAATACATATGGAGAGAAGACCATGCAGAATCAGAGAAGATATTGGAGTCATGCAACAACATGCCAAAACACCAATGATTGCTAGTAACCATGAAAGCAAAAGAATTAAGCAAGAATTATTTCCTTGAGTTTTAGGAGGAAGCATGACACTGTAGTTATCTTGATTCTAGACTTCAAGCCTCTAACACTATGAAAGAATAAATCTGTTGATTTAAGCCAACTAGTTTGTGGTATTTTGTTATAGCAGCCACAGAAAACTAGTACACACCCATAACCAAAAGAATCCTTGTATGGAGGCAGATGTTCAGAAAAGGAATTTTGTAAACTGAATAAAAAGGAGAATGTTTCAGTAACTGTAATCTATTCATAGAACACTATATACTTCTAAGAGTTGACAGTGAGTGCTTATTTTGCTCTGAAGAATATCATTTATTATTTCTAGTAAAAGTAATAGTTTTTTTTTTTTTAGTAGTATCTATATCAATAGTTTCTATAATGTATCAAAAATACAATGATTTCAAAATCGTAACTACCCAATGCATATGTTCCAGTTTGGAAGTCAATTCTCACAATGGAGATTCAGGGACTCAATGTCCTTCCATTGTTTAGTTTAGACATCTTCACCAAATGTCTTCAAAATCATCATGGAAAGGGAGGACATGCCCAGGTAGGAAATTTTTAATGGGTGAAATGTGAAAGCAGCACACCTTTACTTTACCATACTTCATAACCAGAACCTAGGTTGCATTGTCACAACTAGGAATCCAGGAGGATACAGAGAATTGTAGTCCTGTCTACACCCTAGAGATAGAGAAACTAGATTTGGTCAAAGATTAATTGGTTTCTGCCTTAGGGTAGCAATTCATTTTGATAAAAAATTACTGAGTAATTATAATGGGTCAGGCACCTGTGTTGTCATTCTAAAGTAGGAGACCTACTATAATTTACAGTTCATAAGAATTTTAAGCAAAGTTTGAAAGATGTACATTGCAAAAAATATTAAACATGAGATTGATATTGCATATTTAATTCTCTAATAGTATCCATAATTTAATTTAGCTTTCCTGGCAATTTTTTATATTTAAATTCATGCTTCATTTGTTCATTATGATTTTTTTCCTTCAATTCTCTTCATGAAAAATGTTCTCAAATATATAATTAAAATCATTCTAATAGAGACACAGGAGATAGTGGGAAGAATATAAATGTATATAATCACACCAGTCATATTAAGCTATTAGAAACCTGAAAAGCATGGTTAAAGAAAATGAAAGATTCAGAGTCACCTGAGAGAGATAATAAAAAGTGCCTTTATATTAGCTATGACATTTAAATGAATTGTTTACAAGAGATTTCCTAGATACCATTACAAAAAAAAAAAAAATCCTTCTGCAATATGACTATGGTGTCATAGAATTGAAAGTCTTGAACTTCAAAAGCAACCTTTTTAAATACATTTTTCTATCAACCGTGATGATAGTATCTGTAGACTGCTCTTGGTTTATGAAGGTTAGGTCGTTGACGATGTTCTTAGTAATTCACACCCTTCACATAGATGCAGAGAGCTGCACAGAGGTGTCTTTACACATCAGCTGATCCAAACCCAAAGTTGCTAAGAATTTTGCCCCTGCAACACGCGACACAGAATTTCAAGATGCAACTTAGCAGGACCTTGACCAGAGTGACATTGTGGTCTCAATCTCCTGTACTTACCTAAAGAATTTACAGGAAAGACTACCTCTGGAATATTTGTTTTCATGATGTTTAATTGGTACCTGATTCTTGGATTCATTTTTCTGTGTCATGGGACAGTGTTCACAACAAAGTCTCTTTATCTGTCTCTTTCTTTCTGTCTCTCTCTATTTCTGTCTCTTTCAATTGTTTTCTCAGTCTTTTTATCTTATTCAAAAAAAGTTGTGGTTTATATGGAAGCTGAAAGTTGAAGAGGTCATCGTTGTATGTTAGTATCATGTTAATAATAGAAACCAAAACATCCTCTACTGAATGGCAGAGAAGGCTGATTGACTTTGCAATTGAAAAAATAACAACCCTGAAATATGTGGTAATTGTATACAAAATGATTTAAAAAGCCAGTGCATCTAAGAAATACGTAGTATTGCATACGCTATGGTCTGAATATTTGTGTCTTCAAAATTTATATGTTGAAATTTAACCCCCAAAGTGATGGTATTAAGAGGCAGGGTCTTTTGGAGGGAGATTAGGTGATGAGGAGCTTCATGGATAGAATTAATGCCCTTATGTAAGTGATTCTGGAGAGCTGCTTTGCCACTTCCACCCTATGGAGTTAACATGAGAAAGTACCACTGTGAATCGAGAAAGGAGTTCTTATATGCTAAGTCTGCTGGTTCCTTACTAGTGAATTTCCTAGCCCCTAGAACATGAAAAATAAAGTTCTGCAATATGTTAACTACTGAATTTATTTTATTTTGTAATAGCATCCCAAATGATTTAAGACAGTGGATAAAAATGTTTCTGTCGTCCCATTTAAGCAAATTACTAGTTTTCAGTTCCTATACTAGTTGATGTGAAATTTAGAATCACAAAGTGGCAAACTTTAAAATTGCCTAGTTAGAAGTAGTCTGAGGGACAATGGCTATCATAATAATCCAAAGTAGGGGAGCAGTAGTTCTCGTTATCTGTTATCAAACAAACAAATGAACAAAATATTATCTGCTGTACTTTGCAATAAAAATCATGTATCTAACTTTGTCCATTATGGCATTTGGTAGGAAAAAATTTAGAATTTTAGGGTGAATTTTTTAACTTTTTCTTTGAATAGAATCAGTGATATCCTATAATAAAAATAGGTTGAAATAGGATAGTTTTTAAAAGTCAAATTTTTGCCTCTGACCAACTTTCAAGGATGGCTAGTGTGCTAGCCTGGAACCTTGTAAGTACGAAAAAGCTATACTATTTAACAAAAAGCTTGTTAGTGTAAGCAGAATTGAGAAAACCAGAAACAAAATTCTCGATAAGATTGGGATGTGAAAATAAAGTCAGATTTTCCCAGGGTCCTTTCTATGAATCTGTCATATACTGCCAGGGAGAGAAAGGAAACAATTATTGTTATTGTTTAAGGGCAGATAGCAGAAAGAAGAGTCGATTAACTATGCCTCCCCATTCCAAACCATTGTCTCAAATTGTCCAAAGCAGATGCCTCAGTGGAGGTCATTAAATTGAGGTCTAGTGAAGCAACATATAAGTGAGAACTGTTGCTAGGAAACAGATACTCCCAGTTCCAGCTCTAGAATCAGGAAACACAACTCAACAGAGTACCTACCTTGATGGGAGTTGATTTGCCAATGTCTGAGGCTAAGAGATTGTGAATATTCTTCCACTTAGTAATTACAACACCTTCACACCTGTCTCCCCACACATGAACCAACAGGACTCCAGATGATGAAGAGTTTCAGCGGCACAAATGTGCCTTCTTTCAAATTTCTTCCTCAGGTGTTGTTATGAGTAATACTAAATAAGGGATTCCTCTCAAAAGTCCATACCAAGAGAGTAATGAACAAAGATCCTTCCAGAAAACTATCCATGACTCATTCAATTATCAGGGCTGAGTTTATACTCCTTTAGAACAGAATATGAGCTATAAAGCAATGATTATTTAGCTCTGTTTACAACTAATTTCTTCTTTCCCTAATGATTTTTTTCAAACCGTGTTCTAATTATTTTAATCTTCCATTTTATGTTGTGTTAACTGAGGTTAACTAATATTTATACAAGGTCTCCAGACCATGTGAAAACGCATATCCGATGTTTACTTGAAAGGCCACAGCTGGAGAAAGAGAATGGATACAGTGATGAGATACTATTTTGTAGAGGGGATGAATGGTATGTACATTTTTAGAGACATGTTGGAAACACAAGCATGAGGAAAAGGATATACGTAGATTTGAGTTTCAAATCATAATTCTTAAAAATGCAAAATCATAGCTATCCTCCAATATTTTTTTAAATTTTCAGAAACAAAAAGGTTTTTGAACCATGTTGATGAATAAGAACAATGGTAGGATGTTAAGGTAGGTCTTAAGATCATTTCAGGTATCTATAGGCATTTAAATAAAGGAACAATAGCATATATTTCTGAGTGTGATATAAGTCTGCTCAATAACCTATGAGATCACAAGCCATAACCCTTGTTTTTGCTGCTGGACAGAAATTATTTACCACTTTGTTGAACAAAAATCCACAAATTAACATGCCATTTTATTAAATCTGCAAGTATTATGATCAACAGTAAACAATAAGTTGAGCAAAGTTCATTTCCTTAAGGCTTAGCAGGGTTGGGATTTCTGTATAATGTTGAAAGAATAGGTAACTTGTTTTTGGTTTTCCTTTTTGCATTAGTTTCAAGTTCCAGAAAATTTCATCATCATTTGGTGTATCGAAGTCATTTTTATTTGCTGATTTTAGCCAAATTACATTAGTCTTTATTTTAAAAATGATATCTTGATATTTATTTATGAGAATCAACCCTTAACCCATGTACAACTTTATCGACTGAATCACCACAAAACCAGGGTGGATATAAATCTGAGATAAAAACAGTGTCACTTTCCTTGAACCAACTGATTTGTTTAGGGATATGTAAACCAACAAGATTCAAGTGTCCTTATAAGGTGTAGTTGTTGTGCTTGTTGATATTCTTAATCCTGGATTTGGAGTTTTGAAGATTTCTGCAAGCATATTGCTGTCTGGAGAGATGAACATTAATTCTTTCTTACTAAAATTTGTTTATGTGATTTTTTAATCATTTTCCTTCAACATGTGTTGTATTTCAGAAGAAAAATGACATAAGTATTTACAGAACATTGCAATACAGTGTGGAATATTATAAATATGTATGGAATGAATTAATGAATTATTAGACAAGGAAGAAGTTTCTTTTTCTATCTTATTGTTCTCTTCTTAAAATAGTCCCTCTTAGGGATGGCTTCCATTATTATGTTTAATGATTAATTTTCTAAAGCCCCCAAATCCATAGACCCCATTAGTAGAATGCTTATATTTTTATTTGTACACTGAGATAATTGCTCACTAACTATTTCAAGAGTCTTGTTTGAATTTTCTCTGTATCTCGAACTGTGATCACAATGTTACCCTTCTTATCTGTTTTAATATGTCTTTCTTTCCTCTAAGCATGGTATGCTTGACCCATATTTCTCCACAACTGCTGCAAGGAATTCATTAGGTCTGTCTTCTAGTGACTTTATCGTTACATAGTCAAATTTTGACCTGAGAACATGCACTGAATCATCTGTTGTGACACTTACAGCAGCACATTTCTCATATGAAGACTGCAGCTATCACTTTCACTGTTCTGAATTTTCACTGTATCTTGCAATTATTGTGTGCATTTTCAGATTGTGAACATACTTTGACTAAGAAGATCTGCCACAGTATAAATCTAGAAATCTATAGGACCTCATAATAAGTAAATTGTTACTTTAGTCAAATAAATTAAACTTTATTTTATTTATTTATTTTTTTGTACCAGGGATTAAACACAGGAACACGCAACCCCTAAGCCACATCCCCTGCCCTTTTTTAGTTTTTTTTTTATTTAGAGGCAGGCTCTCACCAAGTGGCTTAGGGCCTCCCTCAAGGAGGCTGACTTTGAACTAGTGATCCTCCTACCTAAGTCTTCCTAGCCACTAGGATTACAGGCGTCCATCACCACACCCAGCTAGAAAGTTAAACTATGTTAAAATTGCATATTCAATTTAAGTCATGTAACAATGATGAATCTGAAATTCAGGTAATTAAAGAAAACTCATCAGTATTCCTCAGTTATAACGACTAAACCAGCTTGCTTACGTATGTGTCTTTGATATGAATACTTATTTTTAAATTTCACTCACTTCCCCACTTAAATTGTTCAATGACTTCCTATTACCTAGAAGATTAAGTCTAAATTCATAAGCATGATACAAAGCCCTTCCATGAATTAGCTCCTTTTTTAAAGATACTGCTTCATTTCTTGCTATTTGATACCACAAACTTCATATAAATTGCCACACACAATATATCATTTCACAGTTCTGTTCTTTTATTCACACAGTTTCCTTTGACAGAAATGTCGGCCCCACATTTTTCTTTAACCTTTATGGTTTTCTGTCTCAGCTCATGGCTGCTCTTGGTGATTTCTAAGAATAACTAAGTGATATTTAAGTAATCCTCTTAAATTTTATGTGTACGATATTACAAAGTAACAATATTTTATTTGCGCTCTTCCACAAGGATGCACACTACTTGAGGGGATTAGCTTTATTTTATTATATCAGAATCATTATTTTTACCTGACTTGATATGGGCCTAATGTGATAAGAAAATATTGAACTAAATTCTTTAATAAAACTTTAGACAAGGAGGACTGGACTTATCTAGGGAAAAAGAAGACTGAATTATATTTAATATGAGTAGAGTTAATTTTTGTGTTAAGTAGATGTAGAGAGGTCATACTGTAAAATAAAGGATTCCCTCCTATTTTCAAATTTTAGAGAATTACCCCAATTTTAAAGTAACATAACACTCATGAAGGTAATTATAATAGAAACTTTACAAAACACTCTGCTCTTGATTAAGCTTAGTGAATAAATGGAATAATGTATTATGATAGTTGTATAAGAGATATAATGAATATTCTAATTTTCAAGTGAAGAGGTCAAAGAGCAGAAATTTTAAGCAAAGCACCAAATGATGAATATTTAGTAAATGATGAAAGTATAAATCAAACTATTCAGTCTGACTCCAAATTCTATGAACATAAACAAGCTAGAGTTTTAGTACCCAGGTTTACACATAAGATTAAAGCTATCATGAAAACAGCTTGAACATGAAAGATACTAAGACTGTTCCCAAAGACAGCAATACTAAAATGAAGAGCTCCAGAAATTCTAATTTTGTGTCCAAAAAATTATTACTACTGAGGACAGGATGCTTTCACAGAATACAGAGAATTGTTATAACAAATGTAACCACAGGAGAGCATTCTCTTGGAGAATGGATGCTCTTGGAGAATGGATGTCATTTTGGAAGTCATTGCTAAGAAAAAAAAAAACTTAACATGAGTGTGTCTTTCAGGTGGCCCTTCTTCTTAGAATGGATGAGTTTCTCTTTTCTAACTATCGGTTGATGACCACACCTCCTGCTCTAACGGCTAAAATACCTGTGGCCCTGGGAGCTGACTTGTGGTCTGGGGGCTTTGGTTTGAACAATCAAACACAAACAACCAAATTTTAGAATTTGGGGATCTGACAAAACAAATCAGGGAGAGCTTGTTTCTAGCAATAGTAACCTTGAGTGTAGGGGCAATACTAGGTGTGATGTGACTGGGGTATTGCCAGAGAAGTCTGAAGGGCAGTGACTCTGGTTTGGTTCTGTGATTAGAATTGTGATTCCACCTGCATGTTCTCTTTCCTTATGCTTATATGCTGAGTATTTTTTTGTCTACTTTGGATATTTTGTGAAATACCATTTTAATTTGTTTGCTTCAAATCAATCTTATTTGATTATCATCCCTAGGGAATAAGAACCTTAACTGACAAAGGCACTGAAACTTATGGATTCTCTGAGAAACTGAGGAATCAGGAATTGATCTACTAGTTTGCATAAGAATAAAGGACATTTTTTAAAACCTACCAATATTATGGAATCATGGTAGCTCATGGAGCGCAGTTTAAAATTAAGATTAGTTTGTGATTAGGACTGAGTAAAGATTTTGGAGAATCGTATTCTTGCTGATGTAGAAGAGTATGAAAGGCGCAGGGAGAGGCAGCTACTTCTAATGACACCAGATAACTTTTTAAAAAGACAGTAAACTCTGATTCTTAACTACATACTGCAGATCAAGGGCTGAATTTCAGGACTGTATGATGGTACTTTAATATTTCTGAGCCTAGTGCAATAATTTGGCAGAGATCATTGGAGCTGAAAAAAAAAGCAAAGTAAATCCTCAAAATGAGAATAAGGGTTTCTATAGCTCTATGTCCAGTAAGTGGGAAAAAGACAAAAAACTATTTTAGCTATTTTGCCATTAATGTCATTATATATAATTATAAGGAATCAATAAAGAGGCATTGTAGAGTAAAACACAAAATCAGAATTGAAACAGAACACAGAATTAATAAGCTCAGGAACCACCACTGTTCCATAGGGAAGAACAAAAGGAAGACGTTGTAATTACTAAAACCTAGAAACTTGAAAGAGGAGCACTGCAAAAGTGAAATTCTACTGTGAAGAGGAGCTAGTGCTTTCTTAGTGCTGGTACCTCAGGAGTTCAGAAGATGGTCCCTTAAACCTAAGACTCAGACACATGCAGAGTTCAGGTGGTCTGTTATCCTTAACAGGGCACAGCAAAACTGCATTTGGAAAGGGAAAAATTGAGCAAATTGCAGTTGCCTGATGTAAAACCATTAAGATGGTATCAGTAGAGATGAAAAAGGAAGTCTCTACCTTCTCTGTCATAACCTCTTCGTAAAAACCCCTGTTGATGAAATCTACCATAAATCAGTGGGGAAGAAATTGGTTTTCAGTTTCTAATAACACAAAACAAATTATGAGAAGTTGTATGTAGGACTCAAAGACATTAGCTTAATATCCAGCACATACATATGATGATTTATAATAGAAGTGAACTATGCCAGTTTTTGAATAAAACTCATTTAAGTATGATCTTCTTATTCATTCATCCAGTGATCCAAAAGTCCTCTATCCTTGAATATTGCCAAGGATAAGAAATAAGTTCCACCTTGCCCAATATCATAAGCAAGCAACACTTAAGGAATATTCAAAATATCTATGAAAAAAATGAGCTATAAAGAATCCTTTACCATTTATGTAATACAATCCATTTTTTTCTTATTTTTCCCAAATACTCTCAGTGTATTGTAATGGTTATAATGGTTTTGTTAATTTTATTCATGGAATGTGTACTTGGGTTTGTATTTATATCATCATTTTTAGTTTATAGAACAAAAAATCTATTTTGAATTTCAGACAACTTTACAAATGCCTTTCTAAATAGCATGATTCCCCCACAGATAGGATAGTGGAATAGGATTGCTATAAGTATTACATGTAATAAAGCATTTCCTGGATGGTCTTGAGAACTAAGTAAGGGATAACTAAAAAGACAGAGATTTAGTCCACCAGTTCCTTAACTCAGGCCCATTTTTTTTTTTATTGTAAACAAATGGGATACATGTTGTTTCTCTGTTTGTACATGGAGTAAAGGCATACCATTTGTGTGTCAGGCCCATTGTTAATACATGGATTCTGTCTACCATACCAGCTTTAGCTCTGATTATCTTTGTCCTTATCTGTATTTCTTCTGCTAAAATATTTCTATTCAACTCCATGTATTGTTCAAGCTATACATAGGCAATGAGAACTAGGAGCAACAGCCTCTGTATGCATAAATATTTCAAATGAGATAAGAAACTATTTTGTTTGTTGATCCACACCATTATGGCTGATAAATACCTCATAAATCTATCACACTGTGTCATAATTTTCCTGAATATAGTTGCTTCCTTGGCATCCATTTTTAGGTCTGACAAGTTAAAACCCAGTTGCACCTCATAACCTTTGGCCCAGTTGAAACTTACTCTTCCTGTATGTTTGTTTGCAATAAAAATACAGCATGTCTGTTTCATCTCACAGATCCAAATCGCAGCACAGCTTGCAGCTGTTGACTGATAAAACCCAATGTTTAACACCAGAACCTGTCTTTCTTTCCTGCCAAACACACACACACACACACACACACACACTTGCTAGTTGAGCACTCTATTTTCTCCAGACTTCCCATCAGGCACCCCTCTTCTTTCATAGATCTGCAAATAACAAAATGTTTGGTCCTTCATGTGTTTTATTGTGCTGTGTCTTCATTGTAGGAATAAATTGCATATAGGTCAGAAAAGAGCCCATGGGCAACTGCCTATTTTAAAAAAGTTCATGGGAGAGGAAAATCTTGGTCATGTGTCAGACACCTAGCATTAGACCATCTGGGAGGTTTAAAAAGTATCTCACAAAAAAGCTTACTGTAAAATCCCACCTCCTATGAACTCTATCGCGGTTTAGAATTTATAGACACTCTTTGGAGAGAGAGACCTCAAGACTTAATTAGAAAAAATATGAGTTGCCATAAGCTGTCAAATTTAACTAACCCGTTTCAATGAAGTGAAAAAAACACAGAATGTAAAATATTGTAATGCCACTATATTAAAACAGCAATTGAAATATAAATTATGAAAAAAAAACTTTGGATTCAACATATTAAATTAAATAAATTCAGCTATTTAAAATATTTTTTAAAAATAAATGGAACTAAACTTGAATTTTTCTTGTACCTTCATATTGTATGTTGAATTGCTGGCTTAATATCTCAGCAATGCCTTAGTATCATTATGTCATTTTTATCATGCCCACCGGTGATCCCATAGCACAGGGTACATTCTAATATGCTAGCATATTTCTTCCTATAGTCTTCAAAATTTGTTACACTGAGGACAAAAGGAATTCAACATAAAGGAACGATGTCTATAGCAAGTCATCAAAGTAGATAGATCCTGGTCACCCCAACACTGAATGATAGGATTTTAGCAAACCAGCAGTGAAAATGTACATTGGGAGGGGTGAGGAAAGGGGGAAGAGGAAGGAGAGACATTTAGCTGATAAAATAAAAAGAGCTGCCTCATATAAGCAAAGTGAGGATCCTGATCAGGAAATGTTGCCATCTAGTGTGGATGGATTTCACATGCAGTGTTGTTAGTTCAAGATTCAGGGGCTTATATTCAGAGAGTGCAGATTTATCATCAAATACTGTATGTATGTTTGAAAAATTTACTGTTATAATCCTATTTTAGTTCAAGTAATTATTTCACACAATATCATGAACAAAAGAGAGGATGAGTTCTAAGGCCTCAATAATTTTAAAAAATAAGTTCATCCAACAGACACTGTTTATCACTCTTGAAGTTTCACTGTTTCTCCTTTCAATGACAGTTATAAGTCCTGTAAGATTCTTTAAAAATGTTACATTCATGAAAAGTATTTTCAAATATAATGGAAAAAAAGACTGCGGGTGTATTTTTTCTTTCTTCCTTTTTTTATCATTCTTGAAAGATAATAAAAAATTGTTTAAAAGGAATTATTTTTACCCTGTATCTTATAAAGACAAAGAAAATCAATGACTTTTTCCATAAAAGCTAAAAAAGTAACAGAATGCTAATGTTGTTTGTGAAACTGACATAAAAGCAGATGATATAAATCAATATTTCTTTTTCTTTTAAGTTATTTTTCTGGAAGTGGAAAGATACATGGTATAAATAAAATAAAATTCCATTTTCCTGACTAGTTAATACTTGTAACTAATTCATATTCTCAGTTACTTAATGGTATAGATTCAAAATACACTAACTTTAATACTAAGCTAACCTATCATTTTAGCTATTGTTTAAAAATATGAAATATTTCAAGCATAAAAAAACGTATTTACAGATAAAAAATAATATGACTACATTGCTCTTCACATATTTTGTCATTTCTTTATGGACTTAATTAACTTTGGAAATACTTTTTAAAAATGATTCTTTTGGAGAAAGTTTTTTTTTAATTTTTGTAGAAAACATATTTTCATTATTATTCTTGAAAAATAAGTTGGCAGATAATAGGGTTCTTTATTGTAAATATCATCACGTTGAAGCTATTCCAACATTTTTGTCTGACCTATGTTTCTACAAAGAAGTTTTCCTTTCATTCAAGTTCTTGAACCATTTGGGGAAAAAAGAATCTTTCCTTTCTATTATGTTCTTAGATTTTTTTCTTCATCTTTGGAACTCTTCATTTTCTCTCACCTATATAAAAGCAGGTTTTTTTTTTTTTTAATTTGTAGTAAATGAGTCTTTCAATGTGTTGTTGAATTCAGTTCACTAGGTTTTAGTTGAAAATCTTTGAATACATGTTTACAGAGATATTGTTTTGTGATTTTTTTGTGTGTTGGGAGGTACCAGGGATTTAATCCAGGGGTAATTTATCACTGAGCTACATTCCCGGTTCTTTTTTTACCTTTTATTTTTTTATTTTGAGACAGGGTCTTGCTAAATTGCTTGAGTCCTTGCTACATTGCTGAGGCTGGCTTTGAACTTGTGCTCTTCCTACCTCAATCTCTGGATCTGTTGGGACTATAGGTCTGTGGCACCACATGGGACTTGATGTCCTTTTCTTGTAGTATCATTGTCTGGTTGGGTGTTTGGTTAATGCTGGCTTCCTGCAATGAATTTCCAAGTATTCCTTCCCTCTTCCAGTTTTTGGAAGTTTGAGAAGTATTGGTGTAGCATCACTGTATGTCTGGTAGAATGGAGCAGTGAAGCCATTAGGTCTTGGGCTTTCCTTTCACAGTAGGCTTTATTACTGGTTCAGTGTGTGTATGTAATTTTTTTTTTCACTTACAGAGCTCTCATTTTAGATTAAGCAATTGCTTATCCATTCCTATGTAATTCAAATCTTCTTAAGTGGTAATGAAGAGTGAAATCTGTTGAATGTGCTGAAATTTGCTTACAGAACACACTTAGTGAGAACATTTTCATAATAATCTGTGTATGTATTAATGTATGTATGTATGTCTATATGTATCTACCTACCTACCTATCTTTTACCTATTCACTTACCTACCTATCAGTTGTTAAAGAATTCTAAGAGAAAAATTGTGGTCCCCCAAAAGAAAAAATTATCTAAGATCTAAAAAAAAAAGAAAAAGGGGGCAAAATGAAATCAAACTTTGATGTGTCCTCCAAACCCAAATAAATACAATTTTCTCATACTAGACAAAGGGGCCAAAAATATGCAATGGAGAAAAGATAGCCTCTTCAACAAATGGTGCTGGGAAAACTGGAAAAACATATGCAACAGAATGAAATTAAATCCCTATCTCTCACCCTGCACAAAAATCAACTCAAAATGGATCAAGGACCTCGGAATCAGACCAGAGACCCTGCATCTTATAGAAGAAAAAGTAGGTCCAAATATTCAACTTGTTGGCTTAGGATCAGACTTCCTTAACAGGACTCCCATAGCACAAGAAATAAAAGCAAGAATCAACAACTGGGATAGATTCAAACTAAAAAGCTTTCTCTCAGCAAAGGAAACTATCAGTAATGCAAAGAAAGAGCCTACAGAGTGGGAGAATATCTTTGCCACTCATACTTCAGATACAGCACTAATTTCCAGAATCTATAAAGAACTCAAAAAACTCTACACCAAGAATGCAAATAATCCAATCAACAAACGGGCTAAGGAAATGAACAGACACTTCACAAAGAAGATGTACAACCAATCAACAGATATATGAAAAAATGTTCAACATTTCTAGTAATAAGAGAAATGCAAATCAAAACTACCCTAAGATTCCATCTCACCCCAATTAGAATGGCGATTATCAAGAACACAAGCAACAATAGGTGTTGGCGAGGATGTGGGGAGAAAGGTACACTCATACATTGCTGTGGGGTTGCAAATTAGTGCAGCCACTCTGGAAAGCAGTATGGAGATTCCTCAGAAAGCTTGGAATGGAACCACCATTTGACCCAGCTATCCCACTCCTTGGCCTATACCCAAAGGACTTAAAATCAGCATACTACAGAGATACAGCCACATCAATGTTCATTGCTGCTCAATTCACCATAGCCAGATTGTGGAACCAACCTAGATGCCCTTCAATTGATGAATGGATAAAGAAACTGTGGCATATATATATACAATGGAATATTACTCCACAATGAAGAATGATAGAATTATGGCATCTGCAGGCAAATGGATGAAATTGGAGAATATCATGCTAAGTGAGATAAGTCAATCTCAAAAAACTAAAGGACGAATGATCTCACTGATAAGCAGATGAGGACATATAATGGGGGATGGGAGGGGTTAGCGTTAGGGTTAGGATTAGGTTTAGGGTTAGGGATAAGGAGGGTGGTAAGAATGGAGGAAGGAAGGACTGTATAGAGGGAAAAGAGGGGTGGGAGGGGTGGGAGGGGTGGGGGGAAGGGAAAAAAATAACAGAATGAATCAAACAACATTGCCCTATGTAAATTTATGATTACACAAATGGTATGACTTAACTCCATGTACAAATAGAGAAACAACATGTATCCCATTTGTTTACAGTAATAAATTTAAAAAAAATTTGATGTGTCCTCATCTACACAAATCTCTGGCATTACAAAACATCCCAGTTCAAAATAAAAGAGAAATGTTTCATAGAGGTAAAATATTTTTTATAGATTATCATAGAGGAACAAATTCTCTAGATCAAATTTTGAGTTTTAATCCTATTAATTCAACCAGGTCAGTTATACCTTAATTCTCATTGTTTTTTCAATGGATTTTTAGAAATAGGTTTTCCAGAAATTATGAAATTAGTTGTCTGTTAAGTTTTATTAAGATCCCACTTGTGACTGGGCTTGGTGGCACACGCCTGTAATCCCAGCCCCTCGGGAGACTGAGGCAAGAGGATCATGAGTTCAAAGCCAGCCTCAGCAAAAGCAAGGCACTAAATAATTTAGTAAGACCCTGTTTCTAAATAAAATACAAAATAAGGCTGGGGATGTGGCTTAGTGACCAAGCGCCCCTGAGTTCAATCCCTGGTACCCACCACCCAAGAAAAGAACTCACCTGTTACAAAAGTAATGCCTATAATCAATAGAAATCCAAATAATAAAGCAAAATCTTTGCGTATAATTCTAGATAATCTAAAATTATAATAGGTGAACAGAAAATCACAGAGTACTATCAAGCAACAACTGGATAGTGAAAATTTAGGAAATTTAAAAATCAGTACATTTTAGAAAAAATATCTGTATATGTGAATGATAAGAAATGTAAGAAAGTATTAAATTCATTTTGTCCATTTAATCTATTGTTTTTCTATTGCCTATTTCATTCATTTCAAGCCAAATGTTTATTGTTTTTTTTTACCAGCTTTGTTTTTAGTTTGCTCTTACTTTTCTATTTTCTCAAGATAAAAGATTGGTATTGATTTGGGATTTTAATGCTTATAATATATGCATTTAAAGCTATAAATTTCCTGCTAAACACTACTTAATTGCATGCCATATGTTTAATTAAATTTTCTTCATGTGTTTATTCACCCCAAAGTATATTTTATTTCCTTTGTAAATACCTCACTGGCTATTAGATATTTCAGGCTGTGTTTATTATCCACATGGTAGTAAATTTCCCAAATAGCAGTTCATGCATTTCTAATTTATTTCCATCATGATTTGTGTGATTTTGATCCTTTTAAATGTATGAAGACATTTTATCATTAAGCATCATCTTGGTGAATGTTCAGGAGAATTTTTATTCTGCTACTGTTCAATGGAATGTTCTTTAGATGTCCTTTTGTCAGAGCTCCATATGACCCTGATCCCATGACTTCCTGGTCCCTGGGCACAGCCCACACCAAGTTGTCATAGGTTGAACTTGCATGCTTGTATCTCTCTCAGCCTGAAATCACATGTTAGTGGCTCTACTTGTCTAGGCTATCTGAAATTGCCTTGCCCTGTCAGCCCCTTATGCTATGCCCTAGCAGGGACTCTCTGTAATGGGACTGCCCTTGTAGCAGTTCTGTAATCCAACCCTGAGGCTCACCGGGGCATCCTAAAATCTAGGTAGAGGTCGCCCTGGCCCCTCAGCATGTGCACTCTGTGTGCCTACAGTTAGCATCACATGAACATGGCTGTGCTTTCCTGACTGTGCCTTCCTGAGCAGTTAGTGACCCAAGCTATGCCTTGCCATCATTAAGCCATGCCTGGATCTGACAGGGAGCATTGTGCTACATGGCAATGTGCTGCATTGTAGGGAGCAGAAATTTGAAGTGGGCTTGGGCACTAAGCCCCTAGATCCCATGGGTACCCGAAGCCCAATCTTGGAATTCATTCTGCACTCAAAACTGGCATTCTGTGCTGGAGATGGATGGGGCAGTCACAAAGATCTCAGACATGCTTTGGGTGTCATTGTTGCACAGAGCTTGATGAATAGCATGTTTCCTTCTGATCCTTCTGTCTGTAATAATCTCCTCCTTAAATCTTTTTCCAAACCCTTGGTGTTTTCACCTGAACTTGCTTTCTTATTTTTTACAATCTGGTCAGGCTGAGATTTTTCCAAACCTTTAAGGTCCACTTCCCTTTTGAATGCAAATTCCAACTTTAATTCACCTCCCTCTTCTTGCATTTTATGATAAGCCACCAAGAAAAGTCATGCAGCACCCTAAACACAGTTTAGAGATTTATCCACCAAATATCCTAGGACTCAGCTTTAAAGTTCACCTTCTGCAAAGCATTAGGACATGGAAACAACTAGGCCAAGTTATTTTCCATATTATAACAAGGATAGTTTCTCCTCTAATGTCCAATACCTTGTTTCTCATTTTCATGTCTAAGACTGCATCCAATTTGCATTTACCATCTGTATTTTCACTGACATTCTGTTCACAGTCATTTAATAATCTCTAAAAAGATTGAGGCTCTCCATGTAACTCTCCGCTTCTTGAGTCCTCCATAGAATAGTCCATGGACCACCCTCCATCAGTTAGCCAGTACTAGGACTCTTCTACAGTTTTAGATATGGTTATAGCAGCACTCCACTAATCAGTACCAATATCTGTCTCAAATTGTTTCTTTTGCTGTAACAAAATACCACAGACTAGGTAATTTATAAACAATAGAAATTTACTTCTCATAGTTTCAGAGACTGGGAGACCCAAGATCAAGTTGCCAGCATATTTGGGATCTGGTGAAGATTCACTCTCTGCTTCAGGATACCAACTTGTTTTTTCTGTATTCTTTAGAGGAGATAAATACTGTATCCTCACAAGACAAAAGAGACACAAGTGAAAAGGAACTAATTCTCATCTTTATGCCCATTTATAAGGACCCGTAATCTCATCTATGAGGCAGAGCCCTCAGGAACTAATCACCTCCCATAGGCCCCTTTTCTTAATACCACCACATTGGGGGTTAGGCTCCAGCAGATGGATTTTGTAAGGAACATATAAAAATAACACTGACAAAGAAATAGATTTTTTAAATTAATTTTTAGAATTATAAGAAAGTGTAACACAGTACAAGCTAGCCTTCAATGAGTTTTAGAAGATTGAACACACCTAAAATAAAATAAATTTCAAATCAAATTATAGCATTAGGATTTGGATATGCAAAATGCTATGCATTCCTACAGCATCTTTTGTTTTGCAGAGTAATAGAATTTCAAGTTTTGTCTATTTCTATATATGGGATAATCATCAGTGGAAGTATAATCAAATCAGTTTTTAAAGGAATAGTTTTTCCACTTCATTATAATGAATTATAAAGCAGGAAAGATAGGTGCAACTTCAATTCAGCTCTTGCATGGTTGGACATTTTTTAATCAACATAGCCACAGGGTGTCTAATTTTATCCTTTTGGTATGATTCTTTTCTGTATTCAAAAACAATTGCAACTTGATAATAGCTATGATAATAAAGGCTACATTTATTGAATTGTTACTCTGATCAGGTTCTGTGCTATTTGTGTCATTTTTTTGCATGCTTAATTTTCTTAGAATTTCTTTTTCTTCCTTATTAATCTCATGTAAACCCAGGACCTACATGTAACCATAAGAAGTGCCGGTTTATAAATATTCCACAGTCATTAATAAGAAGATATGTTTAAAGGGGAAAAGGTGTCCTGTCATAAAATGAAGGTTAAATCAGGGCCTGTAAACTCAGGCAGGTCCAATATAAAATGAATCAATATGTTGGTGCATGTTATATTATAATCTGAGCGGAATGGTGGAGATCATATTCCCCAAACATTTTGTTCTATGATTGAGAATGCAATGCGGCTAAGTGATGAAAATGCATGACTAATTAATATCAAGGCAACACTAAGACTCCTAAACTCACAAACCCAAATTATATTTCTAAATATTTATAGTAACTGTATAGTTTGCACTGAAATAGTATTTCCAACCATATCAATATTTAAATATTTTCAGTTATCACCAGAGGATGATGCAGAAGTTGGGTTGTTAGTAACTACAATTAATACTTGACAAATAACACTTAAACTTCAGGCAGATAACAAAATTGTGATCCCATACACTACAGAAATGGTACAGGGGAACCCCCCCCCCCCCCCCATAGTCCTCAGATTATGTATAAAATGTCTATTTTAAGGCATTTTATGTTCTGGGTTTTTTTTTTTTTTCTCTCTTTTGCAGTTCCACATTTGTTCCTAATTTATTTTTCGCTTCTCTTTGTAACTATTCTCTGTTGCTTTTCTTTTCTTATTTTCTATCTGGAAAATCCAGATAAAGTTTCTCATCTCAATACCAATATTAAGGCACACTCTTTTGTTAGTCCTCCTGCTAAACTTCATGGAGACTCCTCAAGTAACTAAAATGCATATGCAAAACATTCATCATAAATCTGTACACAGGAAAAGAGTTATATGATTTTTCACTGAAAGATATATTCAGTATTTAAAGGATAAAGAGACTGTTTTGCTTTAATGATGTTTCCATGATAGAAATATCCTTTTGGTGACTTGTTGGTACTAAAATCTAAAGAGAAACATGTTCAAATATTTCCTAAATATTTCTAGAAAACTACTTACTATTTAAAGTCCACATAAAAAATTATTACACAATAGCAAAATATATTGTACTAATGAGTTGCAAGAAGCATCTTCAAATGAAGTTTTTTTTTTAAATATACCTATATTCCTTAACAATTTAGTTCTGCTGGTATGCAGAGTGACTCAGCATTTTTGCTGATATCATTGAATTTATAACTCCCTCTTCTGTCATTTAAACTGATGCTTATCCTTTAGAGAACTCATTTTGAATAATATGATGATGTGTTTATTGCAAATACTGTTAAATTTTCTCCCTGTAGTTCAAAATTAATTTCTAAAATATTTCTATGATAAATATACTGTTAATAAATATTTTCTACCTACCTAATCATCAATAGTAATTTCATCTTTTTAGCTTATTATAAATGGTAATATGGTTTGGTTATGGGTTTGTGCATATTTTTCTATGCTTCATGTGTTATAGGTCTGGTTCTCAGTGTGTGGTAGAAGGTGGTAAATTATTTAAGAGTTGGAACTTGGCGAAAGGTCCTTTGGTCATTGGAGACATGCCTTTGGAAGGAATCATGGGACCACAGGCTATCTAGTTTCATGTTTTGAGATATTATCACTTCCTACCAAATGGGTTTCTGCCATGGCTATGCCATCCACCTTTATGGCATCACTGACTCACAGGTTGAACCAATACAGTCACATGGACTTGGACTTTCAGTAAGTATCTAAAACTGTGATATAAACGAACCTCTTTTCTTTTAATAATTAGATTATCTCAGGTGTTTCATTATAGTAAAAATACAGATCAATACATATAGAACCACTATTGAAATTACCAGCTAAATGTTTATGAAGATGCACATACACACACACCTATGTGTATATGTTGGCATTTTTAGTTATGATTGAGTTACAAAATACACATTACTAAAGTACACCAATATTAAATGTGTTAACAGGTATATGAAATTTTATATATGCCTATTTTATTATTAACCTCAAAAAACATATTTTACTACAGTAGACATTTCCTTATCTGACTTTCCAATCTACGGTACTCCTAAAGGAAAAACTTTGGATTTTACCTCCATAAACTGTATTTCTCTGTTTAGTTTTATATAAATAAAATCAATTCCTCTATACATTTTATGGGTTTTGTTTTTGTTTTTTTTACTAGAAATTCTAATGCAGTTATAGGTATCAGTGATTGGTTCTTTTTCATTTCTGTGTGGTTTTTCATTGAATGAATATAGCACATTCTATTTACTCAATAGATTGTTAGTAAATGTTTGATGTTGCTTCTGGTTTTCTAATTTTTGGTTATGATAAATAAGATACTCATAACTTTAAAAATATTTCCTTGGCAGACTTACGCACTCATTTCTCTAAAATATATACACAAGTATTGAACTGTTAAGCTAGTTAAGATATTAAGTGATATGAGGGGTATGTATTCCTTAACCAGCTTATTTTACTTGTGATTTCTTTTTTAGGTATGTAAAAAGTTGTATGTGATAAAATACATGTCTGAATAAACATAATGAATTTTTTCCATAGACATGGCAGGAAATTTTTAATTGAT
This sequence comes from Sciurus carolinensis, assembly GCF_902686445.1. Classification (NCBI taxonomy): domain Eukaryota; kingdom Metazoa; phylum Chordata; class Mammalia; order Rodentia; family Sciuridae; genus Sciurus; species Sciurus carolinensis. The sequence goes on along the minus strand of NC_062217.1, from coordinate 63,973,212 downwards.
GATTATTATTGTGTGTAGCTTATTTTTATTGTCCTTTGTCTTAATCAAATATGATAATGACAAAAATTGATGATTATTATTGTGTGTAGCTTAATTTTTATTGTTCTTTGTCTTAATCAAATATGGTAATGACAATTTCTAAATAAAATATTGGCAGATCAGTTCAGTGATTATGTATATAAAAATGTGCATATATATACATTCTTACACTCATGAATAATTGGGGATCAACACAGTAATTCCCTTCTTCACCTTTATTCAAGAGCATGAAGAGTACAAAGTTCCTAGTTGATAGTCTTAATGTCCAGTTCAATGGGATCATTGTTGTATCTCCTGGTGGAAGCATCCCTTAGACTTTAAAGCAAAAAGACCGTAAGGTCTTGGAACCAGTAGGCAAATATTTTGGTAGGAGGGTCACTTGGGGTAGTAGTGAGTGCTGCCAATTCCATCTGTACACTTTTATTCCTGGTCCTATAAATCCTGATTGTAGGAGAGACAATATGATATGTTTGGTGCTGATTCAGAGTTCTAGCCTTTTAAGAAACATTTCCCCAGCTCTGCAAAATATTCCCGGACATTTGGAATTGTACTTGAGCTTTTGAAAGACCATCGCATTAATTTAAATGTTAGTATCATCCAAAACACTCTCAGAAAAACTTGCGGAATAGTGTTTGATCCTGTATCTGGGCAGTATGGACTAGCCAAGTTTCATTACAAGTAAATAGTTCTTTCAGACCATAAATTGAATTTGGAATGACCAGTCATCTGTTAAGTGATCACCATGTGAAGAGAAAAGGGTTGCGATTTACCATCATATACATAAAATAGAATTTATATATTCTTTTCTATTTTCCATATTTAAAAATTTATCATGATAGGCCTAAGTTTCAAGTCTGGAAGCTGTATGTACTGATCCAACATATTATAAGCCCATAATCTCCATTATCTCCCAACCTTGTATTTTTATCACAAAATTCTGAAATGGTTATGCATACCACCCTGTTAAAATTACCTTTTGCTCTTGTAGCAAAGTACAACATATCTGTTGGCTTAAACGCTAATCAGTGCCTAGGAAAAGCTTACAGTGAGGTAATTTTTTTTTTTTTTTCCCGTGCTGGGGATCGAACCCAGGGCATGTGCTTGCAAGGCAAGCACTCTACCGACTGAGCTATCTCCCCAGCCCCTAGAAGGATTCTTAAAAAATATAATGAAGGAAATGGAGAGGGAAAGCTGGTCCTTTCCCTTATCTCAAATCTTTAGGTGCGAATCAAAGCACAGTGACCTTGGTTGTAAAGTAAAAGAATGTATTCATAAAGCATCTGAGAAAATCCTCCTGTGCAGTGGGCATGCCAACTATCCTACACATCCTGCCCCCATTTCTAGGTGTGGTGCAGCACTCCATTGTATTCCAGCCTTCTGTTGCTGAGGCGCATGCAAGTAATAAAATTTCCACAATTTTTTTATTGGGTTCTCCAAGGTCGGTCTTTGGGACCAGTAAAGAGTACACTGGGGTCTTTGTAGTCCAGGAGTTGAGCAATATCTACAGCACACTAGCTTCAAAGTAAACTTGCACTCTGTAGTATCAGCTTTATACTATATTACTCAGCTTTTTGATACCATAATGAAATACTGAGACAGGCTAACTTATAATTTAGCTGGCAGTTTTGAAGTTTAAAAGTCCAAACCATATAATGCTGGCATGAACTCAACTCTGGCAAATGCTTTCCCCTGGATATGTCACATCTTGATGGATTGAAATGGTGAGGGCACATGTATGGGCAAGTAATTACACCTTAGTATAAGAAACTGGACAGCTAGATGGGACCAAGCTCATGCTTTTAGTTTGCAAAAACTAACAAAGGGTTATACAAGAACTATGTAAATACCTCCACTTCTTCAAGGTTCCATCACTTCCCCACTGCCACATGAGGACCAAGTTCCAGACACATGTACCCTTGGGGGACAAGCCCAATCAAATAGAAACACACATCTCACATGCCCCTAATATTCTTAACTCTATGTATATTTGACTGCTAAAAGAGCTTATTGCTCTGAAATTTCATCAACTTACTAAGTTTGTTTTAGTAAAAAAAATTCCTTTCACATCCCATTTTAATTTTAACGAGATAATCACTTGTCTCCCATTTTCTAAAGCAACTCTTTATATTTAGAGAGGCAATACTCACAAGTCCTAAGAAGGACAAATACCCGTTGCTTTGTTTTTCCTAAATATTCCTTTTTCCAGATAATGGAAATTATCTGCACATGTGTAACTTTACTATTTCAATTACATTACCCCATTTCCTTCTTTTCCTATGGAGAAAAGATATGTTTCTATGATTCTAATTCTATATGATGTCATATTATATCATCAAATTATCTTTTTTTGCATTATATATACAAACACTCTTTCATCTATTGGTGTTTATCATTACTGACAAAGAGAGAAAGATCTCTGCCTTCTTGGAGTTCCTCAAGTCCCTTCCCCAGTGAGGTAAGTTCAACGGGACATTTTAGCATTTAATCTTCTTCACTAGTCAATTTTCTTTTCTAGAAATTAGGGAACAAAGTTGACAGAAAGACATTTTTATAAAGACAAACACAGAGGGTTTATCAGTAATGGAATTTTAATCTGGGAAGAAAGAATAAAATTACAGAAAAGTTTGAAATGCAAGAAGGAATTGTGAATATAGACATTGTTATAAAAGGAAAAAATTCAATATAAAAATTGCCCATATAAATTTCAAAATAATTGTGATAATAGCATATAATAAATGATAAAGTATATTTTGAAGTGATAGAAATGTAAAACCAAAACATTGGAAAATATTAGCAGGTCAGCAGGAAGTTGATTGGTGTTAAATTTCCCCAACAAATTTGCATTTGTAATGAAAAGAGTGAATCTGAGTAATGTACTCTGTCAAAATAATAGAATTTCAAGGTAATTATTAAAAGAAGTAATTAGAGGAAGAAAAATGGGAAGCTATTAAAAAAAATAAAGTATCCATCAAAAGAAAAAAGTATTAACAGAAGTATAATGAATGGTATGAATAGAACAATGCAAGCTGATACAAAAAAAAAAAAACTATCAAAATAAATAAGAATTAAAAACTAACCAGATCAAATAAAGGGTTTTTTTTGTATTGGATTTAAGATAAAGGAATAAAAAGATATAAACTGGAAGAAGGTTAAAAATACAAACATGAAAAAAACTCTTAGTTTCAAACCAATAATTCAAAGGAAGCTGCTATGACCATAAAAATGTGAAATACAACAGTGCTTGAGAAAGTTTATGAATGCATAATTACAAAATGTAGTACTATATAATATGACAGATTACAGTGTTGGAGAAATGTAATTAAAAATAAAATGTTCTCTCACCCCAGAAATCCTATCTGCAAAGGTAGTAGAAAAAGAAACACTTTTATTATTAAATTAGCATTAAGTAGTTTTATTACCCATCTTATGCAATCCATTCATATTACAAAAAGAGAATGAAATCTCACTTTTTTATAGAGCCAAATATATGCAATCCATTACATATATGTTGTCAAGATAAACTATAAAGAATCCCGAAGTAAGAGGCCTTGACAGCATCATTTATCATCATTTGTCACTAATTCATCCTAACATTACATGGTAATTGGATGACCATCTGTGTTTGCTAAGTGGCTTTATTCAAAATAAAAACAAGATTGTCATATCTTTATAAGAAGAGGTAGTTATGTAACTTGGAGTAATGTGCCTACTCAAGGTAGGTTGGCTCCCACTCTCCAGACAATTAGAGATAGGGGTACAATTGTCCTTGATGTTTACATTTTAAAGTAGTGATTCCTGGGTTCTTCAGAAAGACATTTCCGAGTCATAAAGCTGGCAAAATTCTGGTTTCCAAAGGGATTTATGTACATTTGAAAGACAGGAAATGGTTGGGGATGTAGATCAATGGTGGAGCATTTGCCTAGCATCAGGTAGGGTCTACTTGAAATTACAAGTTTCCTAAAGTAATTAAAGAGCAGAGTGAAATTTCATTATTTTATTTTCAGCAGGAATAACTAAGCCTCCTAGTTTTAATTTGTTTTAGTATTTGCTTCATACAAAATGCATGAGAACAATACAAAAATAAAAAACTAAACTTCTATGCCCATAGTAATATAACCTTAAAAATATGTAAAGCAAAAATTAGTGAAGCAAAAAGATGAATCTGACAAGTCTACATGGTATTAAATGACTTCCATAGACCTCTTTTTAATATTCGCCGACCAAATAAAAGTGATACTAGTAATATAGAGATTTTAACAAAACTTGTAGGATTGATTTAACAAAAATTCAGAGTCCCAGAATAGTGGGGAAGCTACCTCCAACTCACTTTCCCACTATAGAAATTGTGAGTTCATAGAAATACTGTGTCCGGCACAATAACAATTTAGGGAAGAGACAATGTGTTATAGAGAATCATTCATTCCTCTTACTGTTTGATCAGATCTCTTCTTGGTTCTATAGTCTAAGGGTGTGTTTCAGCCTCACTTTCAAGTTCTAGAATATTTAGAATGATATCTTTACCTGTGAAAGAGGCTAATTGAATATATATTTGAAGTGAATTGCTAGGGGACAGAGAGATGTGAGTGGTGAGAACACAAGATTAAAGGAATAATTCTATTAACAGGGCCCACTGTGCTAACAACCCTCATGTGCTTTCACTTTTAAAAAGCAATTTATCTGCAGCCCTGCCTAGCTTAACTGGACAGGATATGTCACATTCCTTGGCAAACTACCTGTTGTCAGCAGGAAAAATATAGAGCTGAAATGTTCAGAAGAACACAAATTACTCTGAAGAGGAGGACTTTTGTGACCCTTTCACAGATCAGATCCCAGAACTCAGGGAGATAAGGATAATTCTCCCGAACCATAAAATCTGTAAGAATATGTAAGAACCAGTGGGCACAGGCCAAAGTGACCTAGAGTTGTTGACTATCATCCAGCTGTCAATCTAAAGTCAAGAGGTAGGTCTGGGTGGGACTTTGGAAACTCCCCTGAAACCCCAATTAAACTGGAGAGCAAGAGAGTCATACTGTCCCTCTCTTTTCTGAGAGGAACTGCTCTCTCCCCTGAGAGTGTCCCCTTTTCTTCTTTCCTATCCCTTCTAATAAACTCATACCTGTTATTCTGAGTGACATGTCTGAAATATTTCTGACTTGATCACAAGAATTGGGATTTGAAGGTGAGGATTTTGTGCTGCCTCAGTTTCCCAGAAGCCCCAGCCCTGTAACAGAATGAAGCAGGAGAACTCTTATTTTGACATCCTGCTGATGTCACTCCCAAGTGTGTTCCAGCATTAGTAGACCAGATAATATTATGCTCCAAGTTATGCTCTGTAGAATAATAGAGACTTTTAAGAATCCCTTTGATAGGGAGCATAGAGAATTGAGTAGGAGAAACATGAAGCTAAGGGAATAAATCCATAAAATGAGCCTGCAGCCCTTCCTGGCTTAAGTTGACAGGATATGTTACTTTCCTCAACAGGCAACTTATAAATCCAGGGGAAATGCAGTACCAAAAAATGCCAATAAGAAGAATACAAGTAACCCTAAAGGTGGTAGAAGGAGATTTTTGTGACCCTTACACAGAGCAGATTCCAGATCTCAGGGAGATAAGAATAATGTCCCCAATCATAAAATCTGTAAGAACTGTTCAATTTAGAACCAGTCAGCATGGATCAGTTGACAGAATTGTGTTGTTTAGTAGTGACTGGAAAGTCCAATGTAATTCTGCTGTCAGTCAGAAGTTGAGAAGTGAGGACTCTCTGGAAACTTCCCCTGGGACCCCTAATAGAGGGGAGAGCAGGAGAGGTGTACCTTCTCTACCTCCCTCTCCTCTCTGAGAGGACTCAATTCTGTCCCTCAAGAGTGTCCACTTTTCCCTTTTTCCTATCACTTGTAATAAACTCATGCCTGTCACTCTAAGGGCCATGTCTGAAATCCTCCTAGCCTGATTGCAAGAATCAGGGTGAAGGAGGTCTCTGTGCTGCTGCAGTTTCACTGCAGGCTTCAACCCTGAAATACTCTTAATAACATCAACAAAATGATGGCCAATCATGAGATTTTATTATCACACTGTTGGTTCTGACCAAAGATAAATAATGACTAAATGAGTATTAGGAAAAAACATTGTTATTTGTCTGCTAAGTTTATTATAACAAAATGAAATAGAAATTATATTTTAAAATTTATAGAATTTATTTTTCTCACAATTTTGGAGACAAGAAGTGTAAAGTCAAGGTTTGGCAGGATAGGCCTCTGGTGAGTGCTCTCTCTGGTTTGCAGGTGATTACTGACTTGCCACATCCTCAAATGTCCATCCCTAAGTGTATACAAAGGGCTAAGGAGCACGAGTGCCTACTCCCTGATGTCTCTTCATATAAAAACATTGATTCTGTCAAATCAGAGCCCCACATTTATGACCTAATTACCTTAGTTACATATTTCCACCTTCTAAAATAGCAACACTGGAGAATTTGGGTTTCAGTAGATTCTTTTTTAGGGGAGACACAAACATTTAATCCACTGTACTACCTGTCATTATCCACATACTATCTAATTTTCCATACAAAAATAGAAAATAATTTATGGGCACTTTTTTATACAGTTTCTAGATAAAGACTCAATGAATAAAAACCAATCTTAATTTTTGCCTCATTAGAATAATAAAAAATTAATTAATAAAAAACCCACTAATTCCAGTGACATCAAAATTTATGAAGGTTTTAGGAATAAATGTAATAAAAACAGTATAAGATTCTAATAGTTGATATTACATGAATATATTCAAAACTCTAATGAAGTGGAGAAAACATTCTCACCTACTTTAAAATCAAAAAATATTAAATCTCAAAATTGTCTATATAGTTAATATCCTTCCAATTGAAATTTTCAAATTATTGTCCAAGGATCTTGATAAGCTGATAGAATGCAGAAAAAGTGACGCTCCAATAGAACTTCAATGCTCTCGCTATAAGAAGACATATGTCAGGGAACTTGTATTGTTGGGCATCAGGGTTTACTACAAAGACATAGTTAAGGAAACTATGAAAATTAGCAAATAATTTTTTAAAAGATAAATCAAAATTGCACATAGCCAAGTGCAGTAAATAATCTCAGCAACTCTGGAAACTGAGGCAAGATGATATCAATTTCAAGGTCAACCTGGGAAACCTGGGGATACTATTTCAAAATAAAAAATAAAATTGAAAAACAGTTGGGAATGTAGCTCAGTGCTAGAGTGACTTTGGGTTCAATCTCCAGTACTGAAACAGCACAAAATTATGGAAGCTTTGATTTGCAGAGATTATAGTCAAAGTCACTAAGGAAAGAAAATTTGTATTAATAAAAGTGACTAAGTCACTTGATTATCCTTATGGAAAAAAAATAGTATCTGAAGACACATTACTTCTGAATTACATAAGATGAAACAGAAGAAAATGAAAAGTGTAGGAAAATGCACTTATAAGTTGGAAAAGACTGAAAAATTGACTACTTTAAAATGAAGATATTTTTGTTTAGCAGGCACCAAAAAAATTGATTAATATAAACATTAGTACCACACTTAAAATATAATTCATAAAGAAATTTAAGCAGATCAGAAAAATAAAGCTAAAAAAATATAATAAACTCTAGTAAAAAAAGTGAGGAAAAAATGTATAGCTATTTCACAAACAAGGATACAGATCCTAAATTTAAAGCACTGTTTTTTTTCCAGAATCACACAAATGCAAATTAAAATATCAAATATGTCATATCTGACATCAAATAAAAGTAGCAAATATTAATAACTGTGAAAATATAAACTAGTACAAAAATTGAATGCAAAAATTTCTTACATGTTGGTAAAGGCTAATTTTTTACAAATACTCCAAAAAATAATTTGGCTTTATCATATAATTTTAATACCCACTTTCTGTCAAGCAGTTTCATTTCTAGGTATAAAACTTACATGTAGTCTTAAAAGTGGGCATAAAGAGCAAAAGTCAAAAAAAAAAACTAAATTATTCGTAATAGCAAAAAATTTGGATATAATGCCCATCAGTAGGACAATGCAAAAATAAATTATGATGCCTTCACAGAATGAACCATTATAAAGTGTAACAATGAGCTAGAGTCATGAACTGGGGTTAATACATATTTCTAACATGTATTCATATTAGAAATAGTTTTAATTTTAAATGCATAATTTCACTTTTATATGAAAATTTTAAGATAACCGATGTCAAAGAAATGGAGAAGAGAATCATGGTTACCAGAGGCTGGGGAGAGTATGAGGAAAGAAAGGATGGGGGTAAATTGTTTGAAGGTAACAAAGTCACTGCTAGATGGGAGGAATAAATTCTGGTGCACTATTACACAGAAGAGTGACTACAGTTAACAGTATCATTCACTTCAATAAGCTAAAAGAGATGAATTTGAATGTTCTCAAAACAAAGAAATGATAAATGTTTGAGATAATGGTTAAGCTAAATATCCTGATTTTATCATCATACAACATATACATGTACTGAAACATCATACTATCCTCCATAAATATGTACAATTCCTCAATTAAAAAAAGAAATTTAAAAAAAATAGTCAGAGAATGGTACCTTCCACATGATGTTATTTTATAACACTCCAAAACATGAAAAAAATTAATATATTAATTAGATATGCATACAGAAATAGTCACTCATATGTACAACTATGAAATACTAAAAGAATGCAAGGGAATAATATATTATAAAATTGTCTGAAATGAGGCTAACAGTGCAAATATGTAATTTATTCATTTGGCAATGTTTGTTTTTAAGTAAATGGTCAGTGTAGGGGTGTTCATTTTATTACATGTCATAACTTATAAATAATACATTTTTTCTACTACTGTACATGCTTTGCATAACAAACTATTTCATAGTGCTATATAAAAAATTTTAAACATAGAACTTAAAAGATACAATTCAGTGTTGCTCCTCCATATTCAGAATTAAAAGTTTAAAGACCAAAAGATGACCTAAAATAATTTTGTACTCTGTACCAATGATAGCCACCTTTGTGGTTTTAACCAAAGACTGCATTCCTGGATGAGAAAGAAAATAAAATAAGTAAAATGTTCAACCCACCAATGCATTAAATTCACATGCATTAAAAATATCAGTTTTAAGGTAAGTCTAGTCTTGCATTAAATGATTTCCTTTTGTTGATTATCAAAATGTTTCCTTACACATCCCCTAAAGCTGCAGTTCAGCTATGGTCAAGCGCTGAGGTTTGCTGGACACAGAGGTCTGTTCAATCTGTTCACTCAAGCCATGTAGCTTGCCTTGCTCAAATTTGCACCTGTTACAAACATTTTCCTACCTGCACACACCTGCCATGACAGTTGCATCAAGAGGTTAGTTCTTTACATGGGAAATATTGTTATTTTTGCAAATTTCTCGTAGTTTCCTTACCAAAGTTCCATATGTTAGAGTCTGAAGGTGATAGTGTTGCAATATGCCTAAAATTCAAGTTTCCAAACCATGAAGACATAAATATAAAGTCAGATGGAGATAAAAGTATAAAACATTGTGTCATATTATGATATGTTATAAGATGCTGCAGCATGTACCTGAGACCAAAATGATCTTTTCAAATTCATCTTTCACTACCAACATAGAACTTTGTACCCAATAAAGACATTGGTAGTTTTCCAGTTAGCTTTACAGAGGTTTGAACTCATCCTTAAAAATGGTTGTTAAAGTAGTACTGCAAAAGAAAGACATATTTTATTGGTTCTGATATAAATTGCCAAATTCACTTTGAAAAATTGTGCCTTTTTTACTATGTTTATTTGGTATGAGGTAACATGTTTATGTTGTTCATAGATTCACCAACCTATCTTTATAATTATTTACTTGCATAGATTTGTACAATTACATTGGGATCAACATGGTTTACTTCTAGAATGAGATGTGACTCAAGTTCTAAATATTATACGAAGACTTAAATGTCCCCCACATGTTTCAGGGCTGCAAAAACAAGCAAAGATTCAGATATCCTTTTAAAGAAGTCTACTGAGAAATAGGGGGAGATGGACATGCAATAAAGTTCTAAAGAAGCAGGAACCATTTCTATTTGAGTTTTGGGTCAGGAATTGCTTTTAAAATGTAGTATCACTTGAATAGAATTTCAAGTTGATTTTCTTGAACCAACAGATACGGAAAAAGATTTTCTAGGAATGAAATTAGAAATAAATCAAGACTCTAGTTCATTTAAATAATCAAAAGCTCTGGGGACTCTATTATGGAAAGATGAAAGTGTTTTCAGGAAAGAAGAACTAAAGCATAGCCAGATACTTCCCATTTCCTTAATATAAGAAGGAAAAATTACATGCTGTGGAGAACTGGCTTTAATTGAACTTTACATTAAACTATACATATTAACAGCAAATGAAAATTCATCCATACAAATAGTTTTAGGAGTGGGAAGATAGATCCATGTCCTAACACTAGGGAAATTCAATTTGATGAGAGAAAAAAAAAATCTCATAATTTTATAGTCATTTAAATCACATACCCTTCAATTTAATTTTCAAAGCCACCTCAAATTTTATACATTCTATAGCTGAAACTTTTTCCCATTTGTAAGAAATGCTTTTCTTAGCATTATGCCTATAATATTACCATTGAGGTAAAACTTGGCTCTCTGTATTGAGACTATTAGTGTTTAGTGCATCTAGCCAACTCTACAAGCTGACATCATTTTCATAGGAAAAAATTAAAATTTTAATATGATTATTTCATGTATTATCTATGAATTAGTAGTTTCAGAGCAAAACAGCAATGAATTAATACTTTATGATTGGATGAGAGAAAACAATTTATATCCAATAATACCCATCGTATAGCAGAATATTTCACAAATTAAAACACAACACAAGCTTAATGCAGAAAGCATAATAGAATCTTTGATCAGAAAGGAGACTAGATCTCACTGAGCCCATATACTTGGCACAGCAGTGTTTCCTTTTCATCTATCAGTTTTTGTAATATTTATAAAGCCGATTGAAGAAGTTTGATTTTCTGGTTTCCATTTGCATTATTCAATGTATATTCAATAAAAGTTACCAATTGGAATGAGGACTGGACTGTGAAAAACATTAGTAGTGAGAAATGAACATAGGTGAGACTAAATATACACTTTAATATACACCAGCCAGGCACCGTGACAAAGGTCTGTAATCCCAGCAACTCAGGAGGCTGAGGAAAGAGGATCACAATTTCAAGGCCAGCCTCATCAATTTGGTGAAGCCCCAAGCAATGTAGCAAGATCCTATCTCAAAATAAAAAAGTAAAAAGGACTAAGATGTAGCTCACTTATTAAGTACCCCTGGGTTCAATCCCTGTACCTAAATTAAAAAATAAATTAAAAACCTTACCATATCGTAGTAAACACACATGTTCTCATACACACAAATGCTACATCAATTAAAATGATTATAGAATGTAAGAGTAGAAGGATTGTATTAAGTAGCTCATGTTTGTTACATCAATACACTAAGGAAACACTGATTTATTCATTTATTTCCAAATTTCAACTGGAATAAATGGTTCAAAGATGTAGTTTACTATACTTCATGGATTAATATTTTTAATAACATCCCATTGTTCTTAGAAGTTAATCTTATTCAGTTGTTTTCCTTTTTATTAGTGGGACATTTTGCCTCTGTGCTTCATGCAGTGAATCCCAGCATGTCACTACCTCAAGGGTCTTCCTGAGCTCCTTCAGACTAGAGAGCTTTCACTATCATACAACCTCAGAATATCTCTTTTCTACTTTTAAATATTAATCAATTATAGATATGTGTTCAGTGACAATGTTTCTACTGAGACTATAAATTCCCTGAGATCAGAGACAAAGATTCTGTTTTAAAAATTTAAGGGTCACATATATTTGTGCATATTTATGGAGTAGAATTTGTAATGTGCAGTGATAAAGTCAGGGTAATTAATATTTCCATCTCCACAAACACTTATTATTTTTATGTGCTGGGAGTTTTTGCACTCCAGTCATTTTGAAATATCTAATAAATTGTTGCAGACTGTGGTTACCCTACTGTGCAGGCTAGAGCCAATTCCTCCTGTATAACTGTATTTTGGTAACTGTATTCCAACCTCTCCTATGTAGCTTGTTTAAAAGAGAAAAATGGGAGGAGGGAAGAATAGAAGTTCAGTGGATTAGACAACAGGGAAAGAAGGGAAGGGGGGGCAGAGGGGGGACGGTGAAAGGGAATAGGAAAGACTGTTGAATGAATCTGACATAACTTCCTATGCTCATGTATGACTACATGGCCAGTGAAACTCCACATCATGTACAACCACAAGAATGGAATCCTAATTACAATATGTTACACTCCGTGTATGTGTAATGTTTCAAAATACACTCTACTGTCACATATATCTAAAACAGAAGCCAAAAAGCAGAACATTGAAGACATTCAAATAAGAAAAAAGAAAAAAATGGACTAAACATTCTAAGAAGCTGCATGTTGATCCTCCACCTAAGCAATTTTGCCCAGCAACAGGTCTGAGACAAAGGACTGGGGGAATGGCAAGCTCCAGCACACAGCATGAGGCAAGGCAGTGCGGGCAAGCTCACACCACAGCTTTCTGGGATGCATGACAGAGCAAGGCCTTCCCTCAGTTCAAACGCAACCTCAACAGCTGCAAAGACCTTTATTCCATGGCGAGTCTTTACCATTACCTCAGTTTCTCTGTTCAGACTGTTTGGCTTACTTAGACCATAGTGTCAGTGACTGCTGTCAGATAAGTTTGAGGACTGTTCCCTACACCTCAACACTTTATACTTTACTCATATATATTTTTATGTCTTTCCCAATGTTGTTTAGCTTCTTTAGAATGAGAAGATCAGGTCAAAGAGAAAACAATCCTAAAAGACTTCCTTATTACATATGAAGGCTGTGTTTTAAGACATCTGTATCAGTTTTCTATTGCTATTGTGACAAATTATCACACAAATCATGGCTTAAATAACAACATTATACATCATAAATATATATATACATATAAATATTTATTCTTAGGTTGGGTAATGAAGCATAAATATTTCCTATATCATTTTTTATGATTTTTATGTTATAGTTCATAATAATTTTTCACTCTCTTAAAGATATTTTTTAGTGAATTAAAGTCTTAATTTTAATTTTAATTATTGATTTTTTGTGATGACAGTTGTTAACATCCTATTTAAGAAATCTTTACCCATGTAAGAATAACTTAGTTTTTAAAATATTCTCTATATTAATTTTCTTTTTTGGCATTAACTTTTTTATTGATGCATATTATTTATACAGAATGATTGGTTTCATTGTGGCACATTCTTAGATACATAAAAAATAAATTAACACAAAGTTGTTTCAAATTTAGAACTTTGGCCCTCATATTCAAGAATGAGATCCTGTTGAGCCTTTTTTATAACTGATTTTTGGTAATATTCTTAAGTTTCTGGAGTATATTTCTTTCCAAAGGTGTTTTAACTTAGGGGCTTTATAACTTAAATAAAACTATACAGATCTTGAAAAAATAATAATAATAACATTATACTACCTTAAATTTCTGTAGCTCAGGATTCTAAAATAAACAGTTCATTTTGAGTTCATTCTGGGGAGAGTGTGTTCCTTTGTTTTTTCTACTGACAGTCCTTGGCATACAATATGTATTATTACTGTAATGTTTAATTATTACCAATTAAGCACTTACTATGTGGTTGGATGATACTGTGCATTATGTGTATCTCATTCCATTCTGACAATGACACTATGATATATGTTATTATCCTTCCTTGAACTATAAGAACAATGAGACAGAATGAAACTGAATGATATCAAAATCTGATTCAATTTTAAAAAATTAATCTTCAGTTAAAAATAAAATCAACAAGGTAGCCTAACGGAGAATGTAGGCTATCTACAAATCCACCAATGCATTATTCCTTATACTGTATTCCATAGCAGAAATGACATTATGCATTGCTGTAACAGATAAAGAATTTTAATGGGAAAAGTACATGCTGTAAGCAAAGATTTTTAATGCAAATAGATTGACTTTCACGAATGATACAAAAAAGCTCTTTCATGGTATATAACTTTCTATTTTTTTAAAAAAATGCTATATTTAATTCAACTGAGAGAATAATATAAATTTCTTAGTGAAAATTAGGAACACATAACATAAGGGCCTAGAGAGTTATCTTTATTTAATTTTGACCTGATAAGGTTACTTTTGATTTGAATAATTTATTACCCAGAGGCAAAATCTTGATCAAACAGTGCTCTGAGCTAATCTTGCCTAAACTGAACCAGGATTACTGTCTTTTAATAGAAGGGACTTCCCTTTATAATTTATATAATTATTTTGTCTTTTGACACCTTAAAATTCAGCCAATCAAGTAGTCAAACATTCAAATAAATAAACTCTTGAATCCTAATTACCTAATGCACTTCATTTCTTACTCTTTTAAATAAAAAAGTTTTAAAGTTATAAAAACTACTTAAATAATTCCTGAACAAAGTGTTTAAGTTATTCTCCCTAAAGTTACTTTGAGTTTCACAATTAATATTTGTCTTGACTAAAAATGATGTAGCATATTGAGTAGCTTGAATCGTGCCCTATCCCCAAGTTCATGTAAAGTGGAAAGAATAGTCAATCATTCAAAAGTAAATATTATTCAGACAAGATTCCTTTTCATTTTTCAATTGAAATCAGTAAATAGAGAGGGTTGAATAACTGACTAAAAGTGTTATAGGTAATATAATAGATTCAGGTTTCTCACTGTCAAGGAAATCCAACGCTGGGATTTGGGTTGGAGGTGGAGATAGAGCGCAGGATGAGCCCTATGGCACTGAATTGAAGTCCAGAGGACTCATGTTGAATTCTTTTTTAACATACTGTTATAGTATTAATATATTTCAATGTAGAAATAAATGTAGATTTGTGTATATGGGCTAGAATACACACATGTATTTCTAGACTAACCACTAAAAACGTACATAGAATCAGTGTCACCTCAGTAGCAATGAGCACAACTAGCATCCAGTTATTGATTTTTGTATAATTCTCCACAAAATAGATAAATAAAATAAAATGAATCAGAGCTCCTTGGAGAAGAGAATGATACCCAACAGAGGTAGAGAATATGGAAGATGAGCCTATATCATCTTTGGTGAAAGGAAAAAGAACACCCCAAAAACGTCGAGGTGCATTGAAAAGGCACAGGAGTTAAAACAGAATTGCTCCCAGTGGCCAAAGAGTGAACAATTTGAGCATCAAAGTAAATAGTAATTGTATTGAATTACAATCAACTAATAATATAAATATCTACAAGTCCATACTGATATCCTTAAATAATTGAATAAATATGAGAAGTGACTACTATTCTTTACAGAATAATTCCAATTAATAAATATAAAACTAGTAAAATGAAATAGAATGTGACCACTAGAACTCTGAAGTAGTACTTACTAGTAGTACTTGTAGACAAGATCTGATAGATGTTAAATTAAGTGAGCAAATTTTAAGAAACACAAGATGTATTTTCCCTAAACAGAAACCTTTGCTAATTACAAATAGAGAAACAATAATTTTACAGTGAAAATTCCTGTCCATACCAAAAAAAACCTTAGTTAATATATAAATGATTGAATAATAATTGTATATAAAGATAAAACTATTTTATACTTACAGGCATTTTGTTTTAATTATTTTCTCTGCTTAATAGGAATATGAAAGAGACTTGTGTCCTCAACTTTTACTTGGGTAATATCCTTTCTGTATGAGTATAGAAATACCTCATTTCAAAAAACAAAAAATCTATGTACATACATAGAATCATGACACCTAAGACTGAGCTTCTATGTTCTCATTTATATAAAATAACCATAAAATTTCTGGATGAACAGACCAAAAAGAATGATGGACCAGGAAGTAAAGGTATGGAGTTAAAGGAAAAAGAAGGAAATTGTAATAATTCCAATGTATGTCTAAATTAGTGTGTTAGTCTTCAGTCACTGTGACAAAATGTCTGATAATATCAACTTAAATGGAGGACAGATTTATTTAGGCTGACAGTTTGGTAAGTTTTAGTCCACAGTCACTTTGCCCTGTTACTTTGGCAAAACTTCATGGTGTGGAATGTGTGGTGGAGCAAAGATGTTCACCTCATGGGAAGCAGAAAGTGGGAAAGGCTGTGGTTCAATAGCTCCTTCCAGGTCATGCCCCCAACAGCCTACCTTCCTTCACCACCTCCCAATAGCATCACAGACTGACGACCAGGTCTTTCCATTAGGGTCTTTAGGGGTCATTTAAGATTTGAACCCTAACAGGAATTACTTGATCAATTGTGTGTTTGGGTGTGGATATTTCAATTGGAAATGTAGAATATTTTTCTTCCCTGAAAAAATGAATTTTGTGATGAGATATATAGAAAATGAGAGGATTGGAGTTAAATGGACTGAAGAGTTTTTCAGAAGTTTGAGTCCATGGCGCTGGAAAAAATGTCAGCTTTCACAAAGAAAAAGATCATTCTTATGGAGGCGATGAGTAAAAGGAAATAGATGAAGCAGAGTGTGAGCAGAAAGGGAGGCAATAGTAAAAACACTAGAAAGAATACAAAATTCTAGTAAATATCTAGACTATGTCACAGACAGATTCAGGGTAGAAGTAATGAGAATGGAAATTAGGGAAATGTTTAAGTGACCTATTTCCACTAAATGAGGTGATTAAATTTGAAGAAAAGAAAACTTTACTTCTTGAAAGAGAAAAGTTTATTCATTGATTCTCTGTACAATTTTTATAATCTAAAATCATCATATGCAAATATTATAAATCCTAAGGTGGAAATACATATTTTTGTGCACAAATATTTACTGGTTTTTGACAGCCCTGATGCATAATGGGAACTCAACCTAAATGATTGCCAGAAAAGCTGATTGAATCAAACCAGGAGAATTAAAGTGCTACTGCAGATCTAGTAGCAAAATTTTGGGATAGGAAAATTCCAATGGCCTAGAATCTTAGTACTCTGGGAAAGTTTCCAAATCTGATCAAAACCTGATTACTAAAACCCAGAAAGGATAACTTGATTTTTTTTTTCTCCCTAATGACAAGCTATCACCTCTCCCAATTACCTATTCTTTCTATCCATTATTCACCATACTATGGCCTTTATTTCCTTGATTATTATATATTATTTTATCAGTTTTCTTTGCACATATTATTAGATTTTCTTATGTTATTATATCATGTCATTGTCTTATATTACTTATTATGTTAAAATTATATTTGTCCCTTACATTTTGCTGACTCCTATTTCCACCAAGTATGGAAAACATGCTATTCTTAATGTTCTATGGTTGTGACTTTTAAAAGCAGCAATATGCATAAAAGATGGAAAATGATAAAATCAATATTCCTTTTTAAAATAAACTTTTCCTTATTTTCTTACATATATTTCCAGAATGATTGCCTGAGTGTCTTTAAATAATATGTATTATTCATTAAGTGCTAGACCATTTTACAATTAACAAAATGAAATCTTTATATTTGTCCTGAATAAAAAAATCTTTGAGGAAATGACTTCAATAGTCTAAGAGTAAATATATGTGGTATATAGGTGATTAGAATATTTTAAATTTCTCCAGTAACAGACTTTCACTTTATATTTCTTTTTATAGTTCCTTTTCATAAAAGCTTTGCTAGCACCTTTTTAAAGTAAAACATTCACACGCACATACTGACATCTGGTGGATATTCAGTATATTACTTCTACTGTAAGGGAAAACAAAACGCACTACAATAAAAAACAAAGTTCAATTTAAATGAGTTAAAATAATAAAAAATAAGTTTCATCTTTATATTCTCAAGAATCTAAATATAAGAAGATCATAAACAGCTTGGTTAGATGCTTAATAATTTTTTTATGAACTCCGTTTTTAGTTTGTGGAAACGTCATAGATAACCCATTGCAACCTAAGGTCTAACAAATGTTTACATACTGTAAATGCTATACTTTTGTGGTATTCACATAAATTATACCATAAATATCTTTATAGTTAAAAATTGTCACAGGGTTGAAACATCTTTAGAATGAAGAAATTAAGAAAGTAAAGATGCTACATGTTTAGTAGTGTTTTTCTAAATAAGAAATAGTCTGAGAATTGGGAAAAAAATTAGAGAACAGAGTTTTACCAAAGTATGATATCATAGAAGTAAGGTTATATTTTTTATTTTTGAAGAATTAGATTATGTATAGCAATGCACTTCAGTGGTTATTTCTGCTTCATTGAGATCTCAAGTTGGTCCCCAAAACAAAAATAAAAAACAAAAGTACTGAACACAAAATGTTTAAAAATGTTATGCAACTGCATTTTGGAAATATGACATAATAAGGATTTATTAGTCTGAAGTCTGAATCTTAAGCTTATAAAACAAGATATATTATATCTTCTTATGAAATAATCCACATATTTAAATGCTGAGGGACTCCTCAGTCTACAAAGGGCTAATCCTGAGGTGCTAGGCTCCTCCTGGAAGTTTTGAGGTCCTCTAGGTGTTGTGGTTTGGATTTTATGGTGTCTTCCAAAATCTCAAGTGTGAAACAATACAAGAATATTCAGAGATGAAATGATTAGATTATGAGAGCTGAAACATGATCAGTGGATTAATCCACTTGAAAATATTAATCTGAGGTAGGGTGTGGCTGATGGAAGTCAGTCAATAGGAGTGTGATTTGGTGGTTCTGGGAAGCAGAACTCTCTCTCCTTCCTAGGTGTCAGAAATTGAGCAGTTTTCTTCCACCACACCATTCCACCACAATGTTTCTGCCTCACCTCGGGCTCAGAAAAATTAATTAACAGACCATGGAATAAACCTATGAAACCATGAACCAAAATAAACATGTCTTCTTTTTAGTAGCTCTTGTCAGGTCTTTTGGTCACAATAACTCAAAGCTGACTAAAATACTAGGTAAGCGGTCACTACAGATATTCCAGCTCACACAAACCATAAAACTTCTTGATCTTGTGTGTTTATCACAATTGTTTGTGAGTTCTGGAAAACAAATCTTGAAATTCAAATTGTATTTCATGCCTGACTTCAAATATGAAGAGATTGTATGCCATGGTCTCTTTCTCACAAGTGACAATGATTTTTTTCAGACTATTATAAACCTTGAACTTGGTCCAAGTCTGACTCAAATCTTGACCAAGATTTTTTTTCAAGAGTCTGAGAAAATAAGAATATCCAAGAACCATTTACTGAGACTTACTCATATGTATGCCTTAATTTCCTCATACCTAGATATAGAGCCAGTGTTTTGTTTTATATGTTCTTAATACCTATTTCCCAATTGTTAAATTCAAATTAATTTATTAGTCTCTAAATAATTTCTAAAGTGCATTTTCATATAATTCTTGAAATGCATTTTGGAATATTTTGAACATAATTCTTAACATTCTTTCCTGTTGCTTTTTTGAACCTATTTCTTTTTATTCTGTTCTGTTTTTTTTTTTTCTTTTTCTTTCCATCTTCTTTTTCATATCCATCTCTCTTTTCATATCCGTCTCTGACCATCTCTGATTTTATACCCTTCCTTTCTCTTCTATTTTCCTAATTTATAGGGTAGAAAATGAGACTAAGAAAATGATATATGACACACCAGCCATTACTGCTATCTTAACATCATCTTCTTCAGCAGTAAAAATCACCATAAGTTTATATAACTTCACTTATTTTATATGTGGATAAAAATTTGATGCAAACAGATTAAGTAATTTGTCCAAAATTGTTTGGAAAGTTGAACACCAAGCTAGACTTATCACCTAATTCATTTGTCCAGTTGTCTTTCCCTACTTTAACCTTTATTTCCTAGTTAGTCCGCCTTTGTGCAATCTTAATCTAACCATGTTTACATCTCCCAAAATTATTTTTACTCACTTGTGATGGATTACTATTTTAGCAAGGGTGAAATTGGACCCTTTAAAATTTTTTTCTGATTTTAAATTTTACTTTCCTCAAATGAACTGTTTCTGAGTTTGAAAGTAAGATAGATACTTTGTGAGTGGGAGAGAGAGAGAGAGAGAGAGAGAGAGAGAGAGAGAGTGTGTGTGTGTGTGTGTGTGTGTGCGCGCGTGCACAGGTTCTAGTGGTCTTTCTGTGCTAGGCAAGTGTTCTACCACCTTACTACATTCCCAGCCTGAGATGAAATTTGAATAAGGACTTATCCTTTAAAATTTTTATTTTTACTTATTTCCCCAAAGAAATAATTTCTTTCTTTTATGGTAAACCCAAAAATAAACATCAGATAGTGAACATAGTTGTAATTTAAATGGAATGGCGGTGAGAGAGGTAAAGTGTTTGTTTTCTTGGCTTTCTCATGGCATTGACAATACTATTTCTGAAAACTTAGATTCTCAACATCCTTTAGTCATTAAATCCAGAGGTCCTTTTATTATTTGAAAACGTTTACCTAAATTGTCACATTTACTTTAGTCACTTTTATTTTTCTTGATCATTCCACCAACTTCGTGCTAGGCACTCGTTTTACCACTGTGCTAGGACCTTGCAGACCACAGGTAAAAACATCAACACTTGCCCTTGAGACGCTCAGTGTGGTTCAGAAAATCTCTCTTCCTTGAAATTTTCTACTAAGCTTTCTGCACAGAAAAAAACCTTCCTAATTTGTTTCAATTTGGGGCAGTTTCTAATCTCTTTCTTCCTCTCCAGGATCTCACTTGAGATCCATCTAAAAATTGGATTCCTCAAACACTATTTTTCTTTCTCCATATACTACCATTTGGTGATTTCATTGACTTTCCTTGTTTCAGCTGCTAATTATATTCCTTATTCTTTCAAATTTATTTGTCTTCCTAGATTCTCTTTAAAAACTAGGATTCATTAATCAAACAGTTTGCATGCTGTGCCAAAACAGGAGCATCAAAAAATGTCAAAATTGAACAATTATTCTACTCCCAAGACTCATTTCTTTATTTTCTCTCTCTTCTGGCAGTATTGTGTTTAGTCTATCAAGCCAACCCAGGGTCTTGAAATCAGTCTTAACTTATTATTTTCCTTTATCCTCTGTTGTGATTAATCACCAATTTTCCTGATTTTATTCTAAATATATTTTTACAAGCAATTCATCTCTTGAATTAATTACTCTCACCCATGTTCAGACCCTAATTCTCTATGAATTGTTGCCTTGTATTTTGCACTCTGAAGATGTTAGAAGGTTTTAAGTATCATATATGTAACATCTGCATCACTTCTGCATGAGTTAGATGCCACCCAATATCTTTGCTTTGCTTGTCTCACTTCTGTTCATAAGTTAACACATTTGACAGCAAGCCTAAACTGATATTCTATATTCAGATAGAGTTTCTTGTCGGGGTTGCGTACGGACCCCTGGCCCTAGGTGGAGCCTGGCCAAGATGGCGCCTGGCAAGCTGCCAGTGCAGTTGAAAAACTGCTATTCTGCACGTATACAACTAACTTCACCTTGAGGAAGTCTCAGTAATTGGTCAAGGCCTCTGCATGATTCTTGCGTGATTCTTAGGTGCTTCAAGTTATACCCATATACGTCTATCTTTTCCCCACATATCGTGAATATTCTAATTAGTTGATATAACCTATATAAGTGATAATAACTTCCCAGAAAGGGAAGAAATAAAAAGAAGAATCAGCTGTTAATAGGGAAGTTTGCCACCCATCACGTCTCCGGGTCGTTCTTGCTGGCGGGAGCGACAAGTGGTGCTGAACCCCGGGAATCTTACGTGCCGCGGAGAGGTGAGTGAGGTGAGCAACGGATCGGTGAAAGTGTGCACCCAGATCTGTCAGTGGACAGGGAGGTTTCCTAGAGACGATAATATTGTGATTGCGATAAAGTTCCTAGGAATGAGAGGTGAAAGTTTCCTCAAAAAATGGGGAACGAGGTTGCTAGATGTAGAATGGAAGGTCCCTTGAAAGAAATTCTTAAAGCTAACGGCACTTCCTTAAAGACAAACTGCTTGGGCATTTTTAAAGCAGGTAGAGGAGATTTCACCTTGGTTTCTGGAAGAAGGATTGTTAACTATCCCACAGTGGGAACACCCGGGGGAAGATTTAAAGCGCTGTCCGGTAACGCTCCCAGGGACGTTAGCAGTTTGGTCATTAGTCAGAACTTGTTTGCGTTCCCCTCGGGAGGCTTTACAAAAGGCAGTTGCGCAGGGAGAGGAAGTGTTAGAAAAGGTAAAAGAAGAGTCACAAAAGGGCTCTGTTAGCGCTCAGTCAGATTCTGATGAGAGCGAAGAGGGACTCTCAGAGATGGAGTTAAATAAAATTAGTAAAGAAACAAAGTGTTCTCAAGCTGGTTCAATTAGTCAACAGGCATTAAGGGAATTGGAGGGCATAGGGCAGCAGCTAGAAGACAAAAAAAAGGCGTTACAAAAAAAAAAAAAAAAAAAAAAGAGTTACTCAAAAGAGTTGAGCTTACAAAAATATGCAGTGGCGCAGTGGAAAAAAAAAAAAAAAAAAGGGAGAAAGTACAAATAAAACCACAAACAGAGCACAAAGAGAAAAATCAGTTTAGGGGAGGGTCCCCCTAGGCAGAGAGCTCAGCAGCTCCATTCCTTAAAAGTAGTAAAAAATAATGTTTTGTGATTTTCTGCATTCAAACCTAACCTGATTTCTCAACCAGGCAAAAAAGGGGTTAAAAAGTCCTGGGTGATCCTCCCTCCCCCTGCCACATTGGAATGTAACTACAGCGTCTCAAGGAGAAAAGGGGGGTAACCTAAAGATAAGAAGAAAAGAAGAAAAAAAAAAAAAAAGTGTCCGTTTTAACTCCTGGGCCGCTACAAAAAACTAACTTATTCTTCAGGATTCTTGTTTTGTTTTTTCTTTAATGCTGTATTTTTGAGCTCATAATTTTGATCCTACATACCTAGGTTAATGATTTTTTTTTTCTTTTTGATCAGTTCTATTTTTTATTCAACTGAAGTTTTTGAACAGCTGTTTCATTGCAATGAACATTTACCTATAAAGTTACAAGGCCTTTGATTTTGTGTTATGTGTTATGTTGTGCTAATGTCATGTTTTGTCAAAACTGAGCGCTCTTAAAATTAAAATTTAAAAATGAATCCAAATACTTTTAATTCACATGATTTAAAAAGGTTCAATTTAAATTGGGTAAACTAATAAAAGTAAAATATCTTTAAAAATAACTTACAAGTCTCCAGGTGGTCAAACTAATGAAATGTTAATGTTAAACAATGTCTAATATCAATTGCTTCTAGGACTTTTCTTCAGCAGGAAAGAGGCAACGGATCCTGTTCAGGACACTTGTCTGATATCTTGGTTTTTATAAAATAAATAAATTGGAGTTAACATGTATGGGATTACTCAAATGTGTTTGTAGAGACGTCTGGTTAATTTACAAAGTTAAAATGCTAATTGTTAAATAACATCAAGTACTTTTAACTTCTTAAATTACATGGGGTAACATACTTAAACATTATTGGTGTTTTCATAGGTGGGTAAATAAAAAGGGTTTACAATTACTTTATGTCCTCACTAAACTAGAAACAAGGTTACTAAGAGTTGTGTCCTAACAAGTGGAATTCTATATATAAAGGGTCCCAAAAGTTTCACCTGTGTTTCAATTAAGAGTACTATAAACAACAAAATATTTAATCTTATTAAAATAGGGTGATTTATCTAAATTCAGAAATTTCATAAGAGTTGTTTCAAAATGTGAACAAAAAGGTGTCAACAGATAAAAAAAAATAATAAATAAATAAATAAAAGGTTTTGGGTATAGAAATATATTTAGTAAAAGGTAAAAGGAAATGTTTCTGGGTAAAAAGGTCTGTGTGTAACAAAGGACAAGTTTCAACAAATCTGTGTGTAACTAAGTTGGTTGTATGTATGTAAAACAGCTAAAGCTATTTAAGGTTTTTCCTAAGGTAAAATACTAATGTTCTGATATAAGCCAAAGTTCAATCTATATGGTAAAATGACATGGTAAAATGACAAGGATTTCTTAGAAACACTAATTTACTCTTAACTTTGGGTCTCTTAAGTTTTATTCTTTAGAACAATTGTCTTAAAAATAGGGGTTTATACAATTATGGTTAAACAACTGTTAAAAATTGTACTACGTTATAAAGTCTAAATTTTTCTTTAAAAACTAAAATTGGTAAGAACCAATTCCTCACTAAAATTAAAATAACAATAACCACAGATGTACCTTATAACCCACAAAAACAAGGTATTGTCAAACATACACATCTCACCCTCAAAAATACTCTTTATAAACAAAAAGGGGGAATAGAGGAGACCTTCAGGTCCCCTAAAGATAAACTTTCTCTTTGTCTCTTTGTTTGGGGTTTTTTAACTCTGG
This sequence comes from Sciurus carolinensis, assembly GCF_902686445.1. Taxonomy (NCBI): domain Eukaryota; kingdom Metazoa; phylum Chordata; class Mammalia; order Rodentia; family Sciuridae; genus Sciurus; species Sciurus carolinensis. The sequence continues at coordinate 63,948,766 of NC_062217.1, read as the reverse complement.
GTAATAAGGGTAACTCGGTGCTTTACTGGAGCTGCGGCTCAGTTTGTGTGTTTCCACGGAATAAACTAACTTATTACCTCTTTTTAGTCTCTTAGGAGGAACAGTTCAACTATGTAACAAAACAACTGCTTCTCTCAATTGTACTTCAGATTTGTGCTATCTCTCAATGTTAAAATGCTTCTAGGTTCCTGCTGGCAGACTTAATGTGTGTTCCTACCTTCCTACCAGTCCCAGTCTATGTTACAGATGATGAATTGCCAGTATTGCTTTCTAGAAACAAGAGAGACTTTGGAATCACCGCAGCAGTCATTACCACCATAGTTGCATCAGCAGCCGCAGCAGCTGTAGCCTTGACGACATCAGTACAGTCAGCAACTAAGCTTAATGAAGTGGTCCAGCAGACAGCTACTGCTCTGTCTACTCAACAAACAGTAGATCAACACATGAAAGCGGGAATTCTCTTGGTGAACCAGAGGGTGGACTTACTTCAAGAACAAATGGACATTTTACAGGAACTGTTAAATGTGGGATGTATTTATCATCTGGCGGGACTGTGCGTTACACCTGTAGCTTATCATAACTTCAGCTATGCAGCAGATTTGTCTAGAATCTTGTCTGTTCAGCTACGTACCAACTGGTCTTATGAATTTGATAATCTTACTGCTATTCTTAGATCTCAAATTGTTAGCCTTAATGCTACTAGAGTTGATGTAGCTCCAATGTCTGAAGTGTTAAATTGGTTATCCTCCTCTTTCAGTTTTATTAAGCAGTGGGCTGGTATGGGAGCATTATGCATGCTTATGATCATTGCTGTTATCTTCCTCTCACGCACTATCATGCGTGTGCGTCAGAGTCAAGCGAGAGATCGTATCATCTTACATCAGGCCATGGCTGCCCTAGAGGCCGGCAGCTCCCCACAAGTGTGGCTCGCGAGGCTGGACCATTGACCAGACGGGTAAGGTAGTAGGTAACGCCGTACCGACCTAAGACAGGAGCTGTAGCATGCTCTACAGTTATCCGATGACGGGTAAGGACGGTAGTTGACCACTCCGCCTAAGACAGGCTTGGTCCCGAGCTTTTCTTTTAAAAGAAAAAAGGGGGAACTGTCGGGGTTGCGTACGGACCCCTGGCCCTAGGTGGAGCCTGGCCAAGATGGCACCTGGCAAGCTGCCAGTGCAGTTGAAAAACTGCTATTCTGCACGTATACAACTAACTTCACCTTGAGGAAGTCTCAGTAATTGGTCAAGGCCTCTGCATGATTCTTGCGTGATTCTTAGGTGCTTCAAGTTATACCCATATACGTCTATCTTTTCCCCACATATCGTGAATATTCTAATTAGTTGATATAACCTATATAAGTGATAATAACTTCCCAGAAAGGGAAGAAATAAAAAGAAGAATCAGCTGTTAATAGGGAAGTTTGCCACCCATCACGTCTCCGGGTCGTTCTTGCTGGCGGGAGCGACAGTTTCTCTTCTGTAATTTCCTTGTACTGTCTGCATATTACTACTAACTATCCACAATGCATTGTAATATATATTTATCTTCATCCTCACACTTTCCTTTTCTCTTGCTAATGACTGGAATATGTGAAGACTGGGACATCCAGTACAGTAACATCATGGCCCATGCAAGATAAGTGAGAAACTATTCCAGGAATAGATATTTCAAATCACAATAGTGCATTCTAGTCCATGAGAGTTGTTACAGATACATTTTAAACATTAGCTGATCATGTCATCTCCCTGCTCAAAACCTTCTACCAGAGTCTCACTGTACTTAAAGTGTGTCATTTAAATCTCGTTTCTACTATTTTAGGAGTCAGGAGAGACCAAAAAGATGGCAGAGTAGAAAAAAGAAGCGCAGCGGAGCTCCTTTTTAGCACCAGACTTACAAGAGGAAGACCTCAGTGAGATGACAAAGGAACCTTACTGAAACATGATACTGAAATGTAATTTACAAAAATAAAAAATAAAAATAAATCATAGAACTACAGAAAGACAGTAACTTGAGTTTAAGAAATAATACTTTAAAAATGTGCCATCTCCTGCCACCAACAGAGCGGAGCAGGGAGTATAGACAAAACAGATGTGTGGTTGGTGGATAAAGAAATTTAAAAATAAAGAAAAATTAACCTAGAGAAACCTGTACTTTAAAGAAAAAGGATGATTTTTAATAGACAGGAAATCGGTAGGGTAAGAGTCTGAGTGAAAACAAATCCAAAGCAGTTCCCTGGGGTGAAAGTATTGTGCCTGGACAGGGGCAGCTTGACCTTCTTCAGCATGGTATGAAAAGCCCTGACACCCACGTGGGCAGCCCTGTGTCAATGTGGAACTTGCTGAAAGCCATCCAGATGCAGCTCCTGCAGGCTTGAACCCAGGCAGGGGACTGTAAATTATAAAGGAAGTTAACAAGTAGCTGACAAAAAATGTCCAGAAGGTGCCAGAACCTGAGACTGAAAAAGACACAAAGAAAATTTCACCTCAACTATTCAACCTCTGGATCCCAAGGGAGAAAAATCCCATAAGAACTGGCACCACACATAAGAGCTATTGCAAAGAAGCTCCCATCAGTCACACAAGTGCATCTGCACTCTACCCCGGGAACAGATACCTGGATTACACAATTCACCAGAACTCCCCAGTCTCTCCCACCCAATGCTGGGAGATTGGAAACTGATAGCTACTACACCTGGCTGGCAGCTAGGTGAGGAACACAAAGATAGTGGCTAAAAATAGAGTCAAAAATACACATAAACGCTGAAAATCCATTCTTATCAATAGATTTGACAAGAGTGGAAACATGCCCTTTATCTCTCATTTATTTATTCTTTTTTTTATTTCTTTTTTTCTCCATATTCCCATTTTTCACTTCTTAAATTTTAACTTTTTTCAGTTTTCTCAAACATTATTTTATTGTATTCTTCTTCTTCTTTGTTTTTTTCAACATTGCATGATTTGTGTGCATATGAACGCACATGTGTGATTATGTATACTCTCACTGTGCAGATAAAGTGTGCAATTTAAATATAAATTTATTTGCAAATTAATAATTATCTTCTGTGTGCATTCATTAGTTAGCCTAGAATAAACTTAGATGGGATACAATTATATGAGGGTTCAAACTGTTTCAATCTTACATTTGCTGGTTCATTTATACCTAGATTCTGGGACCTTCTATCTTGCATTCTTCATTTTTAACTCCCAGAAACAACTGAAATTTCCTTTCTTTTTTTTTTTTATTACTTTCAGTTAACTTATTTTTCTTTCTTCTTCATACTTGATACCTACTCCCTCTCACCTCTCCTCTAATCACTTATTTAAACACTTCAAACTTTCTTTTGCCTTTCTACCCTATTTACTTTTACTTAAGAAATTATAATCACACTAATAGAAATTATATAGACTCTGTAATTCCTACCCTGTTCAAGTGGTTGTGATTATTAATATAGTGGACAACATAGTAGACAACTGCTGTTGAACTCCTGATCTAGTGCACAGATTTTTATTGCTGTTACTGTGGTTAGATGCTAATCCTACCATTCATAGATAGCAATTAGTTACAAGTGTCAAAGTAAACTTTGGCAATTTATCTTAAGACTGTACATCTGTTGCTGACATTAATGCCATGCCTGCCCCCCACACCTGTTTTAAGAAGGACTAGAAAGAGATAGGAGCACTTCAAGATATCAGAGTAGGGATCCAATATAAGAGAAATATTCATATGTTAACCATGCAATAGTGAATCTCTCCCCACACACAATCTAACCCCACCTGAGTCCCAACATTATGCCAACTCAAAGAATTGAAACAAAAACCTCAAACCAATAACAAGGACCCAAGAAGGAACAATCAGAGAGGGACCTCAGGTCCTACCTCTTGATATCCACTCAGATAACCAGAGAGGAGTCAAAGAACAAATAAATAATAACACACAAAAAGACACATGCAAAAAGAGGAAGGGTAATCCATATTAACTGGTGTATAAGTCCAAGACCTGTGAAAACATGAGAAAATAGGCAAATAAATCTTCCAACAAAATTCACAATCCCCCAACAATGGCTTCTATTGATATTGATGTGGATAAAATCTCAGAGAAATAGTATTAAAAAATTATTAAAATGTCCAAAAAACTAAAAGAAGATCTAGGGAATTAATTAAGAGAGCAAGTACAGGATATGACAGACCAATAGAATAGAAACAGTGAAAATAAATCAATCAGAACTCCTAGAAATGAAAGACACAATCAATCAAATTTAAAATTTACTTGAAAGCATTACTTACAGATTATTAGCCCTTAGAGACAGAATTTCAGGCCTTGAAATAGGTCTTATGAACTTGAGTACACAAAATGCAATAAATGGGAAAAATTACAGAACACAAACAAAATATTCAAGAACTCTAGGACAACATCAAAAGACCAAACCTGAGAATCACTGGGATAGAAGAGAGCATGGAAATATAAGCTAAAGGCATTAAGAACACTTTCAATGAGATATTACAGAAAATTTTTCTCACATACAGGACCCCAAAAGAGCCTAATCAAATGAGAAGCTCTACAAGACATATCAAAATCAAAATTCCAAACATAGACAATAAGAAAAAGAATATTAAAAGTTGCAAGAAAGACACATCAGGTCACATTTAGAAGCAAACCAATAAACCTCACTTCTGATTTCTCAATTCAGACCCTAAAATCAAGGATGACATGGAATGAGATATTTAAAGCTCAAAAAAAAAAAAAAAAATGCCATCCAAGATTACTATAGCCAGCAAAGCTCAGTTTCAAATTTGAGAGGGAAATAAAAACTTCATATTTCAAGAAATAAAGTAGAATTGATGATCACCAAGCTAGCACTACAAAGAATACTAAAAATAATAATAATAAATATACTACACACAGAAGAATACAAAAACGAATCCCAAAGCTCCAAAATAGGTGAAGATCAATAGAAGAGTAATCCACTAAATAAGAATCAAATAGTATTAAATATAGGAAAAATCAACATAGCAGGAAACCACAAACACATATTCATACTAAAAATAAATGTTAATGGTCTCAACTCCCCAATTAAAAGACACAGATTAGCAGACTGGATTAAAAACAAGATCCTTTTGTTTTCAAAAGACTCATAGGCAATAATGTTCAAGGGATGAAGGGGTAAAATGATGAAAAAAATATTCTACACATGCAGACTCTGGAAACAAGCAGAACTGGCTATTATCATATCTGAAAAAGCAGATTTTTCAAGCGAAGATTAATCAGAAGAGACAAAGAAGGCCAACACATCCTGGTAAAGGAAACAATCCAACAAAAAGATGTAGGAATAGTAAACATTATGCCCCAAATGTCAGTATGTCCAATTACATTTTCAAAAAAAGTCCATAACATTAAATCTCCAATAGGCCCCCAACACAATATTGGATAATTTCAATACATCTTTGTCACCAATAAGTCATCAAAACATAAAATCAATAAAGATATAGCCAACCTAAATGATACCATGATTGAATGGACCTAACAGACATTGACATAATGTTACCCCAAAACATTTGAATTTACCTCATTAGTTCAGCCCATGGAACTTTCTCCAAAACAGACCATATTCCAACTCATGAAGTAAATATTAGCGCATACATAAAAATCACTATAATCCCATGCATCCTATCTGATCATAATGGAATGCAACTAGAAATGAAGAGCAAGAAAAACAATAGAAATCACATAAACACATGGAGATTGAACAATACTCTCATATATAAAGACCGGATCAAAGAAGAAATGAAAATAAAAATCAAGAAATTCTTAGAAACAAACGAGAACAGAAATAAAATATATCAAAATCTCTGGGACAGTATAAAAGCAGTACTAAGAGAAAAATTTATAGCATTGAGTGCCTACATTAAAAAAATATAGAGAGAGAAATTCCAAATAAGTAAGCTTATCTCTATCTGGAGGCCATAGAAAATGAAGTAATACCAAAATCAGTACAAGACATGTAATAATTAGGAACAGAGCCAAAATTAGTGAAATTAAGAATTAAAAAGCAGTATGCAGGATCAATGCAATAAAAGTTTGTTCTTTCAAAAGATAAATAAGATTGATAAATGATTAACCACACTATCCAAAAGAAAGAGAGGACCCAAGTCAATAAAATTAGAGTTGAAAAAGAATATATCACCATAAGCACTTCTGAAATCCAGAGGATCATTTGAAACTATTTTGAAAATTTATACTACAATAAACTGGAAAATCTAGAGGACATTGACAAATCTAGACACATATGACCTGCCACAATTGAACCAGGAAAATATGGAAAAACCAAACAGACCAATATCAAGTAATGAAATTGAAACAGTTGTTAAAACCCTTCCAAAACAGAAAAGTTCAGGACCAGATGGATTCTCAGCTGAGTTCTACTAGATCATTAAAGAACTAACCCCATTCTTTCTCCAATTATTTCATAAAATTAAAAGGGAGGGAACACTCTCAAATACTTTCTATGAAGACAGTATGACTCTAAATCCAAAACCAAAGATTCATCAAGGAAAGAAAACTATTGACCCAGGTCCCTGTTGAACCTAGATCAAAAATTCTTAAGATATTAGCAAACTGCATTCAAAAACATATCAAGAAGATGATATACCACAATCAAATAGATTTCATTCCAGGAATGTAATGTGGTTCAACACATGCATCAATAAATGTAATTTACCACTTATAAAGAATTAAGGAAAAGAATCACATGATCATCTCAATAGATACTTAAAAGTTCTTTTAATATCCAGCATTCATTCACTTAAAAATTCTAGAAAAGCTAGTGATCAAAGCAACATACCTTAACATCATAAAGGCTAAATACGACAAACCTAAAGGCAACTTCATGCTGAATTGAGAAAAACTGAATGCAATTTTCTCTAAAATCAGGATAACATAAGAATGTCCACTCTCACCACCCCTATTCAATATAGTCCTGGAAAAATTAGTAAGAGCAACCAGGCAAGAGAAGGAAATCAAATGAATATAGATAAGCAAAGAAGTCAAACTATCTCTATTTGCTGATGACATGATCCTCCCTGTATCTAAAAGACTTCTAGAGGTGATAAATAATTTCAGCAAAGTAAGATCAACACCCATATATCAATTGTTTTCCTATACTCCGACAGTATTTAGCCAAGGAAGAAATCAGGAAAACTATCCCATTCACAATAACCTCAAATGAACAAGTGAATGAATGAATGAATGAATGAATACACGAATGAATGAATGAATGAATACATACATACCTACATACTTGGGAATTAATCTGATCAAGAACATAAAGCAGCTCTGCCATGAAAATCAATGAACCCTGAAGAGAGAAATTTAAAAGACTTTAGAAGATGGAAAGACCTCCCATGTTCTTAGATAGGAAGAATTAATATTGTCAAAATGGCCATACTACCAAAATCAATATACAGGTTCAATGCAATCCCCTTCAAAATGCCAATGACATTCTTCACAGAACTAGAAAAAAAAAAACAATTTTTAAATTTATTTGTAAAAATCAGAGACACAGAATAGTTAACACAGTATTGGGCAAAAAAGTGAATCAGGAGTCATCAAAATACCTGATTTGAAATTATACTATTGAGATGTAGTAATAAAACAGCATGATATTGGCATTAAAGTAGACATGAAGACCAAAACCACAAAATAGAAGATACAGAGTTAAACATACATAGTTGAAACATCTGATACTTGATAAAGATGCCAAAGGTATATTTTGGAGAAAAGATAGCCTTTTACACAAATGGTGCTGGAAAAACTGGATAGCTATATGTAGAAAAATGAAACTACATCTCTATCTCTCACCCTGCAAAAAAGTCAAATCGAAATGGACCAAAACTTGCAAAATACAACAGAAACCTTGCAACTTCTGGAAGAAAACATAGAGTCAAAACTCTATTATATAGGTGTTGGCATCAACTTCCTCAATAAGACCCCCAAAGCACAAGACATAAACTGAGAATCAATAAGTGTGATATCATCAAACTAAAAAACTTCTGAACAGCAAAGGAAATGGTTAAGAGTGTAAAGAGAGAACCTACACAATGGAGAACATTTGCCAGCTACTCCTTCAATAGGAGATTAATATACAGAATACATAAAGGTTTCAAAATTTAACACCAAAAAACCAATAACCCTATCAATAAATGGGCAAAAGTACTAAACAGAAACTTTTCAAAGGAAGAAATATAAATGGCCAATAAATATATGAAAAAATGTTCAACATCTACAGCAATCATGGAAATGTAAGTCAAAAAACTATGCCAAGATTTCATGTCACTCCAGTCATAATGGCAATAATCAAGAATATGAACAAAATAAATACTGGTGAGATTGTAGGGAAAAGGGTACACTTGTACATTGCTGGTGGAACTGCAGTCTACTACAACCACTCTGGAAAACAATATGGAGATTCCTAGAAAAACTATGATAGAACGATCATAAAACCCACCTATTCCACTCCTGGTTTTTTCCCAAAAGATCTAAAACCAGCATTTATACAGTCAACTAACAAAAGTTAAATTATGGAATCAACCCAGGAGCCCATCAATAGATGCATGAATTAAGAAATTGTGGTATATCTACACAATAGAGTTCTATTCAGTCATCAAAAAGAAAGAAATTATAGCATTTACTGGTAAGTGGATGGAAATGTAGAACATCATGACCAAGTGAAATAATCCAAACTCAGAAACCCGAAGGTGAAATGTTTTCTGTCATGTGCAGAAGTTAGAGTAAAATAAAGGAAAGGATGAGGGAAGGATAGGTTATCTTATAGATATGGGTAAGATCAGTAGTGTTGAAGAAGGAGATCTACAGGGAAAATGGAGGGATGGGAAAGGGGAGGCAATGTGGAACGAATTCTTTGAAAATCATGTTATGCTCCTATATAAGTATTCCACAGGGAATTTCACCCCTATGAATAAGTAAAAAGAACCAATCAATTATAAATAAATAGAGGAGCAAACGAAAGTCTACCAGAGTAGAGGAAGAATAGGGGAGTGGAGGGAGGATGAGAAAGAAAAGGGGATATGAAAAGGGGGAGATCATGAACCCAAAATCAAATTCCATGCATTTATAAGTTTGTCAAGATGAACTCAACTATTATGTGTAACTATAAAGCTCTAAAAATATTAATAAAATAAAATTTTAAAGAGTTCTTTATCTTTGCTTGAAATCTTTCTCCAGATCTTGCACTTGCTTGGTGAATTTTGTCCCAATTTCACTTTATCAAAGCAGTTTTTATGATCTGGGTCACACTTTACTTCTTTTTCTTCCTTTATTTTGTTCATAGCTTAATGTAGCCTGATCTGTATTAAATGGTTTATTTTCATTTGTGCCTCACCCTGTGTTTACCAAACTATAAATTCAGAAGATGAAGGATTTTAAGTAAACTGTTTATTGCTGTATCTATAGCATTCAGTATTATGGAACTATTGTGAAAAATCTTTGAAAGAATAGATACAAATTGACAGTTTTTCTTGTAAAGAATTAAAGAAATATGTAATTTCTGAAAAAAATTCTAGAGAAAATACCTCAAGCCAGTAAATTCAAACTGATGATAGTATGTAAACATATGGTATATACACTTAGAAAAGTGATGCTTGGAACAGCTATGTTAATTTGCCTATATCTTAAACTTACACATGGGATTGTTTCTCCCACTTAAAAAAAAAAAAAACGAGATTATGTGGAGATTTGAGTACAGAACTAAGACTATTAATACAACAAAGAATTACTAACGGCTTTTTTACATGGAGCAAGAAATAGTCTGTTTTCCTTAGATTTATCATATGATTGGAAAGGAAGGATGTATATACAAAAATGAATGGACAGTGAATTAACTCTTACTGAGCACTCAGTACTTGATAAACTAAGTGCACTGGGATTCACATGCCTTATGAGAATTTCCTTAATTTTGCTACAACCTACTATTGTTAGATATTCTAATATTCCTTCTAAATTATGAGTAGCAAATCAAAATTCAAAGACATTTGAAATCTTAAGAAATCGATCCCGTAAATAACAAATCTAGGTTTAAAAATACAACACACAAAGGCACTCCTGTATACATACACATACACACTAAACACATTGTTTGTGATTTAGCACAGTTGTGATTATGTACTAATGTGTATTTATTTGGGGGGAGTTTGGAGTTGAAATATCAGTTTAATGTACCATCACACCCTATTATTACTACTTTTAAGTATGTACAGTGCTACCCATTAGTTACATAGAAATATTGCTGGTAATTATTTCTCATGTTTTCCTATATTGTTTAAAATAATTTAAAAAAATTAATATTGACTGATTTATGGGAAGTCTGTATCCCTGAGTCAATGATTTTAGAGCAAAATAATATTTATAAAATAATAGATTTAAATTAACCTGCTATTAGAATTCATTTGCTGAATTTTATTTATGCATGGTAATTAGGTGATTTTATCTAAGTTCATATCAAGATCTTTATAATTAGTTAGTTAAAAAAAAAAAAAAAGCAGGTCAACATTTATTCCAATTCTTTCTATAGGTACTTTTTAATCTTGGAGATATTGAAATTATGTTCAAGGAAATATGACAATAATCTTAATTGGAAATTTTAAAACATAGTATGTATTTGAAGAAATTAATGAAAATTATATATAAATACTATTTTGGCATTAAATATAAGTCATTTATTATAGGGAATAATAGTTATAATGTAATTTTAGGAAAGATAGACTATTGCTTTTCTATTTAAAGGGAATATATCTAAAATAATCCATTCTGTTTGGAGTTTTCAGATTTAATAGGTGGATTAATGAGCTATGCACTTAGTAGCTATCTGACTATTGTTTAGAGGTTAATAACAGTACCAATGAAAGATTTCTAGATCAATTGTAAAGTCAATATTATAACTGTAAGTGATTTTTTTTTTTTTACCTGAGCACCAGGGGATTTTTTTTAGTTAAGTTGTCTGTTAATGAACAGCTTACTTTAAAGTGATCATATCAAAACATTTTATTTTAAATCTTTAGGAGTGGTTTCTTTCCAATGTTATAAATCACTTTGAAAACTCAGCATTTTTATTTTCCTGTAGGCACACATTTCTGTAATCTTCTTTGTTGAAAGTATCACTACTTGATTCGAAGTTGACTGGCAAGGACTGCTTAGATATTGATAATGCCTCATGAGAGTAGGATTGTTTGAATCTTCTCACTTCCCTACGGTTAGGATTAAAACCGAACCTATACTTGCTATTACTGCTGCTGCAAGTTCAGGGATGTGGAAGTGCAAATAGAGTCATAGGTGACATATAGATAAACAGCTGCCATGGAGGATGAATACAACAGAGAAGCCAAGGTAAATGCCTGAAACTTCTTTTCTCTTCCAGGGAGAAAGATAATTTTGAACAAGTTGAGTTTGCTTGCTGTGGAATAGAGATGTACTTCCAAGGAAATGATGTAAGATATTAATATTTAGAAATGGGACTAGAGTACTGTGTTACACTTTGTGTCTACAACCAACTAGTTCAGTGAGTCACAGCATGTTTTACTATATATGTCTGAATCTTGAAGTAGACTGAAATTATGCACCTCTTATAAACATACTTTTTGTTTTCTCCCACTTTAACCTCTGCTCAGAAATTCTACATAGCAATTATTTGAATAAAGATAGTTCTACTCTGTTGAATTACCCTTCCCAAGTCCAGCTGTGTCAGCAAAATGATTAATTTTAAGTGGAAGTTAGATGATGCAAAGAACTAAATTTCAGTTATTTTTGACTCTTTGAAATATAGTGTAGTTAATTTGATTGATTGCAAAAAAACTGAATTGTTAACATGACTCTAAAATCCTAATTATCCAGGTTATTCCTGATTTGGCTCTGTCAGCATGAGGTATAATAGTTTCTTAATAGAAAGCTAATCACTTAGCTACACTGGATTCAATATTTTTAATATTTCATTAAATATTGATCTAAATTTTCATAAAGGATTGGAAAAAAGATGTATTTACTTATTGCTGACATATCAGACATTTCATAACTGACAGAGATATTCTAATAGAAAAAATCTTCATGAACTCTCACATAAAGGGAGAATAGAGTGAACACTATGTGATCACCTTGGTCATTATTCTTATGTACATGATACCATGTAAAAACTCAAAATTCAAATCATATACTAGCCAATGCTAGAAATATTGGCCATATTCATCAACCAACATTTAGTGCAATATTAATAATCTGGCATTTTCAAAATTGTAGCTATTTCATAGATGTTCTCTAAAGTCCTTCTATTTACTACATAGTGAAAAACTTTTGCTGATATTAGCGGTATTTCTTTTACTTTATTCCTTTACATGTCAGTAACACCACAAAATTGATTCCATTTTCTTTGTCACTACCACAAACATGTCTTCATTTTTTCACTTGGCTTTTTTTTTTCCATGTATAATGTGTTTTATCTGTACATCAATTATTTTTTTTTATTTTTGTATACAAATGGGATACATGTTGTTTCTCTATTTGTACATGGAGTCAAGGCATACCATTTGTGTAATCATAAATTTACATAGGGCAATGTTGTTTGATGCACTCTGTTATTTTTTCCCTTCCCCCCACCCCTCCCACCCCTCTTTTCCCTCTATACAGTCCTTCCTTCCTCCATTCTTATCACCCTCCTTATCCCTAACCCTAAACCTAACCCTAACCCTAATGCTAACCCCTCCCACCCCCCATTACATGTCCTCATCCGCTTATCAGCGAGATCATCCATCATTTAGATTTTTGAGATTGGCTTATCTCACTTAGCATGATATTCTCCAATTTCATCCATTTGCCTGCAAATGCCATAATTTTATCATTCTTTATGGCTGAGTAATATTCCATTGTATATATATACCACATTTTCTTTATCCATTCATCAATTGAAGGACATCTAGGTTGGTTCCACAATCTGGCTATTGTGAACTGAGCAGCTATGAACATTGATGTGGCTGTATCTCTGTAATATGCTGATTTTAAGTCCTTTGGGTATAGGCCAAGGAGTGGGATAGCTGGGTCAAATGGTGGTTCCATTCCAAGTTTTCTGAGGAGTCTCCATACTGCTTTCCAGAGTGGCTGCACTAATTTGCAGCCCCACCAGCAATGTATGAGTGTACCTTTCTCCCCACATCCTCGCCAACACCTGTTGTTGCTTGTATTCTTGATAATCGCCATTCTAATTGGGGTGAGATGGAATCTTAGGGTGGTTTTGATTTGCATTTCTCTTATTACTAGAGATGTTGAACATTTTTCCATATGTTTGTTGATTGCTTGTAGATCTTCTTCTGTGAAGTGTCTATTCATTTCCTTAGCCATTTGTCCATTGGTTTATTTGCATTCTCGGTGTAGAGTTTTTTGAGTTCTTCATAGATTCTGGAGATTAGCGCTCTATCTGAAGTAAGATTGGCAAAGATTTTCTCCCACTCTGTAGGCTCTTTCTTTGCATTGCTGATAGTTTCCTTTGCTGAGAGAAAGCTTTTTAGTTTGAATCTATCCCAGTTGTTGATTCTTGCTTTTATTTCTTGTGCTATGGGAGTCCTGTTAAGGAAGTCTGATCCTAAGCCAACAAGTTGAAGGTTTGGACATACTTTTTCTTCTGTAAGATGCAGAGTCTCTGGTCTGATTCCGAGGTCCTTGATCCATTTTGAGTTACGTTTTGTGCAAGATGAGAGATAGGGGTTTAATTTCATTCTGTTGCATATGGTTTTCCAGTTTTCCCAGCACCATTTGTTGAAGAGGCTATCTTTTCTCCATTGCATATTTTTGGCCCCTCTGTCTAGTATGAGAAAATTGTATTTATTTGGGTTTGTGTCCGTGTCCTCTATTCTGTACCATTGATCCACCTTTCTATTTTGGTACCAATACCATGCCGTTTTTGTTACTATTGCTTTGTAGTAGAGTTGAAGATCTGGTATTGCAATACCCCCTGCTTCGCTCCTTCTACTGAGGATTGCTTTAGCTATTCTGGGTTTTTTATTCTTCCAGATGAATTTCATAATTTCTTGCTCTATTTCTGTAAGGTACATCATTGGGATTTTCATTGGAATTCCATTGAATCTGTATAGCACATTAGGTAGTATGGCCATTTTGACAATATTAATTCTGCCTATCCAAGAACATGGGAGATCTTTCCATCTTCTAAGATTTTCTTGAATTTCTTTCTTTAGTGTTCTGTAGTTCTCATTGTAGAGGTCTTTCACCTCTTTTGTGAGATTGATTCCCAACTATTTTATTTTTTTCAATGCTATTGTGAATGGGGTAGTTTTCCTAACTTCTCTTTCTGAAGATTCATCACTTATGTATAAAAATGCATTGGATTTATGAGCATTGATCTTGTAACCTCCTACTTTACTGAATTCACTTATGAGTTCTGAAAGTTTTCTGGTGGAATTTCCAGGTTCCTCTAAATATATAATCATGTCATCAGCCAACAGGGATAGTTTGAGTTCTTCTTTTCCCATTCGTATCCCTTTAATTTCTTTGGTTTGTCTGATTGCTCTGGCTAGAGTCTCAAGGACGATGTTGAATAGAAGTGGTGAAAGAGGGCATCCCTGCCTTGTTCCAGATTTTAGGGGGAACGCTTTCAGTTTTTCACCATTTAGAATGATATTGGCCATGGGCTTAGCGTAGATGACCTTTATAATGTTAAGGAATGTTCCCACTACCCCAATTTTTTCGAGTATTTTGAGCATGAAGGGATGCTGTATTTTATCAAATGCTTTTTCTGCATCTATTGAAATAATCATGTGATTCTTAACTTTAAGTCTGTTGATATGGTGAATGACATTTATTGATTTCCTGATGTTGAACCAACCTTGCATCCCTGGGACAAAACCCACTTGATCGTGGTGCACTTATCTTTTTAATATATATTTGTATGCAATTTGCTAAAATTTTGTTGAGAATTTTTGCGTCGATGTTCATTAAGGATATTTTTTTTTTATTGTAAGCAAATGGGATACATGTTGTTTCTCTGTTTGTACATGGCGTAAAGGCATACCATTTGTGTAATCATAAATTTACATAGGGTAATGTTGTTTGATTCATTCTGCAATTTTTTCCCTTCCCCCCCACCCCTCCCACCCCTCCCCTCCATCTATACAGTCCTTCCTTCCTCCATTCCTACCCCCTCCCTAAACCAAACTCCAACCCCAACACTAACACTTCCCACCCCCCATTATGTGTCATCATCCACTTATTAGCGATATCATTCTTCCTTTGGTTTTTTGAGATTGGCTTATCTCACTTAGCATGACATTCTCCAGTTTCATCCATTTGCCTGCAAATGCCATAATTTTATCATTTTTTATGGCTGAGTAATATTCCATTGTATATATATACCACGTTTTCTTTATCCATTCATCAATTGAAGGACATCTAGGTTGGTTCCACAATCTGGCTATTGTGAACTGAGCAGCTATGAACATTGATGTGGCTGTATCTCTGTAATATGCTGATTTTAAGTCCTTTGGGTATAGGCCAAGGAGTGGGATAGCTGGGTCAAAGGGTGGTTCCATTCCAAGTTTTCTAAGGAATCTCCACACTGCTTTCCAGAGTGGCTGCACTAATTTGCAGCCCCACCAGCAATGTAAGAGTGTACCTCTCTCCCCACATCCTCGCCAGCACCTGTTGTTGCTTGTATTCTTGATAATCGCCATTCTAATTGGGGTGAGATGGAATCTTAGGGTGGTTTTGATTTGCATTTCTCTTATTACTAGAGATGTTGAACATTTTTCCATATGTTTGTTGACTGCTTGTATATCTTCTTCTGTGAAGTGTCTATTCATTTCTTTAGCCCATTTGTCAATTGGATTATTTACATTCTTGGTGTAGAGTTTTTTGAGTTCTTTATAGATTCTGGAGATTAGCGCTCTATCTGAAGTGTGAGTGGCAAAGATTTTCTCCCACTCTGTAGGCTCTTTCTTCGCATTGCTGATAGTTTCCTTTGCTGAGAGAAAGCTTCTTAGTTTGAATCTATCCCAGTTATTGATTCTTGCTTTTATTTCTTGTGCTATGGGAGTCCTGTTGAGGAAGTCTGGTCCTAAGCCGACATGTTGAAGCTCTGGACCTACTTTTTCATCTATAAGATGCAAGGTCTCTGGTCTGATTCTGAGGTCCTTGATCCATTTTGAGTTTAGTTTCATGCATGGTGAGAGATATGGGTTTAGTTTCATTCTGTTGCATATGGATTTCCAATTCTCCCAGCACCATTTGTTGAAGAGGCTATCTTTTCTCCATTGCATATTTTTGGCCCCTCTGTCTAGTATGAGAAAATTGTATTTATTTGGGTTTGTGTCCGTGTCCTCTATTCTGTACCATTGATCCACCTTTCTATTTTGGTACCAATACCATGCCGTTTTTGTTACTATTGCTTTGTAGTAGAGTTGAAGATCTGGTATTGCGATACCCCCTGCTTCACTCTTTCTGCCAAGGATTGCTTTAGCTATTCTGGGTTTTTTATTCTTCCAGATGAATTTCATAATTGCTTGCTCTATTTCTGTAAGGTACATCATTGGGATTTTCATTGGAATTGCATTGAATCTGTCTAGCACTTTTGGTAGTATGGCCATTTTGACAATATTAATTCTGCCTATCCAAGAACATGGGAGATCTTTCCATCTTCTAAGGTTTTCTTTAATTTCTTTCTTTAGTGTTCTGTAGTTCTCATTGTAGAGGTCTTTCACCTCTTTGTGAGATTGATTCCCAACTATTTTATTTTTTTCGAAGTTATTGTGAATGGGGTAGTTTTCCTAATTTCTCTTTCTGAAGATTCATCGCTTATGTATAAAAATGCCTTAGATTTATGTGCATTGATCTTATATCCCACTACTTTACTGAATTCACTTATGAGATCTAAAAGTTTTCTGGTGGAATTTCCTGGTTCCTCTAAGTATACCATCATATCATCAGCAAATAGGGATAGTTTGAGTTCTTCTTTTCCTATTCGTATCCCTTTAATTTCTTTGGTCTGTCTAATTGCTCTGGCTAGAGTTTCAAGGACGATATTGAATAGAAGTGGTGAAAGAGGGCATCCCTGCCTTGTTCCAGTTTTTAGAGGGAATGCTTTCAGTTTTTCACCATTTAGAATGATATTAGCCATGGGTTTAGCGTAGATGACCTTTACAATGTTAAGGAATGTTCCCACTATCCCTATTTTTTCTAGTGTTTTGAGCATGAAGGGGTGCTGTATTTTATCAAATGCTTTTTCTGCATCTATTGAAATAATCATGTGATTCTTAACTTTAAGTCTATTGATGTGGTGAATTACATTTATTGATTTCCTGATGTTGAACCAACCTTGCATCCCTGGGATGAAACCCACTTGATCATGGTGCACTATCTTTTTAATACATTTTTGTATGCGATTTGCTAAAATTTTGTTGAGAATTTTTGCATCGATGTTCATTAAGGATATTGGTCTGAAATTTTCATTCCTCGATGTGTCTCTCTCTGGTTTAGGTATCAGGATGATATTGGCTTCGTAGAATGAGTTTGGGAGGGTTCCCTCCTCTTCTATTTCATGGAATACTTTGAAAAGTATTGGAATGAGCTCTTCTTTAAAAGTTTTGTAGAACTCAGCTGAGAACCCATCTGGTCCTGGACTTTTCTTTGTTGGTAGGCTTTTGATGACTTCTTCTATTTCATTACTTGAAATTGGTCTATTTAAATTGTGTATATCCTCCTCGTTCAGTTTAGGCAATTCATATGTCTCTAGAAACCTGTTGATGTCTTCGAAATTCTCTATTTTGTTGGAGTATAGGTTTTCAAAATAGCTTCTAATTATGTTTTGTATTTCAATTGTGTCTGTTGTGATATTTCCTTGTTCATTCCGAATTTTAGTGATTTGGGTTTTCTCTCGTCTTCTCTTTGTTAGTGTGGCTAAAGGTTTATCAATTTTGTTTATTTTTTCGAAGAACCAACTATTTATTTGGTCAATTTTTTGTATTGTTTCTTTCGTTTCAATTTCGTTGATTTCAGCTCTGAGTTTAACTATTTCCTGTCTTCTACTACTTTTGGTGTTGGTCTGTTCTTCTTTTTCTAGGGCTTTGAGCTGTAGTGTTAGGTCATTTATTTTTTGAGTTTTACTTCTTTTATTAAATGCGCTCCATGAAATAAATCTTCCTCTAAGTACTGCTTTCATAATGTCCCAGAGATTTTGATATGATGTTTTTTGTTCTCGTTTACCTCTAAGAATTTTTTAATTTCCTTCCTAATATCTTCTGTTATCCATTCATCATATAGTAGCATGTTGTTTAATCTCCAGGTGTTGGAGTAGTTTCTGTTTTTTACTATTTCATTTATTTCTAACTTCAATCCATTATGATCTGATAGAATACAAGGTAGTGTCTCTATCTTCTTGTATTTGCTAACATTAGCTTTGTGGCATAATATATAGTCTGTTTTAGAGAAGGATCCATGTGCTGCTGAGAAGAAAGTGTATTCGCTCTTGGTTGGATGGTATATTCTATAAATGTCTGTTAAGTCTAAATTATTGATTGTGTTATTGAGATCTATGGTTTCTTTGTTCAATTTTTGTTTGGAAGATCTGTCCAGTGGTGAAAGAGGCGTGTTAAAATCATCTAGTATTATTGTGTTACGGTCTATTTGGTTTCTAAAATTGAGAAGGATTTGTTTGACATACATGGATGAGCCACTGTTTGGGGCATAGATGTTTATGATTGTTATATCTTGCTGATTTATGTTTCCCTTAAGCAGTATGAAATGTCCTTCTTTATCACTTCTGACTAACATTGGCTTGAAGTCCACATTATCTGAAATGAGGATGGATACTCCAGCTTTTTTGCTGAGTCCATGTGCATGGTATGTTTTTCCCCAACCTTTCACCTTTAGTCTATGGGTATCTCTTTCTATGAGGTGAGTCTCTTGTAGGCAACATATTGTTCGATCTTTCTTTTTAATCCAATCTGCCAGTCTATGTCTTTTGATTGATGAGTTCAGGCTGTAAACATTCAGGGTTATTATTGAGATATGATTTGTATTCCTGGTCATTTGGTTCATATGTAAAATTTTTGACACATCTTGGTTCGTCCTTTATTTGACAGTTCCTTTAGGATAATTCCTCCCTTTGCTGATTTGCTTCTTTATTTTTATTTCTTCCTCATGAAATAGTTTGCTGAGAATGTTCTGTAATGCTGGCTTTCTTTTTGTAAATTCTTTTAGCTTTTGTTTATCATGGAATGATTTTATTTCATCGTCAAATTTGAAGGTAAGTTTTGCTGGTATAAGATTCTTGGTTGGCATCCATTTTCTTTGAGAGCTTGAAAAATGTTGTTCCACGCCCTTCTAGCTTTTAGGGTCTGAATTGAAAAATCTGCTGATATCCGTATTGGTTTCCCCCTGAATGTAATTTGGTTCTTTTCTCTCACAGTCTTTAAAATTCTGTCTTTATTTTGTATGTTAGGTATTTTCATTATAATGTGCCTTGGTGTGGGTCTGTTGTAATTTTGTGTATTTGGAGTCCTATAAGCCTCTTGGACTTGATTTTCCATTTCATTCTTCAGATTTGGGAAATTTTCTGATATTATTTCTTCAAATAGATTGTTCATTCCTTTGGTTTGTTTCTCTAAGCCTTCCTCAATCCCAATAATTCTCAAATTTGGCCTTTTCATGATATCCCATAGTCTTGGAGATTCTGTTTATGATTTCTCACCATCTTCTCTGTTTGTTCAACTTTGTTTTTGAGGTTAAATATTTTGTCTTCAATATCTGAAGTTCTGTCTTCCAGCTGTTCTATCCTATTGGTTATGCTTTCTATGGAGTTCTTAATTTGGTTTATTGTTTCCTTCATTTCAAGGATTTCTGTTTGATTTTTTTTCAATATCTCTAACTCTTTATTGAAATGATCTTTTGCTTCCTGAATTTGCTCTGTTAACTGTCGATTGGTGCGATCGTTCAATGTCTGCATTTGCTCTTTCATCTCATCGTTTGCTTCCCTAATCATTTTAATTATGTACATTCTGAACTCCCTTTCTGTCATTTCTTCTGCCATGCTGTCATTGGATTTTATTGATGTAACATCTAGATTTGTTTGGGGCATTTTCTTCCCTTATTTTCTCATATTGTTCAGGAGTCAGTGGGTCATTAAGATATTGCAGGTTTCCTCTATCAATTTATAATTTCCCTGAAGATTGCTAGTATATCCCCTCTTATCCTTCAGTAGCCTGAAGTCTTGGAGGAGGTTGATAATGCAGAGCTCCACGAAGAAGCTTCCTCTCTAGGGGTGGTGACCCTCAGGTGGCGTATATTCCCTGCTAGTGGGCAGAGGTGCCTCCACTTGTTGACCAATGGTCATCCAATGGGGAACTAGACTGCAGGCTGAGGCAAGGCCTGTCTGTGCCTGTGTCTCTGCTTTTACCGTCCCTGTGGGAAAACCTTCCCCGGCCGGGAAGACTCACTCGGTGGGGACGTCTCGCTGGTCAGTTGCCCTCCTAGAGGTTCCCCTCAATCTACAAGTACCACCTGGGCTGGGCTGTCTTCCTCTGCAACAATCCCAGGGGCCCGGACCTACGTCCTGGGCCTGGGAGCCTCACCCTTCGCAGGCGAGTCTCCTTAGGCTACCTCTCCCAGAGAATCTGCCCGCAGCCCTGGAAACTTCGCTCCGCCCCTAGGCGTGTCTCTGTGAGGCTCTTCCAGCAAGAAGCCACCTAGCTCCTGGGACCCTGCTCTGCACCAATCGCCTGGCTATGCATCCCCTCCTCTGAGCCACCACCTGGAGCCCCGTACAATAGCTCCGAGACCCAGAGACCCACCACACACCTCCTCCTCCGGACAGCTGCCCAGTTTCCGACACAGTCACTAGGAGTCCAAACAACTTACTTCAGGTCTCCCCCTCCCGCCAACCACCCGTAGCCCTAGGCAGTCACTCCAAGTCCAAGTGACCCGCCCTGTTCCCTCTCCTCCTCCTTGGGGTAGCCCCCTGGGTGTTCAGGAGTGGTGGCTCCGAGACCAAGTGACCCACCACGCTCTCCTCCAGGCAGGCCACCGGTGTTCAGGAGCGGTCTCTTTTAGTCCAATCAACTCACCACTGGGCTCCTCCTCTGGCAACCACTTGTGGCTCTGATGCAGTCACTCCTAGACCAAGCATCCCACTGCTCTCCTCCTCCAGGCAGGCCACCAGTGTTCTGGAGCAGTTGTTCTGAGATCAAACAGCTCGCCACGCAGCTCCTCCTCTGGCAACTGCCTGTGGCTCTGATGCAGTCACTCTTAGGTCAAGCAACCCGCCGCGCTCCTCCTCTTCCTCCGGGCAACCTCCCTGTGTTCAGGAGCGCTGGCTCTGAGTTCAAACAGTTCACCACGCGGCTCCTCTGGCAACCGCCTGTGGCTCTGATGCAGTCATTCCTAGACCAAGTGACCCGCCGAGCTTCTCCTCTTCCTCCGGGCAACCCCCCGGTGTTCAGAAGCGGTTGTTCTGGGTCTAAACAGCTCGCCACGCAGCTCCGCCTCAGGCAGCTGCCCGGAGCCCCAGTGGTTGCTCGAGTCCAAGCGCTGTGCTGAGCCGCCTCCTCTACGATGATCCCAGTTGTCCGTGTTTACTGCTCCAGTGGGGGGAGGGGTTTCTCGCCGAGCAACTCCACTTCACAAATTCCCTGCATTCCGGGGCTACCACCCCATCCAGGATGCCTCCCCAACGGGAGAGACTTACCCGGCGGCTTTTAGTTGGTCCCAAGTCTCTCACTATCTCCTCTTTTGAATCTTGCGTCCTGGAGCAACGTGAAATGCAGCCGCCCTCTAGACCGCCATCTTGGCCCCACAAAATCCTCCTTGCTAATCTTGATGTTCAGGCCATATGTTGGTCTCACAAATATTTTTACATGTAGGCAAGCTGGTTACCGGTCCACATCCTCCAGAATTGTTGCCCTGAAGGTAAATATTTTGATTCCTTACAAGTTTGATGATGTCACTTATCTACTGTAGTGGACAGAATTTTTGCTTAAAAATCACTCTTCACTCACAATTTCGTTGTTTCATTGCATCTGGTCTGCGGTGCTAAAGAGAAATGACCCCTGATGCTCCACAGGATGCCTCATAACTCACTCACCACACCTCGCACAGCATTTGAAGACTCCCATTAAGGATATTGGTCTGAAATTTTCTTTCCTCGATGTGTCTCTGTCTGGTTTAGGTATCAGGGTGATATTGGCTTCATAGAACGAGTTTGGGAGGGTTCCTTCCTCTTCTATTTCATGGAATACTTTGAGGAGTATTGGAATGAGCTCTTCTTAAAGGTTTTGTAGAACTCGACTGAGAACCCATCTGGTCCCGGACTTTTCTTTGTTGGAAGGCTTTTGATGACCTCTTCTATTTCATTGCTTGTAATTGATTTATTTAAGTTGTGTATGTCCTCCTCGTTCAGTTTAGGTAATTCATATGTCTCTAGGAACTTGTTGATGTCTTCGAGGTTTTCTGTTTTGTTGGAGTATAGATTTTCAAAATAGCTTCTTATTATGTTTTGTATTTCAGTTGTGTCTGTTGTGATATTTCCTTGTTCATTCCGAATTTTAGTAATTTGAGTTTTCTCCCTCTTTCTCTTTGTTAGTGTGGCTAGGGGTTTATCAATTTTGTTTATTTTTTCAAAGAACCAACTATTTATTTTGTTAATTTTTCCGATTGTTTCTTTTGTTTCAATTTCGTTGATTTCAGCTCTGAGTTTAACTATTTACTGTCTTCTACTACTTTTGGTGTTGGTCTGCTCTTCTTTTTCTAGGGCTTTGAGCTGTAGTGTTAAGTCGTTTATTTGTTGATTTCTACTTCTTTTGTTGAATGCGCCCATGAAATAAATCTTCCTCTAAGTACTGCTTTCATAGTGTCCCAGAGATTTTGATATGATGTGTCTTTGTTCTCATTTACTTCTAAGAATTTTTTTATTTCCCTCCTGATGTCTTCTGCTATCCATTCATCATATAATAGTGTATTATTTAATTTCCAGGTATTGCAGAAATTTCACTTGGCTTTTTTTTGTCAAAATCACACCTAACATCATTATCACCATCTACACAATCCTCCAAACAAAAACAACCACACACACACACACACACAAAAGGGACTTATTTTCAACCACTTCTTCTTCTATTTCTTTATTCATTTAAATATCTAAATCTTGAAAATGGATTTCCTTTTCATTGTTCCACCAAACCCACTGATGTTCTAAATGATGTCCTATCACTATTTCCCTGAGACTCAATATCTTTCTTGTCATAGCCATAATTATCATTTTGCTCATGATGACACAAGTAACAAAGTTTAAAATTGCTTTTAGGAGGATATTTTTGTACCAAGTTGCATGTAAGCATTTGTTGTTTTTTTTATTTTCTTAGGAGAGCCTTTCTATTTATCACTTTGATGCCATTTGTTTCTTATGAATATTTCTCAGATGTGTTTTAATGCTTTCAACCAGGTTTGCAAATGTGAGAGACAAAAAGAAAAAAATTCTGAAAAAAACATTTAGTGGAGCTTGTTTCTGACCTCTGTTTTAAGGTGCAGAGGTAAGTGTGCATTTGGAAGCTTGCATTCCAGCTGTAGGAGTGCAGTCTCTTTTGTGAATGACAGCCTTAGAAATATAAACCCATCTGGAACACCTCAAGCATTCAATTCATTTATTAACTTATTACCAAGGTTGGCATATGAGTTCTCAAACTCTCAGTGAGGCAGGAATTTAAGTGAAATTAGATAAACAGACTTTAATAAAACAATATGTGTATTAGAGATATTGAAAAAAGCTTTTCTGTTTTTCATTTTTTAGGAGGGTCTATTTATCTCTTTGATGCCATGTTAGTGTTTATTAGCCTTACCCTAAATTTACAATAGATTTTAAAACTGCTGTTGATAAAAAGAATTGAAATAACTGTTGTGACCAGAAGAGGGAGATCTTGTAAAAATATTTGAAGCACAATTTTAAAATAATATTTGATTTGTCTAAGTTCATTTAAAAAAGAAAAAGAAGATACACTGATTCGTTTTCAGAAGTTAATGCTTTCTATAGTTAGATGAGGGCATTTTGTAAAATACTTCTGGGTTAAATGGACTGTAGTAATGCTATATATATATATATATACACACACACAAACACGTGTATAATATTAAAATATACTATATTAAGAATCAATTATACTAATTTTTATTAATCATAAAAAAATAAGATGAGAAGAATAAGGCAAAGAATATTAGTAAATAAATTTGATCTTATTTATAATACTGCTATTCATTTCTTTAAATTAATTCTTTTATATCAGGGAATACAACAAAAAAAAGTCCAAATATCACACAATGACATATAAAAAAGGGGCAAGGCTTCAGGCTGAGAACAATGGAGCTATGGATTGAGACCTCTGCAACCATGAGCACCAAATAAACTATATCGCCTCTAAAATTGTTCTTGTCAGGTCTTCTGGTCACAGCAGCAAAACAGCTGACTAAAGCAGAAGCTGGTACCAGTGGAGTCCTTGCTATGACTAACCTGACCATATGGTTCAGAAGCTTTAGGAGCTTTCCAAAATTTGTGGACAGAATTGTTTTAAAACTTTAAAGACGCAAACTGGAAAAATTTTAGATTGTATTAAGTGGAATTTAATGAACAATTCTGGTGTGAGGTCCGAAAACCAAAATGCCCATAAGCCTGCAGACATTTAAAATAAGGATCATGAAATTTCAGAGAAGGAAAACTGTTGGAAATTGAATGAGAGGCCATTCATGTTATATTTTGGCTAAGAAGTTGTCTACATTTTGCCTGTGTCCTGGGATTTTCTTTGAGACTGAATTTAAAAGTGATGAACTTCTTAATCTGGCTGAAGAAATTTCTAGGCAGCATAGCATTCTGTCAGTGGAATGCATATTGCTGATGGTTTTTAGCTGAATTTATTGTGATAATCAGAAGCAGAAAGGTCTGAAAATTTGCAGTTTGAAAAAAAAATTGCTGGTAAAACTGGGAATAAGAAAGGTGTAGTTGTTAAAGGCAATACAGCCAAAAAAAGACATGCTGCTAAATGCTTTACCCAGAGACAATAGGAAAAATGACTTGAGGGCACCTCAGGAAGTGGCAAGACCACCCCACCTGAGGCTTAAGGGAGTAAAAGTAAAAATTCCTTTGAGAAGACACCAGTGGGGCACTCTGCTTGCACAGGGTGACCTAGGAAGTATTTTTGAAGCCAGAATTAAGGACAGGCAGTTAGTGTAGAAAAAGGGGATCGGTCAAATCGAGGAAATGAAGACCATGAAAGTCATCTGCCTCTGGAAGATGGAGACTGCCCCTGGAAGAATGGAATGTCAAGGATCACCAGAGCCCATTGATTACCAAATTTACCTGCCTTTATCAAGGACTGCAAGCATGGAGCTGCTAATTAATACCCCCTGGGCCCTTGCCTGCCTGAATCACCTTGACCCTCTCCCTGCCCATTGCTTCTCACTTTGTGCAAAACCTGACCTAGTCACATAGGCAAGAAGGAGAAATAAGGAGGGGAGAGAACTGGAGAACAAAAGAGACCTTAACCTATAAAAGATGTCGGGTGTGCTCACTTCTTGGGATTTTAGAACATCAGCCATGGCCCCCTTCTCCCTCCTGGGAGAAGTCTGTATTATTACTTGTAAATAAAACCTGCTTAATATGCTTGCCTTGGCGTGCTCCTCTAGTGTTCAAACTTCAACATTAGAGGGAGCAGAACTCATCACGGATAAACAGCGGTATCAGATTCACCATGTTCAGTCACACAGACACTCAGAAGCTGCTGCCGCCATGGTCCCTGGTGTAAGGAATACAGCCTCCTAACCACCTGTCACCTCTCCCATTAGAGGAATTTCCGGCTTACATTGCCGTAATCTTCCTGCCTCCCACATTATGTTCTAATATGTCATTGGTCCATCAGTCAGTCTGTAATAATTCTCCTCCGTGATTGGTTCCTCCCAGCCCGCGAAATCCCAATATCTGAGGAGAAACCATGCGCCATGTTCTTCTTTTCTTCTTTCCTTTTCCCCCAGCTGACGCGAATCGTCCACATAAAATAAAGGTTCCTTGTGTGAGACCTGTGTCTGCGGAGCGTTTTTCTGGGAGCTATCTGAACCATAACTGCTCCTAACACCTGGAAGCTTGGCTACTGCTTTTGATGGCCACGACATTGGTGGCAACAATATGGTGTTGGTTCCGCAAGTTATACAGGATTGCAGGATGCTGGAGTCACGAGGAGTCTATCAAGATTTTAAAGGACGGCCTGGGAAGCGAGGCAAAGTGCTGTTGTGTTGGAGTCCCTGCTGACTGGCCCTGCAAGGTAGATGTGTGGAAATGTGAGGAGAAAGCCAAAGCTGCAGTGGAGACCTCTGAGATTAAGAGATACCAGTATATGGAACATCTGCCAAGAAAAGCTGCAGGATTGAGCAGAGACAAGCCAACAGAGATGATGTGGACTGCAACCAGCAAGGCCATAGGGGCAGAGCTATACAAGACCTGTGAAGAGAACATCACAATGCCATCTACAGGACTTGCTTACCCATCTGGATTTTGATCTTATTTGCGTTCCATCCCTTCTTTCTGTGCTCTATTTCTGCTTTATGGGATAAAAATATTTGCGCTATATCTATATATTAGATACACGTAACTTTTGATTTTTACAGGGATCAGACTAAGTTTGCCTTGAATTTCAGATGAGAATTTGAACTTGTACTTTTAGGAAATCCAAGAATTGTTAAGACTATGGGTATAAGCAAAAATAACCAACATAGTTTCAGTAGCATTATGAAAACACAAATAACTGATACAGAAGCAGAAATCAAATGGATCAGCAAGCTTTATTCTCCAGTGGAGTCAATCATTCAAGCACTGAGGGGACTCATATTCTGGGTAGGAAGATGGTTGCCAGTTACAGAAGGGGTTTGAGTTTTATAGTTTACAATGAGGGTAGTTTAATTATTAGAGATCGAGACCAAATGTGTCTGTTTGAGCAGTCAGAAAAAAAGTTGTAAAAAGCCGAGAACTCATTGTCACTGGCAAAAGCTCAGAACTCGGTTTTCACTGCTTACCTTCTTTCTCTGGGACCCATTGTTACCCAAAGCTTCACTGTTTGCTTTTCTCCTTCCAGGACTCATCAGCAATATGAAAGGGTAAAAGTCCAGGGCCCAGTGTTTCAGTATCTGCCTCTTCCCTTTACGACCCATTGTGGTTGGGGAGGGATGAAAGCTTGCTTTTTTCCCTAGGGCCCATTGTTGTAAGCAATTATTTCTGTGGGAAAATTCACCACAGAAAATAATGCAGAAGAGAAAATTAAATATAAAAACATATCTTTGGTATCATATGTGAGTTAATTGTCTACAATTCATTTCTCTTGTATGCAGAGAGGTTAGTAGGGGTAATGAAAGAAGAATGCCATTGAGGGATTTTCAAGATGGCGGACTAGAGGGCGGCTGCATTTCACGTTGCTCCAGGACGCAGGATTCAAAAGAGGAGATAGTGAGAGACTTGGGACCAACTCAAAGTTGCCGGGTGAGTCTCTCCCATTGGGGAGGCGTCCTGGATGGGGCGGTAGCCCCAGAACACAGGGAACTTTGTGAAGTAGAGTTGCTCTGCGAGACGCCCCTCCCCCCACTGGAGCGGTAAACATGGACAACTGGGATCATCGCAGAGGAGGCGGCTCAGCACAGCGCTTGGACTCGGAGCAACCACTGGGGCTCCGGGCGGCTGCCTGAGGAGGAGCTGCGTGGCGAGCTGTTTGCTCAGAGCGACTGCTTCTGAACACTGGGAGGTTGACCGGGGAAAGAGGAGAAGTGCAGCGGGTCACTTGGTCTGGGAATGACTGCATCAGAGCCACAGGCGGTTGCCAGAGAAGGAGCTGTGTGGCGAGCTGTTTGAACTCAGAGCGAGCGCTCCTGAACACCGGGGGGTTGCCCAGAGGAAGAGGAGAAGTGTGGCAGATCGCTAGACCTAGGAGTGACTGCAACAGAGCCGCAGGCGGTTGCCAGAGGAGGAGCTGCGTGGCGAGCTGTTTGAACTCAGAACGGCTGCTCCAGAACACTGGTGGCCTGCCTGGAGGAGGAGAGCGGTGGGTCGCTTGGTCTAGGAGTGACTGCATCAGAGCCACAGGCAGTTGCCAGAGGAGGAGGCGAGTGGTGAGTTGATTGGACTAAAAGCGACCGCTCCGGAACACCGGTGGCCTGCCTGGAGGAGGAGCGTGGTGGGTCACTTGGTCTCAGAGCCACCGCTCCTGAACACCTGGGGGGGCTACCCCGAGGAGGAGGAGGAGGAGGAACAGGGCGGGTCACTTGGACTTGGAGTGACTGCCTAGGGCTACGGGTGGTTGGCGGGAGGAGGAGATGCGAAGTGAATTGCTTGGACTCCTAGTGACTGCGTCGGAGGCCGGGCGGCTGTCCGGAGGAGGAGGTGTGTGGCGGGTCTCTGGGTCTCAGAGCTATTGTACGGGGCTCCAGGTGGCGGCTCAGAGGAGGGGCCGCGTGGTCGGGTGATTGGGTGCAGAGCAGGGTCCCAGGAGCTGGGTGGCTTTCTTGCTGGAAGAGCCACACGGAGACACGCTTAGGGGCAGAGCGAAGTTTCCATGGCTATGGGCAGATTCTCTGAGGAGAGGCAGCCTAAGGAGACTCGCCTGCGGAGGGCTAGGCTCCCAACCCAGGACATAGGTATGGGCCCCTGGGAACATTGCAGAGGAAGACAGCCCAGCCCAGGTAGTAGTTGTAGATTGAGGGGAACCTCTAGGAGGGC
Organism: Sciurus carolinensis; assembly: GCF_902686445.1. NCBI lineage: Eukaryota > Metazoa > Chordata > Mammalia > Rodentia > Sciuridae > Sciurus > Sciurus carolinensis. The sequence goes on along the minus strand of NC_062217.1, from coordinate 63,919,977 downwards.
AACTGACCAGCGAGACGTCCCCACCGAGTGAGTCTTCCCGGCTGGGGGAGGTTTTCCCCACAGGGACGGTAAAACCAGAGACACAGGCACAGACAGGCCTTGCCTCAGCCTGCAGTCTAGTTCCCCATTGGATGACCATTGGTCAACAAGTGGAGGCACCTCTGCCCACTAGCAGGGAATATACGCCACCTGAGGGTCACCACCCCTAGAGAGGAAGCTTCTCCATGGAGCTCCGCATTATCAACTTCCTCCAAGACTTCAGGCTACTGAAGGATAAGAGGGAATATACTAGCAATCTTCAGGGACATTATAAGTCGATAGAGGAAATCTGCAATATCTTAATGACCTGCAGATTCCTGAACAATATGAGAAAACAAGGGAAGAAAATTCCCCAAACAAATCTAGATGTTACATCAATAAAATCCAACGACAGCATGGCAGAAGAAATGACAGAAAGGGAGTTCAGAATGTACATAATTAAAATGATCAAGGAAGCAAACGATGAGATGAAAGAGCAAATGCAAGCATTGAACGATCGTACCAATCTACAGTTAACAAAGCAAATTCAGGAAGCAAAAGATCATTTCAATAAAGAGTTAGAGATATTGAAAAAAAACCAAACAGAAATTCTTGAAATGAAGGAAACAATAAACCAAATTAAGAACTCCATAGAAAGAATAACCAATACGATAGAACACCTGGAAGACAGAACTTCAGATATTGAAGACAAAATATTTAACCTCGAAAATAAAGTTGAACAAACAGAGAAGATGGTAAGAAATCATGAACAGAATCTGCAAGAACTATGGGATATCATGAAAAGGCCAAATTTGAGAATTATTGGGATTGAGGAAGGCTTAGAGAAACAAACCAAAGTAATGAACAATCTATTCGATGAAATAATATCAGAAAATTTCCCAAATCTGAAGAATGAAATGGAAAATCAAGTCCAAGAGGCTTATAGGACTCCAAATACACAAAATTACAACAGACCCACACCAAGGCACATTATAATGAAAATACCTAACATACAAAATAAAGACAGAATTTTAAAGGCTGTGAGAGAAAAGAACCAAATTACATTCAGGGGGAAACCAATACGGATATCAGCAGATTTTTCAATCCAGACCCTAAAAGCTAGAAGGGCCTGGAACAACATTTTTTCAAGCTCTGAAAGAAAATGGATGCCAACCAAGAATCTTATACCCAGCAAAACTTTACCTTCAAATTTGACGATGAAATAAAATCATTCCATGATAAACAAAAGCTAAAAGAATTTACAAAAAGAAAGCCAGCATTACAGAACATTCTCAGCAAAATATTTCATGAGGAAGAGATAAAAAAACAAAGAAGCAAATCAGCAAAGGGAGGTATTATCCTAAAGGAACTGTCAAATAAAGGACGAACCAAGATGTGTCAAAAATTTTAAATATGAACCAAATGACTGGGAATACAAATCATAACTCAATAATAACCCTGAATGTTAATGGCCTGAATTCATCAATCAAAACACATAGACTGGCAGATTGGATTAAAAAGAAAGACCCAACAATATGTTGCCTGCAAGAGACTCACCTCATAGAAAGAGATACCCTTAGACTAAAGGTGAAAGGATGGGAAAAAACATACCATGCACATGGACTCAGCAAAAAAGCTGAAGTATCCATCCTCATTTCAGATAATTTTGACATCAAGCCAATGTTAGTCAGAAGGGATAAAGAAGGACATTTCATACTGCTTAAGGGAAGCATAAATCAGCAAGATATAACAATCATAAACATCTATGCCCCAAACAGTGGCTCATCCATGTATGTCAAACAAATCCTTCTCAATTTTAGAAACCAAATAGACCGTAACACAATAATACTAGGTGATTTTAACACGCCTCTTTCACCCCTGGACAGTTCTTCCAAACAAAAATTGAACTAACAAACCATAGATCTCAATAACACAATCAATAATTTAGACTTAACAGACATTTATAGAATATACCATCCAACCAAGAGCGAATACACTTTCTTCTCAGCAGCACATGGATCCTTCTCTAAAACAGACTATATATTATGCCACAAAGCTAATGTTAGCAAATACAAGAAGATAGAGACACTACCTTGTATTCTATCAGATCATAATGGATTGAAGTTACAAATTAATGAAAGAGTAAAAAACAGAAACTACTCCAACACCTGGAGATTGAACAATATGCTATTATATGATGAATGGATAACAGAAGATATTAGGAAGGAAATTAAAAAATTCTTAGAGGTAAATGAGAACAAAGAAACATCGTATCAAAATCTCTGGGACGCTATGAAAGCAGTACTTAGAGGAAGATTTATTTCATGGAGCGCATTTAAAAAAAGAAATAAAACTAAAAAAATAAATGACCTAACACTACAGCTCAAAGCCCTAGTAAAAGAAGAACAGACCAACACCAAAAGTAGTAGAAGACAGGAAATAGTTAAACTCAGAGCTGAATTCAACGAAATTGAAGCAAAAGAAAAAATACAAATAATTGACAAAAAAAATAGTTGGTTCTTCGAAAAAATAAACAAAATTGATAAACCTTTAGCCACACTAACAAAGAGAAGATGAGAGAAAACCCAAATCACTAAAATTCGGAATGAACAAGGAAATATCACAACAGACACGACTGAAATACAAAACATAATTAGAAGCTATTTTGAAAACCTATACTCCAACAAAATAGAGAATTTCGAAGACATCAACAGGTTTCTAGAGACATATGAATTGCCTAAACTGAACAAGGAAGACATACACAATTTAAATAGACCAATTTCAAGTAATGAAATAGAAGAAGTCATCAAAAGCCTACCAGCAAAGAAAAGTCCAGGACCAGATGGGTTCTCAGCCGAGTTCTACAAAACCTTTAAAGAAGAGCTCATTCCAATACTTCTCAAAGTATTCCAGAAAATAGAAAAGGAGGGAACCCTCCCAAACTCATTCTATGAAGCCAATATTACCCTGATTCTTAAACCAGACAGAGACACATCAAGGAAAGAAAACTTCAGACCAATATCCTTAATGAACATCAACGCAAAAATTCTAAACAAAATTTTAGCAAATCGCATACAAAAACATATTAAAAAGATAGTGCACCATGATCAAGTGGGTTTCATCCCAGGGATGCAAGGTTGGTTCAACATCAGGAAATCAATAAATGTAATTCACCACATCAATAGACTTAAATCAAGAATCACATGATTATTTCAATAGATGCAGAAAAAGCATTTGATAAAATACAGCACCCCTTCATGCTCAAAACACTAGAAAAAATAGGGATAGTGGGAACATTCCTTAACATTGTAAAGGCCATCTACGCTAAGCCCATGGCTAATATCATTCTAAATGGTGAAAAACTGAAAGCATTCCCTCTAAAAACTGGAACAAGGCAGGGTTGCCCTCTTTCTCCACTTCTATTCAATATCATCCTTGAAACTCTAGCCAGAGCAATTAGACAGACCAAAGAAATTAAAGGGATACGAATAGGAAAAGAAGAACTCAAACTATCCCTATTTGCTGATGTTATGATTGTATACTTAGAGGAACCAGGAAATTCCACCAGAAAACTTTTAGATCTCATAAGTGAATTCAGTAAAGTAGTGGGATATAAGATCAATGCACATAAATCTAAGGCATTTTTATACACAACAATGAATCTTCAGAAAGAGAAATTAGGAAAACTACCCCATTCACAATAGCTTCGAAAAAAATAAAATATTTGGGAATCAATCTCACAAAAGAGGTGAAAGATCTCTACAATGAGAACTACAGAACACTAAAGAAAGAAATTAAAGAAAACCTTAGAAGATGGAAAGATCTCCCATGTTCTTGGATAGGCAGAATTAATATTGTCAAAATGGCCATACTACCAAAAGTGCTAGACAGATTCAATGCAATTCCAATGAAAATCCCAATGATGTACCTTACAGAAATAGAGCAAGCAATTATGAAATTCATCTGGAAGAATAAAAAACCCAGAATAGCTAAAGCAATCCTTGGCAGAAAGAGTGAAGCAGGGGGTATCGCAATACCAGATCTTCAACTCTACTACAAAGCAATAGTAACAAAAACGGCATGGTATTGGTACCAAAATAGAAAGGTGGATCAATGGTACAGAATAGAGGACACGGACACAAACCCAAATAAATACAATTTTCTCATACTAGACAAAGGGGCCAAAAATATGCAATGGAGAAAAGATAGCCTCTTCAACAAATGGTGCTGGGAGAATTGGAAATCCATATGCAACAGAATGAAACTAAACCCATATCTCTCACCATGCATGAAACTAAACTCAAAATGGATTAAGGACCTCGGAATCAGACCAGAGACTTTGCATCTTATAGATGAAAAAGTAGGTCCAGAACTTCAACCTGTCAGCTTAGGACCAGACTTCCTCAACAGGACTCCCATAGCACAAGAAATAAAAGCAATAATTAATAACTGGGATAGATTCAAACTAAAAAGTTTTCTCTCAGCAAAGGAAACTATCAGCAATGCAAAGAAAGAGCCTACAGAGTGGGAGAAAATCTTTGCCAATCATATTTCAGATAGAGCACTAATCTCCAGAATCTATAAAGAACTCAAAAAACTCTACACCAAGAATGCAAATAAACCAATATACAAATGGGCTAAGGAAATGAATAGACACTTCACAGAAGAAGATCTACAAGCAATCAACAAACATATGGAAAAATGTTCATCATCTCTAGTAATAAGAGAAATGCAAATCAAAACCACCCTAAGATTCCATCTCACCCCAATTAGAATGGCGATTATCAAGAATACAAGCAACAACAGGTGTTGGCGAGGATGTGGGGAGAAAGGTACACTCATACATTGCTGGTTGGGCTGCAAATTAGTGCAGCCACTCTGGAAAGCAGTATGGAGACTCCTCAGAAAACTTGGAATGGAACCACCATTTGACCCAGCTATCCCACTCCTTGGCCTATACCCAAAGGACTTAAAATCAGCATATTACAGAGATACAGCCACATCAATGTTCATAGCTGCTCAGTTCACAATAGCCAGATTGTGGAACCAACCTAGATGTCCTTCAATTGATGAATGGATAAAGAAAATGTGGTATATATATACAATGGAATATTACTCAGCCATAAAGAATGATAAAATTATGGCATATGCAGGCAAATGGATGAAACTGGAGAATATCATGCTAAGTGAGATAAGCCAATCTCAAAAAACCAAAGGAAGAATGATATAGTTAATAAGTGGATGATGACACACAATGGGGGGTGGGAGGGGTTACTGTTGGGGTTGGAGTTGGGTTTAGGGAGGGGGGCAGGAATGGAGGAAGGAAGGACTGTATAGAGGGAGGGGAGGGGTGGGAGGGGTGGGGGGAAGGGAAAAAATGGCAGAATGAATCAAACAACATTACCCTATGTAAATTTATGATTACACAAATGGTATGCCTTTAAGCCATGTACAGACAGAGAAACAACATGTATCCCATTTGTTTACAATAAAAAAAAAAAAAAGAAAAAAAAAAAAGAATGCCATTGATACAAAAGTAGCATATGTAAAACAATAGGACACACTGAGCTGGGTTAAGTACATATGCAATCAAAGCATAAAAGCATATAGACATTAATAAGTGACATAATAATGACACTAGTTTTCTACTGAAGCATAGATAATTCTAACTCTGCACATAACATTTAAGTTAGGAAGTAAATAGATATGCAGACTGACTTTTACCTTGTTGTGTCAGGGTATAATAAATGGAATGCTATATAGTGTAATTAATAATTTAATGTTGAGATAGTATTTTCTTTGTTTCTTGCTGTCATCCTAGTTTTGCATGTAAAATTTGCGTTTCCATTTTAAAGACCCATTTACACAGATCTGCAGAAGAAGGTAAAGAGCACCAACCTGTAAAGTGAGAATTACATCTCTCTACCCTTTGTTTTTGAAAATAAGAAATAACAATACAAAGGATGAAAGAGCAACAAAATGTTTATCATTCCATTATAGAAGGAAATATGTAATGTTACTTTTTAAAATTATACTTTCTTTGTCTTTAGGCATTTTAAAGGATATGATTCAAACCATCTCACAGAGCCATCTGCTTCAATACTTCTGTCTAGCATTGCCAGAAAAAAAAAAAAAATCAACCTTTTACTTGTCCTTAAGAACATATTAAGTTGGGATCTCTTTGTTTCAAAAATATCTATTATCGTGCAGAGTTCACAGACTTCATTGGAACCCCTATTAATCACTGATCTTTTCCCTATAAAATTGTCTTTTGGATGCTCCTTCAATCCATTGCACCTTGTATGATTCCAGAGGCTAATCAGTTTCCCCTGGTTAAGCAGTATGTGGATGTCAATTCCAGAGTCTGGTAACTTGTAAGTTTTTCTGTGTGTAACTTAGCTTGATAATTTGTTGAAGTAAATTCTCCTTTCCTGATGGTCCCTGCTCCTTCCTTGTTGGCTAGGATTTTTTTTTTCCTTGCAGCATTGTAATTATTTAGGTCCATGTAATTATTCAGGTTTATTTTGACAAAAATTGTACATGTAGAAATTTCAATCTCCATTCCTTCCCTGTCATTTTCCTCCCACTGATCTACTCATCTTCCTTTCACTCTTTTATTTATTTTTGTAGTTATTTTCTACATATTCATGAAGTTAAAATTCCCTTTTATACATTTACATATGCATATACCATGATTTTATTAAATTCATTCCATATTTCCTCAATTTCCCCACTCTTCCTCCCTTTCTCTCTCTCATTTTCCTTTTAACCCACTGATTTCCCCTATATATTTATGATATTTAATCCTCCCCACTTCCTGCACTGCCTTCTTACCCTTAATTTGCTCTAGCGTCCACATATGAGAGAAGACATCCACTCTTGATTTTCTAAGTCTCACTTATTTCACTTAGCATGATGTTCTCTATTTTCATCCATTTATTGGCAAATACCATCATTTATTTCTTATTAATGAATGAGTAAAACTTCATTGTGTATATATACCACATTTTTTAAACATTTATATATCTATGCACATCTGAACTAATTTCATTATTTAGCTATTGTGAATTATTGCTATAAACATTGAAGTGGTTGAAGCCTCTTAATATACTTATTTTAGTTCTTTTAAATAGATATCAAAGGGTAAGATAGCTGGATCAGACAGTGGTTCCATTCCTAGTTTTATGAAGAATTTCCACACTGCTTTCCAGGTTGGTTGAACTAATTTGCAGTCTCACCAACAATGCCTCATTGAACCTTTCTCCCCGTATCCTTGACAGAATTTATTATTATTTGTATTCTTGGTAACTGCCATTTTGTCTGGGGTGAGATGAAATCTTAGCATAGTAATGCCTTATGATATAGTTAAACTAAGAGGTAGAATCACTATGTTTTTGCATTTAAATCTGAAAGCTAATAAGGATCACATAACAGCATAAATTAAAATAATAAAAGGAAGGGAATTTATGCAGTTCTACCAGAAAAGTTTTTTTCCCAAAATTACAATTCGGCATCTTTATATAGCATTAGTAAACCAAATAGTTTCTGAATGTGATAAATTACAAATATATATTCAAAATGAAAGTGATAAAATAAGGTATATTACTCAACTAAAACTAAAATTCCCTCCAAATGTCAAGTTGGATATAAGCTTTTAAAGTCTGACTTAGAGTTTAACACTAATTTCCTTCAATATCAAACTAAATTAGAACTAAGCATAAAATGGCTAAAAAATAACCAAGCATTGTAATCCTTTCTTATATTACACACTACTCATTTCTTCTAGAGCTAAAATCTGTTCATTATTGATTTGCCTATATGAAAAAAAGAAGTCTTTCTCTCATCTTCTTACATGTAATGTGTGAATTTCCTACTGAAACCAGCTAATTTTGCAGATGAAGAAATTATTCTAGTGGTGTTAAATGATATAATCAAATAGTGGCACATTTAATTCCAAAACCCAAAGAATCATATCACACACTAATATTTCTCTCTCTTAACAAGAGTTTACAAATTAATAGTTAAAAAAACTATTTTACCTGTATTTTGCATACATATTATACTAAATATATATATCCAGTGAAATTGAATATGAATTTGTTTAGTGTTTCTGATTTTCTCTGGTCCCTACTCATTCTAATGTTTTTCTATCACGTCAAAAATATGATGCAGAGTTGAATTTAACATAACTTGTATTCTCCATTATGGCTACCTTCTTTCTCAAAAAAAAGTTTCATAAATAGATTGCATGAAATTATTGTGCTGTAATATTTCTGTTCACATATTAAATCTACCAAATAGCCTATCAAATAACCATAATACTTTATGGGGGTGAGTATATTGAATTTTGTCTATGTTTTATTCAATGTTTGTAGAATATCTATGGATTACAGAATCAGAAAAACAAAAATCAATGTTTTCAATGTTTTGTTGTAGGTAAGTTATAAACTTCCTTCAGTAAATCAAGTGCATTTACTCAAGATTTGAAACCTTTAGTGAAATTAAAGTGATATTATTGTTGTTTTCACTATTTGTATTATTTTTGCTGACAATCAAGTCATAGAAGCTTTTTCCCATAGTACATTTTCAGAAAAATCAATATCCAATCACAATTGGAAATCCAGAGACTACGTACAGCATTCATACTACTTGTGGGGATCTTCTTAGCATTCTAGGACTTTGGAGCCAGCTGTAGTTTTCTGATTGTCAAGGCTTTCTCATGAATATTAGTTCCAACATGGTTCTGGGATTGTCAAACAGTACTGCTTTCAAGTCATTCCTAAAAGTAATTTGCATAAATTCACTGAATAAACAAGTGGCCTAAGAAAGTCTTCTTTGATTTGTACACCTCAGTGTTCTGCATTAGTCCTGATAGACTTATAACAATGGAAAGTCATAGTTACTCACCCAATTTCCATGCTTTAATCGGATCAGAGATCTTCGGGCCTTCTTAAAAGAAGGAGAAATCAGAAACATTAGGATATCTTAAAGACCCTCTGATAATCACTGTTTTTTTTTGCTATCCTTCAAGTTGACATCCAATCATTTACCAGGTTCACCAAGGTATTTTCAATATCCCTTTTGATTTCTTCTTTGACCCAGTGATTATTCAGAAGCATGTTTTCTTTTATTTTTCATGTAGTTATGAATTTTCTAATTTTTCTTCTATGATTGATGCTTTCATGCCATTTTTGTTGGAAAAGATATTTGGTATAATATCAACTTTCCTGTATTTGCTCTGGCTTGTTTTGTGTCCCAAAATTTAATTTATACTGGAGAAAGCACTATGTGCTTGAAAAGAACACATATTCTGCTCTAATGCATGGAATATTCTATATATGTCTATAGATTCATTTAGCCCCTATTACCACAGTCTGCCAATTCCTTATTGAGTTCTTTGTCCAGATGATTTATCCTCTGTTGAATGTGAGGTATTGATATACCTACTACTACTGTATTACTATTTCTCTTTTCAATTCTGGCGATATTTGCTTCAGATATTTAGGTGTTCCAATGTTGATTGCATGTATATTTACAATTATTATATCCTTTTTGTGGATTGACTTTGCTTTCCTGATTATTTGTGATCCCTATGGCCTTACATTGGCACCTTATATTTAAATATTTAGATATCACTTCCAATCTGTGCAGACTGGCTTTGGAAAAGAAAACCCATCAATTTTTAACCTCTTCAGAGAATCTGGGATGGCTTCCTGGCAAGGTTCCAGGGCAGGATTGATGCTGCAGTCTGCAGCTGGGCTGATCTGGAGCTTTGATATGCAGGTGAGTGGATCTGACCCTCAAGTCCACAGAAGTCCACCTGCTGTCTGGATAAAGAGTATAGGGCCTGGAGTCTAAGTTCACTGGGATAAAGACTGAAATTGAGTCTGTTTAAATGGGCCTATACTTGGGTCTGCTGGGGAGGACTTGACTAGTTCCATAGGGGTAGGCCTACAGACTGGTTCAGTGGGATACCTGAGGCCTGTGTCTTTGAGGGCTGATCTGATGTCTAGGTCCATGGGGGAAAACCTGGTAGAAAAGTGAGCCTTAAGCCTGAGATTCAGGGCCCATCTATCACTGGGATTGACCTGATGCCTAGGTCTATTGAAATGGGTGTGATCCTTAATCTGTGGTGGCCAACCTGATGCCAGGGTTCATTAGGGAAAACCCGGAGCTTATTTCTAAAGGGACCAGTCACAGGCCTGAATTCATGAGCACTGGCCTGGTTCTCAGGTAAACTCAAAGCCTGGATGCTTAGGAGAGGTCCTGGAGATAGGGTTCATAGGGATTAGCATAGCACCATGCTTATAGAGAGGACCTAGGTCCTAGATTCACTGGAACTTGTAGCTACATGTATTGGTATTGTGCTGGGATTTGTCTGGAGCCTGGGGCTATTGTGTCTGACTTGATTCTGTGAAGGTATCTTGGTGTTTAGGACCAAGAGGTCAGACTGGAGGATAAGACCATGAGAAATGTATGGTGCCAAGTTTTACTGCAGAAAGCCTGGTGTTGTGCATATGGCAAAGTCTTGTCCTCATTTCACTCTTCCCTTCAAGTGCAGGGTTATCTTTCTTCACACTCCGCTGCCCTGCTTTGGGGGTAGGGTGAAATGGGTAATGTGAAACTGACTTTATCACCTTTTCATTACTTTTCTTATGTTTCTGCTATATTCAGGAGCTGCAGTGTCTTGCCTGGATTCTGTAGTTTTTTTGAAGGAATTTTCTATGTGTAAAATTGCTCGAATTGATGGTTTTATGAGAGGATGAGGGCTAGAAAGTATTATTCCATTATCTTCCTTCCTTCCTTCCTTCCTTCCCTTCTTTTCTTCTCTCCCCTTCTTCACTTTGTTCCTCCATTCCTTCCTCTCTTTTCTTCTTTGCGTGCTTCCTTTCTCATAAAATAAATTTATTTTTGCATTAAATAAGATTCATATTTCTGATGATAATGGTCACCATTGTCTCCAAAGAATGTTTTTAGTATTTTACCATGGAGTATAATAATTAATATTAGAAAATCATTTGACATCTTCAGCCTATTAATTAATTATTATTCTTTCTTTTAAAAAATTACTAGAAATTCTATTTAGGGAATAGAGATAAGATAGATGATAGATCATTCAAAGATGAGTGTAGTACTGATATCTTCACTCAAAATGTGTCTTGCCTAGTCACTGTGTTTAGATGTCTTTCAATGAAGTTTTTAATGTTAATAAAACCCAATGGAATAAATGTATTTTAATGACCTTAGTGATCTCTGTCTTCTTGAATTTCCTTATGCCAATTTTATGAAACTATTCTCCTATATTGACTTTATTGGTGTATCTTTAACATCTTATGCTAAAGAACAAAGGAATAAATTATTTGGACTATGGTCCATCTTTACTCACAATTTTGAAAAAATAAAATTGTCCAGAGAAAATGAAAGAAACCAGATCATCTGGTTCAATCTTTATTAATAGCATAACTAATTCATTTAAATGAAATAATACTATTGTTTTCTTTGGCAATTTTCTTTGGAATGAATTTAGGTATTCCTGATTGAGAGTTGACTTTTGTCAATTAATATTAGAATTATGGATTTTTGAGCTAGGACTTAAATATATAGCATGTATTTTAGGGTATACAATAAAGACACTTTATATTAGATTCTCCTCAATGTGAGAAAACCTTCAAACCATATGTTGACATCCCATTTACTCTGAATTTGAGATCATATATGTGATATAAAATGAAAAGAAGCCAGAGACCTACCCCCAATATTTAAGTCAGATACTACCTTTCCTGTGACTCCTACCTGATTTTATTTCTTTAAGTTAGTAGTAAAGCTTAATATTGAATCTCTAATTTGTATTGTTAATTTGAAAATCTAATTCTTTATGTTATTTAAATAATTCCTCTCAAATTAAATCTTGTGTAAGGTATAAAGTCAGTTCCAAAGTTCATTCCTCCTATATATTTATTCACCTGATGAAGAACAAATTATTCAAAAGAGCATCTTTTTGTCAATATCTAGCCATGGGACATTTGTTATAATTTACATATCCATATATGCTGCAAATTCCATTGGTCTTCATTTATATCTTTGATCAATGATACAGTCTTCTAATTATTTTGGCTTTTCAATAAGAATAGATATCTGCTAATAGAAGGACCCTAATTTTGTTTTATTTTCTTCAAAATTATCTTCAATTTTCTTTGTCCTTTAAAATTATGTATAAATTTTAGAATCAACTTTCTGACTGCCAATAAAATAATCAAGAAGAAAAATGAAAACTGTTTTGTGTGTTTTTTTTTTACTTTTAACTGGTATTACACTGAATTTATAAATAAAATTGGCAAGAACTAATATTTAAAAACTGTTATCTCCAATAGCATAAATATGACATATCCTATTTGTATAGGTTTATGAATAAATCTCTGCAATATTCTGAATATTCAGTACATAAGTTTTCATAGTTACAGCTATAGTGAGTAAAATATTAAAAGTGTTGCGAGGATAAAAACTCACCACCATAGAATTCTGTGTCCTGTAACATTATTCTTTTTTTTTTTTTTTCCTTTTAAAATCAGGCATTTATAAACAAGAAAGCATACATTAATTACATAAAAATAGTTTTCCAATAGCAGAGTAAGCCATCGTATTGTCATTAGCAGCAGCGAGGGACACTGGGTGCGGGGTGCAGGTGATAAAGGTAGAGGCGGGTCTGCTTCCTTAATCGAAAAACATGAGAATCCTGACTTAGTGGGAGAAGGGGCGCCTCCCCCGTCTGGGGGGTGAGGGCGGGTGGCAAGGGTCCCCCAGACCTGGGTCCTAGGGGTCAGGAGGGCCGGCCGGAGGCACAGCCCAGGGGCTGCTCCGTCCCCTCTAGCAGATGAGCATTTTTTCCTCAGTTAAAAACAACCCAGAAAATAAGACAACTAACAGGTAAGAAAAGTTTCTGAAAAAGGAACCACCATATACAGGTATAATACAACGGTGTAAAACGAGACAGTCTGTACACGTCGGCTGCACTACAGCGGCTAGTTCTGTAGGAAAGCAGGGCTCGGGACGGGTTAGCTGCTCCAGACACGGATGTTATTGCTGTTGTTTTTCCCTTCGTTAAGAATCTTCTTTCGCATGGAAACAACGAGCGATGAAGCCGGACGGTCACCCAGACAACGGGCTACACACGGGGAGGGTCAACAGCCATGCAAGATACCTCTTCTCCCTCTAATGGAAAGAACTGGCTTGTACCTCACTGGCAGGGGGGCAGGCTGGGGCCGGGACGCCTGGTCCAGCGGCCTGCAGCAGGGCCAGGGCTGCCCCTGGAGGGAAGTGGTAGGGACCACCAGCACCCCGCCACCTGGCCTGGGGCAGGGACGGGGAATCAGGCGGTGGCAGCCGAGCTGCCTGGGAGGGCGAGCGCAACATTATTCTTTGAAAGGAAAGAAGAAATATTTTCTTGGATAAAATTTTTTAAAAAGATTGTTGCCAGAAGAACTGCCTTATGAGATATATTTAAAGAAGTTCTCAAACATTTGAATCCACATAAAAAAGGAAAAAATAACATCAAAGAAGAAATGAATTAAGATAGAATAAAAGTATTAACTTTTTTAACTGATCTAATAGATAAGGGTTTGTTTAAAATAATATCAACAGTGCATTTATATTAGTTTATATATATTATATATGCTCATGTATGATTATTAGAAAGTAAAATAAATGATAGCAATGATACAAGAGGTGGGAGGAAGGAATGAGCATTATTTTATTATCATATGGTGTACTTGTCATGAAACAATAGTTGTTTTTTTCAAGTGGGCTTAATTTTTTTTGTTTGTTTGTTTGTTTTCACCCCATATTCCTCCACACCAAAGTTCCTTCATTCTTCTCTTCCCCGCTGTCACCCCACCTCGTTATATATGGTAATCTACTTATCGGAGAAAACATTTGGTCTTTGGTTTTCTGGACTTGTCCTATTTCACTTAGCATGATATTTTCCAATTTCATCCATTTATCATCAAATGCCATAATTTTATTCTTCTTTATGGATGAGTAACATTCAATTGTGTATATACCACAGTTTCCTTATTCATTCATTAATTGAAAGGCATCTCAGTTGGTTCCACAATCTAGCTATTGTGAATTGAGCTGCTATGAACATTGATGTGGCTGCATTACTGTAGTATGCTGATTTTAAGTCCTTTAGATATAAACTAAGGAGTGGACTAGCTGAGTCAAATGGTGGGTCCATTCCAAATTTTCTGAGGAATCTCCATACTGCTTTCCAGAGTGACTGCACCAATTTGCAACTCCACCAGTAATGTGTGAGTGTGCCTTTTTCTCCACATCCAGGTCAACACTTACTATTGCTTGTGTTCTTGATAATAGCCATTCAAATTGGAGTTAGATGAAATCTTAAGGTGGTTTTACTTCACATTTCTCTAATTACTAGGGATGATGAGCACTTTTTTATATATTTGTTGATCACCTGTATATCTTCTTATGTGAAGTATCTGCCCAGTTCCCTAGCCCATTTATTGATTGAGTTCTTTGTATTTTTGGTGTAAAGTTTTTTGAGTTCTTTATAAACTTTGGAGATTACTGCTCTGTCTGAAGAGTGTGTGGAAACGATTTTCTCCTGTTCTGTAGGCTCTCTTTTCACATTATTGTTTCCTTTGCTGAGAAAAAGCTTTTTAGTTTGAATCTATCCCAATTATTAATTCTTGCATTTATTTCTTGCACTATGGGGATGTTGCTAAGGAAGTCTGGTCCTAAGTCAACGTGATGGAGATTTGGGCCTACTTTTCTTCTATTTGTTGAAAGGTCTGGGGCGTAATTCCTATATCCTTGATCCATTTTGAGTTGAGTTTTGTGCAGGGTGAGAGATAGGGGTTTAATTTCATTTTACTACATATGGATTTCCAGTTTTGCCAGCACCATTTGTTGAAAAGTCTATCTTTTCTCCATTGTAAGTTTTGGCAACTTTGTCTAGTATGAGATAACTGTACTTACATGGGTTTATCTACATGTTTTCTATCCTGTACCATTGGTCTACCTAACTACTTTGGTGCCAATACCATGCCGTTTTTGTTACCATTGCTCTAGAGTTTAAGGTCTGGTATCATGATAGCTCCTGCATCACTCTTCCTGTCCAGGATTTGTTCGGCTATTCTGGGTATTTTGTTTTTCCAGATGAATTTCATGATTGCTTTCTCTATTTCTATGAGAAATGTCATTGGGATTTTAATTGGAATCATGATAAATCTATATAGCACCTTTGGAAGTATGACCATTTTGATAGTATTAATCCTGCCTATCCAAGAACATGGGAGATCTTTCTGTCTTCTAATGTCTTCTTCAATTTCTTTCTTTAGTGTTCTGTAGTTCTCACTGTAGAGAGATCTTTCACCTCTTTGGTTAGAATGATTCCCAAGTTTTTTTTTTTTTTTTTTTTTTTTGAGGCTATTGTGAGTTGTTTTCCTCATTTCCCTTTCAGATAATTCATCACTTATGACTAAAAATGCTTTAGATTTATGTATGTCGACTTTATATCCTGCTATTTTTCTGAATTCATTTGTTAGTTTTAGAAGTTTTTTGGATCCTCTAATTATATTATACAGTCATGTCATCAACAAACAGTGACAGCTTGAGTTCCTCTTTTCCTATTCGTATCTCTTTAATTTCTTAAGTCTGTCTAATTGCTCTGGCTAGTATTTCAAGGACAATGTTGAATTGACGTGGTGAAAGAGGGCATCCTGTCATGTTCCAGTTTTTAAAGGGAATGCTTTCAGTTTTTCTCCATTAAGAATGATGTTGGCCATGGGCTTAGCATAAATAGTCTTTACAATGTTGAGATATGTTCCTACTATCCCTATTTTTTCTAGTGTTTTGAGCATGAAGGGTCTTGTATTTTGTCAAATGCTTTTTCTGCATCAATTGAAATAATCATATGATTCTTAACCTTAAGTCTACTGATGTGATGAATTACATTTATTGATTTCCGGATGTTGAACAAACCTTGCATCCCCAGGATGAACCCCACTTGATTGTGGTGCACTATCTTCTTAATATGTTTTTGTACGCAATTTGCCAGAATTTTGTTAAGGATTTTTGTGTGTCTATTCATCAGAGATATCAGTCTAAAATTTTCTTTCCTTCGTGTTTCTTTGTCTGGTTTGGGTATGAGGGTAATAGTAGCTTCATAGAATGAATTTGGAAGCATTCTCTCTTTTGCTATTTCTTGGAATACATTGAGAAGTATTGGAATGAGTTTCTTCTTTGAAGGTGTTGTATAACTCAGCCGAGAATCCGTCTGGTCCTGGGCTTTTCCTGGTTGGTAGGTTTTTGACGGCTTCTTCTATTTCATTGCTTAAAATTGATCTGTTTAAAATATGTATTTCCTCCTGGTTCAGTTTGGGAGCATCGTATGTTTCTAGAAATTTGTCAATGTCTTTGATATTTTCTATTTTGTTAGAGTATAGATTTTCAAAGTAGCTTCTCATTATGTTATGTATTTCAGTGGTGTCTGTCATGATATTTCCTTTTTAATCACGAATTTTAGTAATTGAGTTTTCTCTCTTCTCTTTGTTAGTGTGGCAAGTGCTTGTCTATTTTGTTTACTTTTTCAAAGAACCAACTTTTTGTTTTGTCGATTTTTTGAATTGTTTCTTTTGTCTCAATTTTATTGATTTCAGGTCTGATTTTAATTATTTCCTGTCTTCTACTACTTTTGGTGTTGTTCTGTTCTTTTTCTAGGGCTTTGAGCTGTAATGTTAGGTCATTTAGTTGTTGACTTTTCATTCTTTTCTGGAATGTGCTACATGCAATGAATTTTCTTCTTAGTACCACTTTCATAGTGTCCCAGAGATTTTGATATGTTGTATCATCATTCTCATTTACCTCTAAGAATTTTTTTATCTCCTCCCTGATGTTTTCTGTTGTCCATGCTTCATTCAATAGCACATTATTTAGTCTCCAGGTGTTGGAGTAATTTCTTGTTTTTACTTTGTCATTAATTTATAATTTCATTATATTATGATCTGATAGAACACAAGGTAGTATCTCTATTTTTTTGCATTTGGTAAGGACTGCTTTGTGGCAAAACATATGGTCCATTTTAGAGAAGGATACTTGTGCTGCTGAGAAGAAAGTGTATTCGTTTGTTGATGGATGGAATATTCTATATATGTCTGTTAAGTCTAAGTTATTGGTTGTGTATTTTCTATGGTTTCTTTGTTTAGCTTTAGTTTGAAAGGTCTATCCAATGGTGACAGCAGTATGTTCAAGTCACCCAGAGTTATTGTGTTGTGGTCTATTTAATTCCTGGAATTGAGAAGGATTTGTTTGATGTACACGGATGCTCCATTGTTTGGGGCATAAATATTTATGATTGTTATGTCTGCTAATTTATGGTTCCCTTAAGCAGTATGAAATGTCCTTCTTTATCCCTTCTGACTAATTTTGGTTTGAAGTCTACTTTATCTGATATGAGGATGGAGATCCCTGCTTTTTTACTGGGTCCATGTGCACAGTATGTTTTTCCTCATCCTTTCTCCTTTAATATGTGGATGTCTTTTTCTATGAGATGAATCTCTTGAAGGTAGCATATTGTTGGGTCTTTCTTTTTAATCCAACCTGCCCGTCTATGTCTTTTGATTATTGAGTTTAGGCCACTAACATTCAGGGTTATTATTGTGATATGATTTGTATTTCTCGTCATTTTGGCTTATTTTTGCTTTTTAACTTGACTTGGTTTCTCCTTTGATTGGCTTTTCCTTTGGGGTAGTTCCTCCCTTTGCTGATTTGTATTGTTGTTTCTCACTTCCTCCTCACGAAATATTTTGCTGAGAATGTTCTGTAGTGCAGGCTTTCTATTTGTAAATTCATTTAGCTTTTGTTTATTGTGGAAAGATTTTATTTCATCATCGAATCTGAAGGTTAGTTTTGCTGGGTATAGGATTCTTGGTTGGCATCCATGTTCTTTCAGAGCTTGAAATATATTGTTCCAGGCCCTTCTAACTTTTAGAGTCTGGACTGAGAAATCTGCTGATATCCATATTGGTTTCCCTTTATATGTAATCTGATACTTTTCTCTCACAGTCTTTAAAATTCTATCTTTATCTTTATTTATCTTTATCTTGTATGTGAGGTATTTTCATTATAATGTTCCTTGGTGTGGATCTGTTGTAATTTTGTGCACCCATTGTTCTCTAAGCCTCTTGTATTTGATTTTCCATTTCATTTTTCAGGTTTGGGAAATTATCTGATATTATTTTATTTAACAGGTTGTTCATTCCTTTGGTTTGTATCTCTGTGCCTTCCTCAATCCAATAATTCTTAAATTTGGCCTTTTTATGATATCCCATAATTATTGGAGGTTCTGTTCATGACTTCTTAACATCTTTGCAGTTTGTTCAACTTTATTTTCAAGATTAAATATATTGTCTTCATTGTCTGAGGTTGTGTCTTCCAAATGATGTAGGCTGTTGGTGAGGCTTTCCTTTGTGTGTTTTATTTGGTTTAATGTTTCCTTCATTGCCTTTTATTTGGTTTAATGTTTCCTTCAGTCCTTACTTCTGATTGTTTTTGTTTTTGTTTTTTTGGGGTTTTTTTGTTTTGTTTTGTTTTGTTTTGAGAATCTATCTCTTTGTTGAAATGAATCTTGGAAAAAATTCAAGAAAACTATGCATTCACAATAATCTCAAAAATAAAATAAATTATTTGGGAATAAAAAATAAAAAATAAATTTAACCACAGAGATAAAAGACTTCCATTATGAAAACTACAGAAAACTGAAGGAATACATTGAAGAAGAACTCAAAAAATAGAAAGGCCTTCCATGATTTTGAAAAGGTAGAATTAATATTGTTAAAATGACCACATTATTATAAGTGTTACATAAATTCAATGCAATTCCCATGAAAATACCAACGATATTCTTCATAGAAACAGAAGGAACAAGTAGTCTTATAATTTATTTGGAAAAATAAAAGACTCAGTATAACAAAAGCAATCCTGATCTATAAGAGCAATGTTGGAGGCATAAAAATACCTGATCTCAAATTGTACTACAGAGCAATAGTAACAAAAACAGCATATTATCATCAAAAGAGACATGAATACCAGTGGAATAGAAGACATAGAGACAAACCCATATAAATACAGTTACTTGACACTAAACAAAGGTGACAAAAATAGATGTTGGAGAAAATGCAGACTTTAAAAAAAAAAATGGTGCTCATCAAACTATGTACTCATATGTAGAGGTATGAAAAAACAGATCCCTATTTTTTGCCCTGCTCAAAAGTCAATTCAAAGTGGATGGAAGAGTTAGGAATTAGACAATATACTTCACAACTGCTGGAAGAAAACAGGGTCAACACTTTAACATATTGGTGCAGGTACTGACTTCCTTAACAAGACCCCTAAAGCTCAAGGAATAAAAAATCACCAGGAGAGCATCAAATTAAAAGGATTCTGTGCAGCAAAGAAAACAAGAGCATGAAAAGAGAACCTACAGAATGGAAGAAAATCTGTGCCAGCTATTCCTCTGGCAGAGGATTAATATCCAGAATGTATAAAGAACTCAAACGACTTGGGTTGGGGTTGTGGCTCAGAGGTAGAGTGCTCACCTAGCACATGTGAGGCACTGGGTTTGATACTCAGCACCACATGAAAATAAATAAATAAAATAAAGGTATTTTTATCAAAAAAGGATTCAAACAACTCAAAACCAAAATTAAATAAGTAAATGATTCAACCAATAAATGGGCAAAAGAATTAAATAACTAAGTAGGCATTTCTCAAAAAGAAGAAATGCACACAGCCAACATAGATAAGGAAAAATAGCCAATATCCTTAGCAATCAGGGAAATAAAAACCAAAACTACATTGACATTTCATCACACTCCAGTCAGAATGACAATCATCAGCAATACAAATAGTAAATGTTGGTGAGGATGTGGGGGGAAAGGTACTCATACACTGTTGGTGGTACTGCAAATTTGTTTGACTTTGGAAAGCAGTATAGATATTCCTCAAAAGACTAGAAGTGGAACCACCATATAGCCAGATAGCCCACTCCTTGGTACCTATCCAAGAGAAGTAAAATCAGCATACTATAGTGTCATAGGCACATTAATGTTTATAACAGCACAATTCATGATAGTCAAAATATGGAACCAGCCAAGGTTCCTGTCAACAGATGAATAGATCAGGAAAATATGGTATATATATACACACATATATACCATACTTTATAGCTGTTTTACTCAACTATAAAGAAGAATAAAATTATGACATCTGCTGGTAAATAGATATAACTGGAAACCATCATACTAAGTGAAATAAGTCAGACTCAGGAAGTAAAGGATTGAATGTTTTCTCCTTCAGTCAAACACTACAGACAATTAAAAAAAAAATGGAGGATCTTATGAAGATGAAAGGGAGACCAGTGGAGTAATGGAAGAGGATTGGGAGCAAGGGCAAGGGGGAAGAAGTTGACTAAATTATGCTTTGTACATACATGAATATCACAGTGACTTTCACTTTTATGTTTATCTATGAAGCATGATTTTAAAAATCTAATAAATAGAAGGAATACTAGTAAAGTAAAGGCAGGAAAACAGGAAGGACAGTGAGGAAGAGAGGAAAAGATGAAGTACTGGGAACTGAAATAGAGCAAATTATATTTTATTCATGTATGATTTTGTCAAATGAACCCCTCTGTTATGTTTAACTATAATAAAAGCATTTAAAATGCATATGGTAAACTTTAGGGCAAATATAAAAATGTAAAAATGTTATTATAACTGATATTCTAAGAAAGGAGAGAAAATGGAGTCCTATGAAGTACTCAATTAAAATCATGACAGGAAAAAAATGGAAGACAAATGTGGGAACAAAGAATGAAAGTAATAAGTAGAGAAGAGTAAGAAATATGGTAGACATTCATATAAATACAGAATTAAGCTCATTATAGTTTAGTGGTCTAAACATATAAATTAATCAAAAGAGCAGGAGTGGCTCATTTAATTTCATACAGAACACTTCAAATCAAGGGAAGTTATAAGGGATAGAGTATTACACAATGATAAAAGAATCAGCTTTTCAAGAAGACATAATGATAAAGTGTATGCACCTAATCACAAAGTGTCCAATTACATGAAGTGAACAAATAGAACAATAAGAAAAAGTAGATGAGACAACTTTCATTTTTTAAGAACTTGATACCTATAGATCATCAATGGGCAAATATAACAGGAATAAAATTGATAAAGACATAGTTGAGAATGCTACCTTCAATCAAATTTATTCAGTGAACATCAAAAAATAATTTCATCTAAAACAGCAGAATAGAACCAGGGTGTGGTAGCTCAGGCCTGTAATCCCAGAGGCTCGGAAGGCTGAGACAGGAGGAATGCAAGTTAAAGGTCAACCTTAGCAATTTAGTGAGACCCTAAGCAACTGAGACCCTGTCACAAAATAAAAAATAAAAATAAAAAGGGTCAGGGATTTAGCTCAGTGGTTAAAGCACTGCTGGGTTAAATCTTCAGGATCCAGGAAAAAAAAAAAAAAAAACTAAACAAAACAAACACTAGAAATACCAGCCTACACATTTTTTTTCTTTTTTTTCTGTGCTTTTTTTATTTTTAATTTTTTGGTACTGGAAGTTGAATACATGGGTGCTTAACCACTGAGCTACATCCCCTTTTATTTTTTATTTTCATACAGGGTCTCGCTAAATTGATGAGGCTGATCTTGAACTCATGAT
This sequence comes from Sciurus carolinensis, assembly GCF_902686445.1. NCBI lineage: Eukaryota > Metazoa > Chordata > Mammalia > Rodentia > Sciuridae > Sciurus > Sciurus carolinensis. Next base: position 63,898,205 of record NC_062217.1, on the reverse strand, counting down.
CCTCCTGCCTCAGCCTCCTGAGTCACTGGGATTACAGGTATGCACCACCATAGCTGGCAGAATGCACATTCTTTTCAATCTTAATTGGAACAGGCACCAAGATAGACAATATTCTGTGCCATAAAACACACCTTGAAAACTTTAAAGATAGAAATCATTTAATTTTACAATGGAATTAAATTGTAAATCAATAAAATATATAAAGGTAGAAAATAACACAATTCTTAGAGACTCAACAAAACTTCTAAAGTGCATCTGGATCAAAGAAGAAGTCTCAAGAGTAAGAAAATACTTCGAACAAAATAAAAACAAAAACAATTTTTGAATTTGTGACATAAATCAAAAACAGCATTTTTGAGCATTGAAAGCATACATTGGAAATAAAAAGTATAGGCAGCACAGCGTACTGCAGCAAGCAAGCAGCTTCAGGGACCAGGATAGGGCAGCCAGAGACCTCCCCAAGTAGCCTGGACCCCTGCAGTGGGAGGTGCCTTTCAAGGCTAGCTTCTCGGAGCAGACCGCCCAGTGAGAGGTTTTCTACATGGAACCAGCCACAAGCCCCCGAACCAACAGAGAGCTTCGATCCGCAAGCAGCCTCTGGGATCAGGGCAGGGCAGGCAGAGACCTCTTCGGGCGGCTCTGCCCACTCCGGCCTCAGGCTCTCTTCACGGGGCGATCTAAGATGGCGGCCTAGAGGGTGACTGCACCCCCAGTCACTCCAGAACCCAGGAGTTAAGAAGGGGAGGCATTGAGAGACTTGGACTGAAATAGAGCCACAGGTGAGTCTGCCCACTGGGTAAAGCTTGGCCAGGGTGGCAGGCCCAGATAGAGGTGGCTTATCGGAGCAGGGCAGGGCAGCTAGAGTCTTCCCAAGGTAGACTTCCACACTCCGGCAGTGGGCTCCTCCCACAAGGCCAGTTGCACGGTGCAGGCCTACAGTGAGAGCCTTTCCGCACAGAGCCAGTTCCAAACCGTGGAACCAGTAGGGGGCTAGGGGCAGTTTTCTTCGGATGCACTGCATTATCAGATTCCTCCAAGACATCAGGCTACTTAAGGCTGGGAGGTGATACACTGGAAATCTACCGGGACACTATAAGCCAATAGCAGAAAACTGCAATATCTCAGGGTCCCACTGATAGCTGACCAATATGAGAAAAAAAGGGAAGAAAATGTCCCAAACAAACCTAGATACTACATCAATAAAACCCAATGACAGCACAGCAGAAGAAATGTCAAAAAGGGAGTTCAGAATGTACGTAATTAAAACGATCAGGGAAGCAAATGAGGAGGTGAAAGAGCAAATGCAGGCATTGAAGGAGGAGATGAAAGAGCAAATGCAGGCATTAAATGATCGCACCAATCAACAGTTAAAAGACCAAATACGGGAAGCAAGAGATCATTTCAATAAAGAGTTAGAGATACTGAAAAAAAAAACAAACTAAAATACTTGAAATGAAGGAAAAAATAAACCAAGTTAAAAACTCCATAGAAAGCATAACCAATAGGATAGAACACCTGGAAGACAGAACCTCAGACATTGAAGACAAATTATTTAATCTTGAAAGCAAAGTTGGCCAAACAGAAAAGATGGTAAGAAATCATGAACAGAATCTACAAGAATTATGGGATATCATGAAAAGGCCAAATTTAAGAATTATTGGGATTGAGGAAGGCTTAGAGAAACAAACCAAAGGAATGAACAATCTATTCAATGAAATAATAACAGAAAATTTCCCAAATCTGAAGAATGAAAGGGAAAACCAAGTACAAGAGGCTTATAGAACTCCAAACATACAAAATTACAACAGACCCACACCAAGGCACATTATTATGAAAATACCTAACATACAAAATAAAGACAGAATTTTAAAGGCCGCGAGAGAAAAGAATCAAATTACATTCAGAGGGAAACCAATAAGAATATCAGCAGATTTTTTAATCCAGACCCTAAAAGTTAGAAGGGCCTGGAACAACATATACCAAGCCCTGAAAGAAAATGGATGCCAACCAAGAATCTTATACCCAGCAAAACTTACCTTCAAATATGACGATGAAATAAGATCCTTCCATGATAAACAAAAGCTAAAGGAATTCACAAAAAGAAAGCCAGCATTACAGAACATTCTCAGCAAAATATTCCATGAGGAAGAGATGAAAAACAACGATGCAAATCAGCAACAGGAGGTGCTAGCCTAAAGGAATAGCCAAATAAAGAAGAAACCAAATCATGTCAAAAACAAATATGAGTCAATTGACAGGGAATACAAATCATATCACAATAATAACCCTGAAGGTTAATGGCCTGAATTCATCAATCAAAAGACACAGACTGGCGGATTGGATTAAAAAGAAAAATCCAACAATATGCTGCCTGCAAGAGACTCATCTCATAGAAAGAGACACCCATAGACTAAAGGTGAAAGGATGGGGAAAAACATACCATGCACATGGACACAGCAAAAAAGCTGGAGTATCCATCCTCATCTCAGATAATGTGGACTTCAAACCAAAACTAGTCAGAAGGGATAAAGAAGGACATTACATGCTGCTTAAGGGAAGCATAAATCAGCAAGACATAACAATGATAAATATCTATGCCCTGAACACTGGCTCATCCACGTACGTCAAACAAATCCTTCTCAATTCCAGAAATCAAAAAGACCACAACACAATAAATAATACTAGGCAATTTTAACACACCTCTCTCACCACTGTATAGATCATCCAAACAAAAATTGAATAAAGAAACTATAGATCTCAACAACACAATCAACAATTTAGACTTAACGGACATATATAGAATATACCATCCAACAAAGAACAAATACACTTTCTTCTCAGCAGCACAGGGATCCTTCTCTAAGATAGACCATATTTTATGCCACAAACTACTGTTAGCAAATACAAGAATATAGAGATACTACCTTGTACTCTATCAGATCATAATGGATTGAAATTAGAAATAATGACAGAATAAAAAACAGAAACTTCTCCAATACCTGGAGATTAAATAATACACTATTATATGATGAATGGATAACAGAAGACATCAGGAGGGAAATAAAAAATTCTTAGAAGTAAACGAGAACAAAGACACATCATATCAAAATCTCTGGGACACTATGAAAGCAGTACTTAGAGGAAGATATATTTCATGGGGCGCATTCAAAAAAAGAAGTAGAAATCAACAAATAAACGACTTAACACTACAGCTCAAAGCCCTAGAAAAAGAAGAGCAGACCAATACCAAAAGTAGTAGAAGACAGGAAATAGTTAAAATCAGAGCCGAAATCAACAAAATCGAAACAAAAGAAACAATTGGAAAAATTAACAAAATAAATAGTTGGTTCTTTGAAAAAATAAATAAAATTGATAAACCCTTAGCCACACTAACAAAGAGAAACAGGGAGAAAACTCAAATTACTAAAATTCAGAATGAACAAGGAAACATCACAACAGACACGAGTGAAATACAAAACATAATTAGAAGCTATTTCGAAAATCTATACTCCAACAAAACAGAAAACCTCGAAGACATCAAATTTCTAGAGACATATGAATTACCTAAACTGAACGAGGAGGACATACACAACTTAAATATACCAATTTCAAGCAATGAAATAGAAGAGGTCATCAAAAGTCTACCAACAAAGAAAAGTCCGGGACCAGATGGGTTCTCCGCCGAGTTCTACAAAACATTTAAAGAAGAGCTCATTCCAATACTCCTCAAAGTATTCCATGAAATAGAAGAGGAGGGAACCCTCCCAAACTCATTCTATGAAGCCAATATCACCCTGATACCTAACCAGACAGAGACACATCGAGGAAAGAAAATTTCAGACCAATATCCTTAATGAACATCAACGCAAAAATTCTCAACAAAATTTTAGCTAATTGCATACAAATATATATTAAAAAGATAGTGCACCACGATCAAGTGGGTTTTATCCCAGGGATGCAAGGTTGGTTCAACATTCGGAAATCAATAAATGTCATTCACCATATCAACAGACTTAAAGTTAAGAATCACATGATTATTGCAATAGATGCAGAAAAAGCATTTGATAAAATACAGCATCCCTTCATGCTCAAAACACTAGAAAAAATTGGGGTAGTGGGAACATTCCTTAACATTATAAAGGCAATCTGCGCTAAGCCCATGGCTAATATAATTCTAAATGGTGAAAAACTGAAAGCGTTCCCCCTAAAAACTGGAACAAGGCAGGGATGCCCTCTTTCACCGCTTCTATTCAACATCGTTCTTCAGACTCTATCCAGAGCAATTAAATTAAAGGGATACGAATAGGAAAAGAAGGAACTCAAACTATCCCTATTCGGTGATGACATGATTATATATTTAGAGGAACCTGGAAATTCCACCAGAAAACTTTCAGAACTCATAAGTGAATTCAGTAAAGTAGCAGGTTACAAGATCAATGCTCATAAATCCAATGCATTTTTATACATAAGTGATGAATCTTCAGAAAGAGAAGTTAGGAAAACTACCCCATTCACAATAGCATCGAAAAAAATAAAATACTTGGGAATCAATCTCACAAAAGAGGTGAAAGACCTCTACAATGAGAACTACAGAACACTAAAGAAAGAAATTAAAGAAAACCTTAGAAGATGGAAAGATGTCCCATGTTCCTGGATAGGCAGAATTAATATTGTCAAAATGGCTATACTACCTAAAGTGCTATACAGATTCAATGCAATTCCAAATAAAATCCCAATGATGTATCTTGCAGAAATAGAGCAAGCAATTATGAAATTCATCTGGAAGAATAAAAAAACTAGAATAGCTAAAGCAATCCTCAGTAGCAAGAGCGAAGCAGGGGGTATTGCAATACCAGATCTTCAACTCTACTACAAAGCAATAGTAACAAAAACGGCATGGTATTGGTACCAAAATAGACAGGTAGATCTATGTACAGAATAGAGGACATGGACACAAACCCAAATAAATACAATTTTCTCATACTAGACAAAGGGGCCAAAAATATGCAATGGAGAAAAGATAGCCTCTTCAACAAATGGTGCTGGGAAAACTGGAAAACCATATGAAATAGAGTGAAATTAAACCCCTATCTCTCACACAAAACTCAACTCAAAATGGATTAAGGACCTCGGAATCAGACCTGAGACCCTGCATCTTATAGAAGAAAAAGTAGGTCCAAATCTTCAACATGTTGGCTTAGGATCAGACTTCCTTAACAGGACTCCCATAGCACAAGAAATAAAAGCAAGAATCAACAACTGGAATAGATTCAAACTAAAAAGCTTTCTCTCAGCAAAGGAAACTATCAGTAATGTGAAGAGAGAGCCTACAGAGTGGGAGAATATCTTTGCCAACCATACCTCAGATAGAGCGCTAATTTCCAGAATCTATAAAGAACTCAAAAAACTCTACACGAAGAATACAAATAATCCAATCAACAAATGGGCTAAGGAAATGAACAGACACTTCACAGAAGAAGATGTACAAGTAATCAACAGATATATGAAAAAATGTTCAACATCTCTAATAATAAGAGAAATGCAAATCAAAACTACCCTAAGATTTCATCTCACCCCAATTAGAATGGCGATTATCAAGAACACAAGCAACAATAGGTGTTGGCGAGGATGTGGTGAAAAAGGAACACTCATACATTGCTGGTGGGGTTGCAAATTAGTGCAGCCACTCTGGAAAGCAGTGTGGAGATTCCTCAGAAAGCTTGGAATGGAAACACCATTTGACCCAGCTATCCCACTCCTTGGCCTATACCCAAAGGACATAAGATCAGCATACTACAGAGATACAGCCACATCAATGTTCATTGCTGCTCAATTCACCATAGCCAGATTGTGGAACCAACCTAGATGCCCTTAAGTTGATGAATGGATAAAGAAACTGTGGCATATATATACAATGGAATATTACTCCACAATGAAGAATGATAAAATTATGGCATTTGTAGGCAAATGGACGAAATTGGAGAATATCATGCTAAGTAAGATAAGCCAATCTCAAAAAAGTAAAGGACGAATGATCTCTCTGATAAGCGGATGAGGACATATAATGGGGGGTGGGACGGGTTAGCATTAGGTTTAGGGTTAGGTTTAGGGTTAGGGATAAGGAGAGCGGTAAGAATGAAGGAAAGAAGGACTGTATAGAGGGAAAAGAGGGGTGGGAGGGGTGAGGGGAAGGGAAAAAAAATAAAATAAACATCATTGCCCTATGTAAACGTATGATTACACAAATGGTATGCCTTGACTCTATGTACAAATAGAGAAACAACATGTATCCCATTTGTATACAATAAAAAAAAAAGAAAAAAAAAAAAAAGAAATAAAAAGTATAAAATCAGTCCCCTAATCTTCCACTTTAGGGAGCCAGAAACAGAGAACACTAAATCAAAAATAGGCCGAAGAAAAGAAATAACAGGAATTGGAGTAAGAGTCAATGAAGTTGCCAAAGGGAAATCAAGAGAGAAAAACAATGAAATCAAAGTACGATTGTTTTAAAAATCAATAAAAATAATGAACTTCTAACCAGGCTAAATAAGAGAGGGCACAAATTACTAGTACCAGAGATAAGAGGATAGCATCATTGCAGATTCAATGAACATTAAAAAATTTTCTTTAAAAATACCAAATTAAGAAAGAAAAATCTCTAGGTTCACAGATTTGAAAACCAACATGAAATGGATAAATTACTCAAGAAATACAATCTGCCAAAAGTCACACGAGAAGAGATAGAGCATATGAATAGGCTTATAGCTATTAAAGAAATTGAATCAGTAATTAATGACCTCTCAAAGCAGAAAGCACTTGATTCGCTGGATTCACTGGAAAATTCTACCAAACATTTAGAGAAAAACTTAGACTAACTTACTATAATCTGCTTTGAAAGGTAGAATCAAAGGAAATAGTTCTTATTCATTCTTTGATTACAGTATTATTTTAATACCCGAATCAGGAAGACCTTGAATGAAAACTAATGATCAATGTCTCTCATTAACATAGATGTAAAAATTATCAAAAAAATTAGCAAATTGAATCCCATGATTTATAAAAAGAATTGTATACTATGATCAAGTGATATTTACACCTGTTATGAAAAAGCTGATTCAACATTAGATAATTAATGTGACCAATCTTATTGACAGGTTAAAGAAGAAAAATCTCATGATTCTATCAATAGATACAGAAAAACCTTTGATGTAATCTAACATTATTTTGTGAAAAAAAATCAATAAAGTTAAGAATAAAAATGAAATTCCTCGATAAAGATACTTATGAAAGCACTATATCATACCTAATGATGAGCAATTCGGGTAACTTTCCTTATAAGATCAGGAATAGGGTACGAATATCTGCCCTTACCACTACTTTACATCATCATTCTGAAAATCATAAAAAATACAGTAAGATATTGCATTAGTCAGGAATTACTAAAGGGATATAAGAAATTTTACACATATTTATGTATATATGTATATGTACATATATACATATATAGATAGGCAGATATAGAATAAAAGAGGCAGAAAAATAAAGGTATCTGCTTAATTAATATGTGTATTTTATACAAAGATATTCTTAACAAAATAGAAAAGAAATACTTATGACAATTGCAATCTTCATTTCTGTAACGAGTCTTGTGATCATAACTAGTATTTATAACTACCTTCTACTATCTATTCTATAGTCCTTCTGCCTTCAGGAAGCACCTACTGCTTCTTAATTTTTTTGTAAACTGTAAGATCAACCCAAGCTTCATTCCTAATGTTCTGGACTATTTGTTATCCTGCTTAGATTGGGTTGTTAGAGTTACACATTGACCTTAATATTGGGACATGGTAATACTGAAAGATTCCTAATGGATCTTCTGCACTCCAACTATACTCTCCCTTACCTACATTGCAGAATAATAGAGTACAATTTGCCCTTGAGTCTAAATCAATCACCCTGAAAACACTGTAACCTCCTTTGTAGTCCATACTCAGAGGTATGAGGAAACCAAAATGATTAGAGGGAAATCTTAGACTTTACTTCAAAGGAAACATTGTGTCTCCTGATAGAAGCATTCCCCCCCTCTAAAATGGAAACTTCTAAGTCAACAGAGCATTAGGTCAAGGAAACAGAAGCAAAATTTTGCATTTCTAGGGTTAATGTTGAGTGGTAGCACTTCAATTTCTTTCACTTGTTTCCTGTACCTGTGAACCCTGGCTATGGAAGAAATGACTACCATATATTAGATACTAATTCAAAGTATATTTAGTCTTCTATTGAGTTTTATCAATGCCCACAAGGTATTGCTATGCTTGCTTCCGTAACTGAGTCTTCAAAAGACCATTTTATGTTCAAGATGTGGAGAACATGGTAAGACCAGTGATTCCATGATCACGAGCTCGTTGCCATACATCTTTGGCTGTGAAGTCAGTTCCTTGATCAGAAGCAGTGTTGTATGGAATAACATGACAGTGGATAAAACATTTTGTTAGTCTACAGATGTTAGTTTTAGCATAACAATTTTATTCAGGGAAGGCTAGTCCATATCCACAATTATCTATTCCACTAAATTCAAAGTGCTTCCTTTTACATCATGGAAGTTGTCCAAAGTAATCCATGTACCACCATCTCACTGGATGATCAGTCTGTGGAATGGTGTCATACTGGAGACTCAGTGTTAGTCTCTGGTGCTGGCAGAGTGGGTACTCAGCACTGGCCACAACCAGGTCAGTTTGGTTTGTGGAGGTCCATGGTTGTTAAACCCATGTAAAACCTCCATACCTGCTACCATTGTCTTTTGAGTGGCATTGTTGAGTCCACGCCCAAAGACAGGGGCATCTAAGGAAGGAAACTGATTACTATCCACAGACCAGATCAGTCTATTCAATTTTTTTTTCCCCTAGGATAGTATCTTATTTTTTTTTATTGTAAACAAATGGGATACATGTTGTTTCTCTGTTTGTACATGGCATAAAGGCACACCATTTGTGTAATCATAAATTTACATAGCGTAATGTTGTTTGATTCATTCTGTTATTTTTTCCATTCCCTCCCACCCCTCCCACCCCTCTTTTCCCTCTATACAGTCCTTCCTTCCTCCATTCTTGCCCCCCTCCCTAACCCTAACTCTAACCCTAACACTAACCCCTCCCACCCCCCATTATGTGCCATCATCCACTTATTAGTGATATCATTCGTCCTTTGGTTTTTTGAGATTGGCTTATCTCACTTAGCATGATATTCTCCAATTTCATCCATTTGCCTGCAAATGCCATAATTTTATCATTCTTTATGGCTGAGTAATATTCCATTGTATATATATATACCACATTTTCTTTATCCATTCATCAATTGAAGGACATCTAGGTTGGTTCCACAATCTGGCTATTGTGAACTGAGCAGCTATGAACATTGATGTGGCTGTATCTCTGTAATATGCTGATTTTAAATCCCTTGGGTATAGGCCAAGGAGTGGGATAGCTGGGTCAAATGGTGGTTCCATTCCAAGTTTTCTAAGGAGTCTCCACACTGCTTTCCAGAGTGGTTGCACTAATTTGCAACCCCACCAGCAATGTATGAGTGTACCTTTCTCCCCACATCCTCGCCAACACCTGTTGTTGCTTGTATTCTTGATAATCGCCATTCTAATTGGGGTGAGATGGAATCTTAGGGTGGTTTTGATTTGCATTTCTCTTATTACTAGAGATGTTGAACATTTTTCCATATGTTTGTTGATTGCTTGTAGATCTTCTTCTGTGAAGTGTCTATTCATTTCCTTAGCCCATTTGTCGACTGGATTATTTGCATTCTTGGTGTAGAGTTTTTTGAGTTCTTTATAGATTCTGGAGATTAGTGCTCTATCTGAAGTATGATTGGCAAAGATTTTTCCCACTCTGTAGGCTCTTTCTTTGCATTGCTGATAGTTTCCTTTGCTGAGAGAAAGCTTTTTAGTTTGAATCTATCCCAGTTGTTGATTCTTGCTTTTATTTCTTGTGCTATAGGAGTCCTGTTAAGGAAGTGTGATCCTAAGCCAACATGTTGAAGATTTGGACCTACTTTTTCTTCTATAAGATGCAAGGTCTCTGGTCTGATTCTGAGGTCCTTGAACCATTTTGAGTTGAGTTTTCTGCAGGGTGAGAGATATGGGTTTGGTTCATTCTGTTGCATATGGATTTCTAGTTTTCCCAGCACCATTTGTTGAAGAGGCTATCTTTTCTCCATTGCATATTTTTCGCCCCTTTGTCTAGTATGATAAAAGTGTATTTATTTGGGTTTTTGTCCATGTCCTCTATTCTGTACCATTGATCTACCTGTCTATTTTGGTACCAATATCATGCCATTTTTGTTACTATTGCTTGATAGTAGAGTTGGAGATCTGGTATTGTGATATCCCCTGCTTCACTCTTTCTACTAAGGATTGCTTTAGCTATTCTGGTTTTCTTATTCTTCCAGGGGAATTTGATAATTGCTTGCTCTATTTCTGTGAAGTAAGTCATTGTGATTTTAATTGGAATTGCATTGAATCTGTATAGCACTTTTGGTAGTATGACCATTTTGACAATATTAATTCTGCCTATCCTAAAACATGGGAGATCTTTCCATCTTCTAAGGTTTTCTTTAATTTCTTTCTTTAGTGTTCTGTAGTTCTCATTATAGAGGTTTTTCACCTCTTTTGTGAGATTGATTCCCAAGTATTTTATTTTATTTTCGATGCTATTGTGAATGGGGTAGTTTTCCTAATTTCTCTTTCTGAATATTCATCACTTATGTATAAAAATGCCTTAGATTTATGTGCATTGATCTTATATCCTGCTACTTTACTGAATTCACTTATGAGATCTAAAAGTTTTCTGGTGGAATTTCCTGGTTCCTCTAAGTATACCATCATATCATCAGCAAATAGGGATAGTTTGAGTTCTTCTTTTCCTATTCGTATCCCTTTAATTTCTTTGGTCTGTCTAATTGCTCTGTCTAGAGTTTCAAGGACGATATTGAAAAGAAGTGGTGAAAGAGGGCAACCCTGCCTTGTTCCAGTTTTTAGGGGAAATGCTTTCAGTTTTTCACCATTTAGAATGATATTAGCCATGGGCTTAGCATCGATGGCCTTTACAATGTTAAGGAATGTTCCCACTATCCCTATTTTTTCTAGTGTTTTGAGCATGAAGGGGTGCTGTATTTTATCAAATGCTTTTTCTGCATCTATTGCAATCATCATGTGATTCTTGACTCTAAGTCTATTGATATGGTGAATTACATTTATTGATTTCCTGATGTTGAACCAACCTTGCATCCCTGTAATGAAACCCACTTAATCATGGTGCACTATCTTTTCAATATGTTTTTGTATGCGATTTGCTAAAATGTTGTTGAGAATTTTTGCGTCGATGTTCATTAAGGATATTGGTCTGAAATTTTCTTTCCTCGATGTGTCTCTGTCTGGTTTAGGTATCAGGGTAATATTGGCTTCATAGAATGTGTTTGGGAGGGTTCCCTCCTCTCCTATTTTATGGAATACTTTGAGAACTATTGGAATGAGCTCTTCTTTAAAGGTTTTGTAGAACTCGGCTGAGAACCCATGTGGTCCTGGACTTTTCTTTGTTGGTAGGATTTGATGACCTCTTCTATTTCATTACTTGAAATTGGTCTATTTAAATTGTGTATGTCCTCCTCGTTCAGTTTAGGCAATTCATAGGTCTCTAGAAACCTGTTGATGTCTTCAAAATTTTCTATTTTGTTGGAGTATAGATTTTCAAAATAGCTTCTAATTATGTTTTGTATTTCAATCGTGTCTGTTGTGATTTTTCCTTGTTCATTCTGAATTTTAGTGATTTGGGTTTTCTCTCGTCTTCTCTTTGTTAGTGTGGCTAAAGGTTTATCAATTTTGTTTATTTTTTTGAAGAACCAACTATTTATTTTGTCAATTTTTTGTATTGTTTCTTTTGTTTCAATTTCATTGATTTCAGCTCTGATTTTAACTATTTCCTGTCTTCTACTACTTTTGGTGTTGGTCTTTTCTTCTTTTTCTAGGACTTTGAGCTATAGTGTTAGGTCGTTTATTTGTTGAGTTTTACTTCTTTTATTAAATGCGCTCCATGAAATAAATTTTCCTCTAAGTACTGCTTTCATAGTGACCCAGAGATTTTGATATGATGTTTCTTTGTTCTCATTTACTTCTAAGAATTTTTTAATTTCCTTCCTAATATCTTCTGTTATCCATTCATCATATAATAGCATATTGTTCAATCTCCAGGTGTTGGAGTAGTTTCTGTTTTTTACTCTTTCATTTATTTCTAACTTCAATCCATTTTGATCTGATAGAATACAAGGTAGTGTCTCTATCTTCTTGCATTTGCTAACATTAGCTTTGTGGCATAATATATAGTCTGTTTTAGAGAAGAATCCATGTGCTGCTGAGAAGAAAGTGTATTCGCTCTTGGTTGGATGATATATTCTATAAATGTCTGTTAAGTCTAAATTATTGATTGTGTTATTGAGATCTATGGTTTCTTTGTTCAATTTTTGTTTGGAGGATCTGTCCAGTGGTGAGAGAGGCGTGTTAAAATCACCTAGTATTATTGTGTTACGGTCTATTTGGTTACTAAAATTACGAAGGATTTGTTTGACATACATGGATGAATCACTGTTTGGGGCATAGATGTTTATGATTGTTATATCTTGCTGATTTATGGTTCCCTTAAGCAGTATGAAATGTCCTTCTTTATCCCTTCTGACTAACTTTGGCTTGAAGTCCACATTATCTGAAATGAGGATGGATACTCCAGCTTTTTTGCTGACTCCATGTGCATGGTATGTTTTTCCCCATCCTTTCACCTTTAGTCTATGGGTATCTCTTTCTATGAGGTGAGTCTCTCAGGCAACATATTGTTGGATCTTTCTTTTTAATCCAATTTGCCAGTCTATGTCTTTTTATTGATGAGTTCAGGCTGTAAACATTCAGGGTTATTATTGAGATATGATTTGTATTCCCGGTCATTGGGTTCATTTTTTAAATTTTATTTATTTTTTTACTTATTTTTTTGACACACCTTGCTTCCTCCTTTATTTGACAGTTCCTTTAGGATAATTCCTCCCTTTGCTGATTTGCTTCTTTGTTTTTTATCTCTTCCTCATGGAATATTTTGCTGAGAATGTTCTGTAATGCTGGCTTTCTTTTTGTAAATTCTTTTAGCTTTTGTTTATCATGGAATGATTTTATTTCATCGTCAAATTTGAAGGTAAGTTTTGCTGGGTATGAGATTCTTGGTTGGCATCCATTTTCTTTGAGAGCTTGAAAAATGTTGTTCCAGGCCCTTCTAGCTTTTAGGGTCTGAATTGAAAAATCTGCTGATATCCGTATTGGTTTCCCCTGAATGTAATTTGGTTCTTTTCTCTCACAGCCTTTAAAATTCTGTCTTTATTCTGTATGTTAGGTATTTTCATTATAATGTGCCTTGGTGTGGGTCTGTTGTAATTTTGTGTATTTGGAGTCCTATAAGCCTCTTGAACTTGATTTTCCATTTCATTCTTCAGATTTGGGAAATTTTCTGATATTATTTCATTGAATAGATTTTTCATTACTTTGGTTTGTTTCTCTAAGCCTTCCTCAATCCCAATAATTCTCAAATTTGGTCTTTTCATGATATCCCATAGTTCTTGGAGATTCTGTTCATGATTTCTTACCATCTTCTCTGTTTGGCCAACTTTGTTTTCAAGGTTAAATATTTTGTCTTCAATATCTGAGGTTCTGTCTTCCAGGTGTTCTATCCTATTGGTTATGCTTTCTATGGAGTTCTTAATTTGGTTTATTGTTTCCTTCATTTCAAGGATTTCTCTTTGGTTTTTTTCAATATCTCTAACTCTTTATTGAAATGATCTTTTGCTTCCTGTATTTGCTCTGTTAACTGTCGATTGGTGCTATCATTCAATGCCTGCATTTGCTCTTTCATCTCATCGTTTGCTTCCTTGATCATTTTAATTATGTACATTCTGAACTCCCTTTCTGCCATTTCTTCTGCCGTACTGTCATTGGATTTTATTGATGTAACATCTAGATTTGTTTGGGGCATTTTCTTCCCTTGTTTTCTCATATTGTTCAGGAGTCAGTGGGTCATTAAGATATTGCAGATTTCCTCTATTGACTTATAATGTCCCTGAAGATTGCTAGTATATCCCCTCTTATCCTTCAGTAGCCTGAATCTTGGAGGAAGTTGATAATGCGGTGCTCCACAAGGAAGCTGCCTCTCTACGGTTGGTGACCCTCAGGTGGGGTATATTCCCTGATATTGTGCAGAGGTGCCTCCACTTGTTGACCAATGGTCATCCAAAGGGGAACTAGGCTGCGGGCTGAGGCAAGGCCTGTTTGTGCCTGTGTCTCTGGTTTTACCGTTCTTGTGGAAAAACCTCACCCGGCAGGGAAGACTCACCCAGTGCGGAGGTCTCACTGGTCAGTTCCCCTCCTAGAGGTTCCCCTCAATCTACAACTACTGCCTGGGCTGGGCTGTCTTCCTCTGCAATGTTCCCAGGGGCCCGGATCTACCTCCTGGGCCTGGGAGCCTCACCTTTCACAGATGAGTCTCCTTAGGCTGCCTCTCCTCAGAGAATCTGCCCGCAGTTCTGGAAACTTTGCTCCGCCCCTAGGCGTGTCTCTGTGCGGCTCTTCCACAAAGAAGCCAGTCTTGGGACCCTGCTCTGCACCTAATCGCCTGGCTATGCGGCCCCTCCTCTGAGCCGCCACCTGGAGCCCCGTACAATAGCTCCGAGACCCAGAGACCCGCCACACACCTCCTCCTCCGGACAGCCGCCCAGTTTCCGACGCAGTCACTTCGAGTCCAAACAACTCACTTTGGGTCTCCTCCTCCCGCCAACCACCCGTAGCCCTAGGCAGTCACTCCGAGTCCAAGTGACCCGCCCTGTTCCTCCTCCTCCTCGGGGTAGTCCCCCGGGTGTTCAGGAGCGGGTCGCTTTGAGTCCAAACAACTCACCACGCAGCTCCTCCTCAGGCAGCCACCTGTAGCTCTGATGCAGTCACCCTAGACCAAGCAACCCGCTGTATTTCTCCTCTTCCTCCGCGCAGCCCCCCCGGTGTTCAGAAGCGGTCGTTCTGAGTCCAAACAGTTTGCCACGCAGCTCCTCCTCAGGCAGCTGCCCGGAGCCTCAGTGGTTGCTCCGAGTCTAAGCGCTGTGCTGAGCCGCCTCCTCTATGATGATCCCAGTTGTCCATGTTTACCACTCTAGCGGGGGGGAGGGGTGTCTAGCCGAGCAACTCTACCTCACAAATTTCCCTGCGTTCTGGGGCTACTGCCCCATCCAGGACACCTCCCCAATGGGAGAGACTCACCCGGCGGCTTTGAGTTGGTCCCAAGTCTCTCACTATCTCCTCTTTTGAATCCTGCATCCTGGAGCAACATGAAATGCTGCCGCCCTCTAGTCCGCCATCTTGAAAAACCCAGTCTATTCAATTGATTATTAAAATCCTCCTCTGGTGAGGTCACTTTTGGTGATCTTTAACATAGGATACATTTCTTCATATCTTTCACCTATTTGAGAGGACTATCTCACATACCTTATTCCCAAATATCTTTGTCACCATTTCTCCTATTTTATTCCTTGTAAGTCAATAATCATCCAGCAAACTATTGTCTACAGCTCTTTAATCAGTATGTCACTGTATCTTCAGTCATTTTTCCTTCCAAGTAAAATGTACAGCCAAGTGCACTGTGCAAAATTCTATCTAATGCAAAGATTTCCTTTCATTATTGTCCAAAGGATGTCCTAGACAGGGATTGTAATGCTGCAGCTGTCCACTTTTTGTTAGTGCTTACAAAATGTGCAGAAACATCTGTAATCCTGGCCTTAGTATTTTCTTCTTTGTTAACTGATTATAGAGTATGTCCCATGAGGCTGTAGGCGTAGATGGGGAGACAGAAGACATTACAGCAGGTATAGGTAACATAGGCATTTGAGTGCATCATGTTATTTACTTGTGCACTGAGGACCTACCAAGGTTCGATCACATATATACTACTTCCATTTGATATTGGATTGCTGTTTTACACATCTGACTTTATGGCTTGGTAGATCAGATAACACCCGGTTCATCATGAAACTCTCAAAGTCACATGGTAACGTTGTGGCCTGTGATTGAGTATTCAGTCTTCACAAAGGTTCAATAGCAGACTAACAACTGTGTCTTAAAGGGAGAGCAATTGTCTGTAGATGATAGCAGGGTTTTACTCCAAAATCCTAAGAACTTGTGCTGGGATTTACCTATGAGGACCTGTGAAAAACTCCAAACAGCATCCCTCTCTGCCATGACTCCTCAAGTGTCATTGGGTCTATTGAATCAAATGGTCCAAGTAGCAGAGTAACCTGCACATGGCCTGGATCTAAGGCAGAACCTTCTTTCTCTGGACCCCTCTCAAAATTAACAGACTCAAGTAACTAAACAAATGGGGAAAATATGTACACTTTGGGAAGAAAGAAATAAAGCAGTTTCTTTAATGCATCATCAATTATGCAGAAAATCCAAAAGATTTAACCAAAAAAACATGTTGGAACTAATTAGAAATTACAGCAGAGTTGGAGGTTACTATGTTAGTACACAAGAGCCAATTCTCTTTTTTGTATACCAGTGAGATTTCAAATTAAAAACAAAATTCTATTCACATTTGCATCATCCCAAATGAAATACTTAGATATGTCTAACAAAACATATATAGGATCTATATGAGGAAAACTATAAAATACTATTGGATGGAATCCAAGAACTAAATAAATGGAGAGATGTTCACTGAGAGGAAATCCAAATGTTGTCAAACTGTCTGTTTATTTCATTTTGACCTATAAATGTAATATAATCTCAGACAAAATCCAAGCAAGTTATTTTGCTTATATTGACAAACTGATTGTGAAGTTTATGGGAAGAGGAAAAAGACCCTGAATGGTCACTGAAACACGGGAAGAGAAGAACAAGGTTGGAGGATTGGGGCTACCTAACTTCAGGGCTTATTTTAAAAGTAAACTAACAAAAGAGTGTGGTATTTGTGAAAGAATACACAAATAGATGAAGGAACAGACTTGTGAACTCAGAAATAGACCCACATAAACAAGATCAACTGGGTTTTGACAAAGGACCAAAACCAATACAATGTAGTCAAGATAGTCTTTTCAACAAATGGTGCTCTAGCTGGGCTTCTACAAGCCAGGGGGGAAAGAGAGAGAAAGAGAGGGCTGTGGGGGGAGAGAAGAGAAGGAGAAAAAAGGTGAGAGAAGAGACAAGAATATAGACACAAACCTCGTACCTATCTCAAAGTTTAACTCAAGATAGATTTCAGATATAAACATGAAATATAAAATCACAAAACTTCTAACGTATAACATTGGAGAAAATCTAGATAATTTGGGGTTTTATAATGACTCTGTAGATGTGACACAAAAATGTGTGGTCCATGAAAGAAAGAATTGTTAAGTAGTACTTCATTAAAATTAAATTTTCCGTTCACAAAAGACACTGTTCAGAAAATAAAAAGATAAGCCATAGACTGGAGAAGATATTTGCAAAAGAACATTTCACATAAAGGATTTGTTATCCAAATTATATTAGAATTTTTTAATTCAGTGATGAGAACACAAAATGCTCAATTATAAAGTGGACCAAAAACTTTGATACAGACACTCAGCAAAAAGGTAGATGGTGCTTCAGTACATTTCAATGCCTCAGACTGAGTAAATCATAAACAATGGTTTTGCTTGGTTTTGGTTCTGGAAGTTGAAGTTATTGAGGAGGTGCCTCTGAAAAGGTCTTCCTGAGTCTGTGTCTTGACCTGGTAAAAGGCTGAAAGGTATCACATGGTGAAAGATCACATGAGAGTGAGAGGAAATGAGAGTAGAAGAGGATGAACTCATCAGAACTTATTACTAACCTACTCCAGTGCTAACAGACTCCCAGAAAAACAGCCTCAATCCATTCATGTGGATTAAATTCAGAATTTAATCATTTTTAAAGGTCCTACCTTTAATACCATCATGACAGCAATTAAATTTCACCATGCACTTTGGAAAAGACGTTCAAACTAGCAGATGGCAGTTAAGTATCTAAAAAGATGCTTAGCATCATATATCATCAGGTAAATAGAATTAAAACAAGAAGCTACCACTGTACTCCTATTAAAATAGCCAAAATCCAGAACACTGACAACACCAAATATTAGCAAGAATGCTGAGCCATAAGAGCTCTCATTTATTATTGCTAGGAATGCAAAATTATACAGTCACAGTTTGATAGTTTCTTACAAAACTAAACATAGTCGTGCCACTTAATACAGCAAGGGAGCTCCTTGGTATTTCCTCAAAGGAGTTAAATACTCATGTTCACACAAACACCATTCATCATGTGGTTGTTTGTAGCTTTTATACCTAATTATGAAAATCTGGAAGCAACTAAGATGTCCTACTGTAGGTGGTGAGTGAATAAATAAACTTTTGTAAACCAAATCAGTAGTACTTACTTATTCAGTACTAAGAAGGATGAGCTATCAAATCGTGAAAAGACATGGAGAGAGTTTCAAAGGATATTACAAAGTGGACGAAGCCAATTAAAGTCTACATACTGTATAATTCCAATTATATTACATTCTGGAAAAGTCAAAACTGTAGAGACAGTAAAAAGATCAGTAATTGTTAAGGGTTAGGGCAGAGGAAGAGAAGTCAGAGCACAGAGGAGATTTAGGGAAGTAGCTGGTATGATACTATAATGGTACATACATGTCTTAATACATTTAACCAAACCCATAGAATGTAACCAACAGTGGATCTTAATATAAACTATGGACTTTAGGTGCATTAGGATGTGTCATGTAGGTTCTTCAGTTGTAAGAAAGGTACCAAACAGGTGGGCGATGTTGATAATGTGGAGGAGCAAAGTGCTATGTGGGAATTCTCTGCACTGTAGGCAATTTTACTGTCAAACAAAAACTGCTTTAAACATAAAGTCTATTTAAAAAATTACAGTCAATGCAAAGAAAGCATTATATTACAAAGCATGTTGCAGAGGTCAGTGACACCTGGTAAGTTGAGCAGACCTTGTCATGACAAGGTTTCACGTACACCTAGCGGCAACTGACACAAGAAAAGACACGCTTCACATGACAGCATGACAGAAACAAAAGACAGAGTGGAGAAGATCTGCCCAGAGTATAAAAGTAGACGCTGTTAACTAGATAAGAGATGATGGGTTTATTGAAAAGATTTAAAGCGTATAATTTAAAAATGTGAATTACATATTCCTGTAAGATTGAACAGATATAGAAAATGGAGTATATAATTTGCTTTCTACCTTGAATAATTTCAGAAAGTGTGTTTTTACCATTGAAGTAAAATGTTGTGATAGAATAGTCATTGTTCTACTGATATTAGCATGAGACATAAAGGAAAGGGTACAGTCATGCTGAGGATCAAAAAAGACAAAATGTAAAAGAGCCATTGGCACTGCCAGCAAAAAGCGTGTTTTATTTATTTATGACTAGATATTTATTTCATTCATTTGCTGATGAATTGTGATTCATCCATTTCTGCTATCTATATCTACCTATTTCTTTATGTTGTCTTAACTTTCCAAATGCCACATGCAATTATACAATGCAATGTACTTTAAGGTCTCCATAGAACAAGCAAAAGATCCTTTAAAAATATGAATCACATTGTGTCCTTTATCTGAATAGAACTATGCAATGTTTTGCATATACTTGGCATAAATCTCATACTTCTTACTTTGGCCCACAAGACCATTCATGAACTAACTCCTGCCAATTACAAAAATGTCACATACTCACAGACCTTGTCCTCAATCACTAAGTTCCAACCCAGTCTTTGTTCTGATCCTTAAAATGACAATCTATATGGTAAAATGACAAGGATTTCTTAGAAACACTAATTTACTCTTAACTTTGTGTCTATTAAGTTTTATTCTTTAGAACAATTAGTCTTAAAAATTGGGGTTTATACAATTATGGCTAAACAACTGTTAAAAGTATTGTACTACGTTACAGAGTCTAAATTTTTCTTTGAAAACTAAATTTCATAATATAAAAGTGTCAAGGTAATTGTGAAATTGTCACTCTTTGTATATTAAATGTGTTCATACTTTCCAGGTATACAAGTTTTTAAAACAGGAAATTTATCAAGCCGCTATTCTCCAAACTAAACTTGTCTGTAATGGTAATTTTAAACCTATAAAGAGTACATTTTATTAGGACTTTATTTCTATTGTTTAATGTTCTATTATAGGACCTGTTATCAACAGGGTATATGTAAAATTTGTTAATTTTTACACTGAGATAAAGAATTTTAAATGTAAATGTAAAAAAAAAAAAAAGAATCCTGCAATATTAAAGCTAGAAAAGAGTGACTGTAGGAATTGTTAAATAAGCTCATAAGATGCCTCACTCTGATTGGAACAAAACACTCTGAAACTAGTAAACCAATAAACTCAGCACTCTTGATACTTGGTTAGCTCGTATATCTGAGCAACACCCTACCCAGCAACAAAGTGCTTGAGTAGCAGCCTTCTCTCAGGACCCTTTAATTGAGTGAGAGTTATGTTTCTTTCCATGTCTCTTAAATAAATCTTACTCTTTGGCACTCAACCTTTGTTGTCTGTGGATTACGTTCTTCAAGGTGATGAGACAAGAAACTAAGAAGGAATCACTGGCCGTCTGCTGCTGCTGAACGGAACAGTAACACCAGCAGGTGCTGCCTGCTATTAAGCTCAAAGAGCTCTAACAACAATGAACCCTGAGCTGTAACGAAAAAAGGCCTTGCACAGTGTAAATGCAAGAGCAGAAAATTCAGGTTCATTTGCAATAAAGTGATCAGAGGATGTGGACATGAAATGACATTGGATAACTGGACAGGTAAAGTGGGCTCTTACAAGCATAGTAAAATGAATGGATTATTGTTTTAGGGATGTAAGCATAAGAGAGATTTAATCTAATTTACAAGTTTATGATTATGCTGCCTAGTATGTGGGGAGTAACTTATGAGAAGGTAAGAAAGAAATAGAAATAAATATTGAGAGGTTAATATAGTGAGGTCACAGACAAATAAGTGGTAGTTAGAGTAAATTGGTAGCACTGAACAGGTTGGAAAGCAAAGAGTTACAAGATTTATTCTAAGAGTAGAACTGACAAAATTTGCCAATAGTTTGCAAGAAAATAGAAAAAAATTAGATTTAAAATGAGTTATTATTTCTGGCTTACACATTTCATAATTGGACCAGAACTAGAAGGAAATAAATTTTGGTAGATCAGTAGAGCTTAACAACTGCATTCACCCGTATTACCTTAGAGGTCATTATAAACATCAAAGCAGAGACATTTAGTGCCCAGTAGAATACGTAAACAGGGAGTGAGCTGGAGAAGACTACACAGGGGAGTTCAGTATGATAGTTGCAAGACTATGTATGCTATTTAGAGATATGGAAAATGATGAAACTACCTAATAATAGAGGGAAAATGGAGAAAGAATAATTCCTTTCACTAACACAATAATGTGGTATGATGCATCATCTGAAAGTAAAGTAGGAAGGCTGAAGCCAATGAGAAGCATTTGAGAAAAAATAGTGAAGAAAGCACATTAGCAGATGTTTGAAGTTTCATAGAAACAGAAATGAGCATTTAACGAAGTAAAGGTCAATTCTGTAGAAATCTACCAAGTAATAGAACAAACTGAAACCAGAAAAGTCACCATTCAATTCTTCAAGAAAGTCCTAGTGTCTTTTACGAAAGCTAATTTCACAGATTAGTTGGAAAACACGTAAACTAGATTATAATAGGTAAATATTGAATTAGTACTGAAAAAGTACAAACAGCTCTTTTAAGAATTAAGGGTCAGAAAAATCATAGGACATAAAATAATACTTGCAAAAGGAGGAGATATCAAAGAAAAATTATGATTTTTTCTTTGGTTGCTTTGGTTGTTTTGTTTTATAAACATTGATGTGACTGCATACTGTAGTATGCTGAATTTATGTCCTTTGGGTATATACCAAGGGATGAGATGACTGGGTAAAATTGATACCGCTGTTTACCCGGTGACGAGTCCTGCTTCCTCAGGTGTTGAAGTATAACGCCAGAGAAGCACGCCGAGGCAAATGTAGAGTGGAAAATGCAGCTTTATTAAAGAAAAGGAAAAGCAGACTTCTCCCGGGTGGAAGAAGGGGACCCAAAGGCGGAATCCGTGGGATGAGCAAATCTCGTTCTTTTTATGGGTTTCATTCTCCCATTCTTTCCCCTTATCTCTTCCCTTCCTGCCTGCGGGATTAGGCCTGGTTTTGAAATGTAAAAAGCGAAAAGCGGATGGGGCAGAGGGAGGGTCAAGGTGTCTCAGACAGGCAAGGGCCCAGGGGGCATTGATTAGCACCTTCTTGCCTGCAGTCTCTGGCAAGGGCAGGTAAATCTGGTTATCAATGGGTTCTGCAGGTCCTTGACATTCCATTCTCCCATGGCAGTCTCCAACTTCCAGAGGCAGATGACTTGATGGCCTCTATTTTCTTGATCTGACCCGATTTCCTATTTCTACACTAA
Source organism: Sciurus carolinensis (assembly GCF_902686445.1). Classification (NCBI taxonomy): domain Eukaryota; kingdom Metazoa; phylum Chordata; class Mammalia; order Rodentia; family Sciuridae; genus Sciurus; species Sciurus carolinensis. Next base: position 63,875,625 of record NC_062217.1, on the reverse strand, counting down.
CTGCCTGTCCCCAATTCTGGCTTCATTCCCCCCTCTAATCTTAGGAACTCCATGCTGCTGGGGAAGGGGGTCGATGACCGCTCTGACTTCTTCGAGCTGAAAGTGGACGGCGAGGGGCAAGCAGCTTGGAGTTCCTTTTTAGAAATCGGGTTGATCAAGGGGTCCACGGTAAAAGTCTGGTTGAAGAGTAATAGGCTGGAGGGTCATTTGAGAGATGGGCGGTCTATAAGAGAAACAAGAAGTTATGAGTATCGGGATAAGATTAATGCAACAGTAAATGCCACAGCATAAGAACACACCAATGAGTATGATGATGATTATAGAGACTATCTTTCTGTAATTTAGTGGCATATTGCTGGGCCCAATTTAGGAAAGAATTAGTTTCAGTGGATCTGCCTACAATAATAAAGAAAGAGAGGAGGAAAAGTTTACATATCACCATTGTCTCTGCGGAAGAGATATTTTAGGTCCTCTATCGGAGTGCAGGAGTATCGCTCCTCAGTTCCTTGGGAGGAAGTTTCTTTGGGAGTCGACTCAGGATGACAGGCTTTAACTCGAGAGTGGTGAATCCAGTTCTCTTGTCCCAGCACTTTTACTGCAGAGGGGGTAGATAAGATTACAGGAAAAGGTCCTTTCCAAATAGGGTCTAAATTTGGAGAACTTGAAGGTAAGGTTTTTATCATGACTAGATCTCCAGGCTCATACAGAGGTGGAGAAGTGATTGGCTCAGATGCAGGGTATTTACAGATCTCAGTTTGAAATTTGGCCAACTTTGTGATATGAGCCACTAAATCTGCAGTTTCCTGATCTTTAAGAATATCATTTCTTAGGAATGGTCTTCCATATAGGAGCTCAAATGGGCTGAGCCCTAATGTTTTGGGGGTATTCCTGATTCTGAGTAGGGCTAGAGGAAGCATTTTAGGCCATGGGTAGTGAGTTTCTTGAGTGAGTTTTCTTAGGTGCCTTTTTAGGATGTCATTAGTTTTTTCTACCTTTCCTGAGGACTGGGACCTCCATGCACAGTGGAGATGGTACTTTATGCCTAAGGCTTTGGATATTCCCTGAGTGACAGCAGCCTTGAAAGCAGCTCCATTGTCACTTTGGAGGCTGCGGGGCAGACCAAATCGAGGAATTATTTCCTGTAATAAGGCTTTGACTACTTCTCCTGCCTGTTCAGTTCTGGAGGGATAGGCCTCAGTCCACCCTGTAAATGTATCTACCATAACCAATAAATATTGAAATCCATTACTTTTTGGCATGTGAGTAAAATCAAGTTGCCAGTCTTCTCCAGGGAATTGTCCTGTTCTTTGTAGCCTTGGGGGCTTTTTGGTAGAGTTAAGGGGGTTATTCCTTTGGCACGTTTCACAGGCTTTGACTATTTGTTGGATTGTTTTTGAAATATGCTTCCCTTCAAATATCTCTTGAGTTAATTTGAGAGTGTTTTCTTCTCCCAGATGGAAGGATTGATGTAGGGTGTGTAAAATCTTCCACTGGGAGTTAGCAGGTAAGTAGAGTTTGTTATCTTCCATTTGAATCCACCCAGAGGGCAAGAGGTTACCTCCTCTAGATAAAGCCTGCTGTGTTTCCTCCTGGGTGTATTGGGGCCTTATCTCTGGGGGAGGGCCTGTCCATATCAAAGGGGCTAAAGTCGCTATTTGTTGTAAAGTTCCCTTAGCAGCCTCTTTGGCTTGCTGATCTGCTCGTCTATTGCCTTCTGCTATTTCATCTATTCCTTTTTGATGTCCAGGGCAGTGGATTACTGCTACCTCTTTGGGTAAATGGACAGCTTCTAATAGTTTTAAGATCTGTTTATAGTTTTTTATAGCTGTTCCTTCAGTTGTTTGAAATCCTCTTTCTTTCCAAATTGCTGCATGTGCATGCAGGATTAGGTAGGCATATTTAGAGTCAGTATAAATATTAATTCTCTGTTGTTTCCCTAGTTCCAGGGCTCTTGTTAGGGCTATTAATTCTGCAAGTTGTGCGCTTGTGCCTGGGGGCAAAGATTGCACTTCTAAAGTGTCATGTAAAGTCACCACAGCATATCCAGCTTTGCGTTCTCCTTGTTCCACAAAGGAACTTCCATCAGTGAACATGGTGAGGTCTGGATTAGACAGGGGAAGGTTTTGAAGGTCTTCTCGGGCTGAGTAATTCATGGCTAGGACCTGTTGGCAGTCATGTTCAGGACTTTCCTCTAATGTTTCTGGTAGGAAAGTAGCTGGGTTTAAAGTCGAACAAGTCCTTATTTGAGTTATGGGTCCTTCCAGAAGTAAAGCCTGATATTTTAGAAGGCGACTATCTGAAAGCCATAGTCCTCCTTTTGAGTTTAAAATTCCTGAGAGATCATGGGAAGTGTAGACAATAAGGTCTCTTCCCAGGGTGATTTTGATTGCCTCAGGGACTAGTAGAGCTACAGCTGCAATTACTCGTAAACAGTGGGGCCATCCCCGAGATACCATATCAAGTTCCTTGCTGAGATAGGCTACTGGTTGTTGAATAGGCCCATTCTTTTGGGTTACCACTCCTAGGGCTATTCCTCCTCTTTCAGTGACAAATAGGTTAAATTTCTCTTCAGTAGGTAAACTAAGAGCAGGGGCTTGGAGTAAGGCCCTTTTTAATGTCTCAAAGGCTTTAATATGTTCTGGTTCCCATATTAGGTTGGTTGTTCCTTGTTGCAAAGTTTCTTTTATAAGACTGTAAAGAGGCTTAGCTAATTTTCCATACCCAGGAATCCAAAGTCTGCAGTATCCAGTTATTCCTAGGAAGCCTCTGAGTTGCCTTAGGGTCTGAGGCAGAGGATATTGTCCTATGGGAGCTATTCTTTCCTGTCCTAATTTGCGGACTCCTTGGGATAGTTGTAATCCTAAATATTGGACCTGTTGCTGACATAATTGAGCTTTCTTTTTTGAGACTTTATAACCCTGATTGGCTAAGAAGTTTAAGAGTTCTGTAGTAGCTTTTTGACATTCCTCCTGGGTGGAGGCGCATAACAGGATGTCATCCACATATTGGAGAACAATTGCAGTTGTCTTATCTTTGAATTCTGCTAAGTCCTTAGCTAGAGTTTGTCCAAATAGGTGGGGGCTATCTCTAAATCCTTGGGGGAGTACTGACCAGGTTAGTTGAGATCCACTATCTGGTTCCTCAAAGGCAAACAGATACTGAGACTGAGAATCCAGAGGTATGCAAAAGAAGGCATCTTTTAAATCTAACACAGTAAACCAAGCGGCAGTTGCTGGAATCTCAGATAGCAGAGTATATGGATTAGGAACTACTGGGTGGAGGGGAACAACTGCTTCATTAATTATTCTGAGGTTTTGGACTAAACGCCATTCCCTATTTGATTTTTGAACTCCCAAAATTGGTGTATTGCATGGGCTGTTACAAGGTACTAAAAGTTTCTGCTGTTTGAGGTTCTGGATGATTTTTAATAAGCCCTTTTTTGCTTCTGGGCGTAGCGGGTATTGTCTCTGATGTGGAAAGACAGAGGGATCCTTTAAGACTATTTTAACTGGGATTGCTCTTTTTGCCCGTCCAATCTTGCCTTCAGTGGCCCATACCTCAGGGTTTATATCACGTTCTAGTAGAGGTAAACATAATGATCCTTGTGGTCCCAAATTCATTGTAATGGAAGTCTGAAGTTTTGAAAGTAAATCCCTTCCCAATAGAGGGGTAGGGCATTCTGGCACTATCAGGAATGCATGAGAAAACATCATCCCATCCCACTCACAACTCAGTGGGGGAGTAAACTTTCTGGTAATAGGCCGTCCAGACACCCCTTGCACCGTTATAGTATTAGAGGAGAGAGGTCCAGGATAAGAGGTGAGCACTGAAAAACTAGCGCCAGTATCTAAGAGGAAGTTGACCTCTTGGCTCCCTATGGAGAAGCATACCCGGGGCTCATGCGTAGTGATAGGAGTTACGGGAGCCATTAGAATTGGCCCCGGGCCCCGTCAGGCCTGTGTGGAAGAGTCTGGCCTCAAGGACCTACGCCCCTGAGGACAGTCACTTTTCCAATGGTTGCCTTGACACTTGGGGCAGGGCTTTGGTGGTGGCCGTTTGGCTTGGGGACATTCCTGTCTGAAATGTCCCTCCTTTCCACAACGGAAACAAATCCCTTTTGTGGCCTGAGGTACATTCCGTTTTCTTTCTTCATCACCCGGGAAGCTAACTCCTCTTAGGGCTAAGACCAGTGCTTCAGTTTTTCTTCTGTCTCTACACTCTTTTTCCTTCTTTTCCTCTACATCTCGATTATAAAAAACGGAAGTTGCAAGTCAGAGGATATCATCTAAGGATTGACCAGGGCCATATGCCAATTTTTGTAATTTCCTCCGAATGTCTGGGGCCGACTGAATGATAAATTTGTCCTTTAAAAGTAAATGGCCCTCTGTGGATTCAGGATCCACGGTGGTGTGTTTTCTCATTGCCTCCCTGAGTTTCTCCATGAAAATAGCCAGGCTTTCTTCGGGACCTTGTGTAATTTCAGAAACCTTAGAATAGTTAATAGGCTTCTGTTTGATTCTCCTAAGGGCCTCAAGGATTAACATTTGGAAGTGTCTGATCTTCCAAGCATCCTGTTCATCGTTTGGGTCCCAGTCGGGGTCATTTCTTGGAACTGCCTGTGCTCCCGATGGATAGTTGGGTTTAGATCTAGTTTGGGCTCCTGGGGCATGAGCAAGGTGTAGGTCATCCCCAAATTGTTCAGCTGCTTTCAGGGTGGCTTCCTTCTCATTGGAGGCTAAAGTCTGGTTAAGTAACAGGATAATATCTTTCCAGGTGAGGTCAAACACCTGGCATAGGTTTTGAAACACCTCAATATATTTATCTGGATCTTCTGAAAATTTCCCTAGGTCTGTTTTCATCTGTCTTAGGTCTTGGAGGGAGAAGGGGTTGTATACTTTAATTGGTCCAAATTCTCCTCCCGGCATCTCCTGGAGAGGTAGTACATTTGATCTGTCCATTGGGGCAGATGGAGAAGGACCAGGGTATGGAGGACAGGAGGCCTGCTGATGGACTTTAGCAGAAAATTCCTTTCCCTCAGTAGGTGACTCTTTAAGGCTTTCTTCCTTTAGAGTAGTGGTTCTGGCTGAATCTATTTTACATTTTGGCATAATTTGGGGTCTTCCCTTAGAATAAAGAAGATCTGAACATAAGGTACCTCACACCATTTTCCTTCCCTTTTGCAAAATCTATCAAGCTGTAAAATGGTATTAAAATTTGTACTTCCCTCTGGCGGCCAAGATTCTCCATCAGAGAGTTTGTATTGAGGTCAGGCCTGGCGGCAGAAGAAAATGAGGTGCTTTTTCTTGAGTGTCTGTGGGTCAAATTTGTCCCAGTTTTTCAGTATGCAGGCTAGTGGTGAACCTGGCAATACTGTTGAGAGTGAAGCTCCCATCTAAGTGGAAGAAAAGAAAAATAGACCTCAGGCGCCCGCGCCGGAGACTATGTGCAGGGACGTCTCCCTAAGTTTGAGCTTCAATCCGGTCCAGAAAACCCGTCTCTCACTACCTGGCTTTGCCAAAGTATTTCTGGCCTCCTTTGGCAAAGTGCTGGGGCTCTAGTTTGCCCTGTGCTAGAGACCCTTGGAGGATTCAGACTTAAGGGCATTACTGCTTTCCTCCCTGCCACTATAAATTCCTACAACAAAAGAAGAATTGTACATCTTCTTGCCTATTTTGTAGACTAAAGGGATCTCCAAAGGGTGAGGAGGACACCTATTGATTGTTAGACATATAATACCCTGTTCTCTGAGGGATTCAAGGGAGGGGTTGAATTAAAGTATACATCCTCCTTGCAGCTTAGAACACACTGAGCACCTTTAAGCACAGGAAAACTTTAAACAAACTAACAAAGGCTAAATATGCAAACAAAGATAACCTGAGTACTTTCCTATTGATTTTCCTATGATCCTACTATCTGAATGTTTAATGTCTGATCGGCGAGCGAAGGGAAAACATCCAGGAGGGAATGGATGTGTGTGGTGTGCTGCGCGGCCCATACGGAGGCAAATGTAATTGGCTCTTTCCCTCGGTGCCATTTGTCTACTGATCACCTTGGATACCCCTTAGGGCAGTCGGGAGGGGGAGTCCAGAGAAGGAACCTTTGGGATCCACCCGAGAGTAGCCCGGGCCGAGAACCCCGCAGTTGCTCCAACCTTTCCTCCGCCTCCACGCATCCTGGGCAGATCAGGACTAGGGACACTGTGTACTCACGGCAATTGCGCTCCGGGCCTGGACAGAAAAGTAGGAAACGGCTTCAGCAGAGCCCCAACGTGCATGCAGAGCAGGGGATTGGAAACTTGCCTGAGCCGAGAAACCTCTCACCCGAGTCTTAAGAATGGCGGCTGCACTAACTGCATTTAAGTAGCCGACGGGTGCCCATTTTGCCCTCCAGAAAGAAAGAGACAGAAAGATGCACCTCGGACAGATTGGGGTGCGTGAAGAGAAAAGCTCACTTACCTCGGCGTAGATCTCGGTGGGACCTCCAAATCTGATACCGCTGTTTACCAGTGACGAGTCCTGCTTCCTCTGGTGTTGAAGTATAACGCCAGAGAAGCACGCCGAGGCAAATGTAGAGTGGAAAATGCAGCTTTATTAAAGAAAAGGAAAAGCAGACTTCTCCCGGGTGGAAGAAGGGGACCCAAAGGCGGAATCCGTGGGATGAGCAAATCTCGTTCTTTTTATGGGTTTCATTCTCCCATTCTTTCCCCTTATCTCTTCCCTTCCTGCCTGCGGGATTAGGCCTGGTTTTGAAATGTAAAAAGCGAAAAGCGGATGGGGCAGAGGGAGGGTCAAGGTGTCTCAGACAGGCAAGGGCCCAGGGGGCATTGATTAGCACCTTCTTGCCTGCAGTCTCTGGCAAGGGCAGGTAAATCTGGTTATCAATGGGTTCTGCAGGTCCTTGACATTCCATTCTCCCATGGCAGTCTCCAACTTCCAGAGGCGGATGACTTGATGGCCTCTATTTTCTTGATCTGACCCGATTTCCTATTTCTACACTAACTGCCTGTCCCCAATTCTGGTTTCAAAATGGTGGCTTCATTCCAAGTTTTCTGAGGAATCTCCATACTGTTTTCTGTGGAGGTCCACTCTACCACATCCCATGTGGAGGAGGAAAGGGTTAACTGGTGGTTTTCCTATCTATTACCCAAAAAACTTATCTACTCAATAAACGCAGAAGAGCTAATTCTCTTTTTATGAGAGGGGGTGTGATGGGGCTGACCATATGAGCTCTGGCCTTTTACAACAATAACCTGGAATCATCCAAATCTCCTTTATTTATACTCTATAGGTAAAGGGGCCAAGGACCAGGAGGACTTCTTCTGTGATGGACAGGATAGGGTAAAGTTAGGCATGCCATCCTCTCAGGGGAAAATTCCACAAGGAGACAGAGACCCACTCCCACACAGCACCACATGCTTCCCGGCAGTTCCTAGAAGCCAGGCCTCTGCGTTCCATGGCTCAACCTAGTCTGCTTCTATTAAATAAGGATGACTTCCTACATCTCTCCCCTTTTAATATTTTTAAAATACAAATAATGGGCATTTATGTTGAGGCTCCAGATCTTGGTTCTGAGAGCAACTCCAAGGTTCCAGCTGTTGGTTTGGAGGGATGCCCCAAGGTCCTGGCTCTTGGTTCTGAAGGTATGGTAACCTATTATCATGATACAAAAAGAATTAGTAGCAAACATATCATTCCAATACCTTTCAATTTAGGAGATATCTGATCAACCAGGAATGCAAAGTCCATGATATCAGTTCTATCTTTGAATATCCTGGATGTAGTGATGCAATTTTACAAAATCCAGGCTATTATTACTGTTATGTCAAATGTCTGTTAGAAGATTCTTAATTATCTTAGTCCCATTAGGAAGTATGATATTTAGTTGCAACAACATACATGCTTACAGTCATTATAGCATTTAAGCCTTTGTTTAAATCTGAGAGCAAAAGGCTCATCCCTGATATTTGTAATAGTAGCTGTTAAGGCATTTAAATTAATCTCAACCCTTCTATTAATTTTAACTTTCTGGAACCATAGCATCTTAACAGAAGGAATCATGCCCCCTGATATAATGAATGTGGGAATAAATAAAAACCTAGAAGAATACATTAAAATATATATGAACCAAATTACCATGAAAGAAATGACTCTTAGAATATAAATGTGAATTATCCATCTCTCTAATGTAATATCAATAGAATTTGTTAGATTCTAATTTGAGCTTTACTAAATGATTACCAGTAGGGCAAAGTAATATCCAAATAATAGGGAATAGTCCAAATTACAGGAGTTTAAAAAATCAGAATGATTTCTTATATTTAATCTTATTGTTTATACTGAAAATAGTTTTTAAACAACACAATTATTTACCTAGTTCCTTAGATCTTTCATAGCATTAATGACTTAGATTAAACATGTTTGCTTGTGAATTCTTTTCAAGAAGAGTTAAAAATAAAACATTTAATGGCAATGTTGCCACATTAGGCCTTTCTGGCTTTGAATCTTCTAGAGGAAGAAATTATATTTTGATATAACTGTCTTCCATCAATTTTTTTAAAGTCAATCTGAAAACATGTCCATCACCTTTAGAGATAATATGTAGCATTGGCAAGACATTTGTATATTTTATCCATTCAGTAAAGGTGTCAGATTCTATTGCAGAACAATTAAGTCAGTAAGATATTGGTGGATATTTCATAGAAATGACTGGCTTTATATGAGAACCATTTCAACATACAATTCTAAGTTCCAATGACCAGTAGAATTAACTGTTCTAGGTATTTCTTATGCTGTCTTTTTCTCAAAGGTTATATCTATACAACCAGAGTCTATCATGGGACCAGCATATGGATAAGTTCCCATTGCAGCCAGTGTAGTCAAATCCAGTCACATGGATGGGTATATCTGAAACCTCCCATTATATGAATATCATCAATAAATATTGGGATTGATTCTCCAGTCCACATTGTTGGGTGTATTAAAGGTGGATCTGGGAAATGGGCCCAACAGATTTCCCATATATTTCACTTACCTGAGAGTTCAATAGAACTAGCGTATAAATATTGTGGTTGGAGATTTAAGATCTCCTTATTGTAAAATGTGGTGCATTCTATTGCTCCATGTGTCACTCAGCAGCAGTGAAACTCCTAATATCATAATTTTTAGACAATATTTTTTTAGATTAAATAGGTTTACATAGGAATCTGTTTCCCCCTTTTTTATTTTTTTAATTGTAGAAAGAGATTGCTATAAACTGGAGCATTATTAACCTTAAATTTTAGACAATGACATAGCTTTGTACAAGTATTTAAACCATAAGAAGTGACTTAATATTTCCATGTGGCCAAGAAGATTAATAAAAGTTACCTATTATTAAAATCAATGTTGTGTTGAAAAGGGCATTACAATAAAAGAAGGTCCAGTTTCCACCAAATATATGATCTGATTTTGTCTTTAATAGTGGGCTGAGTTACAAAGCTATAAAATGCAGTCAGTACAGACACTGAAAATTAGTCTGATGACCTGTTTGTTTTATAGGTAATGGCCTCGTTAGTCTAAAATAACTTAAGCTATTATATTAGAATTGGTAGCATATGTCAGAATAGCAATTCAATACATTATTTAAAAATCTTAGAATTTATGTCGTTAGCAATTGTATTTTAAGGGATCTATTAAAAGATAATCTCTATGTATAAAGATATAGTTGTATGAATATCTTAGATAACCTTTTTTTAAAGTAGTAAAAATAATCTAAATGTCCAACAGAAGGCTTTGGATAAATGAACTATGTGACAAAATTCTGGCATTAAAAGCAGTGTTGTAAAGAATACTAATTATGTGCAATCTAAAACAATGTTATAAGCTTTAAGATGAACAATATAAGTCTATATGTACAATATGTATATATATTGCTGAGTTTTTGTATGGAAAGCAGTTTAGAAGATTTAGTAAATGATAATAATAGTTGTCAGAACCTCAAAAACAATTTTTTTTATGAATACTTAACTTTCCCTAAGTGGGTCTCTTGACAAAATCTAAGGAAGGTACCTTAATCTTGAAACCATCTTTACCCTCTTCATATGAATATTATTTTATAAAACTTCCATATATAATTCTTTGGATTAATACAAATTAAGTAGCATAATCTAATATCACATCTAAAATATGAAACAGACAAACCAAGAGCTTCCATCCCTTCTTGGGGAAAGTTGTCAAAATACTTCCATATCCTATATTTTTAGACTTTAAATAAGCCAGTATCTCCTGAATTTCTTCTAAAAATATAGCTAAATTTACTTCTTAGTGTAGAGAGTAATATAAAAAGTATATAACATATATTATTTAATTTTAAAATATTAAATAATATAATTAATTTTTAATTAATTTGTTATTATTACACAAATTTGTAAGAGACCATTATTAAAAAAGCTATAGCTTGGGAGCATCAGCTTAATAACATGTTTCTTTAAATCTAATTTTAAAGACTTCTTTATCTGGAAAACAAGAATATAATTAGCATTGTAAGTCAGTACTAATTACCATGGTTAATTAAAATATAACCATTGCTGTTTTATATTAATCAAATTTGACTTCTAAAGAGAAATTTGAAATTTGGAATGCAAGGTGGCATTGTAAAATAACAGCTATTATTTAACCAAATTGTAGAAACCATGATATCTTTAAAATTAGCCTTTTTTTAAATAATAATTGAAATTCAACAGGCATAAGAAATTTGCTATTAGAATGAGGAATTAATGTTTTAAGAATTTTCTTTTTCTTCTATTCTTTAGTTAGAAGGTCCAATTATATTTATAAACAGCTTTTATGATAGAAACAGTAGAATTTAAAGAATAAAATCTTTCAATAACCTGAGCTCATTGTTTTAATTATACATAGCCAATTTAATGACATGTAAAGCTTTTGAAACTTATTTTGTACAAATTTTGTTTTAATTATTCAACATGTTATAGTCTTCTATTTTATCAGGTGAAAAAAAATTTTTTAGACATTACATATCACACCTGATAGTTTAAGTGCTAGTATCTTGGTTCTCAATGAGAACATAGAGAATAAAGGAATTTTAGATCTTCTTTATGTTAACCAAATTACAAATATGTCTAATGTTTAAATATATTTTAGTTAAGAGTAGCTGATGTTTTCATATTTAGTAGACGTTCCAATTGGTGATCTTTTAGCATCCCATCCTTGTAAATCAATTAAGTATCTCCTATAATAAAAGCTTAGATAATTTTATTTACCTCAAATTAAACTTATTCATTCTTAATTGCAAAAGTCGAGATATCAAATAAATGTAAATAATAATATTCATAATTTCTTTCCTGTTTAAAAAACCATTAGAAACAAGGGATATAGATCTTAAATCTTACAGAATTTAGCAATTTTATTATTTGACCACCTGAAAAAATGTGAATTAAGTAAGAAGCCTTTTTACCTAGAAAAATGTGAACTAATAAGTATAAAGCAATCTTTTTTTATTTTTAGTTGTTTACCCAATACATATTAAATTTCATTAATTCATGTGAATTAAAATTACATGGATCCATTTTTATTTTAATTTTAAAATGTAGGCATGCTCATTGAACTGAAAGTAAATTTTGAAATCATGTAATTTTAGCCATTGTGTGCACACATTTACAGATCAGTCAAAAAAAGGAAATTTTTATAATTTATTGTAAGTGAAGCTACATAGCAATGAACAAACACATTAAACATTGATTTAATTTTTCCAATAATTTAAGATATAAAAAGAAAAACTTCAGAATAATTTGGGTTGCCGGCTTTGGTCCTGATGATTGGTATTTACCTTTAAAATCATCCCTAAAAAACAAAAGCTTAATCCAGCTAAAAGCACTATTAGAACATCTTTTACCAACTTCAGAAAAACATTTTTTCTTTTTATTTTTTTTTTCCCTTGGGTCTGAGTGTTCTCCTAGTGAGTTTGCAGGCTTCTCCATATACATTTCAATGTAAGCATTCACTGAGACCTGTAAGGAACCAGATGAGAGATTAGTGATTCCAGCAAAAACTTGATGCTGAGGGCATTTTAACCATTTCTTATTTTTAGGACAAGTTTGGATGTCAAAGAAAATTATAAGACATTATTTTCCATTACTTTTGAGAATGAAGCTACTATGCTACTTGGTGTAGATTTTTGTTGTTGTCGTTGTTTGTTTTTGCATTTTTTTAAAGAGGCTGTAAAAAGACTTAGCTAATTCCCAACATCCAGGAATCCAAGGCCTGCAGTATTCAGTTATCCCTAGAAAGCCTCTGTAATGCCTTGATATTTCTCCAGTGTGGTATCCCATAAAAGATGTCATCTACATATTGGAGAACAATTACAAATGTTTTATCTCTGAATTTTGTTAAGTCCTGTAAGGAAAAAAAAAATGCTCAGCTTGGGACCCGTGGCAATTCTAGCCGCTGCTGCGCACTCCCGCTGAGCTGCTGCCCACTTGCTCGTCTCAGTTGCGGCTCGCCAATAGCTCCCAGAAAAATGCACCACAGACAGAGGCCTCATGCAAGGGACTTTATTATGCGGATGACTAACACATCCGCTCCAGGGTGAAAAGAAAGGAAAAAAGGGAAGATGGCGTGTGCGCTTCTCCTAGATATTGGAATCTCCCGGGCTGGAAGGAACCAGTAGCGGAGGAGAATACTTGTAAGCTGACTGATGAACCAATAGCTATCTAGCATGTTAGGACGTAATGTGGGAAGCAGGAAAATGGCGGCAATGTAAGCCGGAAATTCCTGTAACATAAGAGGCGGGCAGAGCGCAGATTGAGAGTTGGTTGGGAGGCGGGGTATCGGCTTTATATTACAAGTCCTTAGCTAGGGTTTGTCTGAGCAGGTGAGGACTATCTCCAAATCCTTGAGGCAACGCTGTCCATGTTAGTTGTTAGAAAGTCTAAAAAATTTTCCTGGAGTTTAGAGTTTTTTTTCTGGGCAGGTAATTCTCTCCATGCTCTTTGTGCATATGCACTTATTTGAGCATAAGTTTGTGAATCATAAGTCAATTATTGGCCCAAATCAGTAAATTGTCCAGAGCCAGTAAGTGTATCCTATTGGGGTTCAATGTCAACCGATCCCCAGAGAGTCAAAGTGCACACACCATAATGCAAGACACACAAGGAGTTTTTTTTGCAAGCTCGAGCTTGGACTGCAACCAGCCTCTCAGACCACTACAATGGCTGAGTGGGGAAGCAGCCCCCAGGGATGAGAAAACACTCTATTTCAAGCATTCACACACAAAGACCTGTATATTATTGGTTAATATTTGAACAGCTAAACATTTGTCCTCTTTTGTTGGGTCCCTCCAATCTATTTGATTCTCATTGGGTCCCACCAGAACTGAACAGTCCTGGAGGAAGAAGGGAGGAGGGAGGGGGTGAACTATGCAGGAGATGAGTGGGGGCTAGGCCCCCTTGTCCTTGATAGTAAGGTTCCCGGGCAGCTGCCCATTTCTTGGACAGATATTTCTTAACAGCCTTGATAAATCCCAGAGGCCCAGTACGTCCTTTTGTCCTGTATTGGCTCTTGAGGATAGCACCTGCGTGCCCTTTCCTCGGGGGGTTTTACAGGCCAGTTCCCGAAGTGACTTGTTCATACAACATGGCTGCACAGATGTCACCTTGTTCTCAACAATCCAAAATAATCTGAACTCTATTCAATTTATTAATTTCCACCTGAATTGAACAATGCTTTATCCAATCACATTTCCATGTTAAATATTTGCCTTCAGAAAGGCAGGAGCTAGCTAGTAAGAGCCAATCCTTAGGGGGTAAAGCCTCATTACATATGGATTATAAGAGGTTTAGTATGAATGGTGTGTTCACTCCATACATATAGCATGCAGATTTTAACTCCCTTAATGTTGTAAAAGGAATAGGTAGATGAGTTCTTTTTGTCCCTTTAGAACTTTGAGAATCATTTTGCTCAAAAATAGGGTATAACCCGAATTTTGTTAATTCCTTCTCTGCTGTATTAACAATGGTGGGAATTCTTGGTCTTCTGACTTCTCCAGGGGCAAGGCAAGGCACTGGGGCAGGATCTTTCAAATGTAAATTACAGAAGTCCCATGTCATCTTCCTCTACATCTGAATGCCTTCCAGTCCTCTGAATAGAAACTTTGCCCCCAATATCAGGTGTCCTTTGATCCACAGAAACATGCTTGGGGCTAGTTTCTGAATCCTTTTTCTTTTCTTTATCAAGAAATCATTCCCAGGAAGAAAAATAAGTCCTGGAGGAGGAGCATTCCTGACTCTTAAATCTAAAACTTTTAACAGCATTTCTAAGACTCATGCTCAAATCTTTCAAAAACCACAAATCAACATCTTGGTCCACATAAAAGCAAGTTTCTGTTAAAGCCCAAACTAAATTCCCATAGCCTGTCATTGTGCTTCCAATCCCCATGCTATCTCTCCTCTCATCAAGAGGCTTGGCCCTGAGGCTTGGCCTTGAGGGGCTCCACCTGATCAGGGAGCAGCATATTCTCTAGGCTTCCATCCTTCCCCTCAGGGAGCAGAAACCATGCTGTTTCTGGAGGGCTGGAAGCTGTGGTGGTAACCCACATATTTAAGCTAGGAAACTCTCTGAGGAATTTCCCCTTCTAAGTTAGATATTTTCTCTGAATTCCTGATTAGGATCTTTTCTTCCCAAGTTTCTACACTTTTGCACCTATCTAAGCCAAGTTACTTCTCAGTCTCATCCAGTCAGAAATGCAGGCAGACCTGCCTGATTGAGTCTGCAGTATTCTAAGCTACCAGATCTCTATTTATATCTCAAGAACTATAGGAGTTGCATTCTTTCCACTGAATTTTCACCTTGGCTAAATACTGAATATAACTGAATAAATTTATTTTTATTTCTCTCTCTGTAGAGAGCAAATTCCCCAGGCTTAACATCATACAATTAAATTCCCTTTCCTCTCTTGCTACTAAACTTATTCATATGCACACTCTTCTCACTGGAAAGGGGCCAACATCCATATCTTTATTCTTTCTTCAAAAAGCTGTCCCATGTGAAGGAGAAAGGGTTAACTGCCAGGGAGAGGATGTTAATACTCTTTTTATGAGAGGGGGCGTGAAGGGTCTGGCTATACCAGCTTTGGTCTCTTACAACAAAAACCTGGAGTCACCCAACTCTCCTTTATTTATACTCTACAAGTAAAGAGTGCAAGGACCAGGAGGAGCTTCTTTGTGATGGACAGGATAGGGTGGAGTTAGGGGTGCCATCCTCTTAGGGGAAAATTCCACAAGGAGACAGGGACCCACTCCCACACAGCCCCACATGCTTCCTGGCAGTTCCTAAAAGCCAGGTCTCTGCGTCCCATGGCTCAACCTAGTCTGATTCTGCTAAATAAAGACAGCTTCCCACAGTTTCCCATAATGATTGCACTAATTTGCACTCCCACCAGAAGTATTTGAGAATATCTTTTCCCCACATCCTGGTCAACATTTATTATCGCTTATATTCCTGATAATTGCCATTCTGATTGGAGTGAGGTGGAATCTCAATAGTTTTTATTTGCATTTTTCTAAATTACTAGATATGTTGAACATTTTTTCATATATTTGCTGATTGTATGTCTTCTTCGATGAAATGTCTGTTCAGTTCCTTTGCTCATTTATTGTGTACCACTGGTCTACATGTCTGTTTCGATGCCAATACCATGTTGTTTTTGTTACTATGACTCTGTAGTATAGTTTCAGGTCTGGTATTGTGATGCCTCCTGCTTCACTCTTCTTGATAAGGATTGCTTTGATTATCCTGGGTCTGTTATTTTCCAAATGAATTCCATGCTCTACTATAGAGTTTAACTGTTAAGCATGATTAAATCCTTATTAGGCTAAAATTTTATTCAAAAGAGACTTCATTTAAATTAAAAATAAATTAGTTACCTCACTTGGAAAAATTAAGTTTTCCACCATTACTGGAAATGGGGCCTCCAGCAGTTGTTTTTATTTGTTTGATTTATTTTGTTTCAACTTTCCTTAAAAAGAGTCATATATTAAACAGTTTTCTTGTGCCAATAACTATAGTACACATATGATAACTCACTTATTCTTCACTATGTCCTGTTAGATAGACTCTAATCAACTCATTAGCAATGAAAAACTGAAGCAAAGAGAAGGCAGACAATGTCACCAGGATGGTAGAGGTGGTACACTATAGAATGTGGATTTTAGAAATAGGAAGAAAGCTTGTATTTCAGCATACCTAATAGTGTAAAATGCTCAACATTGCTCAATAATATTTTTGTAGCATTGTGTCTCATTACGTAATTTTATATTGAAGACCTACTTTAAAGTGATTACTAAATGCAAACCAACCAGGAGTTGACACTCAACAGAACACATTTTATTCCCAATATGAATTCTAAAAACTAGCATTTGAATATTGCAGTAGATATTAACTGCATGCTAAATTTAGGGGTTTACTTTTGTCTATAGGCAATGTTTGCTACTTGAATTGATTCTTAGAACCTCCAAATAATAATACATTACTCTGTTGTAGTGTCTTTGAAAATGTAAACTTTTTCCTCCATGAAAAAATTTTTCATAGGAATTTCTTCAATTACCCCAGATGGCAGGGCTGGTTTTGAGAAACATGTGCATACTAAGAATTTAGAGTTTATCCTGTAGTTTACGAGAATGAATGCATATTGAAGTTATGGAATAGTTTTACCTTGTGTTCACATAACGAAATATGTCCTCAATTAATAGAAGATCTAGTATAGATACAAGAAAAGTTAGAAATAAATACCAAGAAACAGGGTATACACAAGAATAGAGGAGTGATTAAGGAGAAGACAGTAATACAGCATGGGAGAACTACTCAGAAATGTATAAAAAGAAGATAATCATGGGGAATTAGAAATCAAGAAAAGGAAGATTAAAGAGAAAGCAGATTAGGAGAGCAAATAGGGAAGAGTAAAATGCAGTTTAAAAGTGGCAATGTGAGTATAAGCAGTAGATACTAAGATGGAATGCTAACAGGAAGAAAATCCAAGAATGATGAGATTACAGAGAAGAGAGTTGATTGAGATTAAATACTAAAAAACATCCTATAGCTTTATCAATCATAAGGTTTGAGATTTCACACACACACAAATTTCCCTGAATCTATTTAGGAAATGGTAAAGTAGACATTTATTTCCTGGAATGTATGAGTTAAGATTGTCATAAGAAGTTAATATTAGAATTATGCTGCATTGTTTTAATTGTTGTAATTAACTTTGGTTATAATCAATGTAATCTTTATTTATTCTATGGATTTAGTCATCCTTAACAAATATTTGTTCTTCATTAGGTGCAAACAGGATCAGAGTCTTGGAATTAAAAGCAAGACGTTTTCTGTTAACAAGAACTATATCACAGGAAGCTTGAGTGTTCTCACAGTTCAGTACCTGGGAACCACCTTGCTTCAATTCTTTTGAATTACAAGCATTATTAGTGCCTGACTACCCCAAGAGCATCTTCCAGATTCAATTTATGGGCTGAAGGAGGAGCAGGGAAAGCAAGGACACCAGAATCCTAAATTGCAAAGCAAGGACTATTAATACACATTTAAAATAGCATTTGTCTTATAAAACATGTAGAATATATGAATGAATTACTTACCTTCCTCTCTGGGTATTTTTTTCAATCCAAGAAAATTAACCACTGAATAATTCTTTGTCAGTCAAGAAATTTTAACTATTAAATTATGTGACATGAATTCTGTTGAATAGGGGGTGACTTCCCTAGTTGCAGGAAGTTAGGTCACTGGGAGCATGCCCTTGAAGGGGTTAATGAGCCCCAGTCACTTCCTGTCTCTTTTTGTTTTCTGACCCCCATGAGATGAACAGATCTCCTCTGCTACATCTCGTGCCATGTTGCAATGTGACACCACAAATCCAAAGTGATGGCACCAAGCAGCTGTAGACTAAAAACCTCTGGAACCATAAGCCAAAACTGAATCTTTTCTCCTTATAAGTTGATTTAAATTGTTATTGAGGGATTATGCATTCTCACAGTGATGGAAAACTGATGACCACAGACTACTTACATGCAAAGAAGTAATGACTTCCTTCTTACTCTCTTGTATTGCTTAATCGAGGCTATTTAAATGTCATTGGTGATGACACCTTGGAAATCCTCATATAGAGAAGAACTAAGGTCTCTTACTAAAAACCAATTGAGTAAGACATCCTATAACTGATATTAATACATATATCAACAGTGATTTTTTATATTAGTTCTTTTCCTCTCATTATAGAAAATGTATCTCTATATTCAAAGTTTCTGTGAATGTGCCTCTTTTACTCCAGATCTTGGCACTTGTAGTTTCCATATCTATAATTTATTTTCCTTCAGCAGTTTTAGATGATATACCATGGATTTTTAGCTCCATTGTTTTATTCTTGAAAAAGTGGCTGTCAATCACATTGTTGCTTTTTGAAGTGTCTATGCTTGACTGTTTCACTATGTCTTCTTTCCTTGATTTTAGTAATTTTCTAAATGTCTAAGTGCTTAGCATTCATATTCATTTTGTCAAGTGATGGTACTCTTTTTTTGTGAGTCAGTATCTGTCATAGGTTTTAGAAAATTCTGAGTTATTATCTCTTTTTTTAAATTCATTTTTATCATTTCTGATTTCTGCCCATAATTCCTAAATTACCTTTAAATACTATGATTTCTGCTTCTTTATGCTTGTTTTGGAAATATTCTTGTGTAATATAGTTAATTATCATGATTCACATTAGTCGTGTTTTATAGCCAGCCCCAACTTATGATGGTTTGACTTACAATTTTTCCACTTTACAATAGTGCAAAAGGAATAAACTGTTACTACAACTTTGAATTTTGATCTTTTCCCCAGGCTTGTGATGTTCAGGACTTAGTACCTATCCTCTTTTGTGACACTGGGGAGTTACTCTCATTCCCAGTCATATATGAGATCATGAAGATAGAAAACCAATACTCTACAGTGTACTAGGTTGCTAAGCTATGAAGTTTAGAAGGTTGGGGCATTCAATGCATTTTTAACATATTTTCTTTTCAATATTTTGGGGGGGTACTAGGGGATGAACCCAGGGACACTTAGCCCAAGTCCATTTTATTTTTTTTATTTTGAGACAGGATCTCATTAAGTTGCTTAGGACCTAAGTTGCTGAAGCTGGCTTTGAACTTATGATTCTCTTGCCTCAGCCTCCAGAGCCACTGGGATTACAGGCATGTGCCACCACATCCAGCTAAAAAAGTTTTTTTATTTAAAATTTTTCTATTGTTTCTATACATTAATTCTGTATTAAATTCACAATAAATTGACATTCCATTGTTTATAGATTTCTTGACCCAGATATTCCCATCAAGGTTAATTCCATTGTTGACAATCATAAGCTATTCATATTATGGTTAAGATTGCCTATTGAAAAACAAAGTTCAGCACCCAGTGTGATGATTTTGGCAGCAAACATTCTTAGTTTTGGCACAGCAGAGAAATAATATTCACTTTTCCCTTTAGTTACAATATTGAAAATTAGTTACTTTTAAATGAATGGACAATTTGTTGTTTTCAGAACATAACTTTTCTCATCACGTGCAGATAAATTGCATAAGATATTAATTCCAAGAGATATTTATCATAAGCCAGAATATCTAGCATGTTCCTTTCATAACACTTGCAAAACATCTAGATGGTTGACTAAAATTTAAATTGTTATTGAGGGATTGTGCATGTGATGAAAGTGCAGTTTAAGTATTATGTCATCGAAAGATAAAAGGAAGACAAAAACTCTCTATATATTGTTAGCTTGACACAGCACAATGTAACATCATTTCTTTTGCTATATCATTGAAAAAAACAATAAAAAAGCAGAACTAAACTAAGATATTACTTTGCATTTTCTAGAATACCAAACAAAACCAAAACAATGAAGTTGATTGAAGACTTCAATCAAATATACAAATTGATGAATTTACAATCACCAAATATTTCAATTTTTATGACTTACAGCTATGTTTAAATAAATCTATCTAATTACACTGAAATCTGCCATGTAATCATGGCCTAATCCCATTTGCATGCTTAGAAAATGATAGTAATAATCTCCACTGGGCAATGAAGATTTAGATAAACAAATAAAGAAGTTTCCACATTAATCCTAGGGAGGTTTTTTTCTGATTTTTATTTGACTCCCTGCTTCCAACAGATCATGTTTTTAATCTTAAATAAAAGCAAGAAAGACAATGTTTGACACTTTCCTACAAAGACTGAACCATCTGGACACTTAGGATTTGTAACAGGTGCTTCTGGGATTTAGAGCCAAATTCTGGCCCAGATTCTGTTCTGTATGGGTGACTCTGTTGCTATGTGCACTTGTGAATTGCATTAATTGCAGAGAATAGAAAAGGCCAAACACAGCAATTAATCAGTTGGTCATGCAGAAAAGAGTCTGGTGGCTTTGAGCCATGAAATGTTGAATGCACAGATGCACAGTATCATCTGTTTTGCTCTCTGTGGTATGCTCCTAGTCTGTGACAGGTAAAATGCCTTTGGCGACTTGACCCTAGTTTTCAGTCCCCTTTGAAAACAAACTACATTTTCTAACCACAAAGAGAGAGAAAATGCTTATGTTAGATACCCTAAAAATTAGCTACATTGGTACAATATTTTGAATCTTTAATTGAACAATATACAATAGATATAGTTGACAGAAAACTAAAAAAATATTTCTTTAAAATATGTTAATATGTGATTTAGTCGTGAAATATTTTAGATGTGGTATTTACTAGATAAAGTTACTAATAATTTCCAGTTTTCTCATTTATAAGTTAGGATTATCACCAACAATCAAATGATATAATGAATAAAAGAATGACAGATTTAATTATTCCATTTTGGAGGGATCAAACAAATAAACAAAGAAATAAATAGTAAAACACCTATAAAAGGTTAAGATCATATTTAAATTCTGTTTTAAAACTAATTTTTAGAAATAGATGCATAACAGTTACCATGCTTTATGATAATTTCAATGTATTTTAGAGGGTTTGCAATATTTTATTACATGCTTCAATACAAAAGTATCTACTTTTAGTTTAATAAATTTAACAATACTTTAAACACCTAGTACTTGTAAGAAATAACTCTAGATTCTAGGCATAAAACAATGAACAAAATAGAAAACACCCCTAACCATGTGGAGCTTAATAGTGTGTAAGCAAGACACTACATATTTATCGCCTGTTTATATTTTGTCACATAATGATGATAAAATTACATAATGATTCAAGTAACAAAAGCAAACAGAATAAGGTAAAGTCAAAAAAATAAAGAGACTACTTAGAACCGTGAAGCCAGGAAAGAACTCTTAGGGGAAGTAATATTTACGTAGAGATATAAACTGTTATGGGGCGCAACTTAAGAACAGACCGATCACCACTGAGAAGTCCAAATTTGACAGTCTTTATTAAGCTGGCTGGCTGCCTGTCTCACAAATTGCCCCAAAAATGGCTATTTGGAGAACAGCCCCAACCATTGGGTTGTAGGGGTTCTTATACCAAAAATCACATCAGTCCTGTGTCTGTTGCTATGATTTGAAATTACAAACTAACATCATGAGAGCATCAACAGAGAGGGAAGTGGGTCAAAATGACACTTACCTAGGTACAAACTAAAGAATGGTTACTAACATCCACACAATCACCATTCACATGGTACATTGTTTGGGAGCAGTAGGAATCAAAAGAGAGCAATTTTTCATTACATAAGAATCATCATTTTGTATTGCTAATCATATCACGCTAATCAACTGATGATGGGCACAGAGGTGGGGTGCTCCCATGGGAGAAGCTAAGCAATTGTTGATGGGTACAGAGGCGGGGTGGTCTAATGGGAGAAGCTTATTTCCTATATAACATGGAGTCTCAGAGCAAAATAGAGTCTGTTTAGTCATTTCCCTTAGAGTCTGGCCTATAACATTCTCATGGAGCCAGATCTGTCAGCCCATTACAAAATGAAATGAGAAAACACATGTTAAAAATCAACGAAAGGTGGGCTCAGTTGGTAAAGTGCTTGCCTCACATGTACAAGGCCCTGGGTTCAATCCCCAGCACCACAAAAGAAAAGAAAGAAAGAAAGAAAATTAATGAAGGGAAAGAGTATCACAGACCAAGATATAAGCTGAAGGATAGCACTGTATACTTATCTACAAACTCATCAACTTGTGTATATTATAAAGGTATTACCTTTTGTATATCAATCATAGCTCAATAAAGTTAGTTTTTAAGAAAAGAGCAAGAGCCTTCAGGTGAAACAAGACTGCTGTGGATGTGAAATACATGCTGTGACCCAGGCATCTCAGGAGGCACTTTACCTATTTTATTTTTGATTTGCTGATAAACCGAATAGTGTACTTATAGAACACTAAATCCCTGGATCCAGAGGAAATTATATTCAAATCCACATTTGATGTTTGCTCATTTGTGAAATAGAGATCATAATAGCAATATAGGGCACTGTTTAGCAGATATAAAAGAGATAATGTAAGCAAAGCACCTCTTGTAATACCAGATGGGTACTGTGTACTGTATAAACACCAGCAGCCATAACCATTATCATCATCCTCTTCCACAAAGTGGAAACCGTCAACCCCACATCCTGATGGGGAAACTACAACTCAGATATGTTGAATCCTGACGATTTGCCAGCTCTAGATCTTCAATTTGCTTTTTAAATTTTAATTTTACCAGTTTTTACAGTTGTTTTCAATGAGATTATTGTGATATAATGCATTACTTTAGAACCAGAAGTAGAAGTATACTACAGTAAAAGATTAATTCTTTAAAAATAATATACATCTCATATACATTTTAAAACACATCTGAACTAAAATAATCTATGATATTGATACTTTTACTGCATTTCAAGTGTGAATATCTAAAATCATTTCTATCCCTTGGTATATCACAGTTCATAAAATCTTAACTTTCTTAGACCACACAGTCAATCCCAACTTCAAATCTTCAAGGTAGAAGAGGAGGAGGAGGAAAAGAAGGTCAGGTATAGTGGTGCATGCCTATAAATCCCAGTGGCTCAGAAGGCTGAGGTAGGAGGATCACAAGTTCAAAGCCAGCCTCAGCAACTTAGCAAAGCCCTGTCTCAAAATAAAAAATAATAAAGGGCCGGGGTGTGGCTCAGTGGTTAAGTATCCCTGGTTCAATTCCTGGTACCAAAAAAGAAAGAAAGAAAGAAAGAAAGAAAGAAAGAAAGAAAGAAAGAAAGAAAGAAAGAAAGAAAGAAAGAAAGAAAGAAAAAGGAGAATGGAGGAGGAAAAGAAGGAGGAGGAAGAGAAATCAACTTGAGTATCTCTGAGTAAAAAGAAAATGTGGTCCATCTCTTTGACGAGTTACTTCTTCCTTGTTGTCAAAATGGCAGAGCTTTCTGAGCAATATCTCCTATTCAGTCAATGATGTTTCTGATTCCAGAGCTAACCCTCATGTGCATGGCGTTTTCCACATTCAGGCTGTTAATGTGCTCTGACAGGGATTCAAGTAGAATCACCCAGGTAATAGAGACCCCATGTCAGCAGCTCTGGTACCCAGCTCAGACTGCTGTTCCAAGTAACTCTCAGAAGCTCTTAATAGAAGCATCATCTAAAACTACTCTCTTTTGCTGGGTCAGTTGCAAAGGGTGAAGTTTTGTTGACAATATTTTTAGGGCCCTGGTCCCTGCTAAGCCTCCGTTGTCAGTTATAGCACCCTGGAACTGTAGAAAGTCATTTTAAAAGATCTCTGGACATCTGTTGAAAAAGAAAATGTTTTATTTGATGCATTGATGCAATTCCTTAAACTTTCTTTTGTGTTCAAATGAGGGTGAACACGAATAATTTGATTCCTTTGAGTCAAGCAAGGTGTTTGTTTTCACCCACTTTCACTAAGGTTGCAGTTTGCTTTCTTCTGTCACTCTGCTGGCCAAGCTCAAGTATAAAGAAAAGACTTAAAAGTCACAAATACTTTAAATATTCCATGAGTAAGGTAGAAGAACACTGAGGAAACCTCAGTTTCAGAATGGTAATAGATATCTCATATTCATTCAAGATAAATATTTAATGAAATTTTGTCACATAGAATTTTACTACTTATTTATATATAATCACAGACACACACACACACACACACACACACACACACACACTTCTGACCATTGGGTTATTTTAGGCACACTTTCAAACATTTTTTTGGAATTATTCCTTATTTTATTCCAAATTAGAATTTGTCTTGATAGCCTTTGCCAGAACCACTGAAACATTTTGTTTTTAAACTTTTTTTTTTTACAGACTGCATTTTGATTCATTGTACACAAATGGGGTACAACTTTTCATTTATCTGGTTGTACACAATATAGAGTTACATCATACATGTAATCGTACATGACATAGGGTAATAATATCTGTCTCAGTCTACTATCTTTCCTTCCCCTCAAACATTTTTTAATTCCAAACAAAAAATATTTTACACAACATCAGCCTCTAGTAACTTGCCAATCTTTTTTCTTCCAATGCTTAGCTGTTCAAAATAATTCTGTATGATTTTTGCTTCAACATCTTAAGCTTTCTTTTTCAAACAAGTGCAATTACTGTGTTCATCCTATCTCATGGAAATTATACTAACAAGCAGCAACATAACCACAATTTTCAAATTCTCACTTTACTCAATCATAACTTATTTTATCATGAACCTCTTTTCTGTTTTTCTGTGATACCCCTTCTGACTCTGTGGCCTTGATTTCCAATCCTGTTTTGGGGAATTGCCCTTTCTGTACCTACCCTTTATTTGTCTGTTTGCACCCAATTGCTTTCCTGAACCTGGATCTATCCTCACTCTGGTCTATTTATTTATTATGCTTTTTCCATACACTATTCTAAATAGATACATCTTTACCTCAGAATCCCACATTTTCCTTCAGTGTTGATCCCAGAGAACCAAATGACTGAAAACTCTTGTTCCTAGGTGGCCTGAGAGCAACCAAACTCAATATTATAATAGATTTCAAGGTCTTAATTCTCCAATAAAATAGATAGTTTTAGTCAGCTTTTTCATTGCTGTGACTACCCAAACAGAACAATTTTAGGGTAGGAAAAGTTTATTTAGGGGCTCATGGATTCAGAGTTCTCAGTCCATAGAAGCTCCAAGGTTTGAGATGAAGCAGAACATCATGGGGAAGAGTGTGGCAGAGGGAAGCAGCTTACTTGATGATCAGGAAGCAGAGGGAGAGAGAGTCCACTGGCCAGAGACAAAATATACATCCCAAAGACACCCCCACAGTGATCCTCCTCCTCCAGCCACACCTTATCTGCCTTCAGTTATCACTCAGTTAATCCCATTAGGTGATTAATTCACTGATGAGATTAAGACTCTCATAATCCAATCGTTTCTCCTCTGAACCTACTTGCATTGTTTCACACATAAGCTTTTGGGGGACACCTCACATCCAAACCATAACATAGATTTTGGAATAAACCTTCTAATCAAAATTTCTTTTAGTTGCTTATTTAACATTCATTTATCCATTGGGTTTTAAGTTCTGTGGATATGAAGATTTATTTTAATTTATTTTCCAATATATCTCCTAACATTAGAATATGGTAAACCCTCAAAAACATTGACTAATGGAATTAGCAAATACTTCTTTCCAAATTAAAAAAGGGGTTTTATTTTATCCCAGGTTAAAATACTTAACTCGACATTAAAAATAAATGTGAACATTTTTCAGTATGGCCTTAATTTTCACTTTTTCTTCTTTTCTTATTATTTTCCTCATTTTAAACCTGACCTTTATAAACATGCTAGCACCTTGTTTAAATATGTGTAAGACAATGCAAGAAAGTTTAGAGAGGAAATGATTAGTCTTAACCTAATCAGTGCATTGATCCCCTGATAGGGTTAACTTGGTGGTAACCATAGACAGGTAGGGTATGGCTGGAAGTGGTAGGTCCCTTGGGGTATGCTTTTGGGTTGTATATTTTGTGAACTGAGCTTAGCATATTCATATTCTCTCTCTCTCTCC